>NC_091473.1:122732697-123358841 GCF_036971445.1 Narcine bancroftii | reverse complement strand
TGGAGGGGGTGTGGTGGTGATGGTGGTAGATGATAGATGGAGAGGGAATGCAAGTAGGAACTGGAATAACTAGTTCAGGGTGGAGGAGGTATGGTGGTGAGGGTGGGAGATGATAGATGGAGAGGGAAAGCAAGTAGGAACTGGAGTAACTAGTTAAGGATGGAGCGAGGTGGTGATGGTTGTAGATGATAGATGGAGAGGGAAAGCAAGTAGGAACTGGAGTAACTAGTTAAGGATGGAGGGGGGTGGTGATGGTGGTAGATGATAGATGGAGAGGGAAAGCAAGTAGGAACTGGAGTAACTAGTTAAGGATGGAGCGGGGTGGTGATGGTGGTAGATGATAGATAGAGAGGGAAAGCAAGTAGGAACTGGAGCAACTAGTTCAGGATGGAGGGGTGTGGTGATGGTGGTAGATGATAGATGGAGAGGAAAAGCAAGTAGGAACTGGAGTAACTAGTTAAAGATGGAGGGGGTGTGGTGGTGAGGGGGGGAGATAGATGGAGAGGGAAAGCAAGTAGGAACTGGAGTAACTAGTTAAGGATGGAGGGGGTGGTGATGGTGGTAGATGATAGATGGAGAGGGAAAGCAAGTTGGAACTGGAATAACTAGTTAAGGGTGGAGGGAGTGTGGTGGTGAGGGGGGGAGATGATAGAAGGAGAGGGAAAGCAAGTAGGAACTGTAGTAACTAGTTAAGGATGGAGGGGGGTGGTGATGGTGGTAGATGATAGATGAAGAGGGAAAGCAAGTACGAACTGGAATAACTAGTTAAGGGTGGAGGGGGTGTGGTGGTGAGGGGAGGAGATGATAGATGGAGAGGGAAAGCAAGTAGGAACTGGAGTAACTAGTTAAGGATGGAGGGGAGTGGTGATGGTGGTAGATGATAAATGGAGAGGGAAAGCAAGTAGGAACTGGAATAACTAGTTCAGGGTGGAGGAGGTGTGGTGGTGAGGGTGGGAGATGATAGATGGAGAGTGAAAGCAAGTAGGAACTGGAGTAACTAGTTAAGGATGGAGGGGGGTGGTGATGGTGGTAGATGATAGATGGAGAGGGAAAGCAAGTAGGTACTGGAATAACTAGTTCAGGGTGGAGGAGTTGTGGTGGTGAGGGTTGGAGATGATAGATGGAGAGGAAAAGCATGTAGGAACTGGAGTAACTAGTTTAGGATGGAGCGAGGTGGTGATGGTGGTAGATGATAGATGTCGAGGGAAAGCAAGTAGGAACTGGAGTAACTAGTTAAGGATGGAGGGGGTGGTGATGGTGGTAGATGATAGATTGAGAGGGAAAGCAAGTAGGAACTGGAATAACTAGTTAAGGGTGGAGGGGGGTGGTGATGGTGGTAGATGATAGATGGAGAGGGAAAGCAAGTAGGAACTGGAATAACTAGTTAAGGGTGGAGGGGGTGTGGTGGTGAGGGGGGGGAGATGATAGATGGAGAGGGAAAGGAAGTAGGAACTGGAGTAACTAGTTAAGGATGGAGGGGGGTGGTGATGGTGGTAGATTATAGATGGAGAGCGAAAGCAAGTAGGAACTGGAATAACTAGTTCAGGGTGGAGGAGGTGTGGTGGTGAGGGTGGGAGATGTTAGATGGAGAGGGAAATCAAGTAGGAACTGGAGTATCTAGTTAAGGATGGAGCGAGGTGGTGATGGTGGTAGATGATAGATGGAGAGGGAAAGCAAGTAGGAACTGGAGTAACTAGTTAAGGATGGAGGGGGGTGGTGATGGTGGTAGATGATAGATGGATAGGGAAAGCAAGTAGGAACTGGAGTAACTAGTTAAGAATGGAGCGGGTTGGTGATGGTGGTAGATGATAGATAGAGAGGGAAAGCAAGTAGGAACTGGAATAACTAGTTAAGGGTGGATGGGGGTGGTGATGGTGGTAGATGATAGATGGAGAGGGTAAGCAAGTAGGAACTGGAATAACTAGCTAAGGGTGGAGGGGGTGTGGTGGTGAGGGGGGGGAGATGATAGATGGAGAGGGAAAGCAAGTAGGAACTGGAGTAACTAGTTAAGGATGGAGGGGGGTGGTGATGGTGGTAGATGATAGATGGAGAGGGAAAGCAAGTAGGAACTGGAAATACTAGTTAAGGGTGGAGGGAGGTGGTGATGGTGGTAGATGATAGATGGAGAGGGAAAGCAAGTATGAACTGGAATAACTAGTTAAGGGTGGAGGGGGTGTGGTGGTGAGGGGGGGGGAGATGATAGATGGAGAGGGAAAGCAAGTAGGAACTGGAGTAACTAGTTAAGGATGGAGGGGGGTGGTGAGGGTGGGAGATGATAGATGGAGAGGGAAAGCAAGTAGGAACTGGAATAACTAGTTAAGGATGGAGCGAGGTGGTGATGGTGGTAGATGATAGATGGCGAGGGAAAGCAAGTAGGAACTGGAGTAACTGGTTAAGGATGGAGGGGGTGGTGATGGTTTTAGATGAGAGATGGAGAGGGAAAGCAAGTTGGAACTGGAATAACTAGTTAAGGGTGGAGGGGGTGGTGATGGTGGTAGATGATAGATGGAGAAGGAAAGCAAGTAGGAACTGGAATAACAAGTTAAGGGTGGAGGGGGTGTGGTGGTGATGGTGGTAGATGATAGATGGAGAGGGAATGCAAGTAGGAACTGGAATAACTAGATCAGGGTGGAGGAGGTATGGTGGTGAGGGTGGGAGATGATAGATGGTGAGGGAAAGCAAGTAGGAACTGGAGTAACTAGTTAAGGATGGAGCGAAGTGGTGATGGTTGTAGATGATAGATGGAGAGGGAAAGCAAGTAGGAACTGGAGTAACTAGTTAAGGATGGAGGGGGGTGGTGATGGTGGTAGATGATAGATGGAGAGGGAAAGCAAGTAGGAACTGGAGTAACTAGTTAAGGATGGAGCGGGGTGGTGATGGTGGTAGATGATAGATAGAGAGGGAAAGCAAGTAGGAACTGGAGCAACTAGTTCAGGATGGAGGGGTGTGGTGATGGTGGTAGATGATAGATGGAGAGGGAAAGCAAGTAGGAACTGGAGTAACTAATTAAAGATGGAGGGGGTGGTGATGGTGGAGGATGATAGATGGAGAGGGAAAGCAAGTAGGAACTGGAATAACTAGTTAAGGGTGTAGGGGATGTGGTGGTGAAGGTTGGAGATGATAGATGGAGAGGGAAAGCAAGTAGGAACTGGAGTAACTTGTTAAGGATGGAGGGGAGTGGTGATGGTGGTAGATGATAGATGGAGAGGGAAAGCAAGTAGGAACTGGAATAACGAGTTCAGGGTGGAAGGTGTGTGATGGTGAGGGTGGGAGATGATAGATGGAGAGGGAAAGCAAGTAGGAACTGGAGTAACTAGTTAAGGATGGAGGGGGGTGGTGATGGTGCTAGATGATAGATGGAGAGGGAAAGCAAGTAGGAACTGGAGTAACTAGTTAAGGATGGAGGGGGTGTGGGGGTGTGGGGGGGAGATGATAGATGGAGAGGGAAAGCAAGTAGGAACTGGAGTAACTAGTTAAGGGTGGAGGGGGTGGTGGTGGAAGATGATAGATGGAGAGGGAAAGCAAATAGGAACTGGAATAACTAGTTAAGGGTGGAGTGGGTGTGGTGGTGAGGGGGGGAGATGATAGATGGAGAGGGAAAGCAAGTAGGAACTGGAGTAACTAGTTAAGGATGGAGGGGGTGGTGATGGTGGTAGATGATAGATGGAGAGGGAAAGCAAGTTGGAACTGGAATAACTAGTTAAGGGTGGAGGGAGTGTGGTGGTGAGGGGGGGAGATGATAGATGGAGAGGGAAAGCAAGTAGGAACTGGAGTATCTAGTTAAGGATGGAGGGGGGTGGTGATGGTGGTAGATGATAGATGAAGAGGGAAAGTAAGTAGGAACTGGAATAACTAGTTAAGGGTGGAGGGGGTGTGGTGGTGAGGGGGGGAGATGATAGATGGAGAGGGAAAGCAAGTAGGAACTGGAGTAACTAGTTAAGGATGGAGGGGAGTGGTGATGGTGGTAGATGATAGATGGAGAGGGAAAGCAAGTAAGAACTGGAATAACTAGTTCAGGGTGGAGGAGGTGTGGTGGTGAGGGTGGGAGATGATAGATGGAGAGGGAAAGCAAGTAGGAACTGGAGTTACTAGTTAAGGATGGAGCGGGGTGGTGATGGTGGTAGATGATAGATGGAGAGGGAAAGCAAATAGGAACTGGAGTAACTAGTTAAGGATGGAGGAGGGTGGTGATGGTGGTAGATGATAGATGGAAAGGGAAAGCAAGTAGGAACTGGAATAACTAGTTAAGGGTCGAGGGGGTGTGGTGGTGAGGGTGGGAGATGATAGATGGAGAGGGAAAGCAAGTAGGAACTTGAGTAACTAGTTAAGTATGGATGGGGGTGGTGATGGTGGTAGATGATAGTTGGAGAGGGAAAGCAAGTAGGAACTGGAATAACTAGTTCAGGGTAGAGGAGGTGTGGTGAGGGTGGGAGATGATAGATGGAGAGGGAAAGCAAGTAGGAACTGGAGTAACTAGTTAAGGATGGAGGGGGTGGTGATGGTGGTAGATGATAGATGGAGAGGGAAAGCTAGTAGGAACTGGAATAACTAGTTAAGGGTGGAGGGGGGTGGTGATGGTGGTAGATGATAGATGGAGAGGGAAAGCAAGTATGAACTGGAATAACTAGTTAAGGGTGGAGGGGGTTTGGTGGTGAGGGGGGGGAGATGATAGATGGAGAGGGAAAGCAAGTAGGAACTGGAGTAACTAGTTAAGGATGGAGGGGGGTGGTGATGGTGGTAGATGATAGATGGAGAGGGAAAGCAAGTAGGAACTGGAATAACTAGTTCAGGGTGGAGGAGGTGTGGTGGTGAGGGTGGGAGATGATAGATGGAGAGGGAAAGCATGTAGGAACTGGAGTAACTAGTTAAGGATGGAGCGAGGTGGTGATGGTGGTAGATGATAGATGGCGAGGGAAAGCAAGTAGGAACTGGAGTAACTAGTTAAGGATAGAGGGGGTGGTGATGGTGGTAGATGATAGATGGAGAGGGAAAGCAAGTAGGAACTGGAATAACTAGTTAAGGGTGGAGGGGGTGTGGTGGTGAGGGGGGGGGAGATGATAGATGGAGAGGGAAAGCAAGTAGGAACTGGAGTAACTAGTTAAGGATGGAGGGGGGTGGTGATGGTGGTAGATGATAGATGGAGAGGGAAAGCAAGTAGGAACTGGAATAACTAGTTCAGGGTGGAGGAGGTGTGGTGGTGAGAGTGGGAGATGATAGATGGAGAGGGAAAGCAAGTAGGAACTGGAGTATCTAGTTAAGGATGGAGCGAGGTGGTGATGGTGGTAGATGATAGATGGAGAGGGAAAGCAAGTAGGAACTGGAGTAACTAGTTAAGGATGGAGGGGGGTGGTGATGGTGGTAGATGATAGATGGATAGGGAAAGCAAGTAGGAACTGGAGTAACTAGTTAAGGATGGAGCGGGGTGGTGATGGTGGTAGATGATAGATGGAGAGGGAAAGCAAATAGGACCTGGAGCAACTAGTTCAGGATGGAGGGGGGTGGTGAATGTGGGAGATTATAGATGGAGAGGTAAAGCAAGTAGGAACTGGAGTAACTAGTTAAGGATGGAGGGGGGTGGTGATGGTGGTAGATGATAGATGGAGAGGGAAAGCAAGTATGAACTGGAATAACTAGTTAAGGGTGGAGGGGGTGTGGTGGTGAGGGGGGGGGGGTGGAGATGATAGATGGAGAGGGAAAGCAAGTAGGAACGGGAGTAACTAGTTCAGGATGGAGGGGGGTGGTGAGGGTGGGAGATAAGAGATGGAGAGGGAAAGCAAGTAGGAACTGGAATAACTAGTTAAGGATGGAGCGAAGTGGTGATGGTGGTAGACGATAGATGGCGAGGGAAAGCAAGTAGGAACTTGAGTAACTAGTTAAGGATGGAGGGGGTGGTGATGGTGGTAGATGATAGATGGAGAGGGAAAGCAAGTAGGAACTGGAATAACTAGTTAAGGGTGGAGGGGGGTGGTGATGGTGGTAGATGATAGATGGAGAGGGAAAGCAAGTAGGAACTGGAATAACTAGTTAAGGTTGGAGGGGGTGTGGTGGTGAGGGGGGGGAGATGATAAATGGAGAGGGAAAGGAAGTAGGAACTGGAGAAACTAGTTAAGGATGGAGGGGGGTGGTGATGGTGGTAGATGATAGATGGAGAGGGAATGCAAGTAGGAACTGGAATAACTAGTTCAGGGTGGAGGAGGTATGGTGGTGAGGGTGGGAGATGATAGATGGAGAGGGAAAGCAAGTAGGAACTGGAGTAACTAGTTAAGGATGGAGCGAGGTGATGATGGTTGTAGATGATAGATGGAGAGGGAAAGCAAGTAGGAACTGGAGTAACTAGTTAAGGATGGAGGGGGGTGGTGATGGTGGTAGATGATAGATGGAGTGGGAAAGCAAGTAGGAACTGGAGTAACTAGTTAAGGATGGAGCGGGGTGGTGATGGTGGTAGATGATAGATAGAGAGGGAAAGCAAGTAGGAACTGGAGCAACTAGTTCAGGATGGAGGGGGGTGGTGATGGTGGTAGATGATAGATGGAGAGGGAAAGCAAGTAGGAACTGGAGTAACTAGTTAAAGATGGAGGGGGTGGTGATGGTGGAAGATGATAGATGGAGAGGGAAAGCTAGTAGGAACTGGAGTTACTAGTTAAGGATGGAGCGGGGTGGTGATGGTGGTAGATGATAGATGGAGAGGGAAAGCAAATAGGAACTGGAGTAACTAGTTAAGGATGGAGGAGGGTGGTGATGGTGGTAGATGATAGATGGAGAGGGAAAGCAAATAGGAACTGGAGTAACTAGTTAAGGATGGAGGAGGGTGGTGATGGTGGTAGATGATAGATGGAAAGGGAAAGCAAGTAGGAACTGGAATAACTAGTTAAGGGTCGAGGGGGTGTGGTGGTGAGGGTGGGAGATGATAGATGGAGAGGGAAAGCAAGTAGGAACTTGAGTAACTAGTTAAGTATG
Organism: Narcine bancroftii; assembly: GCF_036971445.1. Lineage (NCBI taxonomy): Eukaryota > Metazoa > Chordata > Chondrichthyes > Torpediniformes > Narcinidae > Narcine > Narcine bancroftii. Next base: position 123,351,884 of record NC_091473.1, on the reverse strand, counting down.
GAGGGGGGTGGTGATGGTGGTAGATGATAGTTGGAGAGGGAAAGCAAGTAGGAACTGGAATAACTAGTTCAGGGTGGAGGAGGTGTGGTGAGGGTGGGAGATGATAGATGGAGAGGGAAAGCAAGTAGGAACTGGAGTAACTAGTTAAGGATGGAGGGGGTGGTGATGGTGGTAGATGATAGATGGAGAGGGAAAGCTAGTAGGAACTGGAATAACTAGTGAAGGGTGGAGGGGGGTGGTGATGGTGGTAGATGATAGATGGAGAGGGAAAGCAAGTATGAACTGGAATAACTAGTTAAGGGTGGAGGGGGTTTGGTGGTGAGGGGGGGGAGATGATAGATGGAGAGGGAAAGCAAGTAGGAACTGGAGTAACTAGTTAAGGATGGAGGGGGGTGGTGATGGTGGTAGATGATAGATGGAGAGGGAAAGCAAGTAGGAACTGGAATAACTAGTTCAGGGTGGAGGAGGGGTGGTGGTGAGGGTGGGAGATGATAGATGGAGAGGGAAAGCATGTAGGAACTGGAGTAACTAGTTAAGGATGGAGCGAGGTGGTGATGGTGGTAGATGATAGATGGCGAGGGAAAGCAAGTAGGAACTGGAGTAACTAGTTAAGGATAGAGGAGGTGGTGATGGTGGTAGATGATAGATGGAGAGGGAAAGCAAGTAGGAACTGGAATAACTAGTTAAGGGTGGAGGGGGTGTGGTGGTGAGGGGGGGGGAGATGATAGATAGAGAGGGAAAGCAAGTAGGAACTGGAGTAACAAGTTAAGGATGGAGGGGGGTGGTGATGGTGGTAGATGATAGATGGAGAGGGAAAGCAAGTAGGAACTGGAATAACTAGTTCAGGGTGGAGGAGGTGTGGTGGTGAGAGTGGGAGATGATAGATGGAGAGGGAAAGCAAGTAGGAACTGGAGTATCTAGTTAAGGATGGAGCGAGGTGGTGATGGTGGTAGATGATAGATGGAGAGGGAAAGCAAGTAGGAACTGGAGTAACTAGTTAAGGATGGAGGGGGGTGGTGATGGTGGTAGATGATAGATGGATAGGGAAAGCAAGTAGGAACTGGAGTAACTAGTTAAGGATGGAGCGGGGTGGTGATGGTGGTAGATGATAGATAGAGAGGGAAAGCAAGTAGGAACTGGAGCAACTAGTTCAGGATGGAGGGGGGTGGTGAATGTGGGAGATTATAGATGGAGAGGTAAAGCAAGTAGGAACTGGAGTAACTAGTTAAGGATGGAGGGGGGTGGTGATGGTGGTAGATGATAGATGGAGAGGGAAAGCAAGTATGAACTGGAATAACTAGTTAAGGGTGGAGGGGGTGTGGTGGTGAGGGGGGGGGTGGAGATGATAGATGGAGAGGGAAAGCAAGTAGGAACGGGAGTAACTAGTTAAGGATGGAGGGGGGTGGTGAGGGTGGGAGATGAGAGATGGAGAGGGAAAGCAAGTAGGAACTGGAATAACTAGTTAAGGATGGAGCGAGGTGGTGATGGTGGTAGATGATAGATGGCGAGGGAAAGCAAGTAGGAACTTGAGTAACTAGTTAAGGATGGAGGGGGTGGTGATGGTGGTAGATGATAGATGGAGAGGGAAAGCAAGTAGGAACTGGAATAACTAGTTAAGGGTGGAGGGGGGTGGTGATGGTGGTAGATGATAGATGGAGAGGGAAAGCAAGTAGGAACTGGAATAACTAGTTAAGGTTGGAGGGGGTGTGGTGGTGAGGGGGGGGAGATGATAAATGGAGAGGGAAAGGAAGTAGGAACTGGAGAAACTAGTTAAGGATGGAGGGGGGTGGTGATGGTGGTAGATGATAGATGGAGAGGGAATGCAAGTAGGAACTGGAATAACTAGTTCAGGGTGGAGGAGGTATGGTGGTGAGGGTGGGAGATGATAGATGGAGAGGGAAAGCAAGTAGGAACTGGAGTAACTAGTTAAGGATGGAGCGAGGTGGTGATGGTTGTAGATGATAGATGGAGAGGGAAAGAAAGTAGGAACTGGAGTAACTAGTTAAGGATGGAGGGGGGTGGTGATGGTGGTAGATGATAGATGGAGTGGGAAAGCAAGTAGGAACTGGAGTAACTAGTTAAGGATGGAGCGGGGTGGTGATGGTGGTAGATGATAGATAGAGAGGGAAAGCAAGTAGGAACTGGAGCAACTAGTTCAGGATGGAGGGGGGTGGTGATAGTGGTAGATGATAGATGGAGAGGGAAAGCAAGTAGGAACTGGAGTAACTAGTTAAAGATGGAGGGGGTGGTGATGGTGGAAGATGATAGATGGAGAGGGAAAGCAAGTAGGAACTGGAATAACTAGTTAATGGTGTAGGGGGTGTGGTGGTGAGGGTGGGAGATAAGAGATGGAGAGGGAAAGCAAGTAGGAACTGGAATAACTAGTTAAGGATGGAGCGAAGTGGTGATGGTGGTAGACGATAGATGGCGAGGGAAAGCAAGTAGGAACTTGAGTAACTAGTTAAGGATGGAGGGGGTGGTGATGGTGGTAGATGATAGATGGAGTGGGAAAGCAAGTAGGAACTGGAGTAACTAGTTAAGGATGGAGCGGGGTGGTGATGGTGGTAGATGATAGATAGAGAGGGAAAGCAAGTAGGAACTGGAGCAACTAGTTCAGGATGGAGGGGGGTGGTGATGGTGGTAGATGATAGATGGAGAGGGAAAGCAAGTAGGAACTGGAGTAACTAGTTAAAGATGGAGGGGGTGGTGATGGTGGAAGATGATAGATGGAGAGGGAAAGCTAGTAGGAACTGGAGTTACTAGTTAAGGATGGAGCGGGGTGGTGATGGTGGTAGATGATAGATGGAGAGGGAAAGCAAATAGGAACTGGAGTAACTAGTTAAGGATGGAGGAGGGTGGTGATGGTGGTAGATGATAGATGGAGAGGGAAAGCAAATAGGAACTGGAGTAACTAGTTAAGGATGGAGGAGGGTGGTGATGGTGGTAGATGATAGATGGAAAGGGAAAGCAAGTAGGAACTGGAATAACTAGTTCAGGGTGGAGGAGGTGTGGTGAGGGTGGGAGATGATAGATGGAGAGGGAAAGCAAGTAGGAACTGGAGTAACTAGTTAAGGATGGAGGGGGTGGTGATGGTGGTAGATGATAGATGGAGAGGGAAAGCTAGTAGGAACTGGAATAACTAGTGAAGGGTGGAGGGGGGTGGTGATGGTGGTAGATGATAGATGGAGAGGGAAAGCAAGTATGAACTGGAATAACTAGTTAAGGGTGGAGGGGGTTTGGTGGTGAGGGGGGGGAGATGATAGATGGAGAGGGAAAGCAAGTAGGAACTGGAGTAACTAGTTAAGGATGGAGGGGGGTGGTGATGGTGGTAGATGATAGATGGAGAGGGAAAGCAAGTAGGAACTGGAATAACTAGTTCAGGGTGGAGGAGGGGTGGTGGTGAGGGTGGGAGATGATAGATGGAGAGGGAAAGCATGTAGGAACTGGAGTAACTAGTTAAGGATGGAGCGAGGTGGTGATGGTGGTAGATGATAGATGGCGAGGGAAAGCAAGTAGGAACTGGAGTAACTAGTTAAGGATAGAGGAGGTGGTGATGGTGGTAGATGATAGATGGAGAGGGAAAGCAAGTAGGAACTGGAATAACTAGTTAAGGGTGGAGGGGGTGTGGTGGTGAGGGGGGGGGAGATGATAGATAGAGAGGGAAAGCAAGTAGGAACTGGAGTAACAAGTTAAGGATGGAGGGGGGTGGTGATGGTGGTAGATGATAGATGGAGAGGGAAAGCAAGTAGGAACTGGAATAACTAGTTCAGGGTGGAGGAGGTGTGGTGGTGAGAGTGGGAGATGATAGATGGAGAGGGAAAGCAAGTAGGAACTGGAGTATCTAGTTAAGGATGGAGCGAGGTGGTGATGGTGGTAGATGATAGATGGAGAGGGAAAGCAAGTAGGAACTGGAGTAACTAGTTAAGGATGGAGGGGGGTGGTGATGGTGGTAGATGATAGATGGATAGGGAAAGCAAGTAGGAACTGGAGTAACTAGTTAAGGATGGAGCGGGGTGGTGATGGTGGTAGATGATAGATAGAGAGGGAAAGCAAGTAGGAACTGGAGCAACTAGTTCAGGATGGAGGGGGGTGGTGAATGTGGGAGATTATAGATGGAGAGGTAAAGCAAGTAGGAACTGGAGTAACTAGTTAAGGATGGAGGGGGGTGGTGATGGTGGTAGATGATAGATGGAGAGGGAAAGCAAGTATGAACTGGAATAACTAGTTAAGGGTGGAGGGGGTGTGGTGGTGAGGGGGGGGGTGGAGATGATAGATGGAGAGGGAAAGCAAGTAGGAACGGGAGTAACTAGTTAAGGATGGAGGGGGGTGGTGAGGGTGGGAGATGAGAGATGGAGAGGGAAAGCAAGTAGGAACTGGAATAACTAGTTAAGGATGGAGCGAGGTGGTGATGGTGGTAGATGATAGATGGCGAGGGAAAGCAAGTAGGAACTTGAGTAACTAGTTAAGGATGGAGGGGGTGGTGATGGTGGTAGATGATAGATGGAGAGGGAAAGCAAGTAGGAACTGGAATAACTAGTTAAGGGTGGAGGGGGGTGGTGATGGTGGTAGATGATAGATGGAGAGGGAAAGCAAGTAGGAACTGGAATAACTAGTTAAGGTTGGAGGGGGTGTGGTGGTGAGGGGGGGGAGATGATAAATGGAGAGGGAAAGGAAGTAGGAACTGGAGAAACTAGTTAAGGATGGAGGGGGGTGGTGATGGTGGTAGATGATAGATGGAGAGGGAATGCAAGTAGGAACTGGAATAACTAGTTCAGGGTGGAGGAGGTATGGTGGTGAGGGTGGGAGATGATAGATGGAGAGGGAAAGCAAGTAGGAACTGGAGTAACTAGTTAAGGATGGAGCGAGGTGGTGATGGTTGTAGATGATAGATGGAGAGGGAAAGAAAGTAGGAACTGGAGTAACTAGTTAAGGATGGAGGGGGGTGGTGATGGTGGTAGATGATAGATGGAGTGGGAAAGCAAGTAGGAACTGGAGTAACTAGTTAAGGATGGAGCGGGGTGGTGATGGTGGTAGATGATAGATAGAGAGGGAAAGCAAGTAGGAACTGGAGCAACTAGTTCAGGATGGAGGGGGGTGGTGATAGTGGTAGATGATAGATGGAGAGGGAAAGCAAGTAGGAACTGGAGTAACTAGTTAAAGATGGAGGGGGTGGTGATGGTGGAAGATGATAGATGGAGAGGGAAAGCAAGTAGGAACTGGAATAACTAGTTAATGGTGTAGGAGGTGTGGTGGTGAAGGTGGGAGATGATAGATGGAGAGGGAAAGCAAGTAGGAACTGGAGTAACTAGTTAAGGATGGAGGGGGGTGGTGATGGTGGTAGATGATAGATGGATAGGGAAAGCAAGTAGGAACTGGAGTAACTAGTTAAGGATGGAGCGGGGTGGTGATGGTGGTAGATGATAGATAGAGAGGGAAAGCAAGTAGGAACTGGAGCAACTAGTTCAGGATGGAGGGGGGTGGTGAATGTGGGAGATTATAGATGGAGAGGTAAAGCAAGTAGGAACTGGAGTAACTAGTTAAGGATGGAGGGGGGTGGTGATGGTGGTAGATGATAGATGGAGAGGGAAAGCAAGTATGAACTGGAATAACTAGTTAAGGGTGGAGGGGGTGTGGTGGTGAGGGGGGGGGTGGAGATGATAGATGGAGAGGGAAAGCAAGTAGGAACGGGAGTAACTAGTTAAGGATGGAGGGGGGTGGTGAGGGTGGGAGATGAGAGATGGAGAGGGAAAGCAAGTAGGAACTGGAATAACTAGTTAAGGATGGAGCGAGGTGGTGATGGTGGTAGATGATAGATGGCGAGGGAAAGCAAGTAGGAACTTGAGTAACTAGTTAAGGATGGAGGGGGTGGTGATGGTGGTAGATGATAGATGGAGAGGGAAAGCAAGTAGGAACTGGAATAACTAGTTAAGGGTGGAGGGGGGTGGTGATGGTGGTAGATGATAGATGGAGAGGGAAAGCAAGTAGGAACTGGAATAACTAGTTAAGGTTGGAGGGGGTGTGGTGGTGAGGGGGGGGAGATGATAAATGGAGAGGGAAAGGAAGTAGGAACTGGAGAAACTAGTTAAGGATGGAGGGGGGTGGTGATGGTGGTAGATGATAGATGGAGAGGGAATGCAAGTAGGAACTGGAATAACTAGTTCAGGGTGGAGGAGGTATGGTGGTGAGGGTGGGAGATGATAGATGGAGAGGGAAAGCAAGTAGGAACTGGAGTAACTAGTTAAGGATGGAGCGAGGTGGTGATGGTTGTAGATGATAGATGGAGAGGGAAAGAAAGTAGGAACTGGAGTAACTAGTTAAGGATGGAGGGGGGTGGTGATGGTGGTAGATGATAGATGGAGTGGGAAAGCAAGTAGGAACTGGAGTAACTAGTTAAGGATGGAGCGGGGTGGTGATGGTGGTAGATGATAGATAGAGAGGGAAAGCAAGTAGGAACTGGAGCAACTAGTTCAGGATGGAGGGGGGTGGTGATAGTGGTAGATGATAGATGGAGAGGGAAAGCAAGTAGGAACTGGAGTAACTAGTTAAAGATGGAGGGGGTGGTGATGGTGGAAGATGATAGATGGAGAGGGAAAGCAAGTAGGAACTGGAATAACTAGTTAATGGTGTAGGGGGTGTGGTGGTGAGGGTGGGAGATAAGAGATGGAGAGGGAAAGCAAGTAGGAACTGGAATAACTAGTTAAGGATGGAGCGAAGTGGTGATGGTGGTAGACGATAGATGGCGAGGGAAAGCAAGTAGGAACTTGAGTAACTAGTTAAGGATGGAGGGGGTGGTGATGGTGGTAGATGATAGATGGAGTGGGAAAGCAAGTAGGAACTGGAGTAACTAGTTAAGGATGGAGCGGGGTGGTGATGGTGGTAGATGATAGATAGAGAGGGAAAGCAAGTAGGAACTGGAGCAACTAGTTCAGGATGGAGGGGGGTGGTGATGGTGGTAGATGATAGATGGAGAGGGAAAGCAAGTAGGAACTGGAGTAACTAGTTAAAGATGGAGGGGGTGGTGATGGTGGAAGATGATAGATGGAGAGGGAAAGCTAGTAGGAACTGGAGTTACTAGTTAAGGATGGAGCGGGGTGGTGATGGTGGTAGATGATAGATGGAGAGGGAAAGCAAATAGGAACTGGAGTAACTAGTTAAGGATGGAGGAGGGTGGTGATGGTGGTAGATGATAGATGGAGAGGGAAAGCAAATAGGAACTGGAGTAACTAGTTAAGGATGGAGGAGGGTGGTGATGGTGGTAGATGATAGATGGAAAGGGAAAGCAAGTAGGAACTGGAATAACTAGTTCAGGGTGGAGGAGGTGTGGTGAGGGTGGGAGATGATAGATGGAGAGGGAAAGCAAGTAGGAACTGGAGTAACTAGTTAAGGATGGAGGGGGTGGTGATGGTGGTAGATGATAGATGGAGAGGGAAAGCTAGTAGGAACTGGAATAACTAGTGAAGGGTGGAGGGGGGTGGTGATGGTGGTAGATGATAGATGGAGAGGGAAAGCAAGTATGAACTGGAATAACTAGTTAAGGGTGGAGGGGGTTTGGTGGTGAGGGGGGGGAGATGATAGATGGAGAGGGAAAGCAAGTAGGAACTGGAGTAACTAGTTAAGGATGGAGGGGGGTGGTGATGGTGGTAGATGATAGATGGAGAGGGAAAGCAAGTAGGAACTGGAATAACTAGTTCAGGGTGGAGGAGGGGTGGTGGTGAGGGTGGGAGATGATAGATGGAGAGGGAAAGCATGTAGGAACTGGAGTAACTAGTTAAGGATGGAGCGAGGTGGTGATGGTGGTAGATGATAGATGGCGAGGGAAAGCAAGTAGGAACTGGAGTAACTAGTTAAGGATAGAGGAGGTGGTGATGGTGGTAGATGATAGATGGAGAGGGAAAGCAAGTAGGAACTGGAATAACTAGTTAAGGGTGGAGGGGGTGTGGTGGTGAGGGGGGGGGAGATGATAGATAGAGAGGGAAAGCAAGTAGGAACTGGAGTAACAAGTTAAGGATGGAGGGGGGTGGTGATGGTGGTAGATGATAGATGGAGAGGGAAAGCAAGTAGGAACTGGAATAACTAGTTCAGGGTGGAGGAGGTGTGGTGGTGAGAGTGGGAGATGATAGATGGAGAGGGAAAGCAAGTAGGAACTGGAGTATCTAGTTAAGGATGGAGCGAGGTGGTGATGGTGGTAGATGATAGATGGAGAGGGAAAGCAAGTAGGAACTGGAGTAACTAGTTAAGGATGGAGGGGGGTGGTGATGGTGGTAGATGATAGATGGATAGGGAAAGCAAGTAGGAACTGGAGTAACTAGTTAAGGATGGAGCGGGGTGGTGATGGTGGTAGATGATAGATAGAGAGGGAAAGCAAGTAGGAACTGGAGCAACTAGTTCAGGATGGAGGGGGGTGGTGAATGTGGGAGATTATAGATGGAGAGGTAAAGCAAGTAGGAACTGGAGTAACTAGTTAAGGATGGAGGGGGGTGGTGATGGTGGTAGATGATAGATGGAGAGGGAAAGCAAGTATGAACTGGAATAACTAGTTAAGGGTGGAGGGGGTGTGGTGGTGAGGGGGGGGGTGGAGATGATAGATGGAGAGGGAAAGCAAGTAGGAACGGGAGTAACTAGTTAAGGATGGAGGGGGGTGGTGAGGGTGGGAGATGAGAGATGGAGAGGGAAAGCAAGTAGGAACTGGAATAACTAGTTAAGGATGGAGCGAGGTGGTGATGGTGGTAGATGATAGATGGCGAGGGAAAGCAAGTAGGAACTTGAGTAACTAGTTAAGGATGGAGGGGGTGGTGATGGTGGTAGATGATAGATGGAGAGGGAAAGCAAGTAGGAACTGGAATAACTAGTTAAGGGTGGAGGGGGGTGGTGATGGTGGTAGATGATAGATGGAGAGGGAAAGCAAGTAGGAACTGGAATAACTAGTTAAGGTTGGAGGGGGTGTGGTGGTGAGGGGGGGGAGATGATAAATGGAGAGGGAAAGGAAGTAGGAACTGGAGAAACTAGTTAAGGATGGAGGGGGGTGGTGATGGTGGTAGATGATAGATGGAGAGGGAATGCAAGTAGGAACTGGAATAACTAGTTCAGGGTGGAGGAGGTATGGTGGTGAGGGTGGGAGATGATAGATGGAGAGGGAAAGCAAGTAGGAACTGGAGTAACTAGTTAAGGATGGAGCGAGGTGGTGATGGTTGTAGATGATAGATGGAGAGGGAAAGAAAGTAGGAACTGGAGTAACTAGTTAAGGATGGAGGGGGGTGGTGATGGTGGTAGATGATAGATGGAGTGGGAAAGCAAGTAGGAACTGGAGTAACTAGTTAAGGATGGAGCGGGGTGGTGATGGTGGTAGATGATAGATAGAGAGGGAAAGCAAGTAGGAACTGGAGCAACTAGTTCAGGATGGAGGGGGGTGGTGATAGTGGTAGATGATAGATGGAGAGGGAAAGCAAGTAGGAACTGGAGTAACTAGTTAAAGATGGAGGGGGTGGTGATGGTGGAAGATGATAGATGGAGAGGGAAAGCAAGTAGGAACTGGAATAACTAGTTAATGGTGTAGGAGGTGTGGTGGTGAAGGTGGGAGATGATAGATGGAGAGGGAAAGCAAGTAGGAACTGGAGTAACTAGTTAAGGATGGACGGGAGTGGTGATGGTGGTAGATGATAGATGGAGAGGGAAAGCAAGTAGGAACTGGAATAACTAGTTAAGGGTGGAGGGGGTGTGATGGTGAGGGTGGGAGATGATAGATGGAGAGGGAAAGCAAGTAGGAACTGGAGTAACTAGTTAAGGATGGAGGGTGGTGGTGATGGTGCTAGATGATAGATGGAGCGGGAAAGCAAGTAGGAACTGGAGTAACTAGTTAAGGATGGAGGGGTTGTGGGGGTGTCGGGGGAGATGATAGATGGAGAGGGAAAGCAAGTAGGAAGTGGAGTAACTAGTTAAGGGTGGAGGGGGTGGTGGTGGAAGATGATAGATGGAGAGGGAAAGCAAGTAGAAACTGGAATAACTAGTTAAGGGTGGAGTGGGTGTGGTGGTGAGGGGGGGAGATGATAGATGGAGAGCGAATGCAAGTAGGAACTGGAGTAACTAGTTAAAGATGGAGGGGGTGGTGATGGTGGTAGATGATAGATGGAGAGGGAAAGCAAGTTGGAACTGGAATAACTAGTTAATGGTGGAGGGAGTGTGGTGGTGAGGGGGGGAGATGATAGATGGAGAGGGAAAGCAAGTAGGAACTGGAGTAACTAGTTAAGGATGGAGGGGGGTGGTGATGGTGGTAGATGATAGATGAAGAGGGAAAGCAAGAAGGAACTGGAATAACTAGTTAAGGGTGGAGGGGGTGTTGTGGTGAGGGGGGGAGATGATAGATGGAGAGGGAAAGCAAGTAGGAACTGGAGTAACTAGTTAAGGATAGAGGGGAGTGGTGATGGTGGTAGATGATAGATGGAGAGGGAAAGCAAGTAGGAACTGGAATAACTAGTTCAGGGTGGAGGAGGTGTGGTGGTGAGGGTGGGAGATGAGAGATGGAGAGGGAAAGGAAGTAGGAACTGGAGTTACTAGTTAAGGATGGAGCGGGGTGGTGATGGTGGTAGATGATAGATGGAGAGGGAAAGCATATAGGAACTGGAATAACTAGTTAAGGATGGAGGAGGGTGGTGATGGTGGTAGATGATAGATGGAAAGCGAAAGCAAGTAGGAACTGGAATAACTAGTTAAGGGTCGAGTGGGTGTGGTGGTGATGGTGGGAGATGATAGATGGAGAGGGAAAGCAAGTAGGAACTTGAGTAACCAGTTAAGTATGGAGGGGGGTGGTGATGGTGGTAGATGATAGTTGGAGAGGGAAAGCAAGTTGGAACTGGAATAACTAGTTCAGGGTGGAGGAGGTGTGGTGGTGAGGGTGGGAGATGATAGATGGAGAGGGAAAGCAAGTAGGAACTGGAGTAACTAGTTAAGGATGGACGGGGTGGTGATGGTGGTAGATGATAGATGGAGAGGGAAAGCAAGTAGGAACTGGAATAACTAGTTAAGGGTGGAGCGGGGTGGTGATGGTGGTAGATGATAGATGGCGAGGGAAAGCAAGTAGGAACTGGAGTAACTAGTTAAGGATGGAGGGGGTGGTGATGGTGGTAGATGATAGATGGAGAGGGAAAGCAAGTAGGAACTGGAATAACTAGTTAAGGGTGGAGGGGGGTGGTGATGGTGGTAGATGATAGATGGAGAGGGAAAGCAAGTAGGAACTGGAATAACTAGTTAAGGGTGGAGGGGGTGTGGTGGTGAGGGGGGGGAGATGATAGATGGAGAGGGAAAGCAAGTAGGAACTGGAGTAACTAGTTAAGGATGGAGGGGGGTGGTGATGGTGGTACATGATAGATGGAGAGGTAAAGCAAGTAGGAACTGGAATAACTAGTTCAGGGTGGAGGAGGTGTGGTGGTGAGGGTGGGAGATGATAGATGGAGAGGGAAAGCAAGTAGGAACTGGAGTATCTAATTAAGGATGGAGCCAGGTGGTGATGGTGGTAGATGATAGATGGAGAGGGAAAGCAAGTAGGAACTGGAGTAACTAGTTAAGGATGGAGGGGGGTGGTGATGGTGGTAGATGATAGATGGATAGGGAAAGCAAGTAGGAACTGGAGTAACTAGTTAAGGATGGAGCGGGGTGGTGATGGTGGTAGATGATAGATAGAGAGGGAAAGCAAGTAGGAACTGGAGCAACTAGTTCAGGATGGAGGGGTGTGGTGATGGTGATAGATGATAGATGGAGAGGGAAAGCAAGTAGGAACTGGAGTAACTAGTTAAAGATGGAGGGGGTGGTGATGGTGGAAGATGATAGATGGAGAGGGAAAGCAAGTAGGAACTGGAATAACTAGTTAAGGGTGGAGGGGGTGTGGTGGTGAATGTGGGAGATGATAGATGGAGAGGTAAAGCATGTAGGAACTGGAGTAACTAGTTAAGGATGGAGGGGAGTGGTGATGGTGGTAGATGATAGATGGAGAGGGAAAGCAAGTAGGAACTGGAATAACTAGTTAAGGGTGGAGGGGGTGTGATGGTGAGGGTGGGAGATGATAGATGGAGAGGGAAAGCACGTAGGAACTGGAGTAACTAGTTAAGGATGGAGGGGGTGGTGATGGTGCTAGATGATAGATGGAGAGGGAAAGCAAGTAGGAACTGGAGTAACTAGTTAAGGATGGAGGGGGTGTGGGGGTGTGGGGGGAGATGATAGATGGAGAGGGAAAACAAGTAGGAACTGGAGTAACTAGTTAAGGGTGGAGGGGTGGTGGTGGAAGATGATAGATGTAGAGGGAAAGCAAGTAGGAACTGGAGTAACTAGTTAAGGATGGAGGGGGGTGGTGATGGTGGTAGATGATAGATGGAGAGGGAAAGCAAGTAGGAACTGGAATAACTAGTTCAGGGTGGAGGAGGTGTGGTGGTGAGGGTGGGAGATGATAGATGGAGAGGGAAAGCATGTAGGAACTGGAGTAACTAGTTAAGGATGGAGCGAGGTGGTGATGGTGGTAGATGATAGATGGCGAGGGAAAGCAAGTAGGAACTGGAGTAACTAGTTAAGGATAGAGGGGGTGGTGATGGTGGTAGATGATAGATGGAGAGGGAAAGCAAGTAGGAACTGGAATAACTAGTTAAGGGTGGAGGGGGTGTGGTGGTGAGGGGGGGGGAGATGATAGATGGAGAGGGAAAGCAAGTAGGAACTGGAGTAACTAGTTAAGGATGGAGGGGGGTGGTGATGGTGGTAGATGATAGATGGAGAGGGAAAGCAAGTAGGAACTGGAATAACTAGTTCAGGGTGGAGGAGGTGTGGTGGTGAGAGTGGGAGATGATAGATGGAGAGGGAAAGCAAGTAGGAACTGGAGTATCTAGTTAAGGATGGAGCGAGGTGGTGATGGTGGTAGATGATAGATGGAGAGGGAAAGCAAGTAGGAACTGGAGTAACTAGTTAAGGATGGAGGGGGGTGGTGATGGTGGTAGATGATAGATGGATAGGGAAAGCAAGTAGGAACTGGAGTAACTAGTTAAGGATGGAGCGGGGTGGTGATGGTGGTAGATGATAGATAGAGAGGGAAAGCAAGTAGGAACTGGAGCAACTAGTTCAGGATGGAGGGGGGTGGTGAATGTGGGAGATTATAGATGGAGAGGTAAAGCAAGTAGGAACTGGAGTAACTAGTTAAGGATGGAGGGGGGTGGTGATGGTGGTAGATGATAGATGGAGAGGGAAAGCAAGTATGAACTGGAATAACTAGTTAAGGGTGGAGGGGGTGTGGTGGTGAGGGGGGGGGTGGAGATGATAGATGGAGAGGGAAAGCAAGTAGGAACGGGAGTAACTAGTTAAGGATGGAGGGGGGTGGTGAGGGTGGGAGATGATAGATGGAGAGGGAAAGCAAGTAGGAACTGGAATAACTAGTTAAGGATGGAGCGAGGTGGTGATGGTGGTAGATGATAGATGGCGAGGGAAAGCAAGTAGGAACTTGAGTAACTAGTTAAGGATGGAGGGGGTGGTGATGGTGGTAGATGATAGATGGAGAGGGAAAGCAAGTAGGAACTGGAATAACTAGTTAAGGGTGGAGGGGGGTGGTGATGGTGGTAGATGATAGATGGAGAGGGAAAGCAAGTAGGAACTGGAATAACTAGTTAAGGGTGGAGGGGGTGTGGTGGTGAGGGGGGGGAGATGATAAATGGAGAGGGAAAGGAAGTAGGAACTGGAGTAACTAGTTAAGGATGGAGGGGGGTTGTGATGGTGGTAGATGATAGATGGAGAGGGAATGCAAGTAGGAACTGGAATAACTAGTTCATGGTGGAGGAGGTATGGTGGTGAGGGTGGGAGATGATAGATGGAGAGGGAAAGCAAGTAGGAACTGGAGTAACTAGTTAAGGATGGAGCGAGGTGGTGATGGTTGTAGATGATAGATGGAGAGGGAAAGCAAGTAGGAACTGGAGTAACTAGTTAAGGATGGAGGGGGGTGGTGATGGTGGTAGATGATAGATGGAGTGGGAAAGCAAGTAGGAACTGGAGTAACTAGTTAAGGATGGAGCGGGGTGGTGATGGTGGTAGATGATAGATAGAGAGGGAAAGCAAGTAGGAACTGGAGCAACGAGTTCAGGATGGAGGGGGGTGGTGATGGTGGTAGATGATAGATGGAGAGGGAAAGCAAGTAGGAACTGGAGTAACTAGTTAAAGATGGAGGGGGTGGTGATGGTGGAAGATGATAGATGGAGAGGGAAAGCAAGTAGGAACTGGAATAACTAGTTAATGGTGTAGGGGGTGTGGTGGTGTAGGTGGGAGATGATAGATGGAGAGGGAAAGCAAGTAGGAACTGGAGTAACTAGTTAAGGATGGACGGGAGTGGTGATGGTGGTAGATGATAGATGGAGAGGGAAAGCAAGTAGGAACTGGAATAACTAGTTAAGGGTGGAGGGGATGTGATGGTGAGGGTGGGAGATGATAGATGGAGAGGGAAAGCAAGTAGGAACTGGAGTAACTAGTTAAGGATGGAGGGTGGTGGTGATGGTGCTAGATGATAGATGGAGCGGGAAAGCAAGTAGGAACTGGAGTAACTAGTTAAGGATGGAGGGGGTGTGGGGGTGTCGGGGGAGATGATAGATGGAGAGGGAAAGCAAGTAGGAAGTGGAGTAACTAGTTAAGGGTGGAGGGGGTGGTGGTGGAAGATGATAGATGGAGAGGGAAAGCAAGTAGGAACTGGAATAACTAGTTAAGGGTGGAGTGGGTGTGGTGGTGAGGGGGGGAGATGATAGATGGAGAGCGAATACAAGTAGGAACTGGAGTAACTAGTTAAGGATTGAGGGGGTGGTGATGGTGGTAGATGATAGATGGAGAGGGAAAGCAAGTTGGAACTGGAATAACTAGTTAAGGGTGGAGGGAGTGTGGTGGTGAGGGGGGGAGATGATAGAAGGAGAGGGAAAGCAAGTAGGAACTGGAGTAACTAGTTAAGGATGGAGGGGGGTGGTGATGGTGGTAGATGATAGATGAAGAGGGAAAGCAAGAAGGAACTGGAATAACTAGTTAAGGGTGGAGGGGGTGTGGTGGTGAGGGGGGGAGATGATAGATGGAGAGGGAAAGCAAGTAGGAACTGGAGTAACTAGTTAAGGATGGAGGGGAGTGGTGATGGTGGTAGATGATAGATGGAGAGGGAAAGCAAGTAGGAACTGGAATAACTAGTTCAGGGTGGAGGAGGTGTGGTGGTGAGGGTGGGAGATGATAGATGGAGAGGGAAAGCAAGTAGGAACTGGAGTTACTAGTTAAGGATGGAGCGGGGTGGTGGTGGTGGTAGATGATAGATGGAGAGGGAAAGCATATAGGAACTGGAATAACTAGTTAAGGATGGAGGAGGGTGGTGATGGTGGTAGATGATAGATGGAAAGGGAAAGCAAGTAGGAACTGGAATAACTAGTTAAGGGTCGAGTGGGTGTGGTGGTGATGGTGGGAGATGATAGATGGAGAGGGAAAGCAAGTAGGAACTTGAGTAACTAGTTAAGTATGGAGGGGGGTGGTGATGGTGGTAGATGATAGTTGGAGAGGGAAAGCAAGTTGGAACTGGAATAACTAGTTCAGGGTGGAGGAGGTGTGGTGGTGAGGGTGGGAGATGATAGATGGAGAGGGAAAGCAAGTAGGAACTGGAGTAACTAGTTAAGGATGGACGGGGTGGTGATGGTGGTAGATGATAGATGGAGAGGGAAAGCAAGTAGGAACTGGAATAACTAGTTAAGGGTGGAGGGGGGTGGTGATGGTGGTAGATGATAGATGGCGAGGGAAAGCAAGTAGGAACTGGAGTAACTAGTTAAGGATGGAGGGGGTGGTGATGGTGGAAGATGATAGATGGAGAGGGAAAGCAAGTAGGAACTGGAATAACTAGTTAAGGGTGGAGGGGGTGTGGTGGTGAATGTGGGAGATGATAGATGGAGAGGTAAAGCATGTAGGAACTGGAGTAACTAGTTAAGGATGGAGGGGAGTGGTGATGGTGGTAGATGATAGATGGAGAGGGAAAGCAAGTAGGAACTGGAATAACTAGTTAAGGGTGGAGGGGGTGTGATGGTGAGGGTGGGAGATGATAGATGGAGAGGGAAAGCAAGTAGGAACTGGAGTAACTAGTTATGGATGGAGGGGGTGGTGATGGTGCTAGATGATAGATGGAGAGGGAAAGCAAGTAGGAACTGGAGTAACTAGTTAAGGATGGAGGGGGTGGTGATGGTTGTAGATGATAGATGGAGAGGGAAAGCAAGTTGGAACTGGAATAACTAGTTAAGGGTGGAGGGGGTGTGGTGGTGAGGGGGGGAGATCATAGATGGAGAGGGAATGCAAGTAGGAACTGGAGTAACTAGTTAAGGATGGAGGGGGTGGTGATGGTGGTAGATGATAGATGGAGAGGGAAAGCAAGTAGGAACTGGAATAACTAGATAAGGGTGGAGGGGGTGTGGTGGTGAGGGGGGGGAGATGATAGATGGAGATGGAAAGCAAGTAGGAACTGGAGTAACTAGTTAAGGATGGAGGGGTGTGGTGATGGTGATAGATGGAGAGGGAAAGCAAGTAGGAACTGGAATAACTAGTTCAGGGTAGAGGAGGTGTGGTGGTGAGGGTGGGAGATGATAGATGGAGAGGGAAAGCTAGTTGGAACTGGAGTTACTAGTTAAGGATGGAGCGGGGTGGTGATGGTGGTAGATGATAGATGGAGAGGGAAAGCAAATAGGAACTGGAGTAACTAGTTAAGGATGGAGGGGGGTGGTGATGATGGTAGATGATAGATGGAAAGGGAAAGCAAGTAGGATCTGGAATAAATAGTTAAGAGTCGAGGGCGTGTGGTGGTGAGTGTGGGAGATGATAGATGGAGAGGGAAAGCAAGTAGGAACTGGAGTAACTAGTTAAGGATGGAGGGGGGTGGTGATGGTGGTAGATGATAGTTGGAGAGGGAAAGCAAGTAGGAACTGGAATAACTAGTTCAGGGTGGAGGAGGTGTGGTGGTGAGGGTGGGAGATGATAGATGGAGAGGGAAAGCAAGTAGGAAGTGGAGTAACTAGTTAAGGATGGAGGGGGTGGTGATGGTGGTAGATGATAGATGGAGAGGGAAAGCAAGTAGGAACTGGAGTAACTAGTTCAGGATGGAGGGGGGTGGTGATGGTGGTAGATGCTAGATGGAGTGGGAAAGCAAGTAGGAACTGGAGTAACTAGTTAAGGATGGAGGGGGTGGTGATGGTGGTAGATGATAGATGGAGAGGGAAAGCAAGTTGGAACTGGAATAACTAGTTAAGGGTGGAGGGGGTGTGGTGGTGAGGGGGGGAGATCATTGATGGAGAGGGAAAGCAAGTAGGAAGTGGAGTAACTAGTTAAGGATGGAGGGTGGTGGTGATGGTGGTAGATGATAGATGAAGAGGGAAAGCAAGTAGGAACTGGAATAACTAGTTAATGGTGGAGGGGGTGTGGTGGTGAGGGGGGGAGATGATAGATGGAGATGGAAAGCAAGTAGGAACTGGAGTAACTAGTTAAGGATGGAGGGGTGTGGTCATGGTGATAGATGGAGAGGGAAAGCAAGTAGGAACTGGAGTATCTAGTTAAGGATGGAGGGGGCTGGTGATGGTGGTAGATGATAGATGGAGAGAGAAAGCAAGTAGGAACTGGAATAACTTGTTAAGGGTTGAGGGGGTGTGGTGGTGATGGGCGGAGATGATAGATGGAGAGGGAAAGCAAGTAGGAACTGGAGTAACTAGTTAAGGATGGAGGGGGGTGGTGATGGTGCTAGATGATAGATGGAGAGGGAAAGCAAGTAGGAACTGGAATAACTAGTTAAGGGTCGAGGGGGTGTGGTGGTGAGGGGGGAGATGATAGATGGAGAGGGAAAGATAGTAGGAACTGGAATAACTAGTTAAGGGTGGAGTGGGTGTGGTGGTGAGGGTGGGAGATGATAGATGGAGAGGGAAAGCAAGTAGGAACTGGAGTAACTAGTTCAGGATGGAGGGGGTGGTGATGGTGGTAGATGATAGATGGATAGGGAAAGCAAGTAGGAAGTGGAATAACTCAGTAAGGGTGGAGGGGGTGTGGTGGTGAGGGGAGGGAGATGATAGATGGAGAGGGAAAGCAAGTAGGAACTGCAGTAACTAGTTAAGGATGGAGGGGGGTGGTGATGGTGGTAGATGATAGATGGAGAGGGAAAGCAAGTAGGAACTGGAAAAACTAGTTAAGGGTGGAGGGGGTGTGGTTGTGAGGGTCGGAGATGATAGATGGAGAGGGAAAGCAAGTAGGAACTGGATTAACTAGTTAAGGGTGGAGGGGGTGTGGTGGTGAGGGGGGGGAGATGATAGATGGAGAGGGAAAGGAAGTAGGAACTGGAGTAACTAGTTAAGGATGGAGGGGGGTGGTGATGGTGGTAGATGATAGATGGAGAGGGAAAGCAAGTAGGAACTGGAATAACTAGTTCAGGGTGGAGGAGGTGTGGTGGTGAGGGTGGGTGATGATAGATGGAGAGGGAAAGCAAGTAGGAACTGGAGTAACTAGTTAAGGATGGAGCGGAGTGGTGATGGTGGTAGATGATAGATGGATAGGGAATGCAAGTAGGAACTGGAATAACTAGTTAAGGGTGGAGGGGTGTTGTGGTGAGGGTGGGAGATGTTAGATGGAGAGGGAAAGCAAGTAGGAACTGGAATAACTAGTTAAGGGTGGAGGAGGGTGCTGGTGAGGGTGGGAGATGATAGATGGAGAGGGAAATCAAGTAGGAACTTGAATAACTATTTAAGGGTGCAGGGGAGTGTTGGTGAGGGTGGGAGATGATAGATGGAGAGGGAAAGCAAGTAGGAACTAGAATAACTAGTTAAGCGTGGATGGGGCGTGGTGATGAGGGTGGGAGATGATAGATGGAGAGGGAAAGCAAGTAGGAACTAGAATAACTAGTTAAGGGTGGATGGGGCGTGGTGATGAGGGTGGGAGATGATAGATGGAGAGGGAAAGCAAATAGGAACTGGAATAACTATTTAAGGGTACCAGGGAGTGTTGGTGAGGGTGGGAGATGATAGATGCCGAGGGAAAGCAAGTAGGAACTGCAATAACTAGTTAAGGGTGGAGTGTGGTGAGGGTGGGAGATGATAGATGGTGAGGGAAAGCAAGTAGGAACTGCAATAACTAGTTAAGGGTGGAGTGTGGTGAGGGTGGGAGATGATGGATGGCGAGGGAAAGCAAGTAAGAACTGAAATAACTTGTTAAGGGTGGAGTGTGGTGAGGGTGGGAGATGATGGAGAGGGAAAGCAAGTAGGAACTGGAATAACTAGTTAAGGGTGGAGGGGAGTGGTGGTGAGTGTGGGAGATGATAGATGGAGAGGGAAAGAAAGTAGGAACTGTAATAACTAGTTAAGAGTGGAGGGGCG
The DNA here is from genome assembly GCF_036971445.1 of Narcine bancroftii. Classification (NCBI taxonomy): domain Eukaryota; kingdom Metazoa; phylum Chordata; class Chondrichthyes; order Torpediniformes; family Narcinidae; genus Narcine; species Narcine bancroftii. The sequence goes on along the minus strand of NC_091473.1, from coordinate 123,332,520 downwards.
TGCTGGTGAGGTTGGGAGATGATAGATGGAGAGGGAAAGCAAGTAGGAACTGGAATAAGTAGTTGTGGGAGGGGTAGGCGCACGTGAAACAAGCTGATTAGTGGAATACAGTGAATTCAATGTTCATGCCCTGGGGTTGGAGAGCTCACAGATGAAAAATTAGATGCTGTTTCTCCAGTCTGCTGATGTTCCGGTTGGGGTAGTATGAAAGGCCATAGACAGACGTGTGACTCAGAATTGCAATGTTTGGCTTCGGGGAGTTCGCTTTTGTTGTGGACGGAGAGGAGGTGCTGGGCAAAGCAATCTCCTAATCTGCGGCTGGTCTCTCCAATGTAGAGAAGGCCACAGAGGGTGCACCGGCTGTAGTAAATGAGTTCTTTGGAGGTACAGGTGAAGTGTTGCTTCACCTGAAAGGTCTGTTTGAGACCTCAGACCATGGTGAGGAAAGAGGTGTGTGTGCAGATATTACTCCTCCTTCAACCACAGTGGAAGATGCTGGGGGGCGGGGGCGATGGGTGGGGAGGGAAGAGTGTACAAGGGAGTCACGGAGGTAGTGGTCCCTATGGAAGGCTGAAAGGAGGAGAATGAAAAATGTGTCTGGTGGCAGTTTGCTGTAGTAAGTGCTGGAAATTCCGCTGATAGTGTGTTGGATGTGGAGGCTGATGGAGTGGTTGGTGAGAATGAGGGGATTCTGTGTTTAGTGGCAGGGAGGGCTAGGGCAGATGAGTGGGGAATGGTGGAGATGCGGGTGAGGGCTGAGTTAATGGTTGTGCAGGGGAAGCCATGTTTGTGGAAGAAGGCAGACATTTCAGAGGCTCTGGACTGGAAGACCTCTTTTTGGGAGCAGATGCGGCAGAGACAAAGTATATCATGGACAATACATTTTGAAATGTCTTATTATGTGACAATAAAAAGAATGTAAAAAGAAAGGGTCAAAAGAATGTTGACCCTTTTATATTTAAAAAAATGTGAGGATGATAAAAAGTATTTGACACATTTTCTTACCCAACTCCAAGTCGAGGCTCCCCTTAGCTGGTTTGTTACACCTCAGTTTTACTATTTCAAGACCTCTTCCTCTTCCCTCCAGCTTTATGAAGTTCTTTTAACTCCTTTCCAGTATTGACGTGGGGTGTCTGACCTGTAATGATAGCTGTGTTTTTCTTTCCATAGAAGTGGCATGACCTGTTGAGTACAGGTACATGATCCTTTATCTGGACATCTAAAATCCGGAAAGCTCCAAAATTCGGCAAGTGGGGACCAGCGGTTGGGGGAAGGGGGAGACTGCTGGGCGGCTGAGGGACTGCGGTGACTGGGGAAGACGGCCGGGTGAGACAGCTAGGCGGCCGAGGGTCCGGCGGTCGGAGGAGGGGGGAGATGTCCGGGCGGCTGAGGGACCTGCGGTCGGGGGAAACGACCGGGTGGCCGAGGGTCCAGCGGTCGGGGGAGACGTCTGGACGGTCGGGGCAGACTTCCAGGCGGTCGAGGTGGCCGAGTGACCGCGGTTGGGGTAGGCGGGCCAGGCTACTGGAAAGGGGTGGGGGTGGATACTGCAGCACAATTCGGGAAAATCCGAAATTCGGAACACACTGTCCCCCAAGGGTTCTGGATAAAGGATCGTGTACCTGTATTTGCTGTGGTTTCTGTTTTTTTATAAATTTTGCAATTCACTGTATACAACAAAGCATCAGCATTCTCTATCACTTGGAATGAATTTGTTGCACTCCAGACTGAAAAATGAGATCCTCTTTTGACTTGTTGATAAAGGTAGGTTAGTGGAGATCAGCTGAATTTTGAAAATCAAAAGATCCAACAGTATTTGCAAAGGATGGCATCTATAAATTTGCAGGTAATTTACATAGGTAGTTGCTATCACTGAGGAGAAGGTGTTTGGGAAAGTCATAAAGTGTTTGTGGATAAGTCATTTGGACCAGATGGGCTGCATTCTTAAGTTCTGAAAGAAATAGTTGAAGAGATTGTGGAGATATGAGAGCACAGAATATGGAATAGTGCAACATAGTATGGGCCCTTTCCCCCACAATGTTGTGCTGACCTATGTAAACCTACTGCACATTGATCTAATCCTTAACTGTGATTTTTCAAGACTCAGCAGGGTCAGGAAGGATTCCAGAGGACTGAAAAATTACAAATGTCACTCCACTCTTTCCTAAGGAAGAGAGGTAAAATATAGGAAATTATAGGCTGGTTAGCTTGACTTCAGTGGTTGGTAAGATTCTGTGGTTCATTATTAAGGATGAGGCTTCAGGGTACTTGTAAGCACAAGGTAAAATAGGTGGAAGTCTGCACATTTACCTTCAGGGGAATTCTTTGAGAAAGCAACAAGCAAGAGAGCACAAGGAGAGTCTATGGATGTTCATTTAAATTTTCAGAAGGCCTAGGACAAGGTGCCATTAAAAGTCTATCAAACAAGATGGGAGCATGTGGAGAAGATTGACTGGCAGAGGCAAAAAAAAACAACATAAAGGAGGCCTTTCCTGGTTGGGGTTGCTGGAGACTAATGGTGTTCTGTAGGGGTCGGTGTTTGTGTCTGCTAGTTTTCAATATTAATGATCTGGGTGATGGTATTGATGGTTTTGTGACCAAGCTTGTGGATGGGTGCAGGTACAGAAAATGTTAAAGAAGCCGCAAGTTTGCAGAGGGAGTTGGATACTTCCAGGTGAATGGGAAAAGAAGTGACATTTGGAGGATTGTGAGTAGCTTTGGATCCCATATCTAAGAAAGTAAGTGTTGGAGAGAGGGTCTAGATGAAGTTACGAGAATGATTTCGGGGATGAGATGATTAGTGTGCAAATAAGTTCTGGGCCAGTACTCGCTGATAAGAGAGGGTCTCAGTGGAACATAATGAATAATGAAAGGGCTGGATAGAGTGGATGTGGAGAGGATGTTTCCAGTGGTGGTGTAATCTAGAAACAGAGATCATAGCCTCAGAATAAAAGAATGCCTCTTCAGCTGGAGGGTGGAAGAAACAGTGGAATTTATTACCACAGACAGCTGTAGAAGCCGTCATTTGGTGTATTTAAAGTGGAGTTTGATAAGTTCATGATTAGTAAGGGTGAAGGGTTACAGGAAGGCAGGAGAATAGCCTCTCCTTTAGTCGGCTGGTCCACGTATTGCGTCAGGTATCCTTGGACACACCTAGCCCCATTTAGCCATCTTCCAGTCAGGAAGTACCCATCAATATCAGGGAAGTTGAAGTCTTCTATTACATCCACCCTGTTTTTTTTCTGCTCCATTCCAAAATATGCATGTTTAGCTGTTCCTCAGTGTCCCAAGGGCTGTTTGGGAGCCTATAGACTTCTCCCAATACAGTTTCTGCCATCCACCCACACCAATTCAGTAGTCACTCTCTCTACAGCATCCTCCCTTTCTGCTGCTGTGATACAATCCCTGACCAGTAATGATACTTACCTCCCCTCCCCACCTCCTCTTTTACCTCCCATCCTAATCTGAATCCCGGTCCCTGCATCAGCCAGTCCTAGCCTTGTGTCAGCCATGTCTCTGTCATGGCGACTACATCATAATTCCATGTACTGATCCATTCTCTGTTCATCTTCTTTATTCCTAATAATGCTTGCATTGAAATAACACATTTCAAACTATCCACTGACTATATTTGTCTCTTCCCCTGCCTGTCCTTCCTCTCAAACCCACAACACATTAATTGAATCTCCCTTTCTACCTTCTGCTCTATTCTCTCCCCTCACATTCTTCTTTCCATCCCCCTGCCAAACTAGTTTAAACTTTCCCCAACGGGACTAACAAACCTGCCCACCAGGATATTGGCCCCACTCCAGTTTAGGTGCAGCCCATCCTTTTTGTACAGGTCAGATCTTCCCCAGAAGAGATCCCAATGAATCACAAATCTGAGCCACACATTCATCTGCCACAACTTCCTATTTCTACCCTCACTGGTGCTTGGCAGAGGCAGCAATCCTGAGATTACCACCCTTGCTGTCTTTCTTTTCAGCTTCCTTCCTGACTCCTTAAATACAGGACCTCATTCCAACCACTGCCATTGTCATTGGTACAAATGTGGACTATGACATCTGGCGGCTGCTCACCTTGCAACTACAGAACCCTATCTACTCTATCTGAGATGTCCCTGACCGTGGCAGCTCGGAGGCAATATTGTTCACAGAATCTCTTATCTGAGGTTAGCGTTGACAGAACTGCAGCAGATATTTTAGAGGGTGTAAATGGAGCTTGGTAAGCAACTGCATTATCATTCATCAGGCAGCTGTTACATTTCTTGACCCACTAACACACCAGTCAGCAAAATTCTGTTTCTTTTGTTTTGTTTGCACAAAAATGCTGGAGAAACTCAGTAAGTCACATAGCATTCTTTATGTAGCAAAGATAAAGATACATGACCAACGTTTTGGGCCTGAGCCTTCATTAGTAAGAGGAAATGCAGGCAGATGCCTGATTAAAATAATGGGGAGAGGAGTACAGGCTCACAGTCAAAAGTCATAGGTGGATGTGGACAGGAGGGTACAAGAGAAAAGACCTGAGATGATAGAGGGAGGGGATAGCTCTCTGAATGGAGAGGGAAAGGGCAGAGAGCTGGAGAAAAGGAGACAGTGATGAGGGAGAAAGGTGAGTGGCTGAACAGAAACCAGTCAATGTTGATGCCTCCCAATTGGAGAGTGCCTAGACGGAATATTAAGCCGCTTTCAGGTTCTCAGTCGCAGATAATGTGCAAGCAGATGCAGCTGGGATGTTCAGGTGGCTGTGGAGAAGACGCCTTTCTGTCACCTGAATGTGCCAGCTGAAGGAGAGCTGCATCCGAGCGAACGCCGGCTCCTGTGGACTGTGGCCATAGTCCCGCTGCTGCTTTAGGAGCAATGGGGGATTCTCCGAGCCGAAGAATGTACGTACCCGAGGAGGGTTAGGTAAATGCTCCTCCTGGGCGGGTTCTCCACTTTCAGATGGCCACCGGACAGCTGCATTGGGGTATTCTGGCCACCTGAAAGCAGCTTTAGATGTTGCTCCTTTAATTTTCGAGTTGCCTTGGCTTGGCAGTGCATGAGGCCATGGAGAGCCATGTCAGCGCAGAAGTGGGGCGCAGAATTGAAATGATTGGCCACTGGGAGATCCCCGTCATCACTGTGGACAGAGTGAAGGTGCTCATGAAGCAATATTTCACTCTGTGTCCAGTCTCTCCCATGTTGAGCAGGCTACAACAGGAGCACTAAACACAGTAGATAACCCCAGCAGATTAACAAGCAGTCACAGGGTTAGGTTGGTGGGGAGTGAAGTGGAATTGTGGGGGAATCCTATCTTGGTTTCGTCCAGGGTTGGAGGGGGCCAGGACAGATGTGTAGAAAATGGAGATATGGGTAAGGGCTGAGTTGATGGTGGTTGAAGGGAAGTCATGTTATTTGAAGAAGGAGGACATCTATAATGTCCTGGCATGGAAGTCCTCATCCTGGGTGTGGATACGATGGAGACAGAGGAATTGGGAGAAAGGAATAGTATCATTCTGGGGACAGGATGTGAAGAGGTGTTGTCGATATAATTTTGGGAGTTGGTGGATTTGTAGAAAATGTCTGTAGAAAGCACGTCTCCTTCCTGAGATGGAGATAGAGAGACTGAGAAAGGGGAGACTGTCACCAGGGATGGACCAAGTGATTTGAGGGCAGAGTGAAAGTTGGCAGCAAAGTGAATGAAGTTAACGAGCTCAGCATGGGTGCATGTGGCAGCATCAATGTAGTGAAGGAAGAGTTGAGAAACATTGTCTGTGTAGGCTTGTAGCATGGATTGCTCTATACATAGCCCTGAAAATGGAAGGCATAGCAGGGACCCATGGCTACCCCTTTGAATTGGAGAATGTGGGATGAGTCAAAGGGAAGTTATTGAAGATGACGATAAGTATTGCCAGGCAGAGGAAAATAGTTGTGGAGGGGGACTGGTTGGCACTATTGTTGAGAAAGAATCAAAGGGCTTTGAGAATTTTGGTATGTGAGATGGAGGTTATTAAGATTGGATGTCCATAATGCAAATTAAAAGGTCGAGTTTGGGGAATTGGAAATTGTGGAGTTAATGGAGGGCATGTGAAGTATTGTGAATGTAGGTAATGAGGGACTGGACTGGGGGGGAGGGTGTTGTCGGGGGGGAATGGAGCTGAGGTATGATGTTACCTGTTCAGTGGGGCAGAAGCACATAGAAACAATGGGTCAACCGGGACGATCTGGTTTGTAGATCTTGAATAGGAAGTAGAACCAAGCAGTACGGGGTGGGAGACAATGAGGTTGGAGGCCGAGGGGGGGAGATGACTGGAAATGATGAGGGTAGAGGTGGTCTGTGAATCATTTGCTTTATGTTCTTTGATGTGGTCCTGTGGAAAGGATAGATCAGAGGAGGTGTCTGAGAGCTGTCGTCTGGCTTCGGCATAGTAGAGGTCAGTGCACCAAACCACAATGGCATCATGCTTATCTACAGGTTTAATTGTGAAGTTGGGATTGGTGCAGAGAGATTGGAGGGCAGAGTGTTCTGAGGGAGTGAGATTAGAATAAGTGAGGGAAGTAGTGAAGTTGATTAATGTCTTGGTGGCAGTTGGAAATATAAAGATGCAAAGTGGGCTTCCTGCTACTCTGGAGAATTTTAAAATTTGGATTTGCACTGCATGACCTTTACAAAAATGAAAAGCTGTCAATAGCAGTGTCAACTGCATATCAGAATATCTAGCAAAATCTGGTAATCAAATGTGCATAATAAATGTCAAATTCATCATTAAATCTGTGCTTATTTTTATAATTTAGTTTTCCAGTAAGTTTGCAATAGGCTGGAAATTTGAGCACCCTATGGCAGAATTAGACAATACATGTACAGTAATCAAGGTGCAAACTAAATACTTGATTAATCAGAAATGGGAAGGAGGAGGTATAAGCTGTCAATTTGGGTTTTGTTCTTGCAGCTGAAATGAGCATTGTTTTTATTGCACAAAATGATAGCACCTAATAGCCTGAATACGCACAAGACTTTCTGTCTGCCTTACAGTAGACAAGGTTAAAGAATTTCATGTATGTTACATTGTTTTTAAAAAAATGTAATATTACGTGACCATAATGGAACTTTTATCTTTAAAGTGGTAACGAGCCAAAATGTCAATTGGTTGGAGGCTCTGACATCATAGAAAAATAGATCACAGATCACAGAAACAGGCCCTTCACCCCATGAATTCTTTGCTGAGCTATTATCCTGCCTCGTCTTGCTTACCTACTCCTGGTCCATACAACTCCATACCGCTCCCACCCATGTACCTATTCAAAGTTGTTTTAAATGTCACTCTCTGTGGGGGAGTCACATGACGGAGTAGTGGTCGGTCGGGGAACTCCAGCCCTCTCCGGAAAAGTTTAAAAAAAACACACAAAACACAAAGGCACAAACAAAAATTAAAATAAAGTGAAAGTAAAGGTGGGAAGAAAATGGCAGCGAAGAAAGAAAAGCCAAAAGCAATGGGAAGAAGAGAAGAAGAAAGAACGTCGGAAGAAGAAGGTGAAGGCCTTACCTGTCCGAGGAGGCCCACTGCGGAGAGAGAAGCCCGCTCCCTAAGGTCAGTTGAAGTCCCGAGCTCGGGACTACAAAAATGGCTCGCGATGCGCATGACAAAAAAAACACTGACGGGAGGGTGGACCAGCTGAGGAGTCGATCTCCACAGCTGAGAATGACAGCTACAACACAACAACAGGAAGGGAACATAGAAAACAACGAGAACAAGAAAGAAGAGAGTAAAAAGAAAACAAGGAAACAACAGATGACCAACCCAGAGGAAGAAGAAGAAGAAGAACATAGAGAAATGGAAGAAGAAGGGAAAGGCAAGACAATGGATATATATTTTTTTAAAGAATATATGGAATCAGTAAAAGAATGGCAATCACAAGAATTTAGTGAAATAAAAAGAAGAATTAAAAATACAGAAGAAAAAATGAATAGATTAGAGATGGTCATGTCAGATATAGGAAAAAGAGTGGACAAGGTGGAAGAACAAGAAACAGCCGGAGAAATGGAAGTAGAGGACTTAAAAAAGAAATTAGAAGAATCTAATAAAAAAGTTAAAGAGACACAAGAGCTGTTAGCTCAGAAGATAGATATAATGGAAAATTATAATAGAAGAAATAATATAAAGATAGTGGGCCTTAAGGAAGATGAAGAAGGCAAGAATATGAGAGAATTTATAAAAGATTGGATCCCCAGGGTCCTAGGAAGACCAGAATTACAGGAAGAAATGGAAATAGAAAGGGCACATAGAACATTAGCCCCGAAACCACAGCCACAACAAAAACCAAGATCTATTTTAGTAAAATTCCTAAGATATACAACAAGAGAAAATATATTGGAGAAAGCAATGAAGAAAATAAGAGAAGACAAAAAGCCACTGGAATACAAAGGTCAAAAAATTTTTTTCTATCCAGACATAAGTTTTGAACTCCTGAAGAAGAGAAAGGAGTTCAATACAGCAAAAGCGATCCTATGGAAAAAAGGATATAAATTTATGCGAAAGTACCCAGCGGTACTTAAAATAGTTATTCCAGGGCAGCAAAACAGACTATTCTCGGATCCGGAGGAAGCACGAAAATTTTCAGAACAACTACAAAACAGACAGAGAGATGAAGTCATGTAACGAGAGTAAAAATGACCACGAACTGTATGTATGTGTGTATATGGGTATATATATATATATATATATATCTATATATGTGTGTGTGTGTGTGTATGTATATATGTGTGTGTGTGTGTATGTATATATGTGTGTACATGAGTGTATCCGTATTTAAAGGAAAATATATAGAGTATAGATAAGAATTAATAAGGGAAAGAAAGGGAAGAGAGGAAGTAAGGAGGGAATTAAGAGAGTGACCTTTGTTATATATGAAAATTGAAATCTTTTCTGGGGGGGGGTGGGTGGGGAGGAGTTATGGTCACCGCGAAATCAGTTGACGCTTGCGAGTGAATTCGCAAATCCAAATGGAGAGGGGAGATGTGGTTGCCCGACAAGGGATAAAGGGCAACTCTGGAAGGGGAGGGGATAGTGGGGTTAAAGAAATTTTAGATAGGAGAATAAGGGAAATGTTTGATGTTTTAGAAATGTTGTCTTATAAAGTGTTCAAAACAAGAAAGCAGAAATGGATAAGAAGGAAAGGTGATGATGAGGAAACGGAAAGGAAAGATAAACAAAGTATGAAATGGCTACGTTGAACTATATGACTTTATATATTAATGGAATACATAACCAAATCAAAAGGAAGAAACTGCTAAATTTACTGAAAAAATAAAAAATTGATATAGCATTCGTGCAAGAAACACATTTAACTGAAATGGAGCACAAGAAATTAAAGAGAGATTGGGTAGGACATGTAACAGCAGCGTCATATAATTCAAAAGCTAGAGGAGTAGCTATATTAATCAGTAAAAATGTACCAATTAAAATAGAAGAGGAAATGATAGATCCAGCCGGGAGATATGTAATGATAAAATGTCACAAATATTCGGAGTTTTGGAATTTACTCAATGTATATTCACCTAACGAAAACGATCAAAAATTTATGCAAGATATTTTTTTGAAGATAGCAGACACACAAGGGAACATACTAATAGGAGGGGATTTCAACCTTAATTTGGATTCAAACATGGATAAAACTGGGAAAGGCAAATTAAAATGTACTTTGAAATAAATACGGAATCAGTGAAAGATAAGTTTATACTATGGGTCGCAATGAAAGTGTTCATCAGAGGGCAAATAATAAGTTATGTAACCAAGATGAAGAAGGACTACAATCAGGAAACAGAGCAGTTGGAAAGGGAAATAGTAAATATAGAAAAGAATTAGCAATGAAGGAAGACACAATTAAAAGAAGAGAATTGGCAGATAAAAAAATAAAATATGAAACACTACAAACATATAAGGTGGAGAAGAACATAATGAAGACAAAACAGAAGTATTATGAACTAGGAGAAAAAACACACAAAATTCCAGCATGGCAGCTTAAGACAGAACAAACTAAGAGGATGATATTGGCATCAAGGAAAAAAGACAAACAAATCACATATAATCCAACAGAGATTAATGAAAACTTCAGAGAATTCTACGAACAATTATACCAAACTGAAAACGAAGGGAAAGAAGACAAAATAGACGAATTTTTAACTAAAATTGAACTACCGAAATTACAAACAGAGGAACAAAATAAATTAACAAAACCATTTGAAATAGAAGAAATACAAGAGATAATAAAAAAAACTACCAAATAATAAAACACCAGGAGAGGATGGATTCCCAATAGAATTCTATAAAACATTTAAAGATTTATTAATTCCTCCCCTCCTGGAAGTAATCAACCAGATTGATAAAACACAAAGCTTACCAGATTCATGCAAAACAGCAATAATTACAGTAATACCAAAGACAGGGAAAGATCCACTCGCACCAGCATCATAGAGACCAATATCTTTACTTAACACAGATTATAAGATAATAGCTAAACTATTAGCAAACAGATTAGCCGACTATGTACCAAAAATAGTAAATCTAGACCAAACTGGATTTATTAAAAAAAGATGAACAACAGACAATATTTGTAAATTTATTAACTTAATTCATGCAGTAGAAGGAAATAAAGCTCCAACAGTCGCAGTTGCTTTAGACGCAGAGAAGGCCTTTGACAGAGTAGAATGGTATTATTTATTCAAAATATTACAAAAATTGTTTACCAGAGAAATATATTAATTGGATTAAAGCATTATATAAGGGGCCAATGGCGAAAGTGACAGTAAATGGATATATATCAAAGCAATTTAGCTTAAGCAGATCAACAAGGCAGGGATGCCCACTATTACCCTTATTGTTCGCGTTAGCTATAAAACCACTAGCAGAATTGATAAGAACAGAAAATAAAATAAAAGGGATAAAAATAAAAGACAAGGAATATAAAATCAGTTTATTTGCAAATGACGTTATAGTATACTTAACAGAACCAGAAATATCAATAAAAGAATTACATAGGAAATTGAAGGAATATGGAGAAGTGTCGGGATACAAGATTAATGCAAATAAAAGTGAAGCAATGCCAATGCATAATGCGGATTTCTCAAAATTTAAGAAAAAATCACCATTCAGATGGCAAATGCAAGCAATACGATACCTAGGTATACAAATAAATAATAAGGAAATTTTTATGGAAAGGGGGGAAACCGAGGATAGCACTAGATAAATTAACAGAATGGTATAAACAAGGAGGCTTACAACTGCCAAACTTTAAAAATTATTATAGAGCCGCACAATTAAGATACCTATCAGATTTTTATCAAACAAGGGAAAAGCCAGATTGGACTAAATTAGAACTAGATAAAATAGGGGAGAAGATACCTGAACATATATTATATAAATGGGATGAAAAATTGGTACAATGTAGGAATTCTCCAGTATTAAATTATCTGCTCAATATTTGGAAGAAGATTCATGTAGAAAGGAATAAAACAAATTACCAATTACCAAAACTAATACTGATGCAAAATCAGCTAATCCCTTTTACAATAGATAACCTTTCCTTTAGAGAATGGGAGAAAAAAGGGATCAAAAGAATAGAAAATTGCTTTTCAGGAAATAAATTATTATCCTTTGAACAAATGAAGGATAAATATAATATAACTCACGATACAGTGTTGCCATACTACCAACTGAAATCCTACTTGAAGACAAATTGGGAAGCAGTCTGAGGTTACCAGAGGGAAGTAATTTTGAATATGTGATTACAGACACAATGATAATCAAAAAAATTATAACAAATATGTATATTAAACTGCAAGAAAAGGAGAATGAGGAAACAAATGGTAAAACTAAACAAAAATGGGAACAAGATTTAAACATAAAGATAAAGAAGGAAACATGGGAGAAGTTATGCTCTGGAACTATGAGAAATACAATAAACATGAGGTTACGTATGATACAATATAACTGGATACACAGACTATACATTACACCTCAAAAGTTAAATAAATGGGACCCAACAGTATCTGACAGATGTTTTCGTTGTAAAAAGGAAATGGGAACAACAATTCATGCAATCTGGATGTGTGAGAAAGTGAAAAAATTTTGGGAAGATCTAAACCAGATATTAAATAAAATCACAGAAAGCAATATACCAAAAAAACCCAGAGATCTTCCTCCTAAGTAATATAAAAAACAAAGAATTTGGACTTGATTTGGATGGTGCACAAAAAAGATTTGTTAGGATAGCCCTAGCTGTAGCAAAAAAATGTATTATGTCAGCCTGGAAATTAGAAGATAACTTGAGAATACAACAATGGTACATAGAAATGAATAAATGTATTCCACTAGAAAAAATAACATATAATTTAAGAAATAATATTACAATATTTGAACAAATATGGGAGCCATACATGAAACACAATAGAGAAAACCTACCGGGGACATCTACCACCTAAAATGACAGAAGGAGAAGGAAATGAAAAGAATTGACTCAGTGGAATTTCTTGTTTATTTTTATTGAGTGACAACATTGTTTGACGGGTTTAATGTATCTTAGATTCTGTATTTTAAATGAATGGGAGGGGAGGTAGGGAGGGTGGGATGGGAAGAGGGAGGGGGGGGAGAAAACGACACTATATATATTTGAAAAGAAAGATGTATGTATCTTGATCGATGTGATTTATAGTGTGAAAAATAAAAAAGTTTAAAAAAAAGTCAGTCTCTGTGTGAAGAGGTTTCCTCCTTATGTTTCCTTTAAACTTTTCACCTTTCACCCTTAGCCCACATCCTCAAGTTCATGTCTCACCTAACCTCAGTGGTGCTTGCATTTACTCTAACTCTACCCCTCATAATTTTCTATATCATCCTTTGCTCTTAACGCTCCAAGGAATAAAGTCCCAGTCTGTTTAACCTTTCCCTGTGATTCAGTGTCTCAAGTCTGGGCAACATCTGTGTAAATTTTCTCTCCACTCTTTCTATCTTATTGATATCTTCCTGCAGTTCGGTGATCATAACTGCACACTATACTCCAAATTTGGTCTCAAAAATGTCTTGCACAACTTCACCACAACATCCCAGCTCCTATACCCGACACTTTCATTTATGAAGGCCAATGCGCCAAAAGCTTGCTTTCAAAGTTCAGATTTATTGTCAGAAAGGTAGATGACATCACATACAACTCTGAGATTCTTTATCCTGCAGACCAGGTAGAATTTCTACTTTTTGTTAAATGTACTTAAGAAAAAAGATGTGTTTAAAAAAAAAGAGAGAAATGTAAACAAAGAAATAAATAAAAATAATCTGTGCCATTCAGAAAAAATAAATATTTAGTGATAAATAATGTGCTCAGTCAGAGTGCTTCAGTGAGTCTCTGATTGAGTTTCTTGTTTAGGAGTCAGATGGTGAAGGGGTAACAACTGATCCTGAACTTAGAGGAACAAGTCTTGTGGCAGCTTGCTCTGATGGCTGCATTCCATTAAGATTTTCTTGATGGTAGTGAGAGTTTTGTCTGTGATGCTTCAGGCTATGCCCATTACCTTTTGCAGGGCTTTCCGCTCAGAGATATTGGTGCTCCCATACCAGGCTGTGATGCAGACGGTCAGTGCACTTTCCACCACACATCTGCAGAAGTTTGCCAAGTTTTCCAATGTCATGTCAAACCTCTGCAAACTCCTGAGGAAGTCAAGATGCAGAAGTGATTTCTTCATGATGGCATTAGTGCGTTGGGCCCTGGAAAGGTCCTCTGAGATAATGACGCAAAGGAATTTAAATTTGCTTGACCTCTCCACCTCGGATTTCCCCCATTGATCACTGGATTGTACACCTCTGGTTTTCCCCTCCTGAAATCTACAATCAGCTCCTTGGTTTTGGTGACATTGAGTGTGAAGTTGTTGTCTTGTTACAACCCTATCTACCTGTGACCCTATTTTCATGTGCTTCGAGAGGTTAGTCATGGCTCATTAACTGTAGCCACCATGTTGACATACTTGTGTATGAAACAGGTCCACAGCAGATGTCATCTCCTTGGAATAACTCTAAACCTGACTCTTGCGTCAGGCTGCTGTTAGCATCCCCCCCCCCCCCCCCAACCCCCAATCTTCGCAACTGGATCATGACTTTCTATCTGAAAGCACCTCCTCCACAATCATCCTCAATTCTGGGGCCCCACAAAGCAGTATACATAGTCCTTTACTATTCTCCTTATACATCTCTGACTGTTTGGCCAAATACATCCGTAATGACAAAGCAGAGTACAGAAAAGAGACAGAGGAACTTGTGGCTTGGGGTCTAGGCAACAAAGTCAGCAAGACTAGAAGAGCTGGTGTAGATTTCTGGAGGAAGTAGACAGCTTTAACTTCAGAGGGGTAAACATCTTCAGTGACTTGACCTAGTCTGTCCATATCAAATTAATGGCCAAGGAAGCACAGCAATACCTTTATTTTCTCAGAAACCAGAGGAAATTTGGCATGTCACCTGCATCCTTTAACAACTTTTACAGGTGTGCTGTGGAAGGCATCCTATACACTGCGTAGTATAGGAACTACTCTGCCCAAGGCCACAAGAAACTGCAGAGGGATGGGAATGTGGCTGAGGCCATCGCCTATTCCTCCTGCTGACTCAATTTATAACTCCTGCTTCTTTTGAAAAGCAGATAATATATTAAAATACTCATCTTACCCCAGCTACACTTCTTCATCCATTTTCCATCCGGAAGAAGATTCACGAGGATGAGATCGCGCATCACCAGATCCAAGGACTGTTTCTTTCCCGCTGAAGTCCTAATTTAAAAAGAAATTTAGACATGCAGATGGTAAGAGGCCATTTTGTCCTAGAGTCCAGGCTGCCCAATTAACCTTCAACTCCTGGTACGTTTTGAACGGTGGAAGGAAACCAGAGCCCCCAGGGAAAACCCATGCAGACATAGGGAGAACATTCAAACTCCTTACAGACAGTGTGGGATTCAAACCCTGGTCCCAATCGTAAAGGTGTTGCGCTAACCGCTACGCCAACCATGCCACCCAACGATGCCAAAAATTGTAAAATTACATTGCTCTCTGTCACTCTGTATTTTTATTTTACTGTGTCTTGTTGAACAGTGTCTGAAATGGTATGTGGCTGCATGTAAAGATTTGATTATGTTTCATATTTTCTTCTACAGAGTTAAGGATCCATTGCATCATTTGACATGCTAGATTTTGTTTTGTCAGCAATAACTTGCATTTGTATTGGTTAAGGCACTGATCCCGTAAAGCACAAAGAGCCAGAATTGGGAGAGCACGTCTTGAGGAATGAGGTATTGGGAGTAGGGAGCAGCTCATGGTGGGGGGGGGGGGGGGGGAAGTAGGGAAAAAGAAGCCACAAAGCCACAGAGGGTATTTCAGTGCTAGAGTGGCGACTTTTAAGTTTCAGATGCTGTTGAACAATCAACCAATGTAAATGAGTACATTCAAAGTTGATGGGTGAATGGAATCTTGTTTAAAGCAGGATATGGGCAGTGGGGTTTTGGATAAACATAAGTTTATTCAGAGCAGATGATAAAAGTCCCACCAGTGAAACATTGGGATAGTTGCCGCAGAAAGGTTTCAACAGCAGGCAAATAGAGGCAGTGATTTTACAGGAATGAAGATAGATGTTTTATTCAGATATGAGAGATGAAAGCAGTTCATCCTTTGCCTTGCATCAGCTAAAGTGAACAAACCCACTTTGTTTTCAAAACAATATGTAAGTTAGAAATGACATAGTTCCACTTTATTTAATTTCCTGGAATAGAAATAAAACAGGTGCAGTATTACACAAAATTTGCTTTAGTCTTCCATAAGGCAGACACATTTGCCATCAGCAGAAATTGCTGGGCGCCTCTTATAGTCAGAGAAAAAGAAGCAAAAGAATGTTCCCCCCACTGAGTCATCGAGTGAACAACACTCCCCGCCGTCACACAGTTTCCCATCCAACAAACTGAGCTTCAGATCTAAACCTCCATCATGATCAGGAAGCCTTCTGCACCCTCTTTCATCCTCCTTCTGATACCTAGTAGGCCTTCAGCCAGTCTCCAGCAGTCCACAGCCTGGTGTAAATCCTTTGACCACGGTCGCCCGCTGCCCACAGCCTGTGTGTTCTTCAGCCACCAAGACCCTCACTGGTCTGCCGCTATGGTCACCATCCCGTGGGTCATCTCCTCTGCTTCTCCTCAAACGAATGGTGGTCTCTCTGTTTTTTGGTGCCCTGTGCCAGTCCTCTGCTCCCCCGGAGTCTGCAACGCATCGAGGCTCGACCATTTACTCCTGTATCCGTTGAGTGAATCCATTTTTAAAAAAATCTTTGTTTTCATTGATTTGACCACAACACAATCTGTGCGTTTGATCCAGGAAAGATCTTCCGAGATATTGACTCTCAAGAACTTAAATTTGTTCTCCCTCGCCACCTCTGATCCCCTGATGATCACTGGATTGTACATCTTTAGATTTCCCTTCCTGAAGTCAACAATCTGCTTCTTGGTTTTTGTTGACATTGAATTCAAGGTTATTGTTGGTGCACCATTCAGCCAAATTTTCAGTATCCCTCCTGTATGCTGACTCATCGGCCCTTTTTATACAACCCACTACCACGGTATCATCGGCTGTCATACCGAGCCACACAGTTGTGGGTGTAAAGTGAGTCGAACAGGGGTCTAAGAACACAGTCCTGTGGTGCTCCAGTACTGATGGAGATTGTGGAAGAAATGTTCTTACCAATCCTTACTGATTGTGGTCTGTAGATGAGGAAATTAAGATTCAATTACACAGTGGGGTGTTTAGTCCCAGGTCTTGGAGTTTGCTGATCAGTTTTGATGAGATGATGGTGTTAAATTCCAAACTGTAGTCGATAAAGAGCATTCCGATGTATGCATCTTTGCTGTCTAGGTGTTCCAGGGCTTTGTGTAGACTCGGTGAGATGGCATCTGCTGTAGACCTGTTGTTACGATAGGCGAATTGCAATGGATGCACGTTGCAGCTGAGACAGGAGCTGATATGCTTTACCACCATCCTTTAATGCCACTGGATGATATCATTTTGGCAGGTTATCATACTCTTCTTAGGCACTGGTACAATCGACAGCTCTTTGAAACAGGTGGGTATCACACTGTGCCAGAGTGAAATGCTGAAGATATTATGAATGCATTGGCAAATTGGTCTCAACAGATTTTTAATACTTGGCCAGGTTCTCCATCCAGACCGGATGCTTTCCTCGGATAAATTCTGTGGAAGGCACCCCGCACGTTGTTCTGGGTTATGGAGAGGAGAGAATCACCAGGGGACATGGTTCTTCCTTGATCCTATGGTTGAATCAGGAATAGAAGGCATTGAGTTCATCTGGGAGAGAAGCTTTGCAGTCCCCTACTGCGTCAGATTTGGGTTTGGAGCAGGTTATGTCATTTAGAACCTGCCACAGCTGGTGCAGGAATTATTGATTTCAGGAAACCAAGAGGAATGTTCATCCCATTCTATATTGAAGGAGCTGAGGTGCAGGAGCTGGAGTACATATCACCTTTTGCTGGTCTAATTGCGTTGATGTTACAACCAAGAAAGTTGAAGATGAGGAAATTCAGTAATCCCCTGTGTCATGTTCCCAACTTTTCCAGGTGCACCATTGAAACAATCCTGTCCAGGAGTTGCTCTTGCCCAACACTGCAAGAAACCACAGAGATTTGTAAATGCAGCTCAGGCCATTGTGAAAACCAGCCTCCCCTCCATTGACTCTATCCACAACTCTTGCCTCCAGGAGAGCTGCAGAAATATTAAAAGATTCCTTCCCTGGTGATACTCTCTTTTCCATTCCATCGAATGGACATGCTTGAGAACTTGAACTTCCAGGTTCAAGGTTAGTTTTTGAGAATGGATCTCACACTGACGCTCTTGCACTATCTTTTATTGCAGCTTTTACAAAACCAAGTTAGAATTAGATTTTTTGTCATGAACAAGTAATTAAATTTGGTGTTTCACAGCAGTATCATTGTCCAAACATTCCATCTGACAACATTACTATAAATAAAAAATAAAAATAATACTGCATGAAAAGTAAGGCAGTGTCTTTGGTTCATTGATCATTCAGGAATCAGATGGCTGTGGGGAAGAAGCTGTCCTTGTGCCATTGAGTGCTCATGTTTAGGTTCCAATACCTTTTTCCCGATGGTAGCAGAGTGAAGAGGGCACGGCCTGGATGGTGGGGGTCTTTGAGGATAGAGGCTGCTTTTTTTAAGACGCTGCCTAATGTAGATGTCCTCAATGGAGTGAAGTCTGGTGCCTGTAATGTCACAGGTTGTGTTAACAACCTTTTGGAGTTTATTCTTGTCTTGAGATTTGGCGCCTCGCTACGAAGTAGTGATGCAATCAGCCAGAACTTCTCCTGTAGAAGTTTCTGAGAGTTTTCGGTGACATACCGAATCTTCTCAGAAACCCCACAAGATATAGCTGCTGGCACACCTACTTTGTGATTGGATCAACATGGAGGCTCCAGGACAGATCCTCGGCAATGTTGACACCCAAGAATTTAAACTTCTTACTGAGCTCTTGATGAGGACTGGGTCGTGTTTCACTGTCTTCCTTCTGAAGACCACAATCATCTCCTTGGTTTGCTAATGCTGAGCGTAAGGTTGTTGACCATTTCCCTCCTGTATGCTTCCTCATTGCCATTTGTGATTCTGCTGACAACTGTGGTGTCATCGGCAAACTTGTAGATGGCATTTGAATTATGTCTGGCCTCACAATCATGGGTGTATAATGAGTAGAGCAGTGGGGTAAGTATGCATCCTTGGGGTGTGCTCTGTTGATAATAAATGAGGAGGAGATGTTGCTTCCAATTCGTACTGACTGTGGCCTTCCTTTGAGAAAGTCAAAGATCCAGTTGCAGAGGAGGGTACAGAGGCTTGGAGTTTGTAGCTTCTTGACCAGCACTGAGGGAATAATGGTACTGAAGGCTGAGCTGTAGTCGATGAAGAGCAGCCATATTTATGATTTGCTGTTTTTGAGGTGATCCAGAGCAAAGTGGAGAGCCAGTGATATTGTTTCTGCCGTGGAGCGATTGTGGCGATAGGCGAATTGCTTAGGTCTGTGTTAATTCTGGCCATGACCAGCTTCTCAACCCAGTCAGAATTGTGGCTTCATTCCTAAACAATGTAAGGTTGTTTTTTAAAAAGAGAGATTTTAGTCACAGTTTCCCTGTTGGTGGGAGTAAAGCATTGTTCTTTTTGTCATGGAATTCATCTTTCAGGGTGTGCTCTCCATGTTTCTTTGAAAATTGGAAAGATAATTTTATTCCCAATGTTTTCTAAGGGGATTATTTCCTTCAGTTTAGCTTGATTCAGTGAAGCAATCCTTATCAGTAATAATACACAAGGAAATTCAACAGTAGAATTCTTCACTGGAATTTGAATCACTTTGCTCTTTGCATTTTTGAAGTAGATAAATATCAACATTGTAACCTTTGGTAATGTAATATGCGAGTGTCTTCTTTGGATTCATTTATCTGGGGAATTTGTGGCCATGGACAGCTGTGGAGGCCAAGTCATAGGGAATATTTAGAGCAGAATTTGGCAGGTTCTTGATTAGACAGAGTGTCAAAGGTGTTGGGGAGAAGGCAGGAGAATGGGATTGAGAGGAAAATGCATCAGCTATGATTTGAAAGGTGGACCAGAATGATGGTCTAATTCTGCTCCTTTGGCTTGTGGGTCATTTTAAAATTTAAATTTAATTAAAAAAAAAATTTAGACATCCAGCACGGTATAAGCCTTTTCGGCCCATGAGTCTGTGCAGCCCAATTTACACTCCATTAACTTACACCTCTGGTACATTTTGAACGGTGGGAGGAAACCGGAGCCTTCCCAGATAAAAACCCAAGCAGACATAGGAAGAACATACAAACTTCTTACAGACAGCATGGAATTGGAACCCTGGTCTGGTCCCAATTGCTGGCACTGTAAAGGTGTTGCATGAACCTATGGCTGGGTGTTTAGACCCAAGAGCGAAGGAGGCTGCTGAAGGTTTACAAAATCATGAGGGGCATGGATAAATTGAATGACACAGTCTTTTCGCCAGCATAGATGATTCTAGAACTGGAGGGCATAGATTGAAGATGAGAGGGGAAAGATTTAGGAGGGACCTGTGAGGCAATTATTTTCATACAGAGAGTAATCCATATCTGGAAACTGTAGAAACAGGTACAATAACAACATTCAAAAGATATTTGGACAGATTTGTGGATAAGAGGAGCTTGGACAGATACCGACCAAGCACAGGAAAATGGCATTAGCCCAGAATGCCATCTTGGTCAGCATGGTCTAGTTGTGCCAAAGGGCCTGTTCTATGCTGAATGACTAACTCGAAATGGCGAGGGATTGGAGTTACCTGCAGAACAGACATTACAGTTCCCTGAAAGAAACATTGTTCCACATGCTCTCTTGTTTAAAAATGATTTTGAGAATAAAATGGAAGAAACATTGTTTGGATCTTAAGCCAATATTTCACCAGTTATTTGCCTATTAGTTCTGAGGAACTGCAGTGCATCCACAAATCTCCTGTTGATTGTCTACGGTCAGTCGCTAAAGATGACATGTGGGCTGCCTTCAGGAGAGTGAATCCAAGGAAAGCATTCGATCCGGACAGAGTTCCCGGCCGAGTACTGAAAACCTGTGCTGACCAGCTAGCAAGTCTATTCACAGATATCTACTACCTCTCACTCCAACAGGGCATGAATTGAATTAGTGCCCAAGAAGAGTGTGGCTCCCTGCCTAATTGACTATTGACCAGTGGCACTCACATCCACAATGATGAAGTGTTTTGAGAGGCTGGCGTTGAAGCATGTCAGCTCCTGCCTGAGCGATGACGTGGATCCATTCCAATTTGCCTACCGCAGCAGCGGGTCTATTTCAGATGCCATCTCAATGGCTCTTCAGAAAGCCCTGGAACACCTGCACTGCAAAGATGTTTTTTGACTACGGTCTGGCATTCAACACAATCAGCCTTTCAAAACTGATTAGCCAACATCAAAACCTGTGCCTCAATACCCCATTCTGAAATCGGATCCTGGATTTCCTCTCCTCCAGACCCCAGTCAGTGTGATAGGCAAAAAGATCACCACAATCTCCATCAGCACCATGTGGTTGCATATGGAGTCCCCTGCTCTACTCGGTTTACACCTAACACTGTGTGGCTCACTTGGTATGACAACAAAACCGTGTACAAGTTTGCTGACAATCCACAGTAGTGGATTGTATAAAAAGAGGTGATGAGTCAAAATACACAAGGGCGATTGAAATCTTGGCTGAATGGTGTACAACCAACCACCTCTCACTCAATGTCACCAAAACCAAGGAGCTGACTGTGGTCTTTATGAAAGGAAAACCAGAGATATGTAATCCAGTAATCTCTGGGTGATCAGAGCTGGAGAGGGTGAGTAAATTTACTGTGGGTCACTATCTCAGGCTCATCATATTAATGCCATTGTGAAAAAAGCACAAGAGTGCCTCTACTTCCTCCGGAGTCAGCAGAGGTTTGGTGCCATCTGAAACCTTGGAAAAATTCTACAGTTGTGTCATAGGAAGTTTTCTGCATCACAGCCTGAGCGTAAAGCCCTGCAAAAGGTAGTGGACTCAGCCCAGTACATCACAGGTAAAACTCTCAAGAATATCTACGTGGAATGTTGCCATTGGAGAGCAGTAGCAATCAAGGATCCACGCCACCCAGGACATGCTCTGTTAGAACCATAGAACATTACAGTACAGAAACAGACCCTTTAGCCTTTCTAGTCTGTGCTGAACTATTTTTCTGCCACAACCCACTGACTTGCACCCAGTCTATAGCACTCCGCACCCCTTCCATCCATGTACCTGTCCAAATTCTTCTTCTTAAATGTTCAAATTGAACCAACATTCACCACCTCAGCTGGCAACTCATTCCACACTCCCAGCACTCTGTGTGAAGATGTTCCTCCAAAATGTTTCCCCTTTCACCCTTAACCCAGGTCCTCTGGTTCATATTCTCACCTTCCCTTAGTGGAAAAAAACATACCTACATTTAATCTGTCTTATACTCCTCATAATTTTAAAAACTTTTATCAAATCTCCCCTCATTTTTCTATGCTCTGAAGTTCGGGCAACATTCTAGTAAATCTCTGTACTCTTTCAATCTTGTTGATATCTTTCCTGTAGTTAAGTGACCAAAATTGCACACAATACTCCAAATTTGGCCTCACCAACGTCTTTTTCATCTTTAGCATAATATCCCAACTCTTGTAGTCGATACTTGGATTTATGAAGACCAATGTGCCAAAAGTTCTCTTCACAAATATCTGCTGCTACTGCCATCAAGAAAAAGGTACAGATGCCTCAGGGCTTGTAACTCCAGATTCAGAAATAGTTGCTACCCCTCAACTATCAGACTCCTGAACAACAGCCTCATTCAAAGATTAATTTAAAACTCATACTTTGCTCATTATTTATTGCTACATATTTATACTCTTGTGCATTTGCAGTCAGTTGATGTACAGTTCTTTCTTTGAGTACAGCTTACAGTTACTGGTAATTAGATGTTCTGGCCTGCAGAGAAAAATATCTCGGGTATGTGATGTCATTTATTTATTTTGACAATACATTTCAACTTTGATGTGGCCTGGGAACTTAGGTATTTTCTTTCCACAGGCATTCAATATCCTTGTACCTCTAGGTCTCCAAAGGCAGATGAGTGGGAGCCTTTGTAGAGGGAGAGGAGGCCATGGGTCTCCATTAGAGACTTCAGAGACATTAATGCCATAATCGCCATTTATTTGCCAGCATGGAAGTCATACTAAATAGGCCAGACAGCCGAACATTCCCCAGGCATTTAAGATTTCTAACCACAATATTTGCATGATGTCCTTTACTCTTCCCACAAAAATGCATGAAGCACACTATTTCATCTTTTTACTGATGTTGCTCCAATTTTTATTTGAAACCTCATTTTCATTTGAACAACTCTCTACAGCACGTTGTTCCGATTGCAAACACCCTGAAGTAATTCAAGGAGGCAACATGTGTTTGGAGGTGGAGGGGGTTGGTGAGGTCCAAAATGAATACTTTTCTTCAGTATTCATCAGTGAAAAGGATGAGGTCAGATAAAAAAAAATTTGACCATGTTGAGATTAAGAAAGTACTAGGTCTTCTTAAAAGTATTAGAAACAATAAGTCCCTGGGGTTCAGACTCCATATGCCCCAATTTGCTATGGGAAGGGAGGCAAAAGATTGCTAGGGCATTGGCAATGACCTGTTGTGCATCCTCCTTGGCTACAGGGGAGGTGGCGAATGATTGAAGAATGAGAAATGTGGACCTCTTGTGTTTATTTAAAAAAAATAAGTAAAGGGGAGAATCCTGGAAATTATAGACCAGTGAGTCAGGCATCAGTGGTGGGCAACTATTGGAGAGGATTCTTATGAACAGGATTTACAATAATTTAGAGAAGTACAGTCTTCTCAGGGATAGTAAGCATGGCTTTGTGAGGGGAAGATCGTGCCTCACGAGCGTAATTTAGTTTTTTGAGGAGGTATCAAAAGAAATTGAAGGAAGGGATGGTAGGTGTGTTGTGTATAGATTTTAGTAAGACACTTATCAAGGTTCCCCCATGAGATACTCGCTCAGAAAGTCATGAGGCATGGGATCCATGAAACCTTGGTTGTGTGGATTCAGAATTGGCTTGTCTGTAGAAAGCAGAGAGTATCAGTGGGGATAAAGTATTCTGCCTGGAGGTCAGTGATATTTGGAAGTCCACAGCATCTGTTTTGGGACCCCTGCAGTTTGTAATTTTTATAAATGAAGAAGTAGAGGGATGGGTCTGTATGTTGGCAGATGATACGAAGGTTGGAGGTATTGAAGGTTGTCATAGGTTACAACAGGATGTTGACAGGATGCAGAGTTAGGCGGAAGAATGGCAGATGGAGTTCAATGCAGATAGGTGTGAGGTGATACATTTTGGAAGATCAAAATTGAAGGCAGAGTTCATGGTTAATTGTAGGATACTTAACAGTGTGGAGAAAAAGAGGGACCTTGGGGCCCAAATCCATAGAGCTGTCAAGGTTGCACGCAGGTTAACAAGATAGTTAAGAAGGCTTCTGGTATGCTTTGCTTCATTAGTTGGGGGATTTATTTTAGGAGTCAAGAGGTAATGTTGCAGTTCTATAAATCTCTGGTGAGACCACACTTAGAACATTGTGTTCAGTTCTGGTCTCATTACAAGAAGGATGTGGAAGGTATGGAGAGGATGCAGAGGAGATTTATTGGGATGTTGCTTGGATAGGAGTGATGAGAGGCGTAGATAAGATAAGCAGCTAGTTCCATTTTCCCATGACAGGAATATCAAACACTGTACAAAGTGAAATGAGGAAAGTTTGTGGGAAACATCAGTGGTGTTTTTTTTATAGAGTTGTGGGTGCCTGCAATACATTGCCCAGGGTGGTGGTGGAGGCTGGAACAATAGGGGTATTTAAGAGACTCTTAGACAGGCACATGGATTAAAAAAAATAAAGGGTTATGAGTTGGGGAGGGTTTTTTGGGGTGGTATATATGGGTTGGCACAACTTCATGGTCTGAAGGGCCTGAACAGTCCTGTAATGTTCAGTGTTCTAACTTTCTTGGAATGAGGCCCAGAAGAAATAATTGGAAAGTGTTTGAGGAATGGGCTTTCTAAACACCAAACAGATTATGCCATAATACCACTATTTGATCCCTGGACTATTTTGCCAAAACTGGAAACCCGTTGAACTTCATTTTTGACTGCAAATTTACAATAGAGCAAAATTAAGGAAATTATAAAACCAACAAGAAATGAAAATTAAAATGGAACTTGGTACTATCAAAGCCAAGAGATTTGTCTGTAATGAAGCATCTGTTTTACTGTGTAAAAGCACCATAGTCCACCCCAGCTGAAGGAAGCTGGAAAACACTCAGCTGTTAAACACACTATCCCTCGCAACCTCTATTTACAGCCAGCTGTAAGAAATGGCCTTTGTAAACTCTTCAGACTTGTAGTACAAGCAGCAATGGGGCTACTTGTCTTCTCGAAAATCACAAGGGAAGCAGTTCTGTTCAGATTTTTTTTGATATTCAATGAGGCCAACCATTTAACGACCTTTATTCAGAAGAAGCTCGATTGTTCTTTGTTTCCATCACCACCAACAACCTTGTTCTGTTCAAGATGTTGGAGTTGAGCTTTTGGCTCTGAAAGTTTCCAGGTGCAAATCAAATCTACAATGAACTGAAACTTGGACCTTTATATCCATCATAAATAGGACTGTTTAGCGTTCCCCAAAATTACTGTTTTGTTCCGATACAAACACTTTGGAAGTTTGGTGTGTTTTCCACTTTTCTGGCATGTTCACTGATGTGAAGTATTAGTTGGATAATCAGTTATTTTGAAGAATTTTACATGATCATGCAGATACAAAACAGGTATAATTGATGGATAATACAAACTTTATAAAAAATTAAATTTAATTTGGAGATGCGGTATCTCTACCCAATTACACCCAATCAACCTTTTAATCTGGTATTTCTTTGAAATGTGGGAGGAAACCAGAGCACCTGGATTGAAACCCACACGGTCATGGGAAGAACGTACAAATTCTGAAATCAGCAGCGGATTCGAACGTGCCTGGTATTGTAATAGAGTGTTGCACTAAATCTTAAGAACTAAAAGTAAGGAAGCTCTGAAAAGTGACAGATTATAGCCATCGTAAAAATCGGTGTAACTTTTATCTCTGGAAAAGTAAAGACATGGACGTGACTTGGTTGGACTTTTAAAATTAATGGTTGGACTGGTTAGATGGGGTTTAAAATATTTCCATGTATGAGAAAGGTCAGAACTTGAGCCAGTGAGCAGAATTTTGAAACTATCACAACCAATAAATGACAAATAGGTAAAATTTATTTCCTCAGAGCAACAGGGTCAGGGTGGGGGAGGACTGGAAAGAAAAAGGGCAGGCAGCATCCACAGAGAGAAATTAACAGTCATTGTTTTGGGTTGGGATCCTTTGTTGCGATATTTATTTACTCAGAGACTTGTTAGATTATGGAACTCTCCATCAAAGGATGAGGGCAAATAGCTGAATTGATTTAAGAAGGAAACTAGACATGTACAGGAAGAAGGGAACATAAAGATACACTCAAGGGCAAAGCTTGGATGGCCTCCAGGAAGGACATGTGGATACAAACAGAAGCACAATTGAGCTAAATAACTCCTCACTGTTTTTATCTTTCTGAATATTTGAATACAGTCGTGCATCACCTAACGTCCATGAAACTTACTGTGAAATAGGACATTATGCGATGTGGACGTTGTGTGAGCACCATATTATATACATAGCAAAGCTATCTGAGATACTGTAGCGTACTTGCATTGACCTACATTTTTTAAAGAAAGTTAAACAGATAACACTATATCACTCAAGAGTCGCGATTAGCGAGATTGGATGCTGCTGTCTACAAGTCAAAGCATACATTATCATACAATAAACTTTATTTTTGAGTAGGGAAAATTCAGATTAAAATAATGATAGAAAGTACAATAACATTGGTGTTTATTATGATATCAAGACAATGTATTATAGGTTATATAAGTACCTATGTATGTTTGCCTGGCAGCGCAATCACTTTGATAGACTTAAGGTACATGTGTTGTGTGCAGGAAACTGTTGCATTCGCTACATCTGGTTAAGTCTGCTACGTCCTGTTCTCCGATTGGGATTTCTGAACTCTATAGCCTTAAGGGACCACAGGCGTATTTACGGCACATGACTGTATATGAGCATATTTAGAAATGTTCAACAGTACCCCATTTAACATATGGAATAAGAAGGAAATCAATGCCCAATGGCCACTGTGCCCCAGGAACATAGAAATAGCTAAATAAAAAAAAAAGATTTTATTATCTTGATGATGGATATATACCATGGTGAGAGCTTCCAAGCAAAATATACATCCCAACTTGTCTGTATCAAATTACTTGTGTAATTATTCCTGAAATTTTATTTTCCAAATTTGACCCAATGGCATTTTCGATGAAGTCATCATTACGTGTTCCATCATTTCCCTGGGCAATGTCCTCATACAATTCCTGAAGATTAGCTTTGAGCTAATTCTCCTGCCCCCATTTTCCCCTTGTCCCCAACTCCTTTCAACACATGTTGATCTCAGGTTGGACTGATTTGGCCCAAGGGGGCCATAATTGACATTTTGCAGCACTTGTAGAATCCAACAAAAAAGCAATCCTTCAAACATAAACCTCCTTTGAATTGGAACATGCTGTGTCACATAGTCACTCCCCATAAAACTATTAACTTCATCTCTTCAAATCTTTGAGGAGCTGCAGTATTTGTTTTGTGCTTTGGTTAACGAAATCATGCAGAAATCAGCAATAATTTGTCAAGGATCAAATTGCCTCATCAATGTGATTTGCTTTTTTTTGTCACTGAACATTAGAGTAAAAGCTTCTATTTGTTGTCAGTCAGGCCCACCTGTTCCCTTTCTGAATTATCCATCCCCATCCAGAGCATTTGACAGTTCTCATCTGGCAAATCCTCTGCAAATATTGCGCGCTTCTCATTCGTTAGAGTGTGGCGACCTTACTTGGAATATGTTGGCACACAGATTGATTAGCTCCCCCCCACCCCCCATTTTTTGAAATAGGGGTACGATAGCAATCCGTCCGAGCAGGGAAATGAAAGTGGCCAAGGAAGTGGGACATGGTGCAGGTGACGTGCATTTTTAGACCCATTTTAGGTTTTTTCCCTTTAGCCTGTGTTATTTAGCCATCCTGGTTTCCCCCCCCCCACCCCCGAGGTTTTGTAGGGGGTCTATGACCCCAGTGGAATTTGTATTTGTATTTTTTCAGTAGGGTAAGGCCTTGGGGGGGGGGAGGGGGAGGCAGTGGGTGATGTATGAATGATGGAAGATTAGACTGTTTGAATTTTGCGAGTCTATGAAAACCAAAATAAAATATTCAAAAAAAGCATTGTGTGCTGCTATATTTCATTTGAAATATTGGAAGTGTAAGCATGGTTTCCTGGACCACAGGGGTATCGTTTAGTTTCTAACTGTGCAAACTACATTCAAAGATTTCTATAAATTATAAAAAATATTTAAATATTCATTCAATTTGAATGTCTTCTTTAATATCAAACTCCTTTCTCTTAACTGAATGTTATACAGTCTTTTCGCAATTTTTTTTCTCATTGCTACCTCCATCCCCACCCTCACCTCCTGGAAAATGACTCATGCTTGAATATATTTAGCACTTGCCAACAGGCAGCTGCCTGATACCCTGCCAAACAGACAATATTCACAAGGGACAATGAGTGAAGCAGCCTTCAACACTGCCAGAATTCAATCATTTAGACACAGAAATAAATAATATTGATGGATGGCACTGGCAGAAAATGCTAAAAGGTCTCTTTGTCTAATTTGAAGAATCAAATTAGAATTGCAACCCGTCTAATTCCTTTTACTTGTATTTCATTTTTAGGTTTTGGGTGTCAATAACGATAAATTAAACATGATGTAGGATGCCTTCCCTTTGAATATTCACCTACTGTGCCTTCAGTTCGTTTGCTTTCTTTGACTTGACTGAACCTGCTTTTGCATTTCATTAGTTGCTGGATCTATGACTCAATATATGGATGATATCACCTGGTCCACAAACTTACAATGGAAATTGACCAATGCTGAGTGGAGATCTGCTTGGGTATAACATTTTTCCACAACCAGTCCCAGCCCTGTACAGACATTGCCGAATGCAGTGTTTTTGGGTCATGCAGTATGGAAGCAGGCCCTTTGGCCCATGCCAACTAAAGTGCCTTTCTGAGTTTGTCCCATTTGCCTGCAGTTGACGCATATCCCTCTAAACATTTCCTCTATATACTGTATATTTCCTTCATAGATAAAAAGATATTCGCTGGAAATTTTCTTCTTGGACCACAAGAGGCTGAGGGAGAGCCTTAATAATGAATATAAAATCATGAAGGATGTAAGTGAGGCAAATTTCACAGGTTGAGAGAATCTTGCACTATTTTCACAAGGAAGGTGGTAATGAATGAGCTGCCAGAGAAAGCAAAAGATAGAGGAAGTGGATACAATTGCAATGGTTAAAAGATATTTAGCCAGGTACATGGATACAGAGGTTTAGAGAGATGTGGGATAAATACAGACAAATGGGACAAGCTTGAGGAGACATGGTTGGCCTGGACAAATTGGACCAAAGGGCCTGTTTCCATACTGTAAAACTCTATGACCTTCTGTGTGAAACACTTGCAGGTTCCCTTTAAATCTTTCCCCTCTCAGCTTAGACTCCCTTACCCTGGAAAAAAAAGACTGACACCATTCACCTTATTTATGTCCCACATGATTTTATACATCTGATTTGCTCCAGGGAAACAGACCAGGACAATCCAGTTTCTCCTTATAACTTGAACCATCCAACTGACTCCAAAAATTCACATGAATGCCCAGTGAATTTCCTCATCCACTTGCCAGGCACAGATTCCATTTCCAAACTTCAAGACTGCAATAAGCCTCAAGAGATGCTTGGGAAAATCCTCCCCTATCCTGAGCAATGCTCACTATCCACTCCCTTGTTTGTCACCACCAGATCACAGCAACAGTTGGCCAAGCATCATCTTCCATTCCCATGCATTCATTGGCTGAACGTGAATCCAATGCATCTGCTGATTATGGAATCGGCAGAGCTAGATGAAGATCTGACCTGAGTCAGCACAGCCCGACCAACTCAGCCCAACTGAGCTGGAAGGAAAAATGGAAGATCAGTATTATTTAAAGAGCAAGCGATTGCAGCACGCTGCCATGCAGGATAACTTGGGAGTACTTGTGGATGAATCACAAAAGATTAGCTTGCAGGTGCAGCAGGCTATCAAGAAGGCAAATAGAACGTTGGCCTTCATTGCTCGATAGATTGAATTTTGGAGAAGGGTGGTTCTGCTGTAACCAGTAACTGTACAAGATACTGGTGAGATTCAAAGCTATGTGTGTGTATGGAAAAGTTGGTGGGACAGTAAGTTTGCTGATGTTCCAAAGAATGGTGGAGCTGTGGGCAGTATTGAGGGATAAAGTTATAAGGAGAAACTGGATTGTCCTGGTCTGTTTCCCTGGAGCAAATCAGATGTATAAAATCATGTGGGACATAAATAAGGTGAATGGTGTCAGTCTTTTTTTTTCCAGGGTAAGGGAGTCTAAGGTGAGAGGGGAATGATTTAAAGGGAACCTGCAAGTGTTTCACACAGAAGGTCATAGAGATGGAGTTTAATCTGGGCTAGTGTGAGGTAGGTTAAATTGGAAGGCATACAGGGATAAGGGGAAACAATGGAATTGGTGGGAATGTTCTGAGAGTTTAGACTAGCAGAATGACCTTCAATGTCTTAGAAAAGTATGAAAAATTAGTTTGGACAAACGCCATAAAGACGATTAAATCAGGAATGAGCTCAAAACAATGATCACGTGTGTTTCTCCGTCAAATAGGTTAGGACTGAATAAATATTCACACTCCAGTTGTCAATGCCCTGCCTTTCGAGTTTTCCCCTCCTCGCTCGTCTCCCCCCCCACCCCCCTCCCCCATACACACTTTGGAATTCGCGTGTGCAATCGCATCCTTTCGAGTCTGGATGGACGTCTCGGCGGAATGTGACTGCGGTCGGCCGAGGATCGAAGCCGAGCGGTGGCGATCGCGGTGAGACTGGCAGCGGGTGATTACATGCTGGTCAGGTCCTGCACGGCACCGCAGCAACTGGCCGCAGCGGCTGCGGTGGCATCAGACCGACGTTTATTGCAGGAGACTGCAGTGAAGGCTGAATTCCCTGCGTGCAAGAAAGAGACTGACGCGGCCGGTGAAGCTTCGGCTCAGTATCCAGTGAGTAGCAAATGGTAACTTCAGATCAATCGACCTCGTGCCGAGCTTGAAACATATGCCAAGCAGCATGATTCAAATCTCTTTCACGAAGGGCCACACGATCGGAGCGGGTTCTTTCCAGAGCCAGGGATCCTGCGCTGTCCGTATCCCGTTTCCTCCCACCCTCCAAAATGGGTTAATGGGATGCGACGGACTCGTGGGGCGAAGTGTCCTGTCTGTCGCAATTGACCCCATGTGTGCATGTTCACTCTTTGGCTTGGCTTCGCGGACGAAGATTTATGGAGGGGGTAAATGTCCACGTCAGCTGCAGGCTCGTTTGTGGCTGACAAGTCCGATGCGGGACAGGCAGACACGGTTGCAGCGGTTGCAAGGGAAAATTGGTGGGTTGGGGTTGGGTGTTGGGTTTTTCCTCCTTTGCCTTTTGTCAGTGAGGTGGGCTCTGCGGTCTTCTTCAAAGGAGGTTGCTGCCCGCCAAACTGTGAGGCGCCAAGATGCACGGTTTGAGGCGTTATCAGCCCACTGGCGGTGGTCAATGTGGCAGGCACCAAGAGATTTCTTTAGGCAGTCCTTGTACCTCTTCTTTGGTGCTCCTCTGTCTCGGTGTCCAGTGGCGAGCTCGCCATAGAACACGATCTTGGGAAGGCGATGGTCCTCCATTCTGGAGACGTGACCCACCCAGCGCAGTTGGATCTTCAGCAGCGTGGATTCGATGCTGTCGGCCTCTGACATCTCGAGTACTTCGATGTTAGGGGTGAAGGCGCTCCAATGAATGTTGAGGATGGAGCGTAATGTTCAATACGGTGGAAGGAAATCATGGCACGGGAATAAAAGTCTGGGCTGATGGTATGTTTCTTTGAATACCTGCACACTCTTTCCGTGTGCAAACGATGAACGATACCGTTTATTTTTGCAGCGCGGCGCACGGTCAATCGTGCGCATTTTGGGAAGAAACCGATCTGCCCCGCTCGCTTATTTTCCAGTCGTTGCATCATGCCCCTCTCATTTGAACCCACTGCTGAATTCTTTCACAGCTCAAATGCTGGGGTGACCAATGTTCTCGGGGCAGAATTTGTTCACGTCAGGCACCGCCTTCGTGGAGTGTTTCTGTTCTCCTTTGTAAACCAACTCACCTGGAGTGCTGAGTGCTGAGACTTCAGCTCTTCCTGGACATGCCGATCATTTGATTTCAATATTCCCATGTGACATTCTGGCATTCGTGATGTGAAGTGAAGCCATAAAATTGGAGCGGTCCAGTCAGCGCCTGCAGGTGAAATATGCAGAACCCTCCATAATATTTGGGTCAAAGATACATTTTGCCTTTATTTGCCCCCCCCTCCCTTGTGCTCTATAGATTTAAATTCGCAACCAAACAACTCCCGAGTGTTAAAGTGCAGACTTCAGCTTTTATTCACGTTTTGCTTTGACCATGTAGAAATTACAGCATTTTTATACATAGTTCCCTCATGTCAGGGCACCATAATATTTGGGACATTTGGCTTCACAGATGTTTGTGATGACCCAGGTATGTTTAAGTGTTACATTTGTGCAGGTAGAAGAGAGCAAGGCTTGCTTCTAAGCTTTTGATCACTTTTGGAGTCTGTAGTTGTCATTTTTCAACATGAGGACCAGAGTTGTGCAAATGAGAGTCAAAGAAGCCATTATGAGGTTGAAACACAACAATAAAACAGCAAGAGACATTGCCCAAACCTTAGGATTACCAAAATCAAATGTTTGGAACATTAATTAAGAAGAAAGAGTGTACTTGTGAACTCAGTAATCACGAAAGGACTGGTAGGCCAAGGAAGACCGCCACTTCTGATGACAGAAGAATTCTCATCGTAATGAAGAAAAATCCCCAAACGTTTGTCTGACAGATAAGAAGCACTCTTCAGGAGGCAGGTGTGAATGTGAATGACTACTGTCTGCAGAAGACTTCATGAGCAGAAATAAAGAGGCTACACTGCAAGAGGCAAACCACTAGTAAGCCATAAAAAACAGGATGGCCAAATTACAGTTTGCCAAGAAGCATTTAAAGAGCCTGCAGAATTCTGGGATAAAAGGTCTTGTGGGCAGATGAGTCCAAGGTTAACCTGCATCAGAGTGATGGCAGAGCAAAGTGTGGCTGTGTAAAGGAACTGCCCAAGATCCAAAGCATATCGCCTCATCTGTGAAATATGGTGGAGGGGTTGTTAAGGCCTGGGCATGTATGGCAGCCACAGGTACTGGTGCACTTATCTTCATTGATAATATAACTGCTGATGGCTGTAGCAAAATGAATTTTGAGGTGTACAGAAACATCTTATCTACTGAAGTTCAACCAAATTCCTCCAAACTCATTGGATGGTACTTCACCCTACAGTGATCCCAAACCCTACAGTGATCCCAAACATACTGCTAAAACAACAAAGGAGTTTTCCAAAGTGAAAAACTGGAAAATTCTTGAATTGCCAAGTCATTAACTCAATCTAAATCTAATGGAGCACGCCTTCCATATGCTAAGAAAAAAAAAGAAGGGGACAAGCCCCTAAAACGAGCAGAAGCTGAAGGTGGCTACAGTTGAGGCCTGGCAGAGCATCACCAGAGAAGGTGCTCAGCACCTAGTGATGTGTATGAATCACGGACTGCAGGCACAGGATGCACAGTAAAGTGGTAAACATGATTAATATACGTACCATAGCTATGTCCCAAATATTATGGTGCCCTGAAATGAGGGAGCTATGTATAAAAATGCTGTAAATTTTACATGTTCCAACCAAAATGTGTACAAATAACCTTTAATAAAATCTGGAATGTGCACTTTAATCACGTGTGAATTGTTTGATTACAAATTTAAATCTGTGGAGCACAAGGGCAATGAATGTAAAACGTATCTTTGACCTAAACATTATGGAAGGGATGGTAAATCAGTATGTTGGTTTGGAGTTCTTCAAACCAGTCCTGGTGAAGTTTTTATTTGATATTTTGAATGTGCACACACGAACAGCACATTTTTGTTTGTGTACGTCATTCTGATTGACCCTTTCGAGTCAATCATAAATTTATCTACACTCTTTAAATCTGAATCTATAATTCCAACAGTACACAGTGAAATAGACATAGGGAGTAAGCATGTGATTGCTTTTTTTCTAATTGCTCTACCCCCTCCCCAACTTGAGTATGTGTTGTTTGTCAATAGCCTGTTGTCAGATGCCCTGCCAGCTTGGCATTAATCATGAGAGAGTTTGCACACTTGCCAATTTAGTTGATTGTGGAGAGCTTCACGGTGACCTTGTTCTCATTACACATTGCATATTTCATCATATTAAACAGAGAGTGGGAGTCTTCAGCATTTTTTTTTGGTTTCTTTTCTAGGCAAGCAATTTGTACCAGTGCTCCCATGAGAATACTGTACTGACTAGGCATTAAATGTGGAAACCTCCTGACAGCAGTTATTTGAAATCTCCACTGAGCTAATGTTCTTACTGTAAAATGTGACTAAATGCCAAATATAGTTATTGTAGAAAGAATGTGATTTACTGATCCACTGAAATATTGCGAAGGTTAAATTGATGTTTTTATTTGCTTTTTGTTTGAAACAACAACCAAGAATTTTTCTTTTTGGAGTTAATACTGTACTGACTTGATATTAGAAATTGAAGAAATAGAAATATTATTCAGGTTTGTTGAGAGAATGAAAGGAATTTATTCCATTTAGTGTATGTTAAACATTAAAAACCCAGGCTTTGTGTGTTCATGTCTTATGTCAACAATTAACAACCATATATGCTGCATGAATGTGAAATACTGACCACCAGGGTGTCCAATGGTCATTCCAATAAGGCTGGCCACTTTTTAATGTGACTTGGTCCACAGAGTTATCTCCTTTTGATCCTAAAACCCTCTCATTGATTGAGATAGCTGATAAGTTTTGCTACTCCTTTCGATGTGCAATTCTCACAGGCAACCTTGATCATGCTTTATTTGGGTTTTAATGCAGGAGTTCACAGTACTGCAGTTGCCAAATTCAGCAGGAAAACAGCTTTTACATCTCGGTGGATTTTATGCGCAATGGTTGGCAAGGCTTGTAAATGTGTGTGATTTTTTTTTAAAAGAAAAAATTCTTACGAGTTCTCTCCTGGGTCAGCTATTTTCGGAATTTTTCAGAGATGGTAACATGTCATTTAATAGTGTTTATCTCACCTCATTTGTCTGTGATTTAGAATTGGATCTGAGAGCTTCAAAGAGAATATTTCTTGAACAACTATTAATTAAGCTAGATTCTCAAGGGCTTGATTTGAGAATGTTGGCAACCCTGCATCCAATTACGTGGATAGCAGTTGACAAGCTCTCACCTCTGTAATCGCTGCTGCCGTTTCTGTGTAGCAAAAATCATATCAAATTTGCCTGTCTTTCTGAGGACCTCTAACTCGTTCCATTGACTGAAGAAAAAAACAATGGGGAAACTGAACAGCAAAGAGTTGGGGTGGGGAAAATGGCGATGAAAGTGAAGGGAGAACGGGAATTCTGAGAGAATGCCAAGAGTAAAGAGAAAAAAATGTTGGAAAATAATTTGTGGTTCATGTTTGGAATATCTTCAGCATCTGGAGTAAAGCAGTTTTTATTTCATTTTTAACACCTTGTCAACTTAAAGGCATTATTACGTGCTACCATTTTAGTAAAATGGGATTATCATTGTAAAGGATAGTATAGACTGGAGGGACTCAATGGTCACAGTTTAAAATTTAACATTTTACACAAGCACCAAGCACAACACAAGTCACAGCCCAGCAATAATTCAATATATTGGAAGAACTGAGGGAAGACTTGTCCAGAATTCGATACATTTGCAAAGACATTGTGATTTTGCAAAGGAGAACCATGCTGATTGCTGGAGAGAGAACAACTCTTTGAAAGCAGCACCTCTGGCCAGCCATTTTTTGTGGAATTGAGAGCAAAGCATACTTTATGAATGACTGGGCGTATTCAGTGGATTTACCAATGCCAAGAGAGTCTTTGGGAAGCAAAGTGCTTCATTTTGATTGTAACTTACAGTGAAGACTACTTGAAGACACTAGAACTAGGGTCTTGGAAGCTTGGTGGAGGCCGCCCAGTTCGAATCTTGCCTACAAAAGGACCAGGAGTGTTATGACCACAGCTCATGTGGATGGACATTTCTTTAAAGGCAATGCAAGGAGAATCCGTGAGTCTGTAGCCCCTTTCACGCTTGCAAGTGATCCCAGGAATCAAACGGCAATCAGCCTTTAAAGTGGCAAGTGTGAAAGCAAAATCAGCTCAACGCCAGGTCAGTTGACGTCATCTCACGCCAGGAATTGACGTCCTCGACCCCAATACAATCCCTGGAGTCTTCTGACGCCGGCGTTGCAATCAGGCAAGTGTGAAAGGGACATTGAGGGATTGAAATGACCCCAGTTTTTGCGTGAGTGCAATAAGAAAATATGAAAATGAAGGTATAAACTTTGCTATGGGAAAGTCGCAGTGGGGGAGAGGGAGAGGAAATAAATAGCAATAGCAGACAATTTTTAAAAAGTTTGGGAAAATTGGTAGTGCAATAGCGCACAATTTATAAAGACCATGGGGGAAAAAAGCAATGGCGAACCTGACTTCCCAGAGTGCCTTGCGGCAGAGAAATGCCACTATGAATGCTCCATGCATGCAGCCGGGCATACAACCTTTTTTCTACCACATGGAATTCTGGGAGGGCAGGTCCGTCATCGCTTTTTCCCCACAGTATTTATAAATTGTACATGATAGCACTTCCAACTTTACCACCCTGTTTAAAAATTGTCAGCTATTGTTATTTATTGCTCACACTTACCCACAGTCCTTTATAAAGTTTATATAGGTCGGCACAACAACAACAAGAGATGAAGGGCTCATACTGTGCTGTACATAAAGCTTAATTATGTTATAATTAGGCATGATTAATTTTGTTCAAATATAAGATCATAATATATTGATCAGGATTTAGGACAGGTCCACCATCACTCGATGTGTCATGACATCACCCGTAGAAGGTAGAGCGGTCCTAACCCCTGGGATGGCTCCTTGTGAGTGTGAAAGCGTTCAGTGTCCCAGTTAGGAGTGGTCAAGTGTGAAAAGCTAAACCCCCCCCATTCCTATCCTAGGATACAGAATGGCCAATTTGGTGGGATGCAAGTGTGTAAGGGTCTTTTAGCAGCCACCACTCCAGTCTTCCCATCAGTACATCATTAATTCTGGGCATCAAATTTCAAAGGCCTGTGCCTCAACACTGAATTTGAAAGACTGAACTTTGAAATAACTGTAGATTTTGACCTGGATAGCTTAAAAGTTAAGACTATAGTTTGAGTTAGAAATAAAATTAGTGTTTTAAAATTAAATATGGTCTGGTTCATTGCCTAATGCTGCTCGTTATGTGTGGTTCGTAACAGAAAATACCAATCCCTCACTAAAATGACAAACAGTGACCACCTCCAACATTCAATGATGTTATCAACTTGAAGACCTTCATCCATATCCTATGCAGTGACTGAAGTCTGCTGAATTCTTGAGAATCTTGATTAATTGACATTGGAGTACTATTTGAAACACTGATCCAATCCTGAGGGGCATTTAAGAGACTCGTCCCGAGGGGCATTTAAGAGACTCTTAAACAGGCACACGGATGAAAGGAAAAATAAAGGCTAACGAGGTAGGAAGGGTTTAGTTGTTCTTTTGGTAAGAATACATAAGTCAGCACAACATTGTAGGCTGAAGGGCCTGTACTATGCTGTAGAGTTTTCTAAACAGAGAGGCATGAAGGTAGCATTTGAAAATGACTCTGAGGAGATGAGCCATGATGAATATGGAGCAGGCTCAAGGTTGCTAGTTTTGCTTCCTCACTGACAAAAGGCAAAGGAGGAAAAACCCAACACCCAAACCCAACCTGCAACCGCGTCTGCCTGTCCCGCATCGGACTTGTCAGCCACAAACGAGCCTGCAGCTGACGTGGACATTTACCCCCTCCATAAATCTTCGTCCGCGAAGCCAAGCCAAAGAAAAGAAAAGATACTTTGCTGTCTAGTGGTGTTTTTGATGAATAATATCCACAGGATATTGATGATGAAGACCTTGACAAATTGCCAGAACTATACAATTAATGGTATTACAATTATATTTTTATGATGGTGATGGCCGTTGCCTGACACGACCAGCATAAATGCACTTTGATGCTTGTTAATCCATGTTGAAATTTTCTTGCTGCATATGGCATGGTCAGTTTCATTTTTTATTAATCCCAATGGATTAAACATTATACAATCATCTGCAAATATCCCTGCTTCTCCTATGATATGAAGGTTTAGTCAACACAAGATGAAGCGTCTGAAGGTTACTGGGCATGTGATATGGACCTGTGAAAATTCTGCAGTGACATTTGGAGTAGAACCCATTGGCCTCCACTGACCTCAGCCTCCATATTTTTTGAATATTTTATTTATAACTTTCCAAACGGAAACTCAGTTATTAATGTTAACAGTATCAGCATTGATTACATTTTACAATGATCAGTTTTATACAAAGTTTTCTGCTGAGTGCAAGCTTTTTTTGATCCCTCCCCCACCCCACCCTCAACATTTAACACTTAACTAACCACAGTTACACACAACATTCAGGACGTCCACAACAAAGGTATAAGAATTATATCAGGGGTTTATGGGTTTGAAATGACACAGTGTTTTCTTCTCTTGACTTTTCCTGGTCAGGATGGAATGGACCCACCACCCCACCGATTGATGGATAGACAGGGAAGGTAGGGTGGTGAGGCATGATGGTCCACACTATAATTGTCCTCCTATGGAATTTAGGTATGGTTGCCAAATTTTCAAAAAAGTGTTATTCTTTTTCCTTAAGTTGTAAGTAATTTTCTCCAGGGGAAAACAGCTTTGCATTTCTGCATTCCAGTGAGTTATGCTCAGGCAGGAGTTGGATTTCCAGGTAACTTCTATGCACTTCCTGGTCATTTCCAATGCGATCATTACAAATGGATTTGACATTTGGACAGGTTCATTGTGAGTCTTATGTCCATTATGTTTCCCAACAGGAACAACTCTGGGTCCTGCGGGAATTCCTTACCTATAATTTTTTTCTAGGTCATGGCCTAGTTCCACTCAGAAGGATCTCACCTTGGTACATGTCCAGGTTGCACGCACAAAGGTTCCTGTCTCAATACCACATCTAAAGCATTGGTCTGACAATTCTGGTTTAGATCTGTTCAAGTTTTATGGCGTCAGGTACAGCTGGTGTAGAAAGTTGTACTATACCAACCTTTATCACGCATTAATGATTGCAGTCATACTGATTCAACAGAAGACGGACCAGCACCGCTCATAAATTGTTATTCCTAGGTCTGACTCCTACCTCCGCCTTGATTTGTGAAGGCCTAGTTTAGGTCCTTCTGCTTGGAGCAAGAAATATATTGCTGAGATGAGCTTCCCCTTCTAATCGTGGCCTCTACCCGCTAAGGCCATAGTTGGACCTAATTTGACCTGAAGAAAAGATCTTATCTGAAGACAGCAGTGGAACGTCTTATTTGATAAATCATACTTGTGCCTGAGTTGTTCAAACAACCTTTTGGGGATAGCCCCTTTTTGATTCCTAGATATTGGCTAATTTTATTCCAGATGAAGATAATTTGTCTCTGCCACCATGCTTGTGTCAGCTGTGTTTGAGGATTGACTCCAGCTGCCTGTAATTTCTGCTGACTGTTTCACTGAAGTCCTTGATGCAACATTCTGTCAAATGCTATTTTGAAGTTAAGGGACAAAAGCTAATGTTGGGAACCATAGTCACCAGAATGTTGCCATGATACATGGAGATTCCATTAAAACCCAAAGTACAAAGGCTCCAGGTCTCCTTCCATTTCACATTGTCTGTGTTACTCCTCAGGGTACAGAATGTACCTGGGAACTGTGGTGGAGGAGTTTGGGACATTGGCCAAAAGCAATTATTCTGTGTGTGGGTTGGCAGGCTATAGCTGATGACTTGGTGCTGGTTCTCTTCATATGAGCAATTGCAAAGATGATCATTATGAACTGTTGGGGAGTTGTCTGTACTTCGTTCAAGTTTATTATCATCTGACTATATAAACAACTCAATGAAACAATGTTTCTCTGGAACACGGTGTACACACATAGTGATTACATAGATAAATAAAAATATGAAATGAATATGTTTAAATATTTCAGAATAATTTGTTTCATTTGTAAGTGACCTAAGGTTACAGGAATACTGTTCATCAATCTCACAGCCTGTGGGAAGAAGCCATTTTCCAGCCTGGCAGTCCTGATTTTGATTCTCCTTTACCTCCTTCCTGATGGTAGGACGACAAAGATCCTGTGTGGTGGATGGTAGAGATCCTCAATAATTTTTGAGCCCTATTCAAGCAACGCTCCTGGTGATTGTCGTCAATAGAGGAGGACCCAGTGATGTTCTTGGTGAGTTTAATGATCCTCTGTGTTGCCTTCCTGTTTGATGCTTAGCAGCTACCATACAACACGATCATGTAGTCAGACAGGACACTCCCAAGTTCTGCTCCTGTAAAATGTTGTTGAGACACAGGTTGGTAGCCTTGCCCTCCTCAGCTTTTTTAGGAAATGTAGGTGCTGCTGTGCTTTCTTGACTAATGGTGTTGAGGATAGGTCATTCATTATATGCACACAAAGGAACTGTACTTTCCTGTTCAAAGCCATTGATGTGTAGTGAAGAATGGTGGACCTTCATCCTCCCGAAGTTCATAATCATTTTCTTTGTCTTGTCCACATTGAGACT
Organism: Narcine bancroftii; assembly: GCF_036971445.1. NCBI lineage: Eukaryota > Metazoa > Chordata > Chondrichthyes > Torpediniformes > Narcinidae > Narcine > Narcine bancroftii. The sequence goes on along the minus strand of NC_091473.1, from coordinate 123,291,815 downwards.
CACACAATTTTACGAGCCACTCAACCTCTTATCTGTAATCCGACTCATCATGGGTTAACGATGAGGTCCACTACAGTTGTATCATCTGCAAACGATGATTCTTTTTGAACTGAATCTGGCATTGCAGTCATGAGTCACGAATAGTAGCAGATTGAGCACACAGCTCTGAGGTGTGACACTATACAGCGTGATGGGACTTTGAGATTTTGCTCCCAACCCTGACTGACCGTAGTCTTTTGGACAAGAAGTCCAGAATCCAATTGCAGAGAGGGGTGTTGAGTCCCAGTGAGGATAATTTGTCCATCAGCCTCTGAGGTATGATCGTATTGAATGCCAAGCTGAAGTCAACGAACAACAGCTTGGTGTATGAGGCATCACTCTCTTGGTGGGTCAGGATGGAGTGGAGGGTGAAGGCAAAAGCATAATCTGTGAACCAGTTTGACTCGCAGGCAAACAAATGGATTCAATGTTCCTAGAAGGTGAAATTTGATGTGCTTCATTGCCAGTTGCTAAAAGCACCGTGATTATAGAGGACAGTGCCACTGGGCTGTAGTCATTTATTCCAATTACCATTGTCCTCTTGGGCCAGGATGATGGTGGCTGCCTTGGATCCTGCGGGGACAATGGACTGCTGCAGTGTGATGTTAAAGATGTCCACTTGGACCTCTGTAAGCTGGACTGCACAGTTCTTCAGTACATGTCTAGGTATGTTGCGTGGCCCTGCTGCTTTGTGTAGGTTCATGCTGGATAGAATCCTCCTCACCTCAGCCACAACTATGCAGGGTCCCTGTTCTTTAAGGGGAGACTGGACTTGGTGTCACGTTGTTTGTTGCATCAAACCATGCATAGAAGGTATTCAATCTGTCAGGAAGGGAGGTATCATTACCCCCTTTTCCACTGGCACCCTGTCCCAGGTATTAAGGTAACTGGGAATTTACTGGACAAGGTCCAGTGGAAAAGGAACATTGTCTGAATGCCGGTGTCAAATGATGTCATTTCATACCGGGATTAACCACCTCTACCTTGACTCATCCCCGCTGTTTACTGACGCCAGCATGCTGATAAAACCAGTGGGACAGCAGAAAGTCACGCGTTTCCAGTTGAAAGTAGAACACTCCGATCCCTGGGGATGAGTGTGGTCAGTGGAAAAGCAATTAGTGTCCCAGTTAAGGGTGGCCCCATGAAAACGGCACAAAGAACTTCCTATCCTGGGACACTGTACAGCCAATTAACTGGGATGCCAGTGGTAAAGAATCTATTGATGCTGACACGCAGGGTTGACAGGGTGTCCAGTGCGAGGCTATATTTTATAAAAGCTTGCCACAGTTAAGTGGTTTGCTACACAATTTTGGAAGGATTTTATGAATTAGCCACGATACTGATCAGTAGACTTCCTACTCTGAATCAGATTTTTTTAAGTATCAATTCACATAGATACAAATTTTTAATTTCAAATTATGTAATCAACTGCAGTATATTGAACATCCCCATTGTAGCTGTTTCCAGGTCTTGCATTTCAGAAACACTGAAGTCAATTTTGTATGTTTCCTGTGTTTGATATTATTCAACAACTACTGGAGGGTATGTGCAAACATTTAGTGAAGCGGATTCACCACTTCCCTTCCATCGTGGAATGGGGAATGTCTTCACTCTGAAATTTTTTCCTTCATGAGATCTGCAGCACTGTTCATTTGGATCAGTGTTTCTTTGTGGTACACCTACCTCTAATCAGCACACTGGTTCCCAGCTTTCTGTCATAGAGTCTTAAAATGTGAGAACACAGAAATTAACCAATCAGGCTATCAAGTCTGCAATAGTATTTATCTCTCTGTCATCTTAAGGTTCTTGTTAGTACAATGAATGGACTTGCATTCATCTTGTGCCCTTTCAAAATGTTGTAAGCAGCTTTGTAGCTAGTTAAATTCTTTTGAAGAGACTCAGTTGTAATGGAGGAAAAAATATAACCTAATTGCTTAAATACTAGAGGACATCTGTAAAAGGTGAGGGAAGAAACGTTTAGGGGAACGTCAGGGCTATGTTTTTAACAGAGACGAGGAGGTGCTTGAAGTGCATTGGCAGGGTGGTGGCAGAGGCTACATTTAAAAGACTTAGGTGCATGGATGCAAGAAAAATAGATTATAGATGTGAGGTAGGGAAAGTTTAGATTGTTGAGTAGGTTTACATAGGTTTACAGAATCGTAGACCAGAGGACATGTGTGCTGTAATATTCTATGTTCTAATATAATACTTCTGCAAATTTTCCAGAGAGTCACCATTGTATCTTTAATATCTGTTTATATATTCCTCCTAAAATTTTGAGAACCTGGCTGTACACATTATTTCAATTCAACAAATTAAGATTGTACTCGTTCAATATGAGCCCTTCTCTATTCCAATTAAGTATTATCATCCCATACTTTGTAGACTAACCATTTGATCTCTCCTGACAATGCACTGATCCTTTGGTTACCAGGATTTTGAATGATTGCTTGGGAAGGGCTGCAAAGAAATGGAGGTTCCTGTTGATTTTGTGAGTTACCTGTAAATATATACCAACGGCTCTCTGAAAAATAGGAATAGAGTTGGCAAGTATTTAAGATTTAAAATGCTTTGGTATCAGTTCCCATTTACTGCTGATCTGTCTGAAGGGATGTTACAAAAGTCTTATTCTAGACCATCCTTGGGTAATTCAGTGCGTGAGATAGAGTGGTTATCTGAAACAGTACCCCAATGTTCTTGGCTCCAATATTCAGACACTGCCTCCACAAGTAACATTTTTTCCTTCCATGGTAGAATGCACTTCATCAGATTATATCCAGTGTTTGAATGACCACAAAGGTACTCCGCACAGTCAATTGTGAATGAATTATAGTGATTGTTGCTTGATGTTGAAAACAAAGCAAACCATTTATGTGTTAGTAAGATTGCTCAATTCACAACAATGAAGTGAACAATTAAAGAGATTGGTCCAAGTGGAGAATTGTAAGAAAAGCATCACGAGATTGTAAAGATCTTTGTTTTGGTTTAATATTCTATTGTAAATTCAAAGATGAAGTTCAGCCTGGAAAAATCCTATTTGAACTTGAGTTACAGCAAGGACATTAATACAAGTAGTAAAAATATGATTAATTACTCGCAATTAGACCCTTGTTCATGGAACCTTTGATATTCTAATGTAGTTACTGTGTTTAAATTCCAGGCTATTTGTGAATGTAAGATTTGCTAATGAAGGAATGGACATTAGTTATATTGTTGACTATCAAGGGAAATTGATAAGATTTTCTCTTAATGCAGGTGGGATTCTTGTGCATACTGCAGGATTGTAAGATAAGAAGGCTTTCTGGGGAAACAAACCTGCTGGAGGAGTTCAGTATCAGTGGGAGAAAACAAATGATTGAGATTTTTGACTTGAACCTATAATCAAGAAGTGTGTCTTGATGAGTGGCTCTGACCTGAAACGTTGCCCATTCCTTTTCTCTTTCTGGTGCTGCTCAACCCACTGTTCTCCTCCAGCAGGTTTTTTTCTCCATGTTCCAGTAACTGCAGTTTCTTGCATCTCCCTAAGTCTTTTTGGGAGATTTCTATGCAGAAATGAGCTAAGATTTCACACTTCAAATGTTGCACCCCACCCAACCTTTTGGTTGTCAGCAATTTTTGCAAATCCATGCATTTGTGATGCCCTCTTCCCTTTTCTGAGTAGGCTTCCGTGGTACTTTGCAGATAATGGCCTGCTGCAAATTTGTGGATGTGGTGATTGTTAGTTGCTAGCGACCAGACTACCAGTATGAACCAGAAGATAAGTTTGGGATAAGAATAACCTTCAGCAAAATGAGCAGCCCCAGGCATTGCATTATTCTGAAACAGTATTGAACCACACAGTCAGATTAATTCAGATGATTCAGCGTTTTAAAGTTTCTTGTCAGTCAAACGATTCAGCAAGTTTTAAAGTTTCTTGTCAGTCAAACAATTCAGCAAGTTTTAAAGTTTCTTGTCAGTCTCTTTCTACTCTCAGTCAAATACCCCCATGAACATCCTCCCATTCCCTTTCCCCTCTCCTTTATCCTTTATGTTAGTTCTCTCATGTACCCCTTGTGATTATATATTTCACATTCTGGCTTTAAATAATTCTCATATCATTTGTTTTATGTTTAAGGGTAATAAGTGGTTGACAGTGTCATAACAATTATTGTCCTTGGAGTGCAGGTGATGATCATATTCTTTTAACAGTTTCATTCCCTTCACTTTAACCTCTACTGAAAATGACCAAACTGAAATATATGTAACGTTTGGTCACAAAAAAATTACTTAACTATTCTTGTAGCAGCAGAAATGGTGTTTTTTTTTGGGTGGAGGGAGAAGTAGGATAAATGTGCAAGTTAGGATGTCATGCTACAATTATGCACGTCATTGGTGAAGCCACATTTGAAATATTGTCTGCAGGTTTGACTGCTTCACTATAGGAAGGATGTCTTTAAGCTGGAAAGAGTGCAGAAAGGGTTTGTGAGCATGTTAATTGGGCTAGAGACTTTGAGTTAGAAGTGTTATAGATAGAGAATTTGGGTTAAAAAGGGTTTAAGTTAAAATGTGATGATTAGTCATAAAAGGGGGCTAACCACTAGAGTTTAGCTGGAAAATGTTACAACAGACTTGCAACAGATTTAACTACAGAGAGACATGCAGGAGCCAAAGATTGATAAAGAGTGAAACACAGAATTTGGTGTGAGCAGAGGTCATGAATGAACGTGGTGTGCGTGACTGACAGTAATCAGGATGATTCTGCAAAAACTAACCAATTAAAGCAGTGTAGTGGAGATGCCGAAGGACAAGCAAATTGTATAAAAAACAACGCACTGTATGTATCGGGGCTTGACTTGGCTAGAAGCCGGTTGAGTCCAACTCTGCAGACTTGTGAATAAAGCTTGTCGTGTCACCGATCTTAAAGAGACTCATTTGTGAGAATTTGTGTTTCTGACAAGAAGGATAGGCTGGAATATTTTTTTTCATCTGGAGGGATTACCTTTATTGGCCTATGTAAAATCATAAGGGGCATGGATAAACTAAATAATCACAGTTTTTTTTAACTTCAGGGTAGGGGAGTCTAAAAGCCGGAAGTCATTGTTTTGAAGTAAGAGCGGAAAGATTTAAAAGGAACCTGAAGGACACATTTACCCTCTAGAGGTGGCAGGTATATGGAAGAAGCTAGGTAAGTGATAGAGGTGGATGTGATGGGATTGGAGGGTTATGGGTAGGTGGGACTAGAGGAGTTCACTTAAATCAGTGCAGACTAGAGGGGTTGAGATAGCCTGTTTCTGTACTGTAATTGTTAAAGAGCAACTTGTACGTGAACTACTCTTTGCAGACGATGCCGCTTTAGTTGCCCATTCAGAGCCAGCTCTTCAGAGCTTGACGTCCTGTTTTGCGGAAACTGCCAAAATGTTTGGCCTGGAAGTCAGCCTGAAGAAAACTGAGGTCCTCCATCAGCCAGCTCCCTACCATGACTACCAGCCCCCCCACATCTCCATCGGGCACACAAAACTCAAAACGGTCAACCAGTTTACCTATCTCAGCTGCACTATTTCATCGGATGCAAGGATCGACAACGAGATAGACAACAGACTCGGCAAGGCAAATAGCGCCTTTGCAAGACTACACAAAAGAGTCTGGAAAAACAACCAACTGAAAAACCTCACAAAGATTAGCGTATACAGAGCCGTTGTCATACCCACACTCCTGTTCGGCTCCGAATCATGGGTCCTCTACCGGCATCAACTACGGCTCCTAGAACGCTTCCACCAGTGTTGTCTCTGCTCCATCCTCAACATTCATTGGAGCGACTTCATCCCTAACATCGAAGTACTCGAGATGGCAGAGGCCGACAGCATCGAATCCACGCTGCTGAAGATCCAACTGCGCTGGGTAGGTCACGTCTCCAGAATGGAGGACCTTCGCCTTTCCAAGAGCGTGTTATATAGTGAGCTCTCCACTGGCCACCGTGACAGAGGTGCACCAAAGAAGAGGTACAAGGACTGCCTAAATAAATCTCTTGGTGCCTGCCATATTGACCACCGCCAGTGGGCTGATATCGCCTCAAACCGTGCATCTTGGCGCCTCACAGTTCGGCGGGCAGCAACCTCCTTTGAAGAAGACCTCAGAGCCCACCTCACTAACAAAAGACAAAGGAGGAAAAACCCAACACCCAACCCCAACCCACCAATTTTCCCTTGCAACCGCTGCAACCGTGTCTGCCTGTCCCGCATCGGACTTGTCAGCCAAAAACGAGCCTGCAGCTGATGTGGACATTAGCCCTCCATAAACCTTCGTCCGCGAAGCCAAGCCAAAGAAGAAGAAGAATATGTGGATGTAATTAACAACATATAAAATACATTTAGACAAGTACATGGATTTGAAAGGTTTAGAGAGATGCAGGTCAAATGAAGGCAAATGGGACCAGCTTCAGTTGACAACTCGGTTTGGATGGATGAGTTAGGCTGAAGGACTTGTTTTCTGTGCTGTATAAAAACAGTGAATCCAGCATTATTCAACCCTATCCTATGCTGCTGGTCACAGGTTTCCAATCTGAAAAACTCTCCTCTATGACCAGCAATGCATTAGCTCACTATTTCCAATGTGATCTAACCATATGGATCTGCCTATAATGTAGGACCATGTTTAGAGGCCTTGCTTACATCCATGTATTCAATGTCCAAAACCCTGCCCTTGTCAATTCTCTTGATTATTTTCTTATAAAGCCACTCATCTTTACTTTGAGGTATGAAGACAACTATTGAAGCCTTTACCATTTGATGACCAATATTTTCACTTTTACCAGGGCACCTTGATGCCATATCCCTGAAATGCTGCCTTAATGTCAAGGGCAGTCCTTCTTGCTTCTGTCTGAAACTTTGGTCTTTGGTCCCATATTTGATCCAAAGACGTGATGAGGTCTGGAGCTAAGTGTTTCTGGCAGGATCCACACTGGGCATCAGTGAGCAGGTCATTGGTGAATCTTTTGTCCACTTTTTTTGTCGATGTTCTCAGTTTCTAACTGTTTCCATTCACTCACTGACATTTTTTACAGGTTATTTACATGGTCACCCCGGTTTTACCTAATCAGTGGCATCCCCCTCTCTGCAGCTCTGTGTCTCTCTTAAGCTCTGACAAAGGGTGTCTGATCTGAAATATTAACTCTCTTTCTCTTCCTGACTTGCTGAGTATTTTCAGAATGCTCTGTCTAGTTTTGGGAGACAGGTATGTTGAAGTTCAGGCAAAGGAATGTGGGAAAGACCAGGTGGTTTTTCATATTTGCATTTTTGTCTCTACATGATCACAAGGACTAGACAGAATTTGTTAGTTTTGTAAGCATGTGGGATCTTGCACTCGTTGGCTCAAGTTTCACCTTCAGCTGTGGATTATTTTCCTTTGAAGGTGCACAAAAAAATAGTTTTGTGTGGCAATTGAATTATCCATTCCCTTGATTTGTATCCATCTCTTCTTTGTGTGTTCTTTTGGCAATGAACTTGTCCTTGATACCGTACCAGAAATGCTGAAAGCTCTCAGCCAGACAGACAGCTCAGTGAAGGGCACGAGATGGTCGCTGACGTGAAAGCAGCATTTGTGGAAAGATTTTCTTCCACAAAGCTGCTTGACTGGCTGAGTTCTGGCATTTCTGTGTTTTTCTTTTTGGATTCTTGCAGTTCAATTTTGGTCCTGAGGTATGGTCTCAATCCCAAACATCCCTCTGCCTCACAGTTGCGCCTGACCTTCAGCAGTTTGTTTGTTTATGCTTCAGATTTCAGTATCTGCATGTCTTTTTGTGAACAGTTGTATTGTTCTCAGATATGTCCTGATCTCTTTGTGGAAATGATGTGACCGCTCACAATTACCCTCTGTGTTTTTTTTTTATCCACCATGTGTTCAATTGTTTCTGCCTTTCTAGTATTACAATCATACTGTATGCCCACCCTACTCTTCCTGCAGACATACTGTCTCATGAACAGTTGATCTTACCTTCTTGTCTCAATTAACTTCATGCCCATGTAGTTCAGCCTGGCTCATCTTTGTTCCCAAGTTTTAAATTGTTAATTATTTTTTTAATGATCCAGCATGGTAGAAGGCCCTTCCAGCCCATGAAAACCATGCCACCCAATTACACCAACTTAACAACCCCGTACGTTTTGGAGAGTGGGAGAAAACCCATGCAGGACACAGGGCGAACATACAGATTCCTTGCAGACAGCGGCAGATTCGAACCCAAGTCACTGGCACTGTAATAATGCTGTGCTAACTGTGCCCACCAATCTTGAATTAAATTGTTTTGTGCCATATGTACTGAGATGCAGTGAAATACTGTTTTGCGTGTGACTCAGGCAAGTCAGCAAGGTAAAGCAAAAATGCAGAGCAGAGTGTTACGGAGGAAAAGGTTCAGTTAAACAGATGCAAGGGCAGCATCATTTTACTAGTGAGAAGTTCATTCAATAATGAGATACCAGCAAAATCTTTAAAAAATATTAAAGGAGCAAGAGACTACATTATGAGTTCCCTCATGGAAAGACCTTTTTAAGTGAAGGGATGGTCACACATGGAAGCATCAATTGTTTGTCATTCGATGAATGCTACTCAGCAATCTGTTGAATTCCAGCATTTTCTATATTTTATTTCTGAAACTGATCCTTCTCGTTCCATTGAAGATGCAGTAAATCAACAACTATATTCTTCAACAAGCTGAAATGTTCCACTCTTTGACCATTGTCACCAGATGAATGAGTGCATGTGTCCAGAATCATATTTCCCATTTTGAATAGCTTCATTATTTCACAGATTCCTTCTGAGAGAGAGAGAGAGAGAGAGAGAGAGGGAGAGTGAGAGAGAGAGAGAGAGAGAGAGAAAGAGAGAGAGAGATCATTAAATAATATTGGTTTTTATGGGCTTGTGTTTAAAGGGCAGTCTCATGTTCATTATCTGATGTACCAGCAGAGACTTGTTCAGACTGCACTTGCATGTTTATCAACGGAGCTTTTTTTTCCCCCCCAAGAAATACAAAAGCTGGAATATTGAGCAGACAAACAATTGCTGGAGAAACCATCTGTCGAGGCCAAGGTAAATAGGTGAAATTGCATATATAAAGTGGGAATGAAACTGGGGGAGGATCCCAGAGGTGATAGGGTATGGGACATAAAGCATGAGAGGGGGAAAGACAGTTTGGGGAAAGAACAGTGAGAGAATTAAAATGTAAAAATATAAAGGGAGTACCTGAGTAGGGAGAGATAGAATCAGATGGTGGCTACCTAAAATGAGAAAAATCAATGTTCATACCTTTAGGTTAAGTCCTTTTGTTTCCACAAGTCCAAAATCAACCAGATCAACAAAATCATCTCAAATGTATAAAAAAATCTGAAAATCTAAACACAATAGATTGAGAATCATAGAACACTAAGGAAACATACATTAGATATAGGAAGGAGGAATCAGGAAGGGCTCTTGAGAAGTCCATGGTAGCCAGGATGGAGCTTGGCATGTAGAATTAAGAAGAACCCCAAGGTTTTCTCTATGTATGTGAAGAACAGAAGGATGATGAGAATGAAGGTGAGGCCGCTGAAGGATAAAGGAGGCCTCTAGTGGGCAAAGGAGTTAAGGTTATGGGGATAAGGCTGGAAAGGGGTACTGATGGTAGTGATCAGCCATGATCTGTAAAATGGCGGTGCTGGCTCGACGGGCCGAAGGGCCTACTTCAGGTCCTATTGTCTATTGTCTATTGTAACATGTGCCTGGAGGAAGAGGAGGTTGGAGAGGTCCTAAATGAATACTTTGCATCAGTATTCACAAGAGAAAAGGACCATGATCATGTGAGGTTGAAAAGGAACAGGCCTGTGTGCTGGACAATGTGGAGATTAAGGAAGTGTTGGATCTTCTGAAAAGCATCAAAATTGATGTCCCCGGGGCTAGATGCAATATACCCAAGGCTGCTGTGGGCAATGAGAGAAGAGATAGCTAGGGCAGTATCTATGATCTTTGAATCCTCTTCCGCCACAGGGTAGGTGCTGGAGGATTGGAGAATGGCAAATGTAGTCCCTTTGTTTAAAAAAGGTAATGGGGAGAATCCTGGGAATTATGGACTGGTGAGATTTACATCAGCTTTGTGCATACTTATGGAGAATATTCTGAAGGATAGGATCTATGAGCATTTGGAGAAGTACAGTCTACTCCTGGATAGTCAGCATGGCTTTGTGAAGGGAAGATCATGCTTCATGAATCCAATTGAGTATTTTGAGGAGATAACAAAAGGAATTGATAACGGTAGGGCGGTAGATGTGGTCTACATAGATTTTACCAAGACATTTGACAAGGTCCCCCACAAGAGACTCATCCAGAAAGTCATGAGATCTGTGGAACCTGGCTATGTTGATGAAAAATTGGATTGTAGGAGGAAAGTAGAGAGTAGTAGTGGAAGGAAAGTATTTTGCCTGGAGGTCAGTGACTAGTGAGTGCTGCAAGGATCTGTCTGGGACCCCTGCTCTTGGTGATTTTTATAAATGACCTGGATGAAGGGTTGGAAGGATGGGTCAGTAAGTTTCCGGATGACACAAAGGTTGGAGGGGTTGTGGATGGTGTTGAAGGTTGTTGAAGGATACAAGAGGATATAGACAGGATGCAGAGTTGGATAGAAAAGTGGCAGATGGATTTCAATTGGATAAGTGTGAGGTGATGCATTTTGGAAGAACAAACCAGGTTAATGGTCGGTTACTTAAGAGTGTGGATGAACAGAGAGTCCTTGGGGTTCAAATCCATTCATCCCTCAAGGTTGCCGCACAGGTTGATAGAATGCTGGGATTCATTAATAGAGGGATTGAATTCAGGAGTAGAGAGGTCATGTTGCTATTCTACAAATCTCTGGCAAATACTTTTTTTAAGAGTACTGTATTCAGTTTTGGTCACCTCATTTTAGGAAGGATGTGGAAGCTATGGAGAGGGTGGAGAGGAGATTTACTAGTATGTTATCTGGACGGGGAAACTAGTCTTTTGAGGCAAGGTTAGGAGAGCTGGGACTTTTCTGTTTAGACCATAGAAGAATGGGAGGAGACTTGATAAAGGTCTACAAGATTATGAGAGGCATAGATAGGGTGGACAGCAAACACCAGAGGGCATAAATACAAAGTTAAGGGAGGGAAGTTTAAGGTTTTATTTTACACAGTGAGCTGTGGATGTCTGGAATGCCTTGCCGGAGATATTGGTGGAAGCTGAAACAGTGGGAGCATTTAATAGACTCTTAGATAGACATAAGGATAATAGAAATATAGACAGTTATGGGGTAGGGGGTAGGGAGGGTTCAATATTTTTTCTTTGGAAGGCATATTTGGGTCAGCACAACATCAAGGGCTGAAGGGCCTGTACTGTGCTGTACATAAACAAGCCCCTCAGCCTTCCTGGTCTGTGCCAAACTATTTTTTTTGCCAGTCCCACTGACCTGCAGCCAGACGATATCCCTCCTTGTGCCTTCTGTCCATGTACCAGTCTAATATTTTCTTAAATGCCAAAATTGAGTGCATATTCACCACTTTAGCTAGCTGCTGGCGCCACACACCCACCATTCTCTGTGAAGAAGTTAGCTCAAATGTTTCCTTTTCACGTTTCCCCTTTCATTCTTAACTCGTGTCCTCTAGTTTTTAATCTCATCTAATCTGAATGGGGGAGGGGGGGGCAGAAATACCTTTGAAATGAAAGCAAAGGTAAAAAATGCAAATTAAATCAAAATCTAGATGTTCTGATAAAGAATTCCAGACCTGAAACATTAACTCTGTTTCGTTTTATGACAATGGGTTTATTGTCATACATATTGTACACTATACATATGGACCGAAATTCTTATTTGCTGCAACCAAACAGATATTTAAAAAAAAACCCAACTATAATAGTATACATTATTTGATTGAAAAGAAACAATAAATGCAAAGATAGATACAGTAAAACCCCTGATATCTGGCACTTATGGGGATTGGTGAGGGCTGGATAAGTGAATTTTCCAGTTGCTTGAGATTGTGTGTTGTGTGATTGAACTAACGGCGAGGTGTGCCAATTCTGTTTTTTTTAGTCTATAGTATTTATTTTCCACAATTATTTTGTTGGTTGTTTGAAACTACTGGATGGTTGAATTCTGAAAACAGGCATTTTACTGTAATACATACCATGTATACTTGTGTAATAGTCCATTCTTTATCATAGTCGACTGATCCCCACCATGTTTTTGGGCCAAAAATTGTGTATTTTCCATATGACCCATGTAGAAGTCGGCGCCCTGAGCCTGAACCCTTGTTTTGGCCACTCACATATCCAAGCTCGCGATACCCCAACCATGGATCCTTGCCCTGGTTGCCCACCCACCAGAGCTCATGAAGCCCCGGTCGCAGACTCTTTCCTAGGCTCCAGCCGCCCACCCATCTAAGCTCCAATCACCCCAAACGCTGACTTACCACCAGGTCCCAGCCATCTGACCTCCTGATGCCTTGAACAACGCAGGTACTTGCTGTGGTCAAAAGTATGACCCATGTAAAAGTCTCCTCTCCCAAATTTGACCCAAAAAATTGGTCCAAAATCTCGGCTATTACATGAATATATATGGTATTCACAGTTATCCTCAGACAAAACAAGCGGCAGTCCATCTGTGGTGTCAGAGCAGTGCTTGAATAGTGCAACAAAGGGAGGTTAAAGAGCCTGATAACTGTTGGAAATAAACATTTTCTTGAACCTTAAGCTACAGTTCTTCAAGCATTTGCCGCTTCTGCCATTGGTGAATAGGTTGTGGTCAGGATGGTGGGGGATCCTTGATGATGTTGGCTGTCTTCTTGAAGCAGTGCGTCACACAGTGCAAGGATTTTTATCATGGATGCTGCCTGATTTGGAGAGTATTTCTTTTTTTTTTAAACTTTATTTATTGGTTCAAAAAACAAATAATATATGACATATACAGCAATTAAACATGAACATGAACATTTTTAAAAATTATATAAAAAAAAGAAAAGAAAAGAACCCCACCCCCCCTCAGCCAATTCTCCTCAGGAGAGCCATAAAAAAAAGAAAGGATATTAAAAAAAAGTTAAATATACATATTAAAATCTAATCAATATAAATTGAAATGTAAATATTCCGAGTATAACAACCACTTATTAATAAAAAAATATAATTATCATGCGAAACATACGTAATTTTTTTCCATTACTAAACAATATTTCATCTCATTATGCCATCTATTAATATCAATCATATTTGTATCTTTCCACGTACTAGCAATACATTTTTCGCTACGGATAAAGCTAAATATACAAAAGAAAGCTGAAAGTTATCTAATCCCAAGCCTTTCAGAGGTTGCAAACTACCAAATAAAAATACTGTTGGATCTAAAACTATTTTAATCTTATACAGATATTCTAAAAACGATTGAATTTTCTTCCAGAAAGATTGTATATGTATACATGACCAAGCAGCATGAAAAAATATTCCAACCGTATCACCGCATCTAAAACACAAATCTGATTCATTAAAACCATATTTTTTAAATTTTTCAGGTGTCAAATATAATTGATGTAAAAAATTGTAATTAATCATTGCATAACGTGCATTTATCAATCTAGTTACACTATCATAACAGATATCTAACCAATCCTCTTCAGAAAAAGTAAAACCAATATCCGCTTCCCATTTAATTTTAGATCTATCCCAACCCTTTTTATCCATACCATCCTGTAATATTTGATACATAAATGAAATATAACCCTTCTTTGGTACCTTCATAAATATTCCGCTTGTTGTATTTTCCCTTGTAAATGTGCCAATACTAAAAATAAGTCAATCCTTGAGAACGATTCATGTCTAGATGAATAAAAGGAAAAATCTTACTCTGTCGGATTAAGACATCTCCAAATATCTACTAAATTAAGATCTTTCATCAACGCTTGGACCTGAATTGCCATCTTGGATTTTTTAACTTTCTTCGGAGATTTATCTAATAAAGGTTCCAAAACACAATTAAAATCACCACCAACTAAAATATTATCATTAGCCTGACCCAAACATAAAAATGCATCTGAAATAAATACTTCATCATCTACATTTGGAGCATAAATATTAAGTAAAGTCCAAAATTCACTAAAAATCTTACAATTCAATTTAAGAATACATCCTTCCTTTTCCTCCATTGATTGTAATTCAAAAGATAAATTTTTATGTATCAAAATTGCTACACCTTTAGCTCTAGAATTAAATGAAGAAGAATATACATGCCCAACCCAATCCCTTTTTAATTTCACATTTTCCTTCACATTCAAATGTGTTTCTTGTAAAAAGGCAATATCAAATTTTCATTTTCTTAATATACGCCAAGACTCGCTTACGTTTAATTGCACTATTTAATCCTCGAACATTAAAAGTACATATCAACTTTGACATATCTATTATTATTACTAAATACCGATAATATCTTTATATAAAATCTCAAATCAACGTATATAGGCCCTCCAATAAAAAAAATCACAAATTAAAAACAACAAAAAAATTAAAAAAAATAATAAAGAAGAAAAAAAAGAAAATCACCCCCCCCAAAAAAAACTACCAAAAGGTAATAATCCCCTAAACAAAAATTGGGTGTGTGCCACCTACCAGTGGCTGATGACTAGTAAAGAACTTCGTGCAGATCTCTCCCTCCCCAGCCAAACAGTCAGTAACATCAAAATATCATAATAACAAAAGATAAAATAGATTAAGAAAATTCTTCTTTTCATCCAGAAGATTCCAATCTTGAAGATCCCAGTTCGGAAGGAGGTAGACTCTTTCAATTTCCGTTTTTCCCATTTCTGCCATTTCTTCCGTTTCCAGAGCAACCAAATTTTTCTTTAGGAGATAATGGTGGACTACGTCTTTGTTCTCTTATATCTGGCAATGAATCAGCAAAAATCATTGCTTCACGATCAGTTTCAAAAAACCGAAATTGATAGTCTCCGTAAAACACCTTCAACACTGCAGGGTAACGAAAAGTAGACTTATAACCTTTACGCCACAAAACTTCTTTAACTGGATTAAATCGACGTCGACGTTGAATGACATCTTGACTCAGATCAGGATAAAAAAAAACTTTGCTATTCTGAATCAATAATGGGGTTTGTCGTTGTCTTGCATTTTGTACTGCAAGTCGAAGTATTGCTTCTTTATCCAAATAACTCAAACATCAAATTATTACCGGTCTCGGTGGTTGACCAGCTGAGGGTGTTCTTCTTAAAGCTCCATGGGCTCTTTCCAGTGCCAATCCCCCAGAGAAATATTCTTGCCCTAATATTTGCGGAATCCAGTCTTTAAAGAAACGAAGAGGATCTTGTCCTTCTATACCTTCTGGCAAACCAACAATTTTCACATTATTCCTTCTGCTTTGATTTTCCAAATAATCTATTTTTCTTTCTAGCTCCTCTCACATTCTCTTAATTCTATGACTGATTTTTCCACCTTCAACACTTTTTCTGTGTTAGAAGTCATTTGTTGTTTACAGTCCAAAAAAGCAGTCTGAAATTTTTTAAATTCTTCATAAGATGCATCCACACATGTCTTAACCATATTTAATTCTGAACTTATGCCAGCATTCATTTGAACCATTTCATTCATTTGAGATGTCAACAGAGGTTTTATAACAGCTTGAATAACTGCATTTAATTGCATACACTGTGAATCCGTAAATCTCAGCCCTGCTCTCTCTGACATAGTGGCAGAACAAGGTAACTGCAGATCCTGCTGCAACTCAACAGAAGGCATTTTAAAAGTTTTACTGCGGATCTGGACTTCCAGCGACGGCACCCCGACTTTCTCAGGGGGTCGCCGCTGGTCTCCCCCCGTATCTCGTTGTTTTCTCATCAATTCACGAAGAAAAATGATTTCTTCAGATTGAAATGCTACCTGGTGCATTTCCAACAATGGAGTCGTCTTCCTGCGTGCTCCCTCCGTTGAAATCGAAAGGCTTTCCAAATCGGGGTCCACTTTTTGGGAACACACACTTTCTTCCGGAGAACGGGTGAGCAATAAATATTTTTTTTCAGCCCCCACAGGCGATCTTTGGGATTTAGATAATGAAGAGATTAAGCCTGGGGGTGTATCAAGTCGTCTAGGCCCCAAATCTTCAGCACTTTGAAAATGTAACTTCTTATGAACTTGAGGTTTAATCTTTTTACCATTAGTAACCATAATAATTCCTTAATACTTTAAATTAAAATTTAAAAAGTTTAAACTTGAAAACAAAGGGTTAAAAAACGGGTATTTAAAAGTCTAGCCAGAGAGGTCGAGATTGCACGTCTAGACTCTACGCCATCTTGCCACGCCCCTTGGAGAGTATTTCAAGCATTTTTTGATATTTCAGATTTCCAGGATCTGCTGTTATTTTTATTTGTGTGTTGTTTCTTTAAGATCTTTTGCAAATAACCGTAACACCTAAAGAAAAGGATTTATTTCTACACAATTTAAAAAAACCCAGCAAACACATGCATTCAGAACCCAAAGATAAATCAAAGTCAATTAGCTTTCAAGCTTTCCCGTTTTCTAATCACTGATCTACACAGAACTCAGATTATGTGTTTGGTCTTGTCATAATTAATAAGCATTCTCCCTGGGCACCCTTC
This sequence comes from Narcine bancroftii, assembly GCF_036971445.1. Classification (NCBI taxonomy): domain Eukaryota; kingdom Metazoa; phylum Chordata; class Chondrichthyes; order Torpediniformes; family Narcinidae; genus Narcine; species Narcine bancroftii. The sequence continues at coordinate 123,275,172 of NC_091473.1, read as the reverse complement.
AATTCATATCATTCTTTGTTCTATTTATGTGCAGTAAATGTATTGGAGTTCTCTGTGACAGGCTCAGGTGATGAATCATTAATTCAGTAATGGTTGCATTCCATCAATTTAAAAAGTGTTCTTCCATTCCATTACAAGCTGCATTACCAATGCATCAGTAAGATTTAGAACGGTATGGGGCAAATGGGGTGAGCTTGGGTAGACAATTTAGTTAGCATGGATAGGTTGAGCTGAAGGGCCATTTTACATACTGTAGATCTCTACGATACTATGAAAAACATCCCGACAGCATCTGCAGATTCCTTGTTTACTATAATTTTTGGAGACATGTTTTGCTGCTTCTTTCTTCTGAGGTGTGGGCTTTGTTCTATTATTTAAGAATTTAGTAGGATGGTTAGAACATAGAACACTACAATGCAGACAGGTCCTTCAGCCCTTGATGTTGAGCTGACCTATAAATTCCTACTAAAAAAAAATTGAAACCCTTCTGACCTCATAACCCTCTATTTTTCTTTCATCCATGTGCCCCTCTTAAATGGCCCTCATGTTTTAGCTTCCATTACTACCCCTGGCAAGATATTCTATGCCCTCACAACTCTCTGTGTTTATTTAAAAAAAATTACCACTAATATCTCCCCTAAACTTTCCTTCCTTAATTTATACAGATGTCCTCTGGCATTTGCTATTCCTGCCCTTGGAAAAAGGTGTCTACCTTATCTCTGGCTCTCAGAATTTGTAGACCTTTATTAAGTCACCTCTCATTCTTCTTCACTGCAGAGAGAAAAGCCCTAGTTCTGCTAACCTTGCCCCTTAAGACTTAGCTTTCAATCCAGACAACATCCTGGTAAATATCCTCTGCACCCTCTCCAGAGCTTCCATATCTTTCCTATAATGATGTGACTAGAACTGAACACAATACTCTAAGTTTGGTCTCACCAGAGATTTGTAGAGTTGCAACATGATCTCTTGACTCCTGAACTTAATCCCTTTACTTATGTGTGATAGTACAGATCTATCACCAATGTATATAGTGTATATAGTTACAGTATCTAGACTGTGCTTACAGCGATTGGCTGAGAGCTTAGCCACGCCTACTGTCTGGGCCTTAAAGGGTTGTGTCCCTAGCCAGGTCGAATCATTCCGGACTGGTCGGCCACCTGTGAAGAGCTCCTGTCTTTTGCTAATTAAAGCCTTGGTTTGGATCAACAAGTCTTTGATTCTTTTGACGAACTCTATAATTTTATTAGCAAAAAGAAAAAAGAATTTTTTTTGAAAGGGATGGAGCGTTTGACTCGGCCAGAAAAACTTGATATCGACCCACAGTCAGCTTCAGCCTTCAAAGCCTTTAAATTCTGGCTGCTGAACTTTGAAAACTTCCTGAGATTCATTCGGGTGGAGGAGGATAACCAGCATCTAACAGCATTGCTGTCTATGGTGTCCTTGAGAGTCTACGAGAACATCCAGGATGAGACCACTTACACCGCAGCCATAAAGGTACTGAAAGAACTGTATGATCAACCAGTAAACAGAGTTCATGCCTGGCTTGTGCTTACGTCGAGGAAGAAACAGCCCAGCGAGTCCAGCAGGGCATATCTACAAGTATTAAAGGCATTGGGCAAGGACTGTAACCGTGTGGACAAAACTGCTGCCGAGATCACAAATGATCTCGTCCGGGATGCCTATGTGGCCGGGCTCCGATCGAACGAAGTGAGGCTGCGCTTGCTCGAGCAAGGGGTAGAAAAACTAGAGGACGTGGCCCGGATTGCAATCACAATGGAGGATGCAGCCTTAAAGTCCACCGAGTTCTCTAGGGACTGGACCCCACGTTCTGATGTGAGTAGAGTGCCCTTCTACCCTACCACTGACGGCCTGTCGGCTGCTGCTACCCTGCCCCCTGCGAACCCAAAATGTTATTTCTGCAAGAGGGACAAACACAGCAGGTCCCAGTGCCCAGCAAGAAAAGCCAGGTGCCAGAAGTGCCTTAAAAAGGGCCACTTTGCTGCAGTCTGTAGGTCTAAAATGGCCGCCAGCAAACACAGTGCCTCGTGTGAAGCCCAATCGCCACTATCTCATTCAAACTCTTCTTCCCCAGAGCTCTCGTCCAATGAGAGCGAGGGCTCCCCTGCACGGCAATGCCTGACGTCACGGAGACGCCGAACCCGGAAGGGGCAGCCCACCCTCGCAACCATGGTGTTGGCCCGCCTCTCGCCCACGTGCGGAACACTCAACCCGGCCACGGTCCTGACTGTGGCAACCGCTGCTGCTGCTGCCGCCACAGCCACCCCCGGGGCCAACGCTACTGCCGCCACAGCCACCCCCGGGGCCAACGCTGCCGCCACCACAGACACCCCCGGGGCCAACGCTGCTGCTGCTGCTGCCCGCTCCCCGTCTGCCACTGCCTACGCCGCCGCCGATGCGGCCACCACGACCGACTGGGGACCCGCCGCGGCCAACCAGGTACTCACCCTAGCGTCCATTGCTGATGACCGCCGGGGCCCGATTGCCGCGACCGACGACTTACCCACCGCCAACTGCGAGCAACTACAAACCCCACTACTTACCTTTCATCCGCCGACGCTGCCACAACAGGTCCTCCAACCTGCTCCTCCAGCGCTGACTACGTCTATGACGTCATCCCATTGCGTGACGTCATCCCGTTGTGTGACGTCATCACGTGGAACTCCCCTGTCAACGGCTTCTATAACACTATACCAGCAATGCTCTCATCCCCTCACTAAAGCAATGGAACTGATTAAAGTGCATGGACACTACACCAATTGCTTATTTGACTCTGGGTCAACTGACAGTTTTATCCGGCCAGATCTGGCCCTCCGTTGGGGACTTGACATTATACCCACTACCCAGAGGATCTCATTAGCGACGAGGTCACACTCGACCGGGATAAAGGGGTATTGCATCGCCACGCTGGAAGTACAGGGCGTAATGGTCACCCACTTCAAATTATTCGTCCTTCCCCAATTGTGCGCCCCATTGTTGCTGGGATTGGACTTTCAATGTCAGTTCCGAACGGTGTCCCTACACTTTGGGGGACCCCATGCCCCCCTCTCGGTCTGCCATCGCCCCACCCCCGAAGCACCCGAGCAACCCGCCCCCGTGCCCAGGGGCCAATCCTGCAGCCTTTCCACACTCCGGATTGCCCTGCCTGCACTCTTCACAAACCTCACCCCTGGCCAGGAGCCTGTGGCCACCAAAAGTCGGCAATATAATTATGAAAACAGGCAATTCATTAGGAGTGAGGTACGTAGATTACTGGATGAGGGCATCATCGAACCCAGTTCAAGTCCCTGGAGAGACCAGGTGGTGGTTATCAAGAACGGGGAAAAGCTACGGATGGTGGTCGACTATAGCCAGACCATTAACCGCTTCACGCTCCTGGATGCGTAACCCCTGCCACGCACCACGGATGTGGTGAACCAGATCGCCCAATACCGCATATTCTCCACCATTGACCTACGTTCGGCCTACCACCAGCTCCCGATCCGCTGTGAGGACAGACCATTCACAGTCTTCGAAGCGAATGGGCGGCTGTATCAATTTCTCAGGGTACCATTCGGGGTCACGAATGGTGTCGCGGTCTTCCAGCAGGAAATGGTGTACCAGAACGGGCTAACCGCTACCTTCCCGTATCTGGACAATATCACCATCTGCGACCACGACATGCAGGACCACGACGCCAACCTAGACAAATTTCTTCAAACTGCCCGTCGGCTGAACCTGACTTACAATTTGGACAAGTGCGTCTTCCGGACCACACGACTCGCTATTCTAGGTTGTGTGGTGGAGAACGGGATAGTCATGCCAGATCCTGACCGCATGCGTCCCCTAATGGACTTACCCCCTCCCCCATACCCAGAAAGCACTCAAACGCTGCCTGGGCCTTTTCTTATATTACGCCCAATGGGTTCCACACTACGCCGACAAGGCGCGTCCTCTTATCAAGGCCACCTCCTTTCCCCTCTCGACCGAAGCCACAGCGGCTTTCAATCGAATCAAATCCGACATTGCCGCTGCGACGCTGCACGCGATCGATGAGTCTGTCCTGTTTCAAGTCGAGAGCGATGCATCTGACTTCACCCTGGCAGCCACCTTGAACCAGGCCGGTCGGCCTGTAGCCTTCTTCTCCAGAACCCTTCAGGGTCCAGAGAGTAGACACTCCTCGATCGAGAAGGAGGCCCAGGCCATAGTTGAAGCGGTGCGTCGTTGGAGACATTACCTCACTGGGAGGCACTTTACACTGTTGACTGATCAACGCGTGGTCTCCTTCATGTTCAGCAACACCCAGCGTGGTAAGATAAAAAACGACAAAATCACCAGATGGAGAATCAAACTCTCCACCTTTAACTATGACACCCTGTACCGGCCTGGTAAGCTCAACGACCCACCTGATGCGCTCTCCAGGGGGACGTGCACCAGTATACAGATGGACAGACTAAAGAAACTCCATGAGGCGCTCTGTCGTCCAGGGGTCACTAGGTTTGCTCACTTTGTGAAGGCGCGCAACCTACCCTACACAGTCGAGGAGATCCGCTCCATGACCCGAGCCTGTTCGGTGTGCGCTGAATGCAAGTCCCACTTCTTCCGTCCAGATAACTCCCACGTTATCAAAGCCACCCGCCCCTTCGAGCGTCTTAGCGTAGACTTTAAGGGGCCCCTACCGTCGACCAACCGTAATAACTACATCCTTACGGCCATCGACGAGTACTCCCGCTTCCCATTCGCTGTGCCCTGCCAAGACACCACTGCCACCTCAGTGATACAGGCCCTTCACAGTATTTTCGCCATTTTCGGGTACCCCAATTCTATCCACAGTGATAAGGGGTCCTCATTCATGAGTGCAGAGCTGCAACAGTACCTTCTGGAGTGTGGTATCGCTTCAAGCAGGACCACCAGCTATAACCCACGCGGTAACGGCCAGGTCGAGAGGGAGAATGCCACCATATGGAGAGCGGTTACACTGGCTCTCCGGTAAAGGTCTTTCCACCTCTCACTGGCAGGAAGTTCTCACTAGTGCCTTACACTCCATCCGCTCCCTCCTATGTACCCCAACAAATGCTACCCCCCACGAAAGGATGTTCCTTTTCCCGAGGAAATCCGGATCAGGAACCACTGTACCGGCATGGCTCACCGTCCCTGGCCCCGTCCTTTTACGTCGCCACGTCCGGCACTCAAAGAACGACCTCTTGGTCGACCGAGTGACTCTACTCCACGCAAACCCGCATTACGCCTACGTTGAGTTCCCAGATGGGCGGAACGACACTGTTTCTGTGCGGGACCTAGCTCAGGACGCGGTAGACCCAGCAAACCCCCCAACCCAAGCTTCCCCAACTCTTTATTCTCCAGGCCCCGTGCCGCAACAGAAGGAGCAACAGCACCCCAATGACCTGGGCCACCCTGTCGACAACACGACTGGGGAATTGAGCGAAGGAGCGGTCGCACTTGACGAGCCCGCTGGCGACACCACTCCAGCGACCCCAATCCAGGCACCATGGTGGTCACGCCGGATGGTCAGACCCCCTGACCGCTACAGTCCTTAAACTACCCCTTCCTTTCATTCTCTCCCTCGTTTTTTTTTCCAGGGTCAGTTCTCCAAGAAGGGGTGAATGTGATAGTACAGATCTATCACCAATGTATATAGTGTATATAGTTACAGTATCTAGACTGTGCTTACAGCGATTGGCTGAGAGCTTAGCCACGCCTACAGTCTGGGCCTTAAAGGGTTGTGTCCCTAGCCAGGTCGGATCATTCCGGACTGGTCGGCCACCTGTGAAGAGCTCCTGTCTTTTGCTAATGAAAGCCTTGGTTTGGATCAACAAGTCTTTGATTCTTTCGATGATAACCTTCTATTTTTCTTTCATCCATGTGCCCCTCTTAAATGGCCCTCATGTTTTAGCCTCCATTATTACCCCTGGCAAGATATTCCCTCACAACTCTCTATGTTTATTTTAAAAAAATTACCACTAATATCTCCTCTAAACTTTCCTTCCTTAATTTATACAGATGTCCTCTGGCATTTGCTATTCCTTCCCTCGGAAAAAGGTGCAATCTGTCTACCTTATCTCTGGCTCTCAGAATTTGTAGACCTCTATTAAGTCACCTTTCATTCTTCTTCGCTGCAGAGAGAAAAGCCCTAGTTCTGCTAACCTTGCCCCTTAAGACTTAGCTTTCAATCCAGACAAGATCCTGGTAAATATCCTCTGCACCCTCTCCAGAGCTTCCACATCCTTCCTATAATGATGTGACCAGAACTGAACACAATACTCTTAAGTTTGGTCTCACCAGAGATTTGTAGAGTTGCAACATGACCTCTTGACTCCTGAACTTAATCCCTTTACTTATGAAGCCCAGCAACCCATTGGCGTTCTTAACTATCCTTTCACCTGCGGGCAACTTGAAAGATGTAGGAATTCCAATTCTTGGGTCCCTCTGTTCTTCCACACTTGAAGCATCCAATCATTAACCCTTTAGGTTTGACCTTCCAAATGTACCACCTCACACTTATCCGGATTGAACTCCCATCTGCCACTTTTCTGCCCAACTTTGGTTACAAATGGATTTAGACAGGATGCAATGACAACTCTCAGAATATTCGCAACTCCTCCAACCTTCATATAATCTGCAAACTTCCACTTCTTTATCTTGGTCTTTTATAAAACTCACAAAGAGCAGGAGTCCTAGTATAGATCCCTGCAGAACTCCACTAATCACTGACCTCAAAGCAGATTACTTTTCATTCACTACTACTTTCTGTTTTCTACAGGATAGCCAATTCTGAATCCACACAACTAAGGTTCCATGGATCCCATGCCTTATGACTTTCTGAACAAGTCTCTCAGTGGGGACCTTGTCAAATGGCTTACTAAAATCAATTTCCATCACATCTACAACCTTACCTTCATTTATTTCCTTTGTGATGTCAAATAACTCCGATAGGCTCATGAGGCATGACGTTCCCCTCACAAAACCATGCTGACTATCCATAAGAAGATTGTACTTCACTAAATGCTCGGAAATCATGTCTTTAAGATTCCGCTCCAATAGTTTTCCCACCACTGATGTAAGACTTATTGATCTATAATTCTCAGGATCTTCCCTATTATTTAAAAAAAAAACTATTTTCCATTCTATAATCCTCCAGTATCTCCTCTGTGGCCAAAGAGGATGAAAAGATCATCATCAATGTCCCAGAAATCTCTTCCCTCTCTTCCCAAAAAAAACCTGGGGTATATCTTGTCTAGTTTCAGGACTTAATAATTGGAATGTTTTTAAGAAGATCCAGCACTTCCTCTTTCCTGATCTCAACATGGTCCATCACACGATCTTGTTCTATTCTTACCTCACCTTGAACAAGGTCCTTTTCTCTGGTGAATGCTGAACTGCAGTATTCATTTATGACCTCCCCAACCTTCTCTGCCTCCAGACACATGTTGCTTCCTTTATCCTTAAGCGGCCCCACCTTCATTCTCCTCATCCTTTTGTTCTTCATGTACACATAGAACGCCTTGGGGTTTTCCTTAATCCTATTTGTCAGATGTGACCAAGAAGGATTCCTGACCTATTATGTGGAACAGTTGACTGTTCTTACCACCCTTTAAGTTCTCTTCAGACCTTTCTTAAGTTCCTTCCTAGTTACCATATAATTCTCATGACCCCCTTCCTGTTTTTTCTTTGTAAATCTCATTTATGCTTCCTTCTTCCTCTTAACCAGCTACTTCATTTGTTTTGTCAACCACAGTTCCCTTTTCCTACCATCGTTTTTCCTGTCTCAGTGGGAATAACTTATCTAGAACCCCATGCAAGTGGTCCCTAAACATCCTCCACATTACTTCTGTGCTTTCTCCTGTGAACATCTCTTCCCAATTAACTCTCCCTCAGTCAAACACTTTCCCATATTTTCTGCTTTTATCTTTGTCCATAATTATGCTAAAGCTCAGGGCGATGTGGTCACAATCACCAAAATGCTCCCCCACTGAGAGGTCTGTCACCAGATTAGGTTCATTAACCAGTACTATATCCAGTGTGGCTTCTACTCTAGTTGGCTGTTCCACATATTGTGTCTGGAATCCTTGGACATGCCTGATAAATTCTGCCCCTTCCAGAAGTCAGGAGGTTCCAGTCCTATTTCTTTCTTCCACCCATTCTGACTCCGTCGACACTCTCTGTACAGAGTCCTCCCTTTCTACAGTAACGATACTATCCCTTACCAGTAATGCTACTCCCTTCCTCCATCCCGCCCCCCACCTATCTTACCTCCCATCCTATTAAAACATCTAAATCTTGGTACCTACATCAGCCAATCCTGTTCTTCTGCCAGCCAAGTCTCTGTAATGGCCACAACATCGTAAGTCTTTGTGCTGATCCATGCTCAAAGTTCACCTCCTTTATTCCTAATACTCCTTGCACTGAAATAGACATCCAGTATTTCAATCCCTCCAACTGACTACATTTATACCTCCTCCCCTGCCTATCCTCTATACAAACCCACAATACATTGCATCATCCTTTCCATCTTTTGCCCTGTTCTCTAGACTCGCATTCTGGTTCCCACCCCTCGCCAAACTAGTTTAAACACTCACCAAAAGCTCTAGCAGTCTTGCCTGCCAGGATATTGGTCCCTCTCCAATTTAGGAGCCGCCTGTTCTTTTTGTACAGGTCAGATCTTCCCCAGAAGAGATCCCATTTATCCACAAATCTGAACCCTTGCCCCCTGAACCAACTCTTCAGCCATGCATCCATCTGCCACAATTTCGTATTCCTACCCTCACTGGTGCTTGGCAGAGGCAGCAATCCTGATATTACTACCCTTGAGGTCCTGCTTTTCAACTTTCTTATATTCCCTCTTCAGCACCTCATCACAACTCCTATCTATGTCATTTGCATCAATGTGTACCACAGCATATGGTTGCTCATACATATGGAAGAGATCCTGTAGTACTCTCTGCAGCTGTCGAGATTTGCATAAGTTCTGTGGGCATTTACATTTTTCTTTTCTTAGGCAGTCTGTTGGTCTTTTACTCTGGTCTTGTTGGTTCTGAGATGTTCGATGAAGCCATTACGCAGACTCTTCCACCAATGGAGACTGGTGCATGATTTGAGGGGATGGTACACCCCTTCCACCATTTATACAGGCCTCTTGTGTGTACCTGATCCAAGGATTCTCGGTTCTCAAAACCATCCCAATTGCTGCTGCTTCACTCTGAATGACTGTGGGGCAGAGGTCTCTCAAGAGTCAGTGAGGATATTGCATTTTTCTTCAGAGGCCTAGGGCGCATTCTTAGATCTTTTTATTTGTCGACCTCAATCGCTTCCGACAATGGAGCTTGGAATAAAGACCAAGTATTGGGCATATGGAGTCAGGAATAAAATGAGGGGCTCGATGCTGTTGATCTGGTAGAGGATTCTGGGACTGGCCAATTTATCCTTTCAATTAATTTGGATTTTAAGGATATGGTAATCGTAGTTTCTTTCTCATTCCTGCTGTATGTGGCCCAGATGTTAAAAGGCATTTAGAAAACAAGGGATATTCTGCACGGTAGACAATGAGCATTGTGCTAGGTTTGAGATCCTTATTTTCATAGAACTTTGAATATAGAACAGTTGACTGAAGGCTATAGAGACGTCTGCATTTGCCAGAATGTGGCTCACAAGTTAGAGAAATTGGTGCATTGTTTTCAGGGTCTTGCAGCGAACTTTTATTTTGAAGGGCAGTGCTATGGAACAGGGGTACATTGTTTGTCTTTAAATGACGTTGACTGTAAGGCCCATTCACTCACATGCCTATTGAAAGGTCAACCATGGCTTGGAGTTTCATCCTCAAGCATGCATATGTGTGCCGACTGAGCTTCACATGACCATGGTTATGAATAAACCTCAGGGTGAAAAATTTCCCATAAGTTTTGAAGATTAGCTTCTCTCCTGTGGAAAGTTTGTTGGAAGTGAAGTGCAACTTTGCAGTGAGAACATTTGAGAAAAGTGTTGGGCTGGATAAATTTCATTTTCCATTACTGGCAAGGAAGCCTTGCAAGGAGAATCATATTACTGGGGTCATGTTCTTCAGAGAGTTTGTCAATCAACAGGATCTCTGAATATCACCCTTCCCACTGGACTGACTGTGACTGCCATTTATTTGCTCACTCTTTTCATTGTATCAGAAATGCTGAGATAACAGCATGAACAGTGTGGTGAATATCTGCCAAGCTACCCGTCTCCCCCCCTCTGGTGAGCCTTGCTGTACTAACATTGGCTGTGCATTATCTCTACTGTTAAGGACACTCCCCTTGGATATAACTGTATATGCATCTATTGTCTTTCATAATTGTACCATGAGTTTCTGCTAATAAAAGCCATGATTATTGTTTGACCACATCGTCTTTGTCTACTTCATCAACTGGCACTTCAATTTTATTAGCAGAAATGGATGCAGCCCTCAGCCAGAGCGGCTGATAATCGACCAGTCTGCCCCAAGGGCCAGAGAATTTTTCAACCACTGGATTGCTTGTTTCGATTACTACATGGCTCGAAACAATGGGGTCGATGAGGCGATACAGTGGGGCCACCTGAACTCTCTACTAGGTGAGGTCCCTTTCGCCGTAACACAAGGAGCTACCAGTCTGGCTATAGCCCGGGAACGTCTGACTGCTTACTATCCAGCGCCACAGAATGCGGTGCTTGCTCGACACCAGTTGCTGATTAGACGCCAGAAACTCGGGGAAAGTGATGCTGCCTATTCACTGGCTCTCGACTCACTGGCAAATGAATGTGATGTCAGGGCAGTCAATGTACAACAGCACCGCATTGCCTTGAAGCTGGATGCTTTAGTCAATTTGTGATTGACTCCAGTTACATCCGACAGAGGCTGCTGGAGACGGAGCCCTTAACCTACGACCGGGCAGTCACTCCAGCCAAAACACTGAGAAGTGCCAAGTGTTCCAGTGAAATGCTAAAAAATGAAAAGGAAACATCCAGGAGTCCTGGAACCACGAAGGAAAGAAAAAGGTGAACTCCGAAAAATGCTGCTTCTGTGATAATAGCTGGCACCCCAGACAGAAGTGCCTGGCTCAATTTTCTACCAACAGCTATTGTGGGAAACTTGGCCACTTTGCTAAAGAGTGTAAGGCAAAAAGTACTCCCACTGATATGAAGAAGAAGAGAAGCACCAAGAAAATGCATCCTGGAGCTGGAGGAATGGAAGACAACTGTGAAAAGGGGGCATCTTCAGACGAGCAGGCTGAATCGACTTCAAGTAACGGCGAGGTGAGATCCCCTGTGATAGCTCAATTGACTCCAAAACTTGGGGGATGTTACAGACTGGAATGGTCGACTATGAAGGGGGAGGTGAATAGTGAGATTATTGATTGTCTAATAGACTCGGGGAGTGCTGACAGCTACATCCATGAGAAAGTTGCCAGATTCTTAAATTTGTGGAGATATCCAGTGAACTGAAAGATATCAATGGCTTGTAGTGAACTTACAAAAACTGTATGGGACAAGTGTAAAGTTACTTTAAATTTGCAGGAACATTGCCTGGCTGATGTGTGGCTCTTTATTATGCCGGAGCTCTGCACCTCAGATGAACAGTGTAGTGTTAAATTTTGGTGGGCCACTACCTACACTTACCATCCCCTGCGCTAGTTACTGCGGTCTGTTCACATTAAAGATCAAAGCTTCCTCCCTTTTCAGTCATTTATCCTCCGAGCGTCGGCCGATTGCCACTAAGAGCCGTTCTTACAGCAAAGATGATCATGAGTTTATCAACGCAGAGACCCAGAGATTGCTTAAAGAGGGTCCAGTAAGAGTCCGTGGCGAGCCGAGGTGCTAGTTGTGAAAAATCACACTAAGAAACGACTGGCTATTGACTACAGCCAGACAATCAACCGTGATACTAACCTGGATGCCTACCCCCTGCCACGCATCAATGAAATGGTTAATCAGATAGCGCAATTCAAAGTGTACTCCACTATCGACTTCAAAGCAGCTTACCACCAAATCCCCATTTTAAAAAAAAAGGAACGACCCTATACAGCCTTTGAGGCTGATAGGGGGTTATACCAGTTTAAAAGGGTACCTTTTGGAGTCTCTAATGGTGTGTCAGTGTTTCAGAGAGAAATGGATAAGATTATTAGGACGTATGAGTTACAGGGTACATTTCCCTATCTGGATAATGTCACTATCTGTGGGAAAACACAGGCTGAGCACGACAACAACTTAAAGAAATTTTTAGCAACAGCTAAAGAACTCAACCTTACATTTAACAAGGGCAAATGTGTGTTCAGTGCAACAGAGCTACCTATTCTAGGCTATATTGTCCGCAAGGGCGAAATCCGCCCCAACCCAGAAAGAATGGCCCCCCTTAAGAAGTTACCACCCCCAAACTCGGCAAAAGCCCTTAAAAGATGTATGGGATTTTTTCCTACTACTGCAAATGGGTTCGGGACTGCGCCACAAGCATGGCCTCTGTTTGACACTAAATCTTTTCCTCTCTCTCCAATGGCCTTGAAGGCTTTCGAGAGAATTAAAGCTGATATTGCCAAAGGTGCACTCTCGTCCATTGACGAGGATGACCCATTCCAAGTGGAAACTGATGCCTCAGATTGTGCCTTGGCAGGAACCCTTAATCAAAAGGACAGACCTGTGGCATTCTTTTCTCGCACGTTACACGGACCTGAACTTAAACATCCTGCCATTGAAAAAGAAGCCCAGGGTATTATTGAAGCTGTTCATTACTGGAGACACTTTCTAGCTGGCAGAAAATTTACTCTTATCACTGATCAGAAATCTGTAGCCTACATGTTCCGTACTAAACACAGAAGTAAAATCAAGAACGATAAGATGGCATGCTGGCGAATAGAACTCTCAACTTATAATTATGAGATCCGGGCAGGTTAAATGATCCCTCTGACGCATTGTCACGATCTGCTGCTGGTGCTTAGCTGGAGGGGCTAAAAGAGATCCATAGCAGACTGCAACCCAGGAGTCACGAGATTCTTCCACTACATAAGGACTAACAACCTTCCTTACTCTCTGGAAGAAGTCAGGAAACTGACTAAAAGCTGTCCCGTTTGTGCAGAATGCAAACCGCAATACTTCAAAGCTCCAGAGGCCACTCTCATCAAGGCAACCCGACCTTTGAGAGGATTAGCTTAGATTTTAAAGGGCCGTTACCTTCCAACAACAAAAATATATATTTCCTTACTGTAATTGACGAATATTCCAGGTTTCCCTTTGCGATGCCCTGCCCTGACGTCTCATCAGCGTCTGTCATTAAATCACTTGACAGAATTTTCAGCATTTTTGGATTTCCCAATGACATTCATACCGATAGAGGCTCAGCATTCATGAGCGCTGAACTGTGGCGAGCCCTGCTACGAAAAGGAATTGCCACCAGCCGTACCACGAGCTACAACCCACAGGGCAATGGGCAAGTTGAAAGGGCTAATGCTACAGTCTGGAAGACTGTTAATCTTGCTTTAAAAACACATGGTTACCCTGTAACCTGGTGGCAGGAGATGCTGCCTGAGGTACTACATTCTATTCGGTCTTTATTGTGTACTGCAACTAATCAAACACATCATGAATGTATGTTTGCCTTTCCTGGGAAATCAGGAACTGTAATGGACTGGCCAGTCTGTTTATCTGAGCCTGGAACCGTGCTGCTGAAGAGCCACACTCGGGCGCGTAGAACAGACCCCCTAGTCCAACCAGTTCAGCTACTGCATACTAACCCCAACTACGCTCATGTTAGATTCCCAGATGGGAGTACCGACACTGTACCCCTAAGAGATCTGGCCTTGCCTGGTTTGCCCCTTCCTTGCACCCCTACTCAGAATGAGCCTGAGAGGTTGGACTCATTCCCCCAGCCTGTGACCCCTAGTCAGCTTTCAGATGGCCGTGCTGAGGCTCCACTGCCTCATGCTGGCGATTCTGGAGGGGGTCCAGAAATCAGTCCTTCCTACACTACAGACCCAGGACCTGTACCAGTTCCTAAGGTTGCAAAGGAGCCACCTGTTTTGAGACGAAGCACCAGAATTCGTAAACAACTTGATAGGCTGACATATTCATAAAACATCTCATTATATTTCGATTGCTTGCTAGATACTGGCATATTTTGGCTGTTAGAATATCTCAAGGCCAAACATGGTATCCATGTATCACTTGCTTCAGTCTTTCCTAGCAGCTGTCCTTTTGATTTTAACCCTTCTTCTGCCGGGGGGAGACTGTGATGAATGTCTGCCTGTCTCCCCTCTGGTGAGCCTTACTGTACTAACATTGGCTGTGCATTATCTCTACTGTATATACATCTATTGTCTTTCATTATTGTACCATGAGTTTCTGCTAATAAAAGCCATGATTATTGTTTGACCACATTGTCTTTGTCTACTTCATCAACTGGCACTTCAAACAAGCCTTCTCTGGGGTTGATGGAAGGCTTTTCTCAAATGCCCTTCTTTATCATCTACCTCTTGTTTCAATGCTATACTTTAAGCCTCTTTCTTTTCGAATATATCTTTCACATCTGTCAATTCTTTAAAAGCACCAGCAGACTTTTGCACTTGGCAAATACATAATGGCTGCAAAATATTCTGACTCCATTTCTTGGGAGTATTCTCGCACCAAAATATTCTCAGTTTATTCCTGTAACCTCTATCATACTCCTCAACTCTGATTTTCAAACTGTAGACTTTTACCCAGGACATTGTCTTCTTTTTCTTTCAGATTCTGGCATCTCCAGTTTTATTTGTTTTCCATATTTACACATTGCTTCAATTCCAAACAATTCCTCAGGTCATTTCAAGTTCAAAGATCCTTTATGAAGTTAACGGAAATACCAGCACAACTATAATTTGTAAATTAATTATATCAGTAAATTAGTGTCAACTGTTAAAACACTCAGCCAAGCTTCCAAGCATGCCTTGTTATTAGTTTTGCAACTATTTTCAAAGAAAAATATCCCGAATAGTTTGCATGATACTACAGTTATCAACTGTGAATATTTGTTCTTTAAAATTTATTCTTTTTTTTCTCACAGTAATTTCCTTTATACTTGGTCAATTTCTGTGTCTGTATAGCTGCAGCATGTATATATGGCAGTAAACTCTTATCTCTATCAGAAGAAAAAGATTTTCATCACAGACTAGAAGGGCTGAGGGGCCTGTTTCTGTGTTGTAATGTTCTATGTAGACAGGCCAAGTCAAGTTTGTCATTTGATTGCACAAGTAAAACCCGATGAAACCGTGACCTTGGTGCACAACCAGACATAACACACATACAGACTCAGAGTTTATATTAAAAATAAATCTTTCATAAATTACCTTAAGCCTTGAGGAAAGAAACAATTCTTTAATAGGTTAAATTTATCAATTTTGCAATGGTCCATTTAAATGGAAGAATTCATTGATTATTAGGTTAACTTTATCACCTGTATTTCAGATATCAATTAAATGATGAGAGACAGTAGCATTGAGGAGAAATGTTGCTCTTCGAATGGTTTGGCTTGTGCAATCATTGGGGCAAAGCCAAATAGTCATGGAGGATAAAGAAGTTATTTTCCATGTCTCTCTGCGGCAGATTACCAATGTACATAGAGCATAAAGAATCACTTGTACCCAGCTGCTTTTGTCCATCAACCAGCTTTTTGAATCGCAGGAGACTAATCCTTGTACCTGGTCTGTGCAGTCAAAAATTCCCATTGCACTAGCACAAATATCACTTGGTTAATTTTCCACCTAACAAGATATCATTTTATAGACATTTTAAAGAGAAGGTTTTGCTGCATTTTAATCTTTTTAATTAAAAGATTAAAATTGTTTGATTCTGACATATTCCATGAGATATAAATTCTGGATTTAAGTAAATTAAATCTATCTCTGTGCCTAGTGTCCAATAACTGATGCCTTTCATCCTCATTGACAAAGTTTTTTAAAATTTTATTTTACCTGGAAGACTTCTATAAGTCTTCTATAAGGCTCTGATTCCCAAATTCAAAGGTGTATTTTATTTATCATGTAGTTTGTAGCTTTTGACTGAATAAAGTTGCAGGTAAGGTTCAAATTGCAACATGGATTTGGAAATGCTTGTAGTTAACCAAATTACTTATATGAGACTCAAAAATAGATATTAATGTTATGATTTACTTCAAATGCTGGTTCCAGATGTGGAACGGTGTTCTTTTATATTACTGTTTCAGCCAGATCCATTGCAAAATGCCTTTAGCAGATCTGTGGAGCATCTAAAATCTGCATAGGTTTGTTCACACTTGGTTCTGTTCTCCAGATTCATCATATGAGAGCTTTCTGCCTTGATGGAGTGTCCATGGTCCCATTACAGTATTTGAACCTGGTGAACTCTTGCATCCTGAAATGCAGTGAATGGGTTTAAGGCATTGTAGTTCTGAGATGTTGAGGAGGCTGGATGAATGTTTGAAAAGAGCACATTTGGAGAACTAAAGGGACAGGGTGAGGGAGTTGGACTAGCCAGATAGTCCTTGCGTGGACATCGTGATCCAAATAGCCTATATCAGTACCGTCATTGTTTTACGATTCAGGTCTCGTCCCCAGGGCGAGTCTTGAACGCAAAGCAAATCTGGGGCAGAGTTTTGTTGCCCTGAATTTTAAATTTTTCAATGGACTCTGACAAGGATTTAAATGACTCACAAGGATTTAAAAACTATTCAAGTAAGAGTCATAGCTTTGCAGCGCAGAAACAGGGCCACAGGGCCATTTTGTCCATTCCGAACAAAGTGCTTTCCTGTTTTCGACCTGCTTGAAGTACATTGAAGAAGTTGAAGTTTATTTATTATCTAATTGTAAATACAATCTGAAGAAAGTGTTCTCCAGTCCACGGTGCAAACACACAGACAAACACCACATATACACGGAACCTATAACATATATTAAAATTAATATTATTAATAATAGTAGAGTTGTTTTTAGCAATTCAGCAGTGCCCGTGGAAAGAAGCTGTTCCTCAGCCTGATGGTTCTGGCTCTGATACTCCTGTATCTTTATCCCAGTGGGAATAGATGAAAGATGCGGGGTGGTAGGGGTCAATACTGATTTTTGTGAGCCTTCTTTGAACAATGATCCTGGTAAATCATATTGATTTGGGCAGGAGGGTAGAGGGAGACTGTTGTTCGTGTTTGTGTGGGTCCCACAGGTTAAGAACCAGACCAAAGTTGAGGTATAAAGCACACGTTTATTTCAAGGATGTTAACGGGACAACAGGATCAATATGCTAGACAACCCTCTACACACATCATACGCAAGGGGTAAATGTATACTTCAGATAATGAGGGAGGAACCGACAGAGGACTGGGAGGAATTACATGAACATACACATTCAACAGTTAGGATTAAGGTGATACTACGTGTCCCCACCCCTTGACTGGTGCGGACACAGCTCTTGCTACCTGGCCTCAAGACTCACCCCAACCCAGTGTGAGGTGCTACTTATGCACCATGAGGATTCCAAAGAGGCAGAACAAAGGGGCACATAGTCCTTTATAGTTCTGCAGGCAATACTGGGAGGCCAATCACTCGGGGCAGTCTGAGCCCCATTGGCTGCTGTGGCCAATGGGTTGAAGCCAAGTGGAGGGGCTCAGCAGGGGTCAGCTGAGGTGATTCATCTGGGCCAATTGGGTGAAGGTCAGGGGTGAGTTTGGGCAGGCTGCTTGGACTGCAGAACCTGGTGATTTAGGTGGGCCAATCGCAAGGGTTACCTTAATGTCTTGGGGTGAGTCTTTGACCTTGATTGGCAGGTAGTGTGTCCTCCGAACAGGCGCTCAGCAGCGCCACCAGGTGGTAGATGCTGCCTCTCCATTACAGAGACCCAAGTGATCCTCGCTGCCAATTTTATTGTCCTGTGGATTGACCTCTGGCCCAATGCTTTACAGCAACCATACCACACTGAAGCAGCCAGCTGGGTCGCTCTAGATGGAGCTCCTGCAGAAAGTTGACAGAATGGTGGCTGATAGCCTTGTTCACCTCAGCCTTCTATTAAGTGCAGTTGCTGTGGCACCTTTCTGACAAATGAGGTGATATTCTGTGTCCACAATAGGTCATTTCTTAAATGAACTCTGAGGAACTTGGTGCTCTTTACTCTCTCCACTGCCAAGCTATTAATGTGTAGTGAAGGGTGGTTGTTTCTTGTTTTCTTGTCCCCCTGAAGTTCTTTGTCTTGTCCACGTTGAGGCTCAGGTTGTTATTCTTGCACTATTTCATGTGATTTTCCACCTCTGTATTTTTTAAAAAAGTAACTAAAGTCCTGACACAGAAACAATTAAAAAGCATTAAACTGAAGCTAAATAATTTAAAATAAATTCTTGTCTACCCTTTTGCCTCCCAACTTAGTATCACCAGTGATATCATTGACCTCACGCAAGATCTAAGAGCAATTCCATAGAGAAATGCTGGGGAATGCCAGCAAGACTGGCCTGTGCATTTGGAATCCATGAGGAGAAATACAAAAATTAAGATACTGAAATCTCAAGAAAACAACGAAAAATTGGAGGCACTCTGTGGGCCAGGTAGCATCTATGGAGAGAAATGATCAATCAATGTTTTCTAATCAGGACACTTAATCAGGAAACATTAACTGACTAATTCTATCCATGGATGCTGTCTTACCCAGAGAATCCATGTTCCAATAGCTGTTAGACTCTTGAACCTCCCTTTACCACTTTAACCAAAACACTTCTCCAGACTACTGAAGATCAATCTGCACTATTGAAGCATCACATTTTTTTCACCAACTGCAAATGTGAATGTTTATCCTGTCATTTTAAATTTAGACATACAGCATGGTAACAGGCCATTCAGCCCATGAGTCCATGCCACTCAATTATTGCACCCCTGGTATGTTTTGAATGGGTAGAGGAAACCAGAGTCCCAGGGGAAAACCCATGCAAGACACGGGAAGAACGTACAAACTCCTTTCAGACAGCTTGGGATTCGAACCCTGGTCCTAATTGCTGGCATTGTAAAGGCATTGTGCTAATTGCTATCCTACGGTGCCACTATGTAGATTATTTCTCTCTTTCATGTGCTAATCTAATTTATACTTATTGTTTGTAGTGTATTTTACATTCCTATGTCACAACAGCAAGAATTTCAGTGTGTTTGTACATTGTACTGTAGATGTTTGTGTTTATAGGATAGCTACAAATATCAATTATGAGAAAACCAGCATAGGTTTTCTCAGTCACAGGCTTCCAGAGAACAGGCTGAGAGGGAAAAATACAAGTTTTAGGCAAGCAGACCTTCCAGACAGGGAATTAGAATCAATTATCACTTCTGCCCAAGTCATCTCAAAGAACAATCACAGAGCCCCCACCCCAGCTCCAGAATCCTTGATGCCTTCTGCCTTCCTTGATATCTTTAACACAGTAGCACTAACTGACTACCAATCTAGTCAACGAGTTGTCAAAAGGGTGCCCATTCATAAATTAGTTTCCCACCTAAGCGCAGCTGATTGAGTCTACTATCTGTCAGACGCGATGTGAAAGGCTTTAGTAAGCATCCAGTAATACTAATAGGGCCAACCCAGTCCCAGTTTGATATTGTTTCTGCTTAGAAGTTTTGCCCACCATTGTTAATTTTAATGGCTTAAGATTAATGTGAAACTATTTATTTAATTCAAGAGCAGAAATCAGGCAGGTAGAGAATGGATGTTGATGTGTACTGGGATCAACCCTTCCAGACTACTGTTAACTTTAGGCTCTTTCAGGTGGCTACCCTTGATTTAAAGCCGTGTATTCTACCCTTATATGGCTCTTGCGTACCCACCTGAAAGAGCAGGAGGAGCCTCCGAGGCGCACTTTCCAACCCTCCTCCGGGAGGGATAATCACTGGAGCACTGAAGTCCCCCTAGGCATCTGAATGCAGCCACCTGAAAGCAGCTGCTAAGGGGTGGGCTGATGACAATCAGCCGGCGACCCAACTCCCTGCGCCTGACAGCCCCCTTCCCCGCGCCGGCCACCCCTACCCTGACGTCCCGCGCCGGCTGCCCCTGCCCCATCATCCCAAAGGCGTGCGCCCCAAGGTGCCTCTCCTGCAGCTGTCCCTTTCAGATGGACAGCACAGCGCTTTTAGCACTGCCACCTGAACGACCATTCCACAGATGTGTATCCGCTTTTGCAGGTGCATTCTTGATGGAGAATGCACCTGAAAGCGGCTTGTGTATACAAGAAGGATATCTCTTAATTATGACTTGTACATGAGAATAAATGATTGATGTCAAACCATTTCCATCTTTAAAAAGGAGATATGCAAGATGTAAAACATAAGCTTGTAACATGAGTTCAAAGAAATGTTATCAAATTTGTATGCAGGAAAATCCCTTATATATTGTACCTTCTGACTGAGTTCTTTGAATGAGATTCACCAGTATTAGTGAGGTGACCTTGTCTACCCACCACTAAAAACCGCTCATTCCTGCTGGCTTGACTCAAATAAATTCTGTGTGGGTGTACTGTGTGGTTTGGTTGTACTTTTTGCACCTTGACAGGAGCGCAGTTATCACAGTACTTGTTTATGTGACAATAAACTCTCATGTTTTCTACTGAGAGAAGAAATTTCTCTGCACAGTCGTTTTAAAATAATTATCCTTGTATCCTTTCGCTATACCCCCTAGCTTGTGACTCTCTCACAAGTGCAAACATGTCAACATTTATCCAGTCTGGCCTCTAGGATCTTATTTGGTTGAATAAAGTCACCCCATATTCTCCTAAACTCCAAGGAATACAAACACAAATTGTTTAACCTATCACAATAGGACAACTTTCTCTTTGGAGGATTTAACCTGGTGAATCTTCTTGAGACTGCCTCCAATGCCACAGTATCCTCTTTTTTTCCAGTGTGGGGACCAAAATAATGCACAATGTTCCAATTATGGCCTGACCCACACACCATTCAAATGTAATGGGTCAGCCTATTAAAACTCCAACCCTTCATAATGAAAGCCACAAGCTGTTTGCCTGCTTACGTACTTTTTCAACCTAACTGTTAACTTTGTTATTCATGCATAAAATACTAGATGCCTTTAAATATTTGTAATTTCTCTGCATTAGATAATTTATCTTTGGTTCTCTTATCAACAGCAAACTTGGAAACAATAGATGGTTTAGTAATAGCAGGAAAAGAGGCCATTTGTCCCATTGTGTGTTATGTTTGTGGAGTGGGGGTGGGGTGGGGGGGGGGGGGGAAGGCACAAGAAATGTTTTAAATTAAATTTAAATTATATTTAGACACACAGCATGATAACAGACCCTTTTGGCCTATGAACTCATGCCACCCAATTGCACCCAATTAACAACAACCACCGTATGTTTTAAAGGGTGGGAGGAAACTCATGCAGTCACAGGGAGAATATGCAAACTTCTTATAGACAGCTCTGCATTTGAAGTTGGGTCACTGTCACTTTAACAATGTTGCGCTGTGTCACCCAAATTTTGAATATAATTTGGCTATACTTGTAACATTCAAGCCACTATTTTCCCAAACCATAGGCTGACTTTAATACATCTTTTTTTCTGAACAAACTAATAGTTATTTCTAAAATTATTCCAGTTTTTGCCGCCATTGAAACCACCCATATATTTATCAGAAGGAACTTTCTGAATTTATCTCTTGATAGTACTGTCTTGTTTGAAGTGGTTGAATTGATTTTCCAAATTCTCCCTGCAAACATGTTGACTCCACATCGTAACAAGGTCACTTCAGAAACACCCATCATTGTTGTGGCATGGCACACTTCAAAAAGATATAAATGAATCTGTTTGACTTTTGGGAAAATCTGACAGTTTCACACCCAGTATTAGTCACATCTGTGTTTTATAATCTGCTGCCAGAGTTTTTCAATGGCAGGATTGAAATTTGTTAATATGCACCAATTTATTCATAAATCTATAAGGAAATGTAAATAAACAATTATTAGGCACAAGTTTGAAGATGTAAAAGTTTTGACATCCTCAACAAGGAAAAGTGGTATCATTTTACTTTGAACGGAAACTCAAGAAGTTTGCTGGGTCTACATTTAACACTTGCAGGAAGAGTCAGAATTATTTCCACACGCAGAATACTGGAGGAACTCTGTGGTCAGACAATGCTGAATTCCTCCAGCATTTGTGTATTACTCCAGTTCTCCAAGCATCTGGAGTCTTCCTGTTAGAATTGTGGTATTGTGTGAAACTCCAGGCCCTTTCAAACTGCCATGTAAAATAGGGTTAACTGGGCAATTTGCACGGTTAGCGATCCAGTTACATGGTAATTTGAAGTGGTCAGGGAACCCAGTAAAACTTAACCGCACTGGTGTCACACTGAAACCCTTGGCTGAGGTGTTGTTGCTGCAGGGCAAGAGAGATCACTGCCACAGGGCCTGGGGTGGGGGGTGGGGGGAGAGGTCGCTGCTGCAGTGGGGGGTCCACGATGTGGGGACGGATGGGGTGGCGATTGACAGTGGGGGTGACGATTGAAGGCCGGGAGGCGGGGGGAGATTGATTGCTGATAATTCCTCTGAGGGTGTGAGGCGCCACTTACCATGTCATTGTGGGGGTGGGATCCCCCCCCTAAGTCGTCGGGTTGTCAATTTAATGGGTCGATCCTCCTGCGATTTGAAAGGTGTCCCAGTAATTGCACCCAGGTCCCAGGAGGGCTACCCAGGTGCTGCAATTTGAAAGGGGCTAATGTCATTGCATTGTTGCAGCAAAAACATTACATTTGTAAGCACGTAGAGTCACTGATGTCTTATTATTCAATCCCCGTGCTGTAAGCCAATTTCTTTCACATATTATTGTAAGAGCACTGCTGCAGCCTTTGCAGTGATTCATCGGCCACCCGAGCTCCAGACCCAAACCTCCAACGTGATCAGGAAGTCTTCAGCACCCAAGGCCCTGTGGGAGCTCACGTCCTCTAGAATCCCAGCTCTGATACCTCGTTCCCATGAGCTAGTCTCCCACAGTCCATGTGGGTCCCCCAACCGTAAATCACTTGCAGCATGTCTGGGTCGCTCAGCCGCCAAGCTCCTCGCTGGTCTGCTGCCATGGTCATCATCCTGTAGGATCACCTCCTCTGCTTCTCCTTCTCAATGGTGGCTTTCTGGTGCTGAGCACAGGCCCTCTGTTCCCTGTACTCTGCAATCCCACATGGCTGTTGCCGAGCACAGGTGTTGTCATCTTGATCACAGATCTGTAGTTGCAGGATTTTAGTTTAACAACACTTCTAACAGGCTGTTTAACCCCTGTATGGAGCTGTCAGCATGAGGGCTGGGCAGTTGAAGCCCAGTTTCTCCACTCTCACGGGTCCACACCAGTGGCAGTGCTGCCATTTTCACTTTAGTTAACTTAGTTTTTCTGAATACAGAATGATAGTTACAAAGATCTAGTTCCTGGCAAGATATTTATCTGTTACAACAATGGGTGCATGTTATGATTGGGTCTCAACCATAAATCCAATTTTGTATTACAATGAAGGGTGCACAATTGCAGTGAACTGGAATTCATTGTCGATGTATTGTCAAGATCGCTGGCTCCTTCCTTGACTCCACCCTCACCTACCCCAATATAAACCCTGGTTTTCCTGCCTTACCTATTCACCTGAGGACTATTGTGTCTACCACCCATTGATCGTATTTGTACTCACTTGTCTCTGAGTGCATTCAGTCTATTACAACGTGAAAACATAATTAGTGGTGTTCTGAAACTTGAGTAGACAGGCTGTATTCTTGGGCCTGACTTCAGTTCCCTGTTACTACATTAGCACAATCCACATCCCTCTTTACAAGTAATAGCCCTCAACAATAATGATGCAATCCACCCTGTTTACTTGTGAAATCAAATTGTTGCAGGAATAATGCCAAAGTAAGGAAATTAAAGAATGCTTTGAGAAACTCTTACAATGAGTTGGCGTTTCTTGAGTAATTTTTTTGAATAGTCCATTAGTTAACAGAGATTTGGAAAAAAAATTGGGAATAATGAGTTCTTTTGGCTTCCCAGTCACACCCAGACTATTGAGCTTCAGAAAGTGCGGAGGTTTCTTTTCCGCTACTGTGCATCTTTTATTGTTTTACTGTTGCATGTTTTTTTTAACTGAAGCAGAAAAGCTAGGCAAGGAGTGGATTGGTGGGGAATGGATGATCCAGCTTCTCTGTTTCTTGGCAGAACATTCCTGATTTTTGTTGTAATTATTGAGAACCCTGCTTTCATTACTGATCTAATGGTCCAGGGTCTCCAGTGGGAGTAATGATCTTAATAAAGGATTACAGTTTTCAAAATTTGACATTCTCCCTTTTTGGAAAGTCTGTTGTTAGTTTCCAATTCCTTTCACCGCCTTGTAAAGCAGTGTCATAATGACGTATGGAGGGTTGCTACGGCTACAGATTAGACGTAACATCCCATTGCAGATGAAAGTGGTACTGTTGAGAGTCATTTTCAAAAATAGATGCCTTTCAATTCTCCTTCACAGAAAATGTTAAAAGCTTTGTATTTCATTTCAGTGATATGTTGACAGGATAATTTGTTTATTTCCCCCCCCCCCCCAACTTTTCTGTCATGAAGGTGCTCCCGTCTTTGAGGAATGGCCCCAAGTGTGTTGGGACATTGATCATTGAATGTAAATGTAATATTTATGAAGTCTCTTGACCTGAACAACATTTGCATTAGTTTCTCTTTCCACTGTGGCTATCTGAGCTGAAAGTTTGCAGTATTTTCTGCTTTAATTTCAGATTTATAGCATCCATATGCTTTGGATTTTTGTTGTGAATGTTAGCTTCTTATCTGTGGCTTCATTTTAGTTGACTTAATCACAGGTATATACTTTGATCTAATGTATTGATTGACATTGTGAGCAAGGACCTTAGCTTGTTTCCCTCTTTCCCTTACTAGCATTGAAGCCAAACAAGTGAGACTGCAAATGCAGGAAAATTGGAGCCACACACAAAATGCTGGAGGAACTCCACAGGCCAGGAAGCATCCATGGAAGGCAACAGACAGTCAATGTTTTGGGCTGAAACCCTTCATCAGAAATCAAGGGTTTTGGCCCGTTATATTGACAATCTGTTGGCTTCCATGAACACTGTCTGACCTTCTGAGTTCCTCCAGTATTTTGTGTGTTGCTCCAGCATTGCAGCCAATGGTGGAATTCCAATTTTCTCCGAGTTGGGCATGGTCAGCTTGACGAAAACATGACTTAAATACAGAGTAATTTGTTTTTATAAAGCCTCTTAACGATAGAGGTGTGCTCACCTGAGAATGAGAAGGGGTGACATAATTCCTGGGATGTAATTAGTTTATGCATTGGAAAGTATATGTGGCTTTTGGGAGAATCGGAGAATGGTACTTGGGCTTGAAGGGTTTGTTACTAGATGAGGTTAAACAAACTAAGGATGCTTTCCCTCTCTTTCAAAGTTTGAAGTGACTTGTTTGAAGTTTTCAAATTATTAGGGGTTTGCTGGCTGTGAGTCTAACATTGACTGCAAATTAGAGCCAGGTTTTTCAGAAGAGAGGTTAGCTTATATTTTTCTAAACAGAGTGATAGAAATATGCAACTACATTCCACAAATAATAATTAATGTCTGTTGTTAACAAGTGAAACATGAAAGTCTGCAGCCACTGTGATTGTAGTAAAGCTCACAAATGCTCGAGGATCTCAGCAGGTCTCGCAGTTGTCCATTGGAGATAAAGATATATAACTGATGTTTCAAACATGAGCCCTTTAAGGTATGAGTAAAGAGCAGGCAGGTGTCTGAATTAAAAGGTTGGAGAGAAGAAAGAAAGGGCAGGGGGAGGAGCACAGGCCAACAGATAAAAGTTGATAATTATTCATATATAGGACAGGAGAGGAAAGGTGAGAATTGATCAGGTGAGGGAGAAGCTCTGTGCGTACAGAGTTGGAGAAAAGGAGAGAGAGGGGGGAAAAGAGAGAGAGGAAAGGACAAATGGGTATAGATGGGTGGGGGTACTAACAAAAACTGGAGAGGTTGATGTTAATACTCTCTGGTTGGAGGGTGCCCAAGACAGAATGAAATTTTATTCCTCCATTTTTGTGGGTGGTCTCAGTCTGGCAGTGCATGAGACCATGGGCAGACATGTGGACATGGGAATGGGGTGGGGAATTGAAATGTGTTCACCAAAAACATCAATGCAAATGGTCAGCACAATGGAGCAGTAAGAATAGGCACTGCCCACAATGGGAGAGACCTCGTTCAATCTGGACACTGTGTGGAGTTTGCTCATTCTCCCTATGACTGTGTGCACCAGGTTCTTTTTGTCTCCGAAAGATGTACGGGCTGATGGGTAAAATGCCTCTGGCGTGGAGGTGAGAGATTGAATCTGGAAGAGTTGTAAAGAAAAGAGTCAGGAAGCAAGAGTTTTCTCTACGGAAATGGACACTTCAGCCCAACATATCCATGCCAACCAAGTTCCCTACTCAATCTAGTCCATTTACCTGCATTTGGCCATATCCTTCAACTTTCAGATCCGTGTACATGTCAAAATGTCTTTTAAACATTATAGTTGTCCCCACCTCGACTGCTTCCTCTTAACAATTCGTTCCATACACCCACCACCCTCCATGTGAAAAAATTGTCCCTCATGTTCCTTTTAAATCTTTCCCCTCTCACCTTAAATCTATGCTCTCTGATTATAGATTTTCCCTATCACAGGATAAAGACTGTGACTGTTTACTTCATCTATGTCCCTTATCCAATGTGGGGAGAATGAAAACAAATGGAATTGTTTAGGATTAGTACAAATGTGAGGTTGGTGCTCAGTATGGACTCAGACACAGGGCCTGTTTCCATGCCTCATTGCCCTGGACAATCGCGGAAAAGTAACATCTGCAGAGTCAGGTCTTAAATTCGCAATCTCATTGAATGGAAGAACAGCTTCTGTGGATCATATGCCAGTTTCTATTCCTACGTTCCTTGTGAGTTCCAAAGGACAAGTCAGGAAATTTCAGAGCATGGGTTGTATGTTGTTAATCGTCGGGATGCGATGAACAGATGCATGGGAAGCTGGCTGAAGGAAATGGGAGGTGTCAGGCCATCATAGGTTTTAAATGGGGCAGAGAGAATTTCATTTTAGAAGGAATGGAGCACTGGATTCCATAGCAGGATTTGGGAATTAAAGGGAGACTGGCCAGAAGGGCATTGAGTAGACAGATCCAAAGGTGACAAATGCAAGAATGAGGGTTCGCTTGAAGCAGGTGTAAAGGCGGACAATGATGAGATGGAAATAGGTGGGTGATTAATGACCTGAAACAAACACAGGGTCAAATAGGAGGCGGAGTGTTTGAGAAAACATGAGGTCAAACATGATACTTGCAAACATTCTGGAGTTAAACAAGAAGTCTGCAGATTCCAGAGAACTGGAGCAATACACAAAAGTTCAAGAGGAACTCACAAACGCAGCATCCATGGAGAGCAATAGGCAGTCGACATTATGGGCCTGAGCCCTTCGTCAGGGATGCCAAAGATCAGGCAAACGCCGAATAAGAAAGGGGGGGGAGGAGCACAGGCTGACGGGGAATAGGTAAATGCTGGTGGGAGGGGGAAGAAAAAAGTCTCAAAGAGCTGCTAGGGGAAGGGGGCAGAGGGCTGAGAAAGCTGCTCTTTAAGGGGAGGAAAGAAAGGAATGAAATGGAACCATGGAGAGGAAGATATAGATCAGTGGTTCACAACCTTTTTCTTTCCACTCACATATCACTTTAAGTGTTCCCTATGCTATAGGTGCTCTGCGATTAGTAAGGGATTGCTTAAGGTGGTATGTAGGTGGAAAGAAAAAGTTTGAAAACCACTGTTTTAATCTTATCTAATTGACTTGTTATGTGCACGGTTTTATAACTCCAAAGGAAATGGGCCAATGACAATTTTTCTCAAGCAAAATATTTCAGTAACAATTGGGCCTAGAGCAGTGGTTCTCAACCTTCCCTTCCCCTCACATACCACCTTAAACAATCCCTTACTAATCACAGAGCATCTATAGCATAGGGAATACTTAAAGTGGTATATAAAATATGAAAAAGTGCCTACATCCTGTTTACATCAAAAATACTTAACTGAAATATCTGAATTCAATCTATTGAGCTTTTGTGCGAAATATAACTGATGTATAAAATTGTACTGAACCATTCTATTATGCCTGACATTTATTGTATTTCTCATATATCATAGCATATTTGTGTCCAATTTTTGTCAGTTATATCTATACTCAAATCTTTTTCCCATCCTTGTTTCAATTTCTATAAATCTTTCTTTTTTACCACCCTCAAAAGTAATAGATACATCACAGAAATAAACTTATTTTATATTTGGGTTTGATATTACTGTTTCTATTTCATTATCTTCTAGCAGCAAATAGGAAGCGGTTAATCTTTCTCATAAATAAGTTTTTTATTGGTAACATCCAAATATTGTATTATTTTGTATTCCATATTTAGTCCTCAATTGATCAAACATCATTAAATATCTTCCTTGATAGCAATTTTTTTTTAACCAGTGAATAAAATTTATAGTATTCAATATGAATGGGATCAATTGATTCTGTATCAATGGCATCCTCCCTAATCCATACCCTTTAATGCCCATCACCATATATTCCATATGCCACACTCTAATCAGATGTACCTACTTTTCCCATTAATGATGTCTTGTTCCATTTATACAGAAATTCCTCTGATTCTTTTTCACCTATCTTATTCATTTCTTTAGTAACCCAAGCCATCTTCTCTCCCTCTTCAAAAAAAGGAGAGAAATCTTAGCTGGGCTGCTTTGTAATAATATTCAAAATTTGCAAGTTGTAAACCTCCTAACTCAAATCTCCACGTTAATTTTTCCATAGAAATCCTTGGGATTTTAATTTTGTATAAAAAATTTCCTTATAATTTTATTTAGATCATTAAAATTTTTTTTTAGGACTATCAATAGGTAATGATTGAAATAAATATTGCACTCAAGAAAAAACATTCATTTTAATACAATTCACTCGACCAATTAATGTGATTGGCAAATCCACCCATTTTTTAAAAATCAAAATTGAATTCTTTTTAGACCAATTTAATAGATTTACTTCAATAGGTAATGGGTGTTAGACTCCCAAGGAAACCCTATGTTATCCCTTTTGGGAGATATTTTGCGGATTAATTCAGATTTAAAGCTGGATTTATTTCAAAGTGAATTTTTAAAAATTGCACTGGCATTTGCCAGAAAATGTATAGCTGTTTCATGGAAATTGGACATGGACTTAGTATTAGATAGATGACATATAAAAAATTACGTACAATTTAAAGAATAAATATGATAATTTTTTTGGAAAATTTGGTTTCCATATATGCAAAAGATTGATGTTATAACTAAATTAATTGGTACAATATGGCTCGAGTTTGTCACTCCTCAGCTGCACCTTCTCTTAATTTTTTTATTTTTATCATTGGCTAATGGAGATATAGTAGTGCTTTAGTTTATTATATATTTAGTGGATATTTGTAGTCATAGAGATCAATATAATTAGGTGATAATTTACTTATAAAATCCAGTATGGTTTATCTAATTAGTCATTTGCTTTTTCTTCTTTTCTATTATCTTTCTCGCTTTTCCTTTTCTTGGGGGTTTTTCTTTGTGGGAGGGAAGGGGGTTGAGGGCGGTGGGGGGAGGAAACCATTAAAATAGCATGTATTGACATTGATTTATAATAATTTGGCTATGTCCATATGTGTCACTAATATTAAAATTGGGAAAAAAATGGAATGGTATGTAAGTGGAAAGAAAAAGTTGAGAACCACTGATATAGATGATGGGTAGGAGAACATGAAAGAAAGGAATCAGATGAGGAAAAACAATGGGGCAGGGGAGAAATAAAGAGAAAGGGGGAGTGGGTTACTGTAAATTGGAGGTATATATTAATGTTGCCTGATTGGAGACTGCTGATTTAGAATATAAGGAATGTTGTTTCTCCAATTTGCGGGTGGCCTCAATTTGGCAGCACATGAGGTCATGGACACACAGTGTGGCAGTGGTGTGTGGAATTAAGATGGTTAGCCACTGGGTGGTCTTTGCTTATGCAGTAGACAGAGTGAAAGTGCTTAATGAAGGGATCTCTGAAGCACCAGTCTCACCAATGTAAAGGAGATCTCACCAGATGCAGTAATTAGGGCCTTCCATGCCAGGCCTCCACCTAGAGGCCGGCTATAAGTGCGGAGGGAAAAACGAGAACTTACCTTTCATGGAGCATCCCTAAAAGGCTGCTCCTGCATTGCATTCATCTCAAGCGGCGCCTCATAGCACCCTCTGGAGCTGATGGAGGCGGGGTTTCTGGTGCCGTATCGCTGCCCGCTGAGTTGACATCATTCATACGCACCGATGCAGAAAGACCCCTATAGTGGATCATGGTGGCCCTGGAGCAGGCAAGACAGATGCTTGTGATGTTTTCAGCCAGCCTTCGAATCAAGGCACTGCTCCGGCGTATCAGGCTGATGACGTCACTGTGTTATTATCAGCCTGCTTCTAACCAGCCGCAACAGTGGCACTACATTCATGTGAGGCAGTGGAGGACAGCTGTTTCATGGAAATTGCCAATTAAATTACCCTTCTCCAAGAGGGATCGCAGTAAGTGATCTTGTGGAATTCATTAATTACTTGAGAAAATAATATAAAATGTATATCCACATGTGGGAGAGATAATTGTCTTTTTACTCTTTTTGTTAAACTACCGAAACATACAATAATAAACACCCTTTGAATACAAAACCTAGTATTATGCTCTATTAATTGTATAAAAGAACCAGTCTGACATTCATTGTGAAGATTTGCCTACCTCTCGCTGTTGAAATTCAATCCAGTACTGCCTATAACATATAAATTCCAAGCAATTTTTGTTTTGTTCAAATAATGAATGAAGCATCTAAGTGTTCCTTTCAGTCTGAATTCTACCTAAGCTTGCAGTCATCATTTCATTCCCTAAAGAGCAAAGATTAATTTCAATACCAAAAACAGTTGCTTGACTGAAAACCTGGAAATCTTCTAGATCTTTTCAAGCTTGTCAGGATCTAGTGAATTTTTGACCTTCACTCTTGAAACTTTTAGCATGAATTTTTGCTTCTTGATAGGAGTCACGTGATGGAGTAGTGGCCGGTCGGGGAACTCCAGCCCTCTCCGGAAAAGTTAAAATTTTTGCTTCTTGTAGAATTTGAACATCACAAATTTGTGTTAAGAGCACACAGATCTCTACTTTTCCCTCTTTCTCCAGGTTTTGGTGGGGGGGGGGGGAGAGGGAGGGGTGTGAGAGGGAATGGTGGGGGTGGGGGGGGGGGGAAGGGAGAAACATATATAAGTAGATTGTTGGAAGATACTGATATGCTCTGTGACAGTCAATTTTGTGTTTTCCTGGTTTAATCATGGAAAATCAAAAATAAAGTATTAAAAAAATACACATATCTGAAATGGACATAAAAGTGCTGGAGAAACCCAGCAGGTGTCTCAGCATCCATAGAAAGTAAAAGGTAGTTGACTTTCTATGGATGAGGCATAACCTGCTGAGTTTCTCCAGCACTTTCATGTACTGCACTAACCTCAGTATCTGCAGATTTTCTTCTTTATCTCCAATTAAATGGACATGATATTTGTATAGAGAAGGGTCATAAAATTGACATGACAACAGAAAATGATGGAAACATCTCCCTCCCTGGAGAAAGACCATCCATTATAAACCCTACACCCTCCCACAGCTATCTTGACATCTCCTCATTCCCCCATCCAGCCTCCTGAAGGATTGGATTACATTTCATTCCTTCCCCCCCCCCCCCCCGCTCCCTCTGCCTCTGTTATATTTACTCCAATAATTAAACATTTTGTGCAATGTCTTTGAAATTATTTCTTTCTTTCTGAATGGTGGGTTTCCCCTCTACCCTTGTTAACAAAACTTTTGACTGCACTTAATTCATTTCCCACTCCTTTGCTCTCACCCCTCTCCCCCAAAGATAGAGGTCCTCTAGTCCTCATCTTCTATCCTACCAGACTCTGCTTTCAACAGATCATTCTTCACAATTTCCACCACCTTCAAGAAATTCCATCCTCAGACTCCTGTTCCCCGTAGCATTTTGAAGGGACTGTTCCCTTTGTGACTCTCTGTTCCAGTCTTGTATTCCCTTTTTTTAATGGCACTTCCCCCTGCAACTATGGGCACTTGAATTTTCACTTCTTCCCTTTTCACCATCCAGGGACCTAAACAGTCTTTCCAAATGAAAGTATCTTTTCTTTTCCAATCTTTTTATTATTATTATAATTTATAAACACATACAGTTCAAAGAGATATGAAAAATACATAGTAAATAATGAATTAATACAGAGATATTAAACAATAATATTGCAGAATAAAAATATATCATAAAAAAATTTTTTAGATCAGTTTAGAGTATGAACTAACTCTAAAAAAAATGATATAATTAATAAAAATATATAAAAATGAGAGTAAAAAAACCCCAAAAAGGAAGAAAAAACAAATCTGAATTAAAATCTTTAAAAAAAACCGACCGATATAGCTAAACCACGCCGATCACTCCGATCTCATCTAACAGCCCAATTATCATACATAATCATAAAAAGAAAACAGAGCCAGATCAACTCACCACAAAGGAAAATATTGAATAAATGGTCACCAGGTTAACTCAAACTTAGAAGGGGATTCATAGACAGAGTTTCTAATTTTCTCTAAATTTAAACATAGTATAGTTTGGGTAAACCATTGGAAAACAGTGGGAGGATTAACCTCTTTCCAATTCAATAGTATAGATCTTCTAGCCATTAGTGTAAGAAAAGCAATCATACGATCCGCAGGAAGAGATAAATAAGTCAAATCTATCATAGGTAATCCAAAAATTGCAGTAATGGGATGTGGTTGTAAATCAATATTCAAAACGGTAGATATAATGGAAAAAATTTCCTTCCAATAATTCTGTAAAGAGGGACAGGACCAAAACATATGTGTAAGGGAAGCTATTTCCAATTGACATTTATCACATATAGGATCGATATGAAAATAAAAGCGATTTAGTAATTTTTCGGGATATAAACTGAACTTAAATAAAAGTGAATTATTCCCTTTTAATGGATGGGTTCCTATTTATGATAGTTTGCCTTTTAAAATAGCTAGAGACTATTTTATATATTTAGGGATTAAGATTACTAAAAAACTTAAAGATTTGTTTAGGACTAATTTTTTCCCTCTATTGGACCTGATCGGTAGTTTACTTACCAATTGGTCACCATTATCCCTATCCATGATAGGCCGAATTAATGCTATTAAGATGATGATCTTACCTAAATTTTTATATATATTCCAAGCTATACCTATTTTTGTTCCTAAATCTTTTTTTGATAAGGTCGATTCTAAATTGTCTTCATATATCTGGCAAAACAAGAATCCTAGATTGGGAAAAAAATATTTACAGAAATGTAAACTGGAGGGAGGATTGGCATTACCCAACTTTAGAATTTATTATTGGGCAATTAATATTAGTTACTTAAGGTACTGGTTGAATTATTCAGAATTATCTCTAAATCCCCATTGGGTAAATTTAGAAATTAAACTGGTACAAAATTTCTCAATTAGTTCTATTTTGGGAGCTGCTCTCCCTTTTTCTCTTACTAAACTATATAAACTAATTGATAATCCAATGGCTAAACATACACTACGTATATGGTTTCAATTCCGGAGATTTTTTTGCCTAAGTCATTTTATCTTGGAAACCCCTATTGTACTAAATTTCTTTTTTCATCCCTCTCTAATTGATCAAGCTTATTTACTCTGGAAAGTTAAAGGTATAACATGCTTTTCGGATTTATTCTTGGATAACTCTTTCATGTCATTTGAACAATTATCCATGAAATATGATTTACCTAGATCTCATTTCTTTCGATATTTGCAGATTAGTTTCGACTTAACCCTCTTTTCCCAATCGGGAGACTACGACTGTTTTAGAGGATATACTATATTCAAAATTCCCTCCAAAAGGTGTGATATCTAAATTATATAATATAATTACAAAAATAAATTCTGGGACTTTTGGAAAGTTTAAAAATGATTGGGAAAGAGAACTCAACCTTCATATTTCCAATGAAAATTGGAATAAAATTCTGCGACTGGTAAACTCCTCTTCTCTATGTGCAAAACATTCACTGATACAGTTTAAAGTTGTTCATAGAGCTCATGTCTAAAGATAAACTCCATCGCTTTTATTTTCAAATGAAAGTATCAATTCACTTCTATTTCTTGCAATCTGGTGTGCTGCACTGAGTGTTCACAATGTTATCTTCTCCCACAGAAGAGATTGTGTGATGATCTTGCAGATGCCTGTCTTCATCCTGAGCTCCCTATTGTCTCTCACTCTGAGGTCTGTAGCCTCCAGTACCGTCATAGTGATACTTATTGCGAGCTCACATTTCATTTAGTGTGAATGTCACTTTAAGGGCTAGTACAGGATGT
Source organism: Narcine bancroftii (assembly GCF_036971445.1). Classification (NCBI taxonomy): domain Eukaryota; kingdom Metazoa; phylum Chordata; class Chondrichthyes; order Torpediniformes; family Narcinidae; genus Narcine; species Narcine bancroftii. Next base: position 123,240,692 of record NC_091473.1, on the reverse strand, counting down.
GGAGAGACTGGTAGCAACATGAAGAAAACTAACATTTGTTGTTTTATCCAGGATTATAAGTGAGAGAGTCATGTGAGTGGAACACTGAAGGAAACATTATTCATTATTGATCAGCAGCCATCTCATGAAGACTGAGCTGGAGTTACTCTCTGTGAAATGGACAATTCAGCTGATCCTCCTTGTCTTTTTTTAAAATTTTTTTGTTTTTCACACTATAAACCATATTGATCAAGATACATACATTTTCCTTCTTAAATATATACAGTGTCGTTTTCTCCCCCCCTTCCCTCCTCCCCTCCCTCCCTCCCTCACCTCCCCTCCCATTTATTTTAAGGTCAGAATATAAGATACATTAAACCCGTCAAACAATGTTGTCACTCAATAAAAATAAACAAGAAATTCCACTGAGTCAGTTCTTTTCATTATCTTCTCCTTCTGTCATTTTAGGTGGTAGATGTCCATGGTAGGTTTTCTCTATTGTGTTTCATGTATGGCTCCGATATTTGTTCAAATATTGTAATGTTATTTCTTAAATTATATGTTTTTTTTCTAATGGAATACATTTATTCATTTCTATATACCATTGTTGTATTCTCAAGTTATCTTCTAATATCCAGGTTGACATAATACATTTTTTTGCTACAGCTAGGGCTATCATAACAAATCTTTTTTGTGCTCCATCCAAATCGAGTCCAAATTCTTTGTTTTTTATGTTACTTAGGAGGAAGATCTCTGGGTTTTTTGGTATATTGCTTTTTGTGATTTTATTTAATATCTGGTTTAGATCTTCCCAAAATTTTTCCACTTTCTCACATGTCCAAATTGCATGAATTGTTGTTCCCATTTCCTTTTTACAGCGAAAACATCTGTCAGATACTGTTGGGTCCCATTTATTTAACTTTTGAGGTGTAATGTATGGCCTGTGTATCCAGTTATATTGTATCATACGTAACCTCGTGTTTATTGTATTTCTCATAGTTCTGGAGCAGGTGTTTCATTCTTTAACTTTATGTTTAGATCTTGTTCCCATTTTTGTTTAGTTTTACCATTTGTTTCCTCATTCTCCTTTTCTTGTAGTTTAATATACATGTTTGTTACAAATTTTTTGATTACCATTGTGTCTGTAATCACATATTCAAAATTACTTCCTTCTGGTAACCTCAGACTGTTTCCCAATTTGTCTTTCAAGTAGGATTTCAGTTGGTAGTATGCCAACATTGTATCGTGAGTTATATTATATTTATCCTTCATTTGTTCAAAGGATAATAATTTATTTCCTGAAAAACAATTTTCTATTCTTTTGATCCCTTTTTTCTCCTATTCTCTAAAGGAAAGGTTATCTATTGTAAAAGGGATTAGCTGATTTTGCATCAGTATTAGTTTTGGTAGTTGGTAGTTTGTTTTATTCCTTTCTACATGAATCTTCTTCCAAATGTTGAGGAGATGATGCAATACTGGAGAATTCCTACGTTGTACCAATTTTTCATCCCATTTATATAATATATGTTCAGGTATCTTCTCCCCTATTTTATCTAGTTCTAATCTAGTCCAATCTGGCTTTTCCCTTGTTTGATAAAAATCTGATAGGTATCTTAATTGGGCGGCTCTATAATAATTTTTAAAGTTTGGCAGTTGTAAGCCTCCTTGTTTATACCATTCTGTTAATTTATCTAATGCTATCCTCGGTTTCCCCCCTTTCCATAAAAATTTCCTTATTATTTTCTTTAACTCCTTGAAGAATTTCTCTGTTAAGCATATTGGTAATGTCTGAAATAGGTATTGTATCCTTGGAAAATGTTCATTTTAATACAGTTTATCCTTCCTATTAGTGTTAGTGGTAAGTCTTTCCAATGCTCTAAGTCGTCTTGTAATTTTTTCATTAGTGGATAATAATTGAGTTTATATAGATGGCCGAGGTTTTTATTTATTGATATACCTAGGTATCGCATTGCTTGCGTTTGCCATCTGAATGGTGATTCTTTCTTAAATTTTGACTTTTATTCACTTTTATTTGCGTTAATCTTGTACCCCGACACTTCTCCATATTCCTTCAATTTCCTATGTAATTCTTTTATTGATATTTCTGGTTCTGCTAAGTATATTATGACGTCATCTGTAAATAGACTGATTTTATATTCCTTGTCTTTTATTTTTATCCCTTTTATTTTATTTTCTGTTCTTATCAGTTCTGCTAGTGGTTCTATGGCTAACGCGAACAATAAGGGATATAGTAGGCATCCCTGCCTTGTTGATCTGCTTAAGTTAAATTGTTTTGATATATATCCATTTACTGTCACTTTCGCCAATGGCCCCTTATACAATGCTTTAATCCAATTAATATATTTCTCTGGTAAGCTGAATTTTTGTAGTACTTTGAATAAATAATTCCATTCTACTCTGTCAAAGGCCTTCTCTGCATCTAAAGCAACCGCTACTGTTGGAGTTTTATTTCCTTCAACTGCATGAATTAAGTTAATAAATTTACAGATATTGTCTGTTGTTTGTCTTTTTTTAATAAATCCAGTTTGGTCTAGATTTACTATTTTTGGTACATAGTCGGCTAATCTGTTTGCTAATAGTTTAGCTATTATCTTATAATCTGTGTTAAGTAAAGATATTGGTCTATATGACGCTGGTGCGAGTGGATCTTTCCCTGTCTTTGGTATTACTGTAATTATTGCTGATTTGCATGAATCTGGTAAGCTTTGTGTTTTATCAATCTGGTTGATTACTTCCAGAAGGGGAAGAATTAATAAATCTTTAAATGTTTTATAGAATTCTATTGGGAATCCATCCTCTCTTGGTGTTTTATTGTTCGGTAGTTTTTTTATTAACTCCTGTATTTCTTCTATTTCAAATGGTTTTGTTAATTTATTTTGTTCCTCTGTTTGTAATTTCGGTAGTTCAATTTTAATTAAAAATTCATCTATTTTGTCTTCTTTCCCTTCGTTTTCAGTTTGATATAATTGTTCGTAGAATTCTCTGAAGTTTTCATTAATCTCCGTTGGATTATATGTGATTTGCTTGTCTTTTTTCCTTAATGCCAATACCATTCTCTTAGTTTGTTTTGTCTTAAGCTGCCACGCTAGAATTTTGTGCTTTTTTTCTCCTAGTTCATAATATTTCTGTTTTGTCTTCATTATGTTCTTCTCCACCTTATATGTTTGTAGTGTTTCATATTTTATTTTTTTATCTGCCAATTCTCTTCTTTTAGTTGTGTCTTCCTTCATTGCTAATTCTTTTTCTATATTTGCTATTTCCCTTTCCAACTGCTCTGTTTCCTGATTGTAGTCCTTCTTCATCTTAGTTACATAACTTATTATTTGCCCTCTGATGAACGCTTTCATTGCGTCCCAGAGTATAAACTTATCTTTCACTGATTCCGTATTTATTTCAAAGTACATTTTCATTTGTCGTTCAATTAATTCTCTAAAATCCTGCCTTTTAAGTAGCTTGGAGTTTAATCTCCATCTATACATTCTTGGTGGGATGTCCTCTAACTCTATTGTCAATAACAGGGGTGAATGGTCCGATAATAGTCTAGCTTTATATTCCGTTTTCCTAACTCTCTCTTGCATGCGAGCTGATAATAGGAATAGGTCTATTCTTGAGTATTTTTTATGTCTACCCGAATAATATGAGTATTCCTTTTCCTTTGGGTGTTGTTTCCTCCATATATCCAAAAGATGCATTTCTTGCATCGAATTAATTATAAATTTGGTTACTTTGTTCCCCAGTTTTATCCATGTTTGAATCCAAATGAAGGTTGAAATCCCCTCCTATTAGTATGTTCCCTTGCGTGTCTGCTACCTTCAAAAAGATATCTTGCATAAATTTTTGATCTTCTTCATTAGGTGAATATACATTGAGTAAATTCCAAAATTCTGAATATATCTGACATTTTATCATTACATATCTCCCTGCTGGATCTATTATTTCCTCTTCTATTTTGATTGGTACATTTTTACTGATTAATATAGCTACTCCTCTAGCTTTTGAATTATATGATGCTGCTGTTACATGTCCTATCCAATCTCTCTTTAATTTCTTGTGTTCCACTTCAGTTAAGTGTGTTTCTTGTACGAATGCTATATCAATTTTTTATTTTTTCAGTAAATTTAACAGTTTCTTCCTTTTGATTTGGTTATGTATTCCATTACTATTTAAAGTCATATAGTTCAACATAGCCATTTCATACTTTGTTTATCTTTCCTTTCCGTTTCCTCATCATCACCTTTCCTTCTTATCCATTTCTGCTTTCTTGTTTTGGACACTTTATAAGACAACATTTTTAAAACATAAAATATTTCCATTATTCTCTTATCTAAAATTCCTTTAACCCCACTATCCCCTCCCCTTCCTGAGTTGCCCTTTGTCCCTTGTCGGGCAACCACATCTCCCCTGTCCATTTGGATTTGCGAATTCACTCGCAAGCGTCAACTGATTTCGCAGTGACCGTAACTCCTCCCCACCCAGCCCCCCCAGAAAAGATTTTAATCTTCATATATAACAAAGGTCACTCTCTTAATTCCCCCCATACTTCCTTTCTTCCCTTTCTTTCCCTTCTTAGTTCTTACCTATACTCTATTTTTTTTATATATACATATACACATACACACATATATATATATAAAAAAATATTTTTTTAAAAATTTACATATATATATATATATATACCTAAATACATTCATACATATAGTTTGTGGTCATTTTTGTTCTTGTTACATGTCTTCATCTCTCTGTTTGTTTTGTAGTTGTTCTGCAAATTTTCGTGCTTCCTCCGGATCAAAGAATAGTCTGTTTTGCTGGCCTGGAATAACTATTTTAAGTACCATTGGATACTTTAGCATAAATTTATATCCTTTTTTCCATAGGATCGTTTTTGCTGTATTAAACTCCTTCCTCTTCTTCAGGAGTTCAAAACTTATATCTGGATAGAAAAAAATTTTTTTGACCTTTGTATTCCAGTGGTTTTTTGTCTTCTCTCATTTTCCTCATTGCTTTCTCCAATATATTTTCTCTTGTTGTATATCTTAGGAATTTTACTAAAATGGATCTTGGTTTTTGTTGTGGTTGTGCTTTAGGGGCTAATGTTCTGTGTGCCCTTTCTATTTCCAATTCTTCCTGTAATTCTTGTCTTCCTAGGACCCTGGGGATCCATACTTTTATAAATTCTCTCATATTCTTGCCTCTTTCATCTTCCTTAAGGCTCACTATCTTTATATTGTTTCTTCTATTATAATTTTCCATTATATCTATCTTCTGAGCTAACAGCTCTTGTGTCTCTTTAACTTTTTAATCAGATTCTTCTAATTTCTTTTTTAAGTTATCTACTTCCATTTCTATGGTTGATTCTCGTTCTTCCACCTTGTCCACTCTTTTTCCTATATCTGACATGATCATCTCTAATCTATTCATTTTTTCTTCTGACTTTTTATTCTTCTTTTTATTTCACTAAATTCTTGTGATTGCCATTCTTTTACTGATTCCATATATTCTTTAAAAAAAATATCCATGTACTTGCCCTTCCCTTCATCTTCCATTTCTCTATGTTCTTCCTCTTCTTCTTCTGAGTCCACTCCAGGATCTGTGTCCTTTACCTCTGTCTCTTCTGGTTTTCTTGTTGGTTTGTTTGTTTTATTTTGTTGGGTATTTTTGGTCTTCTTATTTTTACTAGAAGTGTCTTGATGCTGGCTTCTTCCTCTGGGTTGGTCATCTGTTGTTTCTTTGATTTCTTTTTACTCTCTTCTTTCTTGTTCTCGTTATTTTCTATGTTTTCCTCTTGCTGCTTTGTTGTGGTTGTCAATTTCAGCTGTGGAGATCGACTCCTCAGCTGGTCCCCCCTCCCGTCAGTGTTATTTTTGTCTTGCGCATCACGCATGCACGACTCCTCGCGCATGCGCGGTTGCGCACTTTTGTTTGGCTCCGTGAGTCATTTTTGTAGTCCCGAGTTTGGGGCTTCAACTGACCTTAGGGAGCGGGCTTATCTCTCCACGGCGGGCCTCCTTGCACAGGTAAGGCCTTCACCTTCTTCTTCCGACGTCTTTTCTTCTTCTCTTCTTCCCGTTGCTTTTGGCTTTTCTTTCTTCGCTGCCATTTTCTCCACACCTTTACTTTCACTTTATTTTGGTTTTTGTGTTTGTGTCTTTGTTTTTTCACTGTCTTTTTTTAACTTTACCAGAGAGGGCTGGAGTTCCCCGACCGGCCACCACTCCATCACGTGACTCCCCTGATCCTCCGTATCAATGGAACTATTGAACCACACTGTGACCAAAGGGAAGGTCGCTTTGATTGACCCCTATTTGGGTAAAGGATGCAGGAGAAAGCTGCATAGGATTAGGACCATTGTAATGGTAATTTTGATTGTCCTTCCCCTGGGTTTTGGAAACACCATGGCCGTTCCCCCATGCATGGAAAAGGGGAATTGTGACAACTGTTCCTTCGAAAGGATCTTTTCTCAGAAAGCAACTCGACAAGGATCTGTGAGTTTTTGATACTCTGGCCATTCACTCAATCTCTCCCACCTCCTTCGTGATTAATTCTGTGCATCATTTTAAAAGCCAGTATCTTGGCAATGGATTTCTGAGACTGAAGTTTGGAATGACTTTCCAGAATTGTGGTTAAGTGCACGCACGCACGCACACACGCACGCACGCACGCACACACGCGCGCACACACACACACACACACACACACACACACACACACACACACACACACACACACACACACACACACACACACACACATACAATGTTGAGGTTACTTGATTTCTTGGTCAGTTTCACTTATCCATCTGTGATATTAGCTTTTCTTGTGTTTTTTTTTCCTCTCTGAAACATTTTCTCATTTGGAAAGAATTATTGGGTCCCTGGATGGTGGGGCGGGAAGAGGAAAAGGACAAAGTGCAGACGTGCCCAGACTGACTTGCTGGGTGTGTCTTCCTGCTCTGCATTTTGCAATTCCCATGTACTCTTGTCCAAGTTCTCACTCTCTAACTGCTCCCATCGTGTAGCCTTGTCAACCCCCATGGCCACTCCAATTTTTTACCCTAACAGACATCCCCTCTGCCACCCTTCCTGCAGTTTTACAAGTTGCTTTTGTCTCCTTTTCATCTCTCTATCCTGAAATGTTTCTCTTCGCAGACCTGAATGTATTCAACATTTTCTGTTTTCCTTTTAGATTTTCGGCATGCGTGATTTTTAAAATTTGTTTTATAACTGCGTAAAACTTGGCAAGTCAAACAGCATCAGTGGAAAGGTTAAAGAACCTTCATCAGAGCTGGGAATGTTGACTCTTTTTTTCCCTTTCCACAGATGCTGCCAGACCCGAATATTTCCAGAATTTGGGTTTTTAAAAAAAATTCAGATTTCTAGCATTATTTAAAAAAAAATACTTTTGACATATCGGACATGGATTGTTCATAACCATAGAACCATATAACAGTTTATGGCATGGAAACAGACCATCTTGGCCCTTCAAGTCCATGCCAGTTCACTTAAACAACTCCGCTAGATCCCCCCACCTATTCTCTGCCCATAACCCTCCAACCCCTTTTTATCCATGCATATATCCAGCCTCCTCTTAAATGAAAGAATTGACTCTACCTCAACTATTTCCTCCGGAAGATTATTCCATTCAGCCACCACTCTCTGAGTGAAGAAGCTTCCTCTAATGTTTCTCCAAAAATTTTGCCCCCTTACCCGCAACTTGTGTCCTCTTGTTTCAACCTCCCCTGCTCTCAGGAGGAAGAGTCTACTTGCATCTTGTCTTCATGTACACTTGTGGTAGCGTACTTTATAAATTCACTATTTTAATTTTCCTCCCATGAGACTTTGAAGCTGAAACAGAGAAAAATCCTGAAGTCTACATTTAGCTCATGTAAGTTTCTCTCTTGTAGGATACTGTTCTTTATCCTTGTGTTTGACAAAAAGGTCAAAATTGGACTGGTCTCAATTTGACAACCAAAAATCTGTGAACATTTTAACATAAATTAACAAGATTACTCACCTTGTGGTTGTTTCAGTTGCACCATTTAAGTTCCTGTGGGCTTTAGTCACGTGGCCTGAGTCAACAGCTGGACGTCGAATTCATGAGGTGAGTTTTGCGATGTGATTTAGGCTGAAGGTTTCCCTGGAATTGACAAAAAAAAAATTCCTGCACTTTCCTTTTTAGATGGTCCATGTAATGGCAAATTTTGTTTGCCCTACATTGACCCTAATTGACAGGCTTTTTCACTTTGTAAATCAAAATTGGCAAATGATGGAAATCTGAAATAAGAACAGAAATGCTGAAAACACTTAACAGGCCAGGAAGCATCTAGTCAGAGAGAAATGGCGTGAGGTTTTTGGTCCCTTTGTCAGAACTGGGAAAGAAAGAAACCAAGTTGGTTTTAAATTGTAGAGAGGGTGGGGGAGGGGGGTGGGGTGGAAATGGATAGGACGTGGGATGAGGCCAGAGTGGTTGTGAAATTTTCTGTTCTATAGGTTGATGAAGGGAATTAGAGAGTGAATACTTGGACAAAGAGACATATAAAAGCTGTGAAATGCAGATTGGTAGGAAATGCCATAAAGATTATCTTTATTGACAGAGAAAAACAACATCATAGTTGGATGACCTGCTACAGAACAAGGGCCATACAGGTCCAGAGAAAACAAGTTTCCTGAAATTGTTGAATTTCCATTTGAATCTGGCAGGCTGCTAAATTCTCAGATGGAAGATGAGTATTTTTTTTTCTGAGCTTGTGTTGTGTCTCAGTAGTAACTGCAAGAAGACAGAATCAGAATGGGATGGAAAATTGAAGCAATTGCCTTGGGGTGCAGATACTGTACCGATAATTCCAATGGAAAAGGTTAATGCAATCAAAGATTTTGGGGAATATGATGCAAAGATCTGCTGACCAAATCATACACAGATCTGGAAAAGTTGCACTATCAGGCAAAAACAGCATTAGATTTTTTTTCCAGATTTATTGTCAGTAGTAGATGATGACACATACAATCCTGAGATTCTTTTTCTGTGGGCGAGGCAGAATTTCCACTTATTGGTAGTGCAAAAAAAAACTGTACACAGTATATAAATATAAACAAATAAAGAACTGTAAACAGACTGCAATACAGAGAGAATAAACATATCAATAAATTGCACAAGTAAGAGTCCTGAAATGAATCCCTGATTGAGTTTGTTGTTGAGGAGCCTGATGGTGGAGGGGTAGCAGCCTGGTGGTGCGAGTCTTGTGGCACCTACCTATAACCGTATAACCATATAACCATTTACGGAGCGGAAACAGGCCATGTTGGCCTTTTTCCTTTTTGCGCCCTCTTCAGGCATTGGTCCCGGTAGATCTTTATTCAATAATGATGGACGAATTCAATGTAGGTCACTGGTATATTTCTCCTCTTTAAACAAGACTAAACATTAGACATCCTGAATTGGAAAAAGAATTGATATCCTAGAGGTGGAATGAACAGCAGTTTCATTATGTATGTCAGTGTGTGCTGGATAAAGAATATCTCAGTTGATTCCCATTGATAAACTCCCCATCCTGACCAACACAAGGCAGACACAGGCAAATAGAGTGCAGTGAAGGAGAGAATTGTCTGATAGATGTTAACAATAAGCATGAGGGGCATCACAGGATAAAGAGTCAGAATCTTTTTCCGGGGGAATTAAATTTTTATTTTAAATTTATACCTCTTTCCTGATGGCAGCAGCGAGAACAGAATGTGCTGGGTGGTGGTGTTCCTTCATGATTGCTGCTGCTGTCTGATGGCACTGTTCCCTGTAGATGTTTTTAATAGTGGTGATTGTTTTGCCTGTGATGTCCTGGGCTGTGTCCACTACCTTTTGGAGGGCTTTATGCTCAGGGATATTGGTGTCCTCATACCAGACCATGATGTAGCTGGTCAGCACACTTTCCACCACACATCGGTCAGGGTTTCTTGTGTCAAACCAAACCTCTGCAAACTCCTGAAGATGTAGAGGCGCTGACATGCTTTCTTCTAAATGTTTGTTGTTTCTCAATTGAAGAAACAACATGGGAAAAACTGCTCATCATTTCTGATTATTCTGTTGAAGGACAAACCCATAGCATTGAAGTACAATGAATCAATCTAAAAAGTGAACTCTTTGTTAATCCCAATTTTAAACTGAACAGGAGCAGTTGAATAAAATAAATTTTAGATAGACATATGTGACTTTAAATATTACATTTAAATCAAAAAGATGAATGAAATGACCACATAAAATATTGTTCAGGGATGTTATCTGTTACAATTTAGTTGTCTTCTCGTGTGTAGAAAGTGGCGAACTATAAGTTAAATGTGGAACGAAAATCATATTTAAGGTCATGTTGACAAATGCCTTCACGCATGAGAGAGAGGTTAGAAACAGTTGCTTTTGACTTGTGTTTTAACTTTGGACGTTCTCTTATTTTGATTCATGTACTGCATTTGTGTTGTGAAAAAAATACACAATATTGGCAGGACGGTTAGCATAATGGTTAGGCAATGCAGTTACAGCGCCAGTGATCGAGACCGAGGTTCAAATTCCACGCTGTTTGTATGCCCTCCCTATATCTGCGTGGGTTTTCCCTAGGGGCTCCAGTTTCCTCCCATCCTTCAAAATATACCGGGGGTTGTATGTAAATTGGGTGGCACAGGCTCAGGGGCCAAAATGCCTGTCACCATGCTGCCTGTCTAAACTAAGCTAAATTAACTTTACAATACACATTGAAATGTGTTTTCCTGTGGTAGACACAGTAATTTCATTTATGAAAAGCTGCTGCTGTTGTCACACGGATGCATATCATTTATTTTCACTATTGCCATGTTGGAATGTGTTTAGGATTTACAGTGGGGATCAGGAAACGTTTGCATTATGGACCATGATTATGCAGGCTTTTGATTAAAAGTTTATCTCTAAGAAGGAGATCCTGGTGATTCAGGCTGGCCAATGTCTCCATCCTTCATGGATTTTGGACACAAGGCTGTTGGTGTTCTTCAAGGCCTTGCTCTGGCTTGCCTTAATGTTCTGTTCCTTTTACAGTTGTCGTTTTCAACCTGTACCTTGTACTCCAAGCCTGCACCCTGTTCCTCCTCTGAACCATTGGCTGTCATTCATTGTTTGATCCCAGCAAAAGGTGCTGAAAAATGACCCAGAATGCAAATGCCTAACATCAGACCATAGGAGTAGAATTAGGCTATTCAGCCCATCAACCATTCAAATCATGTCTGATGTCTTCTTCCTTTCAACTCCATTCACTTCCCTTCTCCCCATTACCATTGACCCCCTTACTAATCAAGAACTTGTCATCCTCTGCTTTAAACATTCCCACTGGTGGCCTCCAATAGCTGTCAGTGGCAATGAAATCCACAGGTTCATCTCACGTCTGCCATGCTTGGGCACCTGTGAAGAAGTTCATGGCTTGACAAGGAAGAACAATTTGAACTGGTATGAGAAGAGCCAGGAAATCAAAGTGCTAAGTTAACTGCAAATGCAGAATCTCCACATTTCCTCAAGGAAAGGACTGTTTCAAAGGCATCTAAATTTGAGCAGAAAACTCAGCACCTGAAGTATAGCTGGTGGTTAGGGAGAATTCCTAAGGCTTACCAGCATAGCAACAACTTTACGTGCTTGGGTCCTTCAGCACAGGAAAAACTCATTTTGAGTGCAACTGTCGCAGACCCAAAACTGGGGGTGAATTCATCAGGGACAGAAATGAATGGTGGAAAGAATACATTGAAGGCTAACTGCACTGTTGTTATTTATTGTAATTAATGTTACTTAGCAAATGATTAAATCTACTGTTATGAACTAACAACCCTTTTAAATTTTGTTTGGGACTAAAGGGACTTTGTTAGCACTAACACAGGAAGAGCAATGGAAAATTCACCAGACAATGGCAAATTCAAAATGATAGTTTATAAATTAAACTATTAACAACTTAACATTTCTTACTTATCTCTAAACTTACTTACTTAAATTTAACTCCACTGTGCGCAAATGTAAATGTGTGCGTGTGTGTGTGTGTGTGTGTGTGTGTGTGTGTGTGTGTGTGTGTGTGTGTGTGTGTGTATGTATTAAAGTCCCACTCTGAAAAATAATCTTTAAAAGTTCAGCATCATTTTAGTCTTGTTTGAAGGTCTTAAATTTTCAATTCAGAAATAATTATAAAATGCTTTTAAGCATCATATCTTCAGGTCTCTTTATTCACAATTCTACTTTCCACATGAAGAATTTGCCCTCTTTTCAAAGAGACAACAAAGTGGCTATTTTCTTCCATGATGAAGTCACAAACCAGACAAGGGTTAAACGAAGTGGCCGTACAAAAATAGACCCAGTAGAAATCTATCCTCTTTTCCAAAGAGATAGCGAAGTGGTCCTCCTTATTTCAAAGCCACTGATTCTGTCTTCCCCTTTTTCCAGGAGTAACATGTATAACAGTACCTATTCTGGTTACTGTAACTCAACCCTGTCTTTCACAAGGTTTCAACCTCTGTGTGTCACAGGGTTTTGACTTCTGTAAACTAAAAAAAACCTGAATTCTTTGTCTCTCATTTTGATAATATATTTCTTGCTATTTCCCATGTCACATGGTTTGTGACATCATTTTTGTTTTTGAAGCTCATAAGGTCTTTTGACACAAATGTGCTCAAAGCATTTAAATCCATTTGTGTCTCCAAAAAGTCTGCTTTCCTCAGAACTAAAATGGTTGTGCACTTACACAGGTGCTTATGAACTAACACCCATTATTTCTGAATAATTAAGACCCACCTCAATTCCATTAGCTCTGTCTTTCAAGACGCTGCAACTCTGAGAATGAACTCTCTTCTCTGAGTACAGTGGTATATCTGGAAATTTGCTACGACCTGTACCAGCCCACAACTAACTTAGAATACAGATACAATGTTTTAATTCTATAGTTTACTTAGACATTTTAAATATATGAGAAATATAATTTAACATTAAACTCAAGATAAACACAAATCAAATGATTTAAAAATTTAATTAAATTTGAGATGAGGAATTAAATCTTAATATTATCTTCTCCAGTTAAGCCATGTGGGTAAAAGAGCAACAACATTTGTGGTCTGAAAGAAAATATGGGCACACAATCGGTCATTCTAATCAATTCTTGATTGCATTCATCATGCAAGTAAAATCTGTGTGGCAATCCAATGGAGAGTAAATATGAGAAGGAAAGTTCAGCTTGACTACCCTTATTGAAAATTTAAGATGTGGCTTTCAGTGTGAAATGCTCTGATCTACATAATTTACACAATTAAAAGCACTTGAGTAATTCATTGGTTTATGAAAGGAAATGCATGCCAACAAAATGTTTTAAATGAAAATCTGTAAATGGAAAAGGCTGGGTGGGATGCATTGTTAGTAGTTTGGTACAATGTGTTCCTATAGGCAAAGGGTAGTGGGTTATTTTTTAGAATCCAAAACAATCAAAGATGCACTTCAAAGTCAATGGTGTAATAAGGAAAAATTGACAATTGATCATTCCTATTTTGAGGAAATGCTGTGCCTTTGTAGGAATTAACATTGTCTTCGTCTTTGCTGGTCAGGGAATTATTTCATTGTACTCGATTTGTATTACTTCTCTCCTTTTTGGCAAGATTAAAGTAGTATCTGTTTAATTACATATTGATCTTTGTCAGAGTTACACCATTTTTTTAGTTGAGAACATGCAGAGTTTGTGATAAGATGAAATGATAGCTGACAAAATGGCAACATAGTTAGTGTAACTGTTAGCCCCAGGGCCGTGACTAGCATTAGCTGAACTTGACAGCGGCCTAGGGCGCAGACCTCAGAGGTGCACCGTCAGGGTGGCCAGATGTCCGGTTTTAGGCCGGACCATCCGGCTTTTGACTTTGAGGCATCCCGGGTTCCGTATGTTTCTGCATTGGTTGCAAGTGTACAAGTTGTGTGTTGTTGGGGCCAGGCGACTCCTTCCCTCTCCATGCTCTATACCCCTGCTACAGTTTCACTACAAGAGACTGACTCTGGTTTAAGATTGCCTCTTGGACTGGGATGGCCTGTTACCGTGTTGTACGTTAAAAAAAAATTAAAAATCCGAAAGTGTACATCAGTGTATTTGGGCAGCGCAGGTGGGTTTTTTTTTTGCTCCAGTTTCCAGCATCTGCAGACTCTTGTGTTTTCATCTAAAGGGTTCAAGTTTAAATATTTCTACTTAGATTATTTAAAAGAAGTGCCGAGATGTACTTCAATGGATATTATATGCTTAACAAAACTCAGGAAAGACTGTTTACAGTGGATTTTTGCTTAATTTTGCCGGTGAATCCCTGTCTGAATAAGTTTATAATCCTTTTCCTGATGGTGCTAAAATCCTCAAAAAGGGAGCTGACACATTAATTCATGGGAGACACAGAGAAGTGAAATTAATTCTGGCAATGCTTTTTTGTATTGGTAACAATGAAAACCTTCTCATTCCTGCCTTGAAATATTTTAATAATCATTGAATCCCTATTCACATAGTTCATAGTTCCTTGTCATATGTGATTTGTCACTGCATTCTTTCAAATTTGGTACAGTTTAACCTTATTCAAATTCTCTCTTCAATAAAAAAAGTCAAATTAGCTTATATTTAGGCTTATAAGTCGATTAGTGTATAAGCCCCCCCCCCCACCTATTTTTCAGCCTAATTTTAAGGGTTTTATGTCGACCTCCATTTTTGGACTGTCTGGGGCCTTCCAGGAACAACCCAAAATTTTTTAAAACACCCCAATTCCAAGTACAAAGGCTGTAAATTAAGTAAGTTTAAAAAAAATCCTCATCCTACTGGGCAGCAGTGACGGCAGCCCATGGAGCTGGAACAGAGACATCGTGCTCCTGCTGGGAGCAGGAACCTTGGCCTACCAGGCAGGAGTGATCTCAGAGTCCCAGGTAGGAGCGGTTATGGTGGCACCCAGCAGTGAGGAAGTGTTGGGAAGCAGTGACACCGTATTGACATCAATTTTTTTTTGGCGAATTTAGGTCTCAGAAGTATATCTGCCATATATATTGACTCCACTCCCTCCCCCGAGGTAATTTCTAGGGTTTCATGACTCGACTTATACGTTGAAATATATGGTAGTTGGTTTGAATGCAACAAATTAAGAGGATGATTTCCATTCTAACTAACAGATATCTGAATTAGACATTTTGATTTGGAAATCTGCCTAGAAAATGTTGGTAAAAATGCAATTATTAATGATATTAATCAATTTTGTACATGTTTCTGGGTGTCTTTAATATCATTCATTAATATTGTATGCACTGGTGCAAACTTTTCTTGTTTCAAAATTCAGCGAACTCATGATGTTGAGAATAGTGCAATAGCCAAAATCCATCAGTGATGTTGTGAATAACAATTCTTTGGCTTGACTTTGAGGAGAAAGATTTATGGAGGGGTATGTCCACGTCTGCTGCAGGCTTGTTGGTGACTGACAAGTCCGATGAGGGACAGGCAGGCACGGTTGCAGTGGTTGCAAGGGAAAATTGATTGGTTGGGGTTGGGAGTTGGGTTTTTCCTCCTTTGTCTTTTGTCAGTGAGGTGGACTCTGCGGTCTTCTTCAAAGGAGGTTGCTGCCCGCCGAACTGTGAGGCGCCAAGATGCACGGTTGGAGGCGAGATCAGCCCACTGGCGATGGTCAATGTGGCAGGCACCAAGAGATTTCTTTAAGCAGTCCTTGTACCTCTTCTTTGGTGCACCTCTGTCACGATGGCCAGTGGAGAGCTCACCATAGAACACGATCTTGGGAAGGCGATGGTCCTCCATTCTGGAGACGTGACCCACCCAGCGCATTTGGGTCTTCAGCAGCATGGATTCGATGCTTGCGGACTCTGCCAGCTCGAGTACTTTGATGTTGGTGATGAAGTCATTCCAATGAATGTTGAGGATGGAGCGGAGACAGCGCTGATAGGAAGCGTTCTAGGAGCCGTAGGTGATGCTGGTAGAGGACCCATGATTCGGAGCCGAACAGGAGCGTGGGTATGACAACGGCTCTGTACATGGTGATCTTTGTGTGTTTCTTCAGGTAGTTGTTCTTCCAGACTCTTTTGTGTAGTCTTCCAAAGGCATCATTTGCCTTGGCGAGTCTGTTGTCTATCTCTTTGTCGATCCTTGCATCAGATGAAATGGTGCAGCCGAGGTAGGTAAACTGGTTGACCGTTTTGAGTTCAGTGTGCCCGATGGAGATGTGGGGGAGCTGGTGGTCATGGTGGGGAGCTGGCTGATGGAGGACCTCAGTTTTCTTCAGGCTGACTTCCAGGCCAAACATTTTGGCAGTTTCCGCAAAACATGACGTCATGTGCTGGAGAGCTGAATAACAATTATTACCTCATAAATACCATATGCATACAACACTCAGAGCATTTTTGGAGAATCATTACGCTAAAGCAGTATATGTAATCAGATTGCTGATTGCATTCTGGTTGTACTTGACGCTGACTCATCCTTGTTTCTTTAAACACTTTATTGCAACTAACTCGATCTTTCAAAATCCATTGGACTTGACTCAACAGTATTGGTGGGATGATACCTGCAAACACAGTATTGGGCTCCTTGACAAATGAAGAATTTTAATGTGTTGGAAGCAGCTTGGAGATTGTTCACAAGACTAATGCATGGAATGGGTGGATTGTCCAATAAGGAATGGTTAAACAGGGTGGGCTTGTTTCCACTGGGAGTTCACGGGAACATTTAAGATCCTGAAGGGCCTCGACATTTTTGGATGGAGAGTAGACTTTTTTCTCTTGCCAGAGTGCCCAAAGTTAGGGGTAAAAATAAAGGATTGCTATTTAAGGCAGACCTGAAGCATGATTTTTTTTTCCTTAGGGGGTTGATGGAGCCAAAGAATTGTTATTCAGAACGTCACTGATGGATTTTGGCTATTGCACTATTTTCAAAGCATTGTCTTTGAATATTTCTTAAGTAGAGCCTGAGAGATTATTCACAAAATTATTCACAAAGGGAATGACAAGTGGCTATGGGTAGAAAATAATGTGGAGATCAGTCATGATGTTATTGAATAATGCAGCAGGCACGAGAGGCCATGTGCCTTCTGATTAATATGTTCATGTGGAGCTACCTTTCTCGAGTATGTAAGAGCTCAGCATCCAACACCTATCCACTTAGATGTCACTAGGAGCCACATACTTTATATTCTTCTCAGAAAATTAATACCAATTTTAGAAGGTGTGGTCAACCACTGTATATATGTTTGAATGTGTTAGGACATGCCCCTTGTTGACTGTGCCTGAAGCTTATCCCACTGACCCCTGAATAAAGGTGACTGTGCCACAGCCTCCTCCTCAGTCCAGGACAATCAACCAGCATGGATGTACTTCCATTCTGTTGTGAACAAAAGTCTATCAATTTCTCTACAACGTCTAGTCTTTGAAGTTATTGATGGTGCAACACAAGGTTATTCTCACTTGCATTTGCAAAGTTTCAAGACAAGCTAATGTGCCTGCACTGTTGCCATAGTGGAAATCAATTCACTTTTACTCTCAACTTGAGAATAGTTTGAGTCTGGATGAGTTGATATGTGCCATATTTCATAGTTTATTGATAACTGCGTCATCAGGAAGAAATTTAATTGACACTCGACAGGAGCAGCCTTCATCTACCACTCCATCAAGAGCATACCATGCAAACACAGACTTCATCAAAAGTACTGGGACTCTGAGACTGCACCTAACATTTTAAAGATCTCCCAGGTAACTTACAGAGAGGAGGACTGCAACCCGGGAGGGTGACTTTCTTGGTAACTGACTGATTTTTCAGTTTACAATTAGTTACCGCTTTACTAAATGAGTATGCCATTTTTAAAAACTTTTTAATTGCAAATTCGATTTCCAATTTTATTGATGGGACATACATTTAGTCTGCATTTGCATTCATAAAACCCTGAGATTCTTTTTCCTGCGAACCAAGCAGAGTTTCTACTTATTGGTAGTGTAAACTGAACTCATTGAAAATATACAAAAGAGAAAAATGTAAACCAAGAAAGAAATGTAAACAAACTGTGCAAATACAGAAAAATAAATATTCACTAATAAATAATATGTAAAGTGAAAGTCCGAAAATGAGTCTCTGATGGAGTCTGATAGTGGAGGAGTAGCAACTGTTCCTGAACTTGGTGGTATGAGATTGAGCTCTACCTCTTTCCTGGTGGAAGTAGCAAGAACAGACCATGTTCTAGGTGGTTCGGTTCCTTGTCTGTGTTCACTGTGACTTCCTTGAACTGAAAACACCCCTTCTTGTGGTCCACTAGCCTCTTGATGCTCCTGTAAACCAAGGATCTTTTTTTTCTCTCAAGAATAACTAGAATGACACTTGAGGGGAGAGGTTTAGCACATTTTGATGAGATCTGCGGAGATTTTTTTCAGGAGTGGGTGGTTGGAATCCAAAGTGCACAGTCTGAGTAAGTTCCACGTTGTCTCACAATATTTAAATCTGTAGGCAAGCACTAGAATCACCAAGCTATGGAAAGCTGTGGACCAAGTGCTGGAAAAAGGGGTTTAATATTGGTTGTTCCTTCATGATTGGCATGGACATAGTGGGCTGAAGGGTTTGTTTTTGCAATGTGTCTGTCTTCTTTGGCTTGGCTTCACGGACGAAGATTTATGGAGGGGTATGTCCACGTCTGCTGCAGGCTCGTTGGTGACTGACAAGTCCGATGCGGGACAGGCAGGCATGTTTGCAGCGGTTGCAAGGGAAAATTGGTTGGTTGGGGTTGGGTGTTGGGTTTTTCCTCCTTTGTCTTTTGTCAGTGAGGTGGGCTCTGCGGTCTTCTTCAAAGGAGGTTGCTGCCCGCCGAACTGTGGGGCGCCAAGATGCATGGTTGGAGGCGATATCAGCCCACTGGCGGTGGTCAATGTGGCAGGCACCAAGAGATTTCTTTAGGCAGTCCTTGTACCTCTTCTTTGGTGCACTTCTGTCTCGGTGGCCAGTGGAGAGCTCACCATAGAACACGATCTTGGGAAGGCGATGGTCCTCCATTCTGGAGTCGTGACCCACCCAGCGCAGTTGGGTCTTCAGCAGCATGGATTCGATGCTTGCAGACTCTGCCAGCTCGAGTACTTAGATGTTGGTGATGAAGTCATTCCAATGAATGTTGAGGATGGAGCGGAGACAGCGCTGATGGAAGCGTTCTAGGAGCCGTAGGTGATGCTGGTAGAGGACCCATGATTCGGAGCCGAACAGGAGCGTGGGTATGACAACGGCTCTGTACACGCTGATCTTTGTGTGTTTCTTCAGGTGGTTGTTTTTCCAGATCAATCCTCTTTACTATCTTCTTCAGCATGATGTTGAAACAAGCCAATAAGGACCTCAACAATGAAGACGGTGTTTACATCCGGTTACGCCTCAATCTGAGGCGCCTGCAAGCTCACACCAAGACACAAGAGCAACTTGTCCATGAACTACTCTTTGCAGACGATGCCGCTTTAGTTGCCCATTCAGATCCAGCTCTCCAGCGCATGACGTCCTGTTTTGCGGAAACTGCCAAAATGTTTGGCCTGGAAGTCAGCCTGAAGAAAACTGAGGTCCTCCATCAGCCAGCTCCCCACCATGACCACCAGCCCCCCTACATCTCCATCGGGCACACAGAACTCAAAACGGTCAACCAGTTTACCTACCTCGGCTGCACCATTTCATCGGATGCAAGGATCGACAAAGAGGTAGACAACAGACTCGCCAAGGCAAATAGCGCCTTTGGAATGTGTCTGCATGTCTAATAATAAAGGACAAGGAAGGTTTTGCTTCCTGAACACTTGGATTTGGGCTGCTGATCACAAAAATCACCTTAAAAATTTCCTATCATGTACCATTGTTTTAGGTATAGCCTATTTTTGTGATTTCCTGTCATATTTTAAATCTACTTATATATTGCCCACAAAGCATAGCTTTGTCAAAGCATAGCTAGACGTGAACTCAGTGCTGGTGGTATGCACGTTGTCTTCGGCCTGGGCATGCTTGGAAGGCATTTAGAAATGTTGTTGAGAATTTTCTTAGCAACTACAGATCATTAAACTACATCCAGCTGATTGACAACATGCTTCAAGCATTCAAATCTTGTCATTGAAAATTCTTTTTTTTTTTGCACTCACACTTGGACTTCTTCCCTGCTGACCTTATTGAAGTTGGTGATGAAGATGGTGAAAGGTTTCACCAGGACATTGCGACCATGGAAAAGCAGTATCAGGGCAACTGGAATCCATCAATGATGGCTGACTATTGTTGGACACTAATATGAGAGGCATCAGATGCTTAGTACAAATGTAAATCAGTGGCAAAACATTTTTATGTCAGTTAACCCATAATGCACTGCATTAGCATTTTTTTTTCTTTCTTTGGCTTGGCTTCGCGGACGAAGATTTACGGAGGGGTAAATGTCCACGTCAGCTGCAGGCTCGTTTGTGGCTGACAAGTCCGATGCGGGACAGGCAGACACGGTTGCAGCGGTTGCAGGGGAAAATTGGTTGGTTGGGGTTGGGTGTTGGGTTCATGAGAGTTAATTTAATGTTTCTCCAACCTCCTATGCGATGCAGCACCTCTGAAGTTATCTTTGTGTTCAGCTTGAAGTTGTCTATCATGATCCACCTCTTTATCAGGAAGAAAATCTTTTGTGGGGGAAAACAAAATGTTGTCCAGCGTAACGAAAGGGGAACAAAATATTTCCACTCCAGAAACTGACAGTAGGTGTAATTGCAAGGATAACAATTGCACTTGCAGCTTTGGTTGCCATGTAGAATTTTCTCCCCATTTGCGATTGTTGGAATATATATGGTAAAGGCTGATGGTTGTACCCAAAATACGTCCATTAAGTTCTTGTGTCTAACTGCAGCTGTGCTGATTGGATTTGTTCTCTAACCACTGGAGGGCAGCCATCTTTCATAATTCAACAATGTTCAACAATGAGAGAGAGCAGGTCATGCAGCCCAGTGCTTTGCTGGCAAAATCTTGAGAATACTTGGTATAAAATAGAAGAAAAGTGATTTCTGTGATCGATAAGTTTAAGGTCTCAGAGAATATGTATTTATATAATCTGAATTTTTAAAAATCTTGCAGAGTATGAGCATGTAGAATGTATCAGGAATGATTGAAACCCCTTCTTCAACCATTGTAGACTTGTTTTGAGGAGATTGTTTAATATTAGCTGCAAAGCTCTAGGGTCTTGATGAAGCGATTATAAAAGTGCAGTGGTTATACTTCAAATTAGAATTATGGACGACTTGGAAAATTTCAGGCTGTATCATCACAATCTGCCAGTAATCCTCATCCATCTAGTGGATGGTAGTAATAATATTTGGGAGGTGCCTTGCTAAATTACTGTACTATTTAATGTAGTTTATTCATGTTTCAAACTTTTACCATTTAAATAAAAATCTGATCTTCAATTTTCTTTCCAAAGTGGATGAGCTTGCATTTACCAGGATTCGGCAGATCTTTGCCCACTCACTTAACCTCTCTAGATCTCTCTGCAGACTCCCCACATACACTGTTCAATTTACTATTCCACTCAACTTGGTGTCATCAGCAAATTTAGATAGGATACACTTAGTCTCCCCTCCAAATTGTTAATGTGTATCATGAACATTTGCTGGCTTAGGCACAACCCTGATGGCACTCCACTCACCACTGATTCCCAACCAGAGAAACACCCATTTATTCCAGCTCTCTCCCTTCAATTGGTTAGCCAATCCCCTCTCTGTGCTAATACTTATGCCCATAAAATATTAGGATAAGTGTTTTGTGCAGCAGATTGTTCTAATATTAATATCAATATCAATGATATTAATACTTCATGAAATCCAAGAATATAACATCCACCTGTTCCTTTCTGTTCACTGTGCTCATTATTCCAGAATTCCAGTAGGTTTGTCAAACAGGACCTCCCTTCCTGAATTCATACTGTGTCTTGCCTGATGGAACAATTTCTTTTGTTATTATTTTTGATTTTTTTTCAAAAATATACATAATAAAATTTTTAATATCACAATATATTAAACCTTTTCTTACAAACAACATCAAACAAAAACAAAACTCCCTCCCTCCCTCCTCCCTTCCATACATACAAATTGACACACTTTCAGAGCTTACATATCTTTTAGATATATAGAATACAATTGGGGAAACCACATTTAAATATATATAATAGTTGCATTTATAGTCATTTTTAAAAAATTGCTGTATCTGGGCCCCTATATGGTCCAGATATAGCTCCTAGATCTTTACAAAAGTGTTATATTTATTCTTTAAATTATATATGATTAATTTTCCATAGGTATTCAGCTGTTCATTTCTGCAGTCCATCATGTTATAAGTAGAGGGGAGTCGAACTTCCAAGTGACGGCAATACATTTTTTTGCTACCACCAGTGCTATTTTTATAAATAGCTCTGTGAAGTCCAGTCCTATTATCTGAGTTACTTTTTCTGCATGTCTTGCCAAATTGGCCTCCTTTACATGAATGATCAGAGAGCATGTACGAAAAAAAACTTCCTGTTCAGTCCCACATATGAAACACATCTCTGATATTTCTGCTTTTTATCTATGTAATTTCTGTGGTAAGATATAATTGTAAAATAAATCTTCAGCAAACAATCCCACCAGGACATTGATCATGATCCTTCCCAGGCATAGGTCATCCAATCTGCCCCAGGAATCTGAAAACCTCCCTCCTGCATCTCTCCTCACATCACGCATTCATTCTAAGTCTACTAAACCTACTCAGGCAAGTATGTGTTGCAGGTAGTAATCCTGAGATTACTATTTTTGAGGTCCTACTTTTTAATTTATCTCTTCGCACCCTGAATTCGGCTTGCAGGACCACATCCCGCCTTTCTTTTATGTTGGTACCTACATGCGCCACAACAACTGGCATGCACCCACCCCTTACAGAATGCCTGCAGTCGCTCTGAGACATTGCTGAACCTTGCACCAGCGAAGGTAAAACACTAAACAGGAATCCCATTTGTGGCCACAAAAACTTCTGTCTATTCCCCTTCCCACCATAGCCTTGCCACTCTTTCTCCCATCCTTTACAGCAGAGCCACTCAATGTGCCATGATCTACTGCCGCCTTCCCCTGATGAACCATCTACCCCAACAGTTCTCAAAGCAGTCTATCTGTTTTTGAGGGAGATGACCACAGCAGACCCCTTCACGATCTTGCCACTGGTTTGCTTGATGGCCACTCAGTCACTGTCTTAGGCCAATAAACTGCAGTGTGATCAACTGACTTAACATATATCCATAATATCCTCAGCATCGCCAATGCTCTTAAGTGAATCCATGTGCTGCTCAAATGCCTTCATGCTGTTTGTCTGGAGCTGCAGCTGGACTTATAGCAGCAGCATCTCCGAGTTCTCACGTTGTGCAATAGGAGTGTGACCCTGGTCTGACCACGTGACTAAATTCTTTGAGGGGAGAAAAAAAACCCATGGCTTTAGACAGTCATTTAAAAAAAAAATTAAGAACGTTACCTTCACCTTCTGGTGTTGTGTGTCCTCCTCATTGAAACTTGCCAAAGCCTGCATTCAGATGATCAGCAGCACTTGGACTTGACAGCAGCTCCTCTTTAAGTAGCCATTCCACTAGATCTGGTCCTCTTATATTTTCCCTAAACTAACCAGCATTCACCTTGGCTGTTGGTTTATCCATTCTCCACTCGGCTCTGTCTCCTCCTCCTCCTCTCTCCCAGTGGTGCCTCCTGTGAAAATTAACCTTGGAGAAGTATCCGGTTTCACTCATTCCTATACTGAATGTTACTGAAGACATCTGTGACATACAGGGAATATTAAGACATTTCTTTGTATGGCAGGCATTTGCAGTGCTGACTGGATGTCTGCCAATAAAAAAAAGAGCTTGGCACATTTCCACCTTGCTGGAGGGCAACAATCCAAATAAATACTGCATTATGAAAGACACAAGATAATTGTGCAGAATGGCCCATCGCTGAAGACTCTATGCAAGGTTATGCAGCATGCAGTCCAGCGAATTAAACAATTTAGGAACTCTGTGAATATTCACGCTCCCTGAGAGCAGGTAATAGCTGGCAGTTTGAGTGAGTTTCGTCTTGTTTCAAGAATCTGTGGAAACTATGGCAAAATATCTGCAGGATATTCTTTGGTAAGCTGATTTCTATTGAATCTGGTGTATTACTGAAAAAGATGAGGGTGTGTGAGTTTTGGAGAAGTTATCTCATTAAGAAAAAAGATAGTGAAATCCTATTTATGGTTGCAAATCTGTCTAAAGCGGATGGAAATTGAAAGGGAGTGGAAATAATTTGAGACCTGCATGATGCAGAACACAGCATGAACTGGAAATCTGAAGTTCAAGGGAATGCAAGAAATGCCCGAGCAGTTCTGGTAGCATCTATGGATAGAGAAAAATGGAATGGAAACATTAACTATCATTTTGTTAAAGATGATCACAGGATTTTCACAAGGAGCCAGTGCAGAACTCCACCAAACCCTGAATTGGGTACGGTCGTGGAGCTTTCCATTAATTCCTTTTCCAAAACCCATTGTCTGCTATGGTTCTCTAGCATCCATGTATCAAGAGAAGAATGACAGCTCTTCAACTAATCGATTGGGTAAGTGTTCTCAAAGTATCAAAAGGAATATCTGCAATAGAGTGGACAGCAAGACAAAATGGATGTACAGGTTGCACTGCAGCGTGTTGTGAGCGAGTGCAGCAAAAGGACTGAGACGACAGGTATCACAGCTGCTTTAATTTTAATCTCGCGCTGCAGCCTTTCAGCCTTATTTTGCTCCACCCCCAACGTCCCGATGCTTGTGTCCCGATGACGCAAGCAAGTATGTGACCTTCTGGTCTGGACCGGAAGAGACGGTCCCACAATGCTGTCCTTGCTGCGGCTGCCCTGCCGACCATATGTGACGAGCAGGACCAGTTCGCCACTACAAGAATGTGCATTGCCACAAACCCCTTCCCCCAGAATGGGCACTGATGCCCTTGGAATGTGTTGTAGGAGAGGTGTGCTGTTTTGACAGCCAACCTCTATGTGCTGGTGGGGGAGACTGTACTGGTTGGGATAAGTCCACATGCGCTGGTTTAAACGTCCAGCGTGAATACCTCCTCTCTGCCCCCAATGTCAAGAGTGAATGTTGAAGTGTTGCAATGTAGCACCTTGTAAGGTTGTGTGTGCCCCTGCGCATGATCACAAACTCACAGGAAAACAAGTTCGGTGGGGTGGGTAGTTACAAGGCGGTTGGCCATGTCATGATGGGGAAGTGCGAGGCAATGGAGCCAAGTTTGTTGTGCAGCTGCTGCTCAAGGACGACGGCGGTGTCTGCATCATGCTTGGTTGCCAGGGGAAGGAACTGTCCAGGTACTGTCCGTAGACTAGTTTGGCTGAGGATGTCCCAAGGTCGTCCTTGGGCGCTGTGCGCATGCCTAAGAGAACCTAGGGCAGCTCATCCACCCAGTTGGGCTCATCGAAGCGTGCCATCAGTGCCAATTTGAGGTGGCAGTGGAAATGCTCGACTTGTCAATTGACTTGAGGATGGAAAGCTGTGGTACGGTGCAGCTGGATGCCCAGGAGTCTGGAGAGTTGTGTCCACAGGGCGGAGGTGAATTGTGCTCCCGGCCGATCGTGACCACTGCCGGAACACTGAAACGGGAGACTCAGGTGGAGAGGAAAGCCCTGTGGAGGCGTCTGGGATGGGTATGGCCTCTGGCCAGCGAGTAAATCTGTCTATCACTGTGAGTAGGTAGCGGGATCCCCGGAAGACAGGCAAGGGTCCGACTATGTCTAGATGGATGTGTTGGAACCTTTGGGTTGGGCTTCGAAGTGTTGTAGTTTGTGTTTGGTGTGTCGCTGGATCTTAGATGTGTGGAAGTCTGTGCATTTCTTCACCCACTCGGTGACCTGTTTGTGCAGGCCATGCCAAACAAATTTTGCGGATACTCGCCACACTTTTATGTGGATGGACAGGTGCAATAAGCCGTGAATTAAGTTGAATATTGTTCTCCTGCACTGTGCTGTGATGAGAGGACGGGGCTGGCCACCAGAAGTATCGCAAAGGAGCATGGTGCCATCGGCGTCTAGTGGGAGGTCTTGGAGCTGCAGCCTCGTGTGACAGATTATGTTGTGTTGGGATTATATATAGATATTTTTTAGGGAGATAAATTGGGGCAGGTTTTTAAGAGAAGGTCACATACAAACACTTTAAAACAGATCTTATTTAAAATATTGGAGCTCTTCTCATGCTAGACATGTCAGCCCTAGAGCCCAAGAGACTTCATTAATGGATTGTTGTTTACAAAAAGGCAACAGATGAAAGAACCTGTTGGAGCCGCAGATTGTCTGGAGTAGAACTTGCTGTTCTAAGAGGGTCATGTGGTTTTGCAAGCAGAGAGAGTAAAACAGGCTTTATCTCTGAGAGAGAGATATAAGTTCTGCAGTTTTACAATCAGCAGCACAGGTGGGACTGGAATAGGACAAGCTGGAAAGCTTGTGGAAAACTCCACTTGGAAGACAGGTTGTGAGTGTTTAGTTCAGCCTGGTCAAAGCTCTTTTGGTTCATGCAAGAGAAGAGGACTGTCTGTCTAATGTTTCACTTGAAATAAGAGAAACAAAAAGGTACTCTGTAGTGACCCGAAAGAAAGAGGTTATCATCTGGAGAACCCTGAAGGGGCAAGTTTCTTTGGGAAGACACTGAAGTGGCTGACTAAAAATAAATCAGTTGTGGGTGTCCAGCGTACAACAAATCTCTCTCTGAAAACCAACAAGAACTTCCTGAGTGGTAACCATTTACCTTTCAAGCACCAAAGCCTGGTGAACTGCATAAATATTAAATTCTGTGCACAGTATAAGAATTGACTGCAGCCAGTGAACTTGGAGGAACGAGAAGTGAGATTTGACTGTGAATCAAAGAACTTTTCTGAACTTATACCCACATTACATGCACGTGCACTTAGAATTAGAAGGGGGTTAAGTTAGATTAGTGAAGTCAATAGTGATAAGTTAAAGTGTGATTCTGTTTTCCTGTTTAAAGATAATTAAAAGGAACTTTTGTTTAAGTAACTATTTGTCTTGGTGAATGTCTATTGCTGCTGGGTTTTGGGGTCCTCTGGGCTCATAACATCCATGATTGCTGTTTTGAAGCTGAGTGTCTCGGTGTCGTTCTGCTGTGCCTGAGCCAGATCATGGTAGTCAATGCCCTGGGACAGGGCGTCGACTGTAGGCCTGGAAAGTGCATCAGCAACAACATTGTGCTTTCCAGAGAGGTTTTGGATAGCAGTGGCAAATTCAGAGATGTAGGACAAATGTCTCTGTTATCAGGCAGACCATGGGTTGGAGGACTTTGTGAAGGCGAAGTAAGCGGCTTGTGGTCAGTGTAGACCAGTTTAGAAGGATGAGGGGGGACATGATTGAGGTATACAAAATTATCAGGGGGATAGACAGGGTGAAGTCGGATTACTTGTTCCCAATGATGGGGGAGACGAGGACTAGAGGGCATAGTTTAAGAATACAGGGTAGGCCCTTTAGGACGGAGATGAGAAAACATTTTTTTACCCAGAGAAGTGTGAATCTGTGGAATGCTCTGCCACAGAGGGTGGTAGAGGCAGATTCGCTGATTATGTTCAAAAGAGAGTTAGATAAGATTCTAGTGAGCAAAGGAGTTAAGGGTTATGGGGATAAGGCTGGAAAGGGGTACTGATGGTAGTGATCAGCCATGATCTGTAAAATGGCAGTGCTGGCTCGATGGGCCGAAGGGCCTACTCCAGCTCCTATTGTCTATTGTCTATTGTCTATTGACCTTGAACAGGCGCTCTTCCAGGAAAAAATGGAAATGGCAGACAGACAGGTGAAGGGCGAGCAGTTCTCTGTCGAATGCATTGTACTTCAATTCGGGTGGTCATAGGTATTGACTGAAGAATGCGAGGGGTTGCCATGAGTCATTGACAAACTGTTCCAGGACAGCACCCACAGCCGTGTTGGATGCATCGATGGTGAGGGCTATCAGTACCTCCATCCGTGGATGTACCAGCATCATAGTATGGTCCAAAGCTTCTTTAGTCTGTTTGAATGCACCGTGTGCCTCCTCTGACCATTGAAGCTCCTCCAACGAGCCTGATATTAAAATGAAAAGAGGGTGTCTAATCTTGGCCTCTGCAGGGATGAACCTGTTGTTGAAATTCACCATGCCCACGAATTCCTGAAGGGCCTTCAATGTCGTTGGTCTGTAAACTGCCGGATGGCATCGATTTTGGTAAAGGGGTGGTGCCAGCTGGGATGATCTTGTGGTCAAGAAAGTCTATTTCCGTGAGGCCGAACTGGCACTTCTCTGGTTAAAGGTGAGGTCGAACTGTGCAAGATGAGTGAACAGCTGATAGAGATACATCATGTGAACTGCTGGCTACCAGCATGCCGTCGAGGTAGATGAAAGGAAAAACAAGTTTCCCTTGACCGCGTCCATGAGGTGCTGAAAGGTCTGTACCACATTGTTCAAATCAAACGCCATTCGTAGGAATTTGGAGAGGCCAAATGGGATGATGATCACAGTCTTTTGGACGTCGTCCGGGTGTACGGGGATTTGACAGTATCCCTGGATTGACGACTTTAGAGAGAAGCTTTGTGCCGTGAAGATTCGCTGTGAAATTTTGGATATGGAAAATTTGGTAGCGGTCGGGTGTCATTGTGTTGTTTAGATGTTTGTAGTCACTGCAGGACCTCCAGCTACCATTGTACTTGGGCACCAAGTGGAGGGGTAAGACCCATGGACTATTAGAATGACAGATGATGCCCAGCTCCTCCATGCACCTAAACTCTTCCTTGGTGAGGTTGAGTTTGTCTGGGGCTAGGTGGCAGGCACATGAATCCAATGGTGGACCAGTGGTAGCAATATGGTGTTGGATGCCATGTTTGGGCATGTCTGCCTTGAACTGTGGGTGCAGAAAGGAGGGAAAATCTTGAAGGAGTTGGCTGTACTGGCCGAGTTTGGTCTCTACTGAAGAAAGCTGGGTGAACAGTTTGTTTGATCTGCCGAGGGGCACTTTGTGGAAGGTCTGAATGTGGACTAGTCATTTGCTCTGGAGATCTATGAGTAGGGAGTGGGCCTGGTGAAAATCTGCGCCGAGCAGGGGTTTGTCCACTGAAGGGTCGGTGAAAGACCTTGCAATGTGTTGTTGCTGAATCATGCAGGAGGTGTTATTGGCAGCCTGAAGGGTAACACCATGTGTTCTCGTTCATGTCTTGAGCGCCGTAGGGGGAATGATACTAATCTCTGCCCTCGTGCCCGCCAGGAACTTGCGGCCTGAGATGCTGGCCCAGACAGGAAGAAGGCTATTTGGTTGGCCAACCACCACATCCACTTCGTTTTCTGGGAACAAACCTGGCTGACGGCATCCGCGGGCGGATGCCCCCCAACGTTGGTGATAGAAACACCATTTGGGATTGGGCCTCTCTATCCTCTGTCGGGGTGGGGCCTGCTCATGTGGTGGACTAGACTTGGGCATTGTCCTCGGTGGTGGCTGCATGACATGGTTGATGGAGTCTATGGCTTTGTGTTTCAAACTGTGGAGAACATCTGCCCATGCCACAGCTTTGCGAGGGTCGTTTAAATCGGCGTCGGCCAAAAGGATCCTGATGTCCTTGGATATCTGCTCGAGAAACGCTTGCTTGAACGTGAAGCAGGGCTTGTCCCCTTCTGCCAACGTGAGCATTCTATCCATGAGGGCAGAGGGGGTTCTGTAGCCTAGGGCATCCAAATGTAGGAGCCTGGCTGCTCACTCATGCTGTGAGAGGCCCAATGTTTTCACCTATATCAATGGAAGGCTAATCAGTATGTACTGATATTTAAACAGGAAAGTCTGCAGATCCTGGGATGGAAGAGGAATACACAAAAGTGCTGGAGAAACTTAGAAGGTCGTGTAGCATCTATAGGATGTGAGGGGGAACAAACGTTTCTGGCCTGAGCCTTCGTCAAGGTATGAAATAAAAGCAGTCATGGAGGGGGTTGGAAGTAGAGAGGAAATGGCCCTGGGAAAGAGCACAGGCCAACAGGAAAGAGGTCAGAGTTGGGAGGGTAGAACGGAATAAAAAACTGTGTTGGGGGGAAGGGTATGGCTTCTGAATGGAGAGGAAAGGAAAAGGGGCGGGGAGCTGGAGGAAAGAAGATGGACAAATAGGGAAAGAGGGAAACTCGAGGAGGGGGTTTAATGGAAACTGGAGAAGTAAACGAGTGCCCAGAAGGTCTTTTAGGTGTTGTTACTCCAAGATGTGGGTAGCTTCAGTTTTGCAAGCTTGAGGCCGTGGGTAGACAGGTTGGTGTGGGAATAATATGTGGAATTAAAATAGTTGGCCAGTGTTATTGCAGGAGAAAGAGCAAAGGTGCATTTTAAATAAGGAAATTATTATTTTCCTGTTATCCAGTAAAATGGATACAAGATTATTAATAAATTCTCACATTTGTTTAATAAAACAGTCATTTATGAGAAAAAAAAGTAGCTCTTTGAAATGATTTTAGGTTAGCAAGTATCTTTTAAAAGAAGTTGTATGTTACTGGCTTAACCAATTATTGGATATAAACCAGTGCTCGGAAGTGAAATACCTCAGCAAATAAGAAAAACAAACTGCAGAATGTGCAGACAGAGGAGGAAGGAAGAGAGAAAACAATTTTACCAACAGTCAGAGAGGCAAGTTGACATTAAGGAAGTTCCCTAATTATTAAAAGCACTGACATCTGTTGAAGTTAAACAAGAAATAAGTGTAAGGCAAAACAAATTAACCAAAAATAGGAGGTAAGAAAAATAGCTACTTCCTGCAAACATTTCCTAATTATGGTGTCATTGTTGAAGAGTTGATAACTAAATTCAATAGGTTTTATATAATTTGCATTGACACCCTAGATTTGTTCAAATTGATCAGAACATCATATTCCTACAACCAGCTTAGTATACATGGGTACAGGCCATCTCATTGCTCTACACAAAGCTCTGAGACACCTGGACAGCAAAGATGCATACATCGGGATGCTCTTTATCTACTACATTTCAGCATTTAACATCATCATCCCTTCAAAACTGATCAACAAACTCCAACAACCCACCCTGTAATTGGATCATGGATTTCCTCACCTCCACACCACAACCAGTGAAGATTGGTAAGAACTTCCTCCTCCACAACCTCCATCAGTACTAGCTATGTTCTTAGGCTCTACCCACTTTACACCTTTCTCTGTGCAGCTCAGTACAACAATAACACCTTTTATACATTTCTAGATCATATCACAGTAGTGGATTGTATAAAGGAAGGTGATGAGTCAGCTTACTGCTATGGAATAAGTTAATAAAATTATGATAAAATAGATCTTAAAAGGGTAAGATTTTGAGGTTTAGTTATCACAAACATCTCATTGCTATGCAAGGGTAGGCTTTATGTCTACAGTTGGCTTTGTAGAGACAATGGAAAGTGCTTGTGAGAGTTTTACAAGAAGGTGTTAATGGACCAGCATGTTTGAACAGTGTCCAGGTTCAAGAACTGAGAGCTTTTTTGCTTTTAAACTGGTGCCAGAGTTTTAAATGTCTGGTTGGAATTTGTTGTTCTAAGAGGACCACATGGTTTTGCAAATAGAGAGAAAACATCCACAGATTGTCAGAGTATTTTGCAACAGTTTGTGTGAAGGCTGCAAGTTGGCAGGCCTGCTGCAAGACCCCATTTCAAGATGAGTTTTGAGTTCAGCCTATTCTAAATCTCTGTATTCAATTGCAGAGGTTGTGGCTGGTTATTGTGATTCTCCTGGAAAAGGAGAAAAAAAACTCTTTGTGGTAACCTGGAAGAAGAGGTTATCTTTTAGAAAAACCCAAGAGGAGACGTTTCTTCAGTAAGACACTTCAGTTGCTGATTGAAGGAGATCAGTTTGTGTGTCCAACGAACAAGGAATATCTTTCTGAAACAAACAAAGACCTTCCTGAGCGGAAACAACTTAAGTTAAAGCACCAGAGGCTGGTGAATATGACTGTTTAATTCTGTGCACAATATGGAAGATTTCCTGACACCAATGAACTTGGAGAAGTGAAAAGTGAATGATTGGACAATGAAAAAGAACTTTCCTGAACACACAAACATTACATATAAGTGCACATAGAATTAGAAGGGAGTTAACTATTGATATTATTATGTATTAAGAACATAAAAACAGTTTTGTTTAAGTAGCCATTGTCTTGTTAAATTTTTGTTCCTGCTGGTTTTTGAGTGTTTTGGGCTCGTAACAATACGGAATGGAGATTGAAAACTTGACTGGTGCATCAACAACAATGTCACCAAAACTAAGGAGCTGATTGTTGACTTTAGGAAAGGAAAGCCAGAGGTTTACAATCCAGTGTTCATTGGTGGATCAGAGAGGGAAAGGGTGAGCAAATTCAGTTCTTGGGACTCACCATCTCGGAGGATCTTTCCTGGACCTAACACACCAATAGCATTGTGAAGAAAGCATTTCAGCTCCTCCACCTTCTCAGGAGATTGTGGAGATTTGACATGACACCAGAAACCCTGACACTGATCATAAAGCCCTCCAAAAGGTAGTGGACACAGCCCAGGATATCACAGACAGAGCAGTCCCCACTATTGAGTGCCTCTACAGGGAACACTGCCATCGAAGGGCAGCAGCAATCATCAAAGACCCTCACCACCCAGCACACACTCTGTTCTCACAACTGCCATCAAAGAGGAATAGGTGGCACAAGACTCGCACCACTGGGTTCAGGAACAGCTGCTACCCCTCCACCATCAGACTCCTCAACGACAAACTCAATCAGAGACTCATTTAAGGTCTGTTACTTCTGTACTTTATTGATTTTCTTTTGTTCTCTCTGTATTGCACAATCAGTTTGTTTACATTCATTATCTGGTTACAATTTTTTTTTGTTTACGTGTTTAGGCTGTGTGCCATTTATTTTTGCATGAAGGAAAAAGGAATCTCAGGGTTGATTGTGATGTCATGGATGTACTCTGACAATAAATTTGAAATCTGAATGGGTGTGGACAGGGTTGCAGTTTATGATTGCTGCAGGCAAAGACAGCCCATGCACACATTTGTTGGATTCAAAACATTTTAGCTTCTATTTTTCTTTCATCTCTTCTGTAAGGCAGATTCTCAGTACTCTCTGGTAATTTGAGGCCAATATTGGACCTGCAGAGTCTGCCACAGATGGAGGTGACATGTTCCTTAGCCCAATTGAACCAAGCACTCAGTGCTGCCCAGAATGCTGCTTCTCCACTTTGAGTGGACCAAGTTTAGGGGGGCTATGAACTGAAATCATAATTTAAAAAAATCTTTATTGTGCTGTTGGTGGTAGGGAAGTAAGGAGAAACTAAACTTTAACTGCTTAACAGCAAAGGGGGCACATAAACTTTGAGCCAAAGCCAAAAAATGGTCGAGAATGGATGATCCAAAATGTATCTATGTGAAAATTTGGTTTCAGAAAGTTCATTCTCAGTTTTGGAACCATGCCTCGTATCTCTAAGAGACACAATTCCTCTTCTCTCCCCCACACAGCCTTCTTTCCACAGGTCAAAGATTGTCTGCCACACTCAAAGGAGTCAAAGATCTTGATGAAAATTGCAATGAATACCTTTCCCTATTCCACCTGGCTTTCCTCACATTTAATGGCATATTCCTCGTTCTCGATGCCATTCGTGACTGCAGTAAAAATAATTTTATTGTCATACACAAAGGTACTGTTACGGGCCCAGAGGACCCCAAAATCCAGCAGCAATAAAAATTCACCAAGATGAATGGTTACTTCAACAAAAGTTATTTTCAATTTTCTTTAAACACAAAAGCAGGATCAAACTTTAGCTTATTACTATTAAGTTAACCGAACTTAACCTCCTAATTTTAAATGCATGTGTATGTAATGTGCATAAGTTCACATTATACTCTGCACAGAATTTAACATTTAAATTAACACCAAGTTCTGGTGGTTAAAGGTAATTGGTTACTGCTTAGGAAGGTTCTTGTTGGTTTCAGAGAGAGATTTGTTTCTCGTTGGACACATAACACAAACTGATTCCCTCCTATCAGCCACTTTTGTGTCTTGCTGAAGAAACTTGCCCCATCAGGGTTTTCCCAAATAATAACCTCTTCTTCTGCAGGCCACCACAGAATTCCTTTTGTTTCCCGTATTTCAGGTGAAACACTTTAGCTATCCATTTCCTCTTGTATGGACCACAAGAGTTTTCAACAGGCTGAACTCAGAACTCACAACCTGTCTTCAAAATGGGGTATCAACAAGCTGGCAGCTTCCCATAACTATAGAAATCTCTCTCTCTCTCTCTCTCTCTCTCTCTCTCTCTCTCTCTCTCTCTCTCCCTTAGAGAAAGTCTTTTTGGTCCCCCCCCTCTCTCTCTCTCTCCCTCCCCACCCTTGCATGACCTTATTCGAACAGCAAACTGCATTCAGACAGATTGTGGCACTGGACCCAAAGTTCTGAGTCTGTTCATCTGTTGCTTTCAAAACAATAATCCATTACTCCACAGCATGTCCAATTAATACCTACTTATGAAATCTCTATAGGCATTCTTCAAAGTTTTTGCAAGGCACTCGGAGCCCAGACTGTCTGGCTTGAGCAAAACTCTGGCATTTTAAATTAGATCTGTTTGTGAAGTGTTTGTGTTTGTTTGTGACCCACACTACCCCCACAATCTATGTCCTCCAAAAATATATCTACATACAAGATAAAGAATTATATAATCCATCACAGTACCATGTACATATGCACCAAAATTCTTGCTACAGCCAAACAGATAGTTTTGTTAAAAAAAACTCTTAACAGTATACATTAAATTTCCCCTATATGGAAAGTGATAATAAAAATAAAAGGTAGATAATAAATATTCACAATTACAGTAAGTGCAAGAGGAAAAGGAAGGGATGCTTCAAAAATATCAACGTTTGTTCTGTGGTGTCAGACTAGTTTATGATTAGGGTAGTAATTGGAGGTTAAAGAGATTTCAGATTCAGATTTATTGTCAGATGTCATACATGACATCACATAACCCTGAGATTCTTTTTTCTGCCAGCAAGGCAGAATGACCACTTATTGGTAGCGCAAAAAAAACTAAACAATGTACACATGTAAACAAATAAAGAAATGTAAGCAACTGTGCAATACAAAGGTTAAAAACAAACAAATAATAAAGTGCAGCAGTAAGAGTCCTTAAATGAGTCCCTGATTGAGTCTTGTAGCACCTACACCTCTTTCCTGATGGTGGTAATGAGAACAGAGTGTGTGCTGGGTGATGTGGATCCTTGATAATTTCTGCTACTCTCCGATGACAACGTTCCCTGTAGACATTCGTGATGGTGGGGAGGGTTTTGCCTGTGATGTCCTGAGCTGTGTCCACTACCTTTTGAAGGGCTTTAGACAAGGGGGTATTGGTGTCCCATTTCAGTTAAAAATTATTCTTGAACTTTAAATGCTGGACCTCGGGCTTCTGCACCACCTTCTTGAAGGTAGCAGCAAGAAGAGGTTGTGACCAGGGTGATGGGAGTCCTTTATGATGTTTGCTTCTTTCTTGAGGCAGTGTGTCACATAGATGTCTTCAATGGATAGGAGTTTAGAGGTATGATGAACTTGGCTAGGTATGCTATTTCTGCACCTCTGGGCACGCGAATGACCAAGCCATACTAGTCTGTCTACTTCCAAAGTGCACCTGTAAAGTTTGATAGAGTGTTCAATCTCCTCAGACTTTTCAAAGGTAGAAGCATTGATGTGCCTTCTTCACAATTGTCTCTCTGCTGACACCCAGAGAAGTCTTCTGATACCTGAACTCTGAGGAACTTAAAGGTACTAACCCTCTCCACCACCATCCCATCACTGTGGACAGGTGTGCTATCCCTTGAGCTCCCTTCCGTTAATCCACAATAACGTTGAGAGCAAAGAGTTTAGAAGATTGAGAGGGGATCTCATAGAGACATACAAAATTCTGGCAGGACTGGACAGAACGGATGCAGATGGGATGTTTCCAATGATGGGAAAATCCAGAACCCGGGGCCATGGGTTCTGAGGATAATAGGCAAACCATTTAGGACCGAGATGAGGAGGAATTTCTTTACCCAGAGGGTGGTGAATCTGTGGAATTCATTGCCACAGAGAGCAGTAGAGGCAGGTTCATTAAATATATTTAAGAGGGAATTAGATCTATTTCTTCATTATAAGGGTATTAAAGGTTACGGAGAGAAGGCGGGGACGGGGTACTGAACTTTAAGATCAGCCATGATCTCGTTGAATGGCGGAGCAGGCTCGAAGGGTCGAATGACCTACTCCTGCTCCTATCTTCTATGTTTCTATGTTTCTATGTTTACCTGGCACCGCCCATTGAGATTTCTGATCTCCATCCTGTATTCTGTTATAATTTCAATTATTTTGACCAACAAATTTATGGATTGTGTTGGAACTGTGACTGAATAAGTTAATACAATTATGGAATAAAATATATCTTAAGGGGTCAGGTTAGATTGTGGGGGTTTAGGTATTAGTTTACATTCTACCAGAGACATCAACATTTCACAAAACATAACTCATTTAAAATGCAAGAGCTAAGCCTAAGTGTGGACTCCATGTCTGCCATTGACTTTACAGAAACCATGAAAACTGCCTGAGAAGACTTCACAAGTAGGTGATAATTGGACTGATGTTGTAAAATTGAAACAGACTATTGCATTTAAAGCAATAGCACATTTTAACAGATGTCCAAGCTCAGAAACTGATAAATCATTTATTGCTAAGCTGGTGCCAACAATCTAAATTTCTGGTTGAAGAAGAGTCATGTGATTTTGCAAACAGAGAGATAAAAAACATGGCATTCTTTGGGGGGGGGGGGGGGGGGAGAGAGAGAGAGATAGTCAGTTTACTGCAGCAGTTGGTGTTGAAGACTGCAAGACCCCATTTGAAGATGGGTTTTGACTTCTGAGTTCAGCCTATTCTAGGCCTTTGTATTCAATTCAAGAGGCTGTGGCTGGTTAATATGTTTCTCCTGAAAGAGGGGAAAAAGAAGAACTCTTTGTGATAACCTGGAAGAAGAGGGGGAAAGACACTGAAGTGGCTAATTGATGGAGATCAGTTTGTGTGTGTGTCCAATGAACAACTAATATCTCTCTGAAACCAACAAAGACGGTAACAATTTAACAATTTAAATTAAAGCATTAGAGCCTGGTGAAGATCATAAATGTTAAATTCTGTGCATAATATGGAAAATGCCACTGAACTTGGAGAATGATTGGGCAGTGAAACAAAGAATTTTCCTGAACACATGCACATTACATATGTGCTTAGAATTAGAAGGGGGGTTAAGTTAATAATAAGGTGAAATATTGATTATGTATGAAGAAAATTAATTATTTTTTGTTTAAGTAACCATTCTCTTGGTGTATTTCTTTTGCTGCTGGATTTTGGAGTCCTTTGGGCTCATAACAGAACAAATCTTGACTGCACAGTTGTGAGTGAATATGGAATAGAGCAGGGGGCTAAGCACGCAGACCTGCGGTACCCCTGCGTAGATGGTCACTGAGGAGGAGGTGATGTTGTCGATCTACATATGATAAAATCAGTGATTCTGTTGCAAATGGCTGAACCCAGATGCCTGAGTTTGATTAGCAGTTTTGCTGGTATGAAGCTGTAGTCAGTGAGTCTGACAAGGGGTGGTCTTGAGGTCCAGGTGGAGTGGAGGATGAGCGAGCTGGCAGTCACTGTTGTCCTGTTGTGGTGACAGGTGAATTAAAGAGGATCCATGGTGGATGTCAATACCACTGGCCAATCATCATTAAGGCATATCACCTTGCTCTTGTTGAACACCAGTCCTTGTGAAGCAAGTGGGGTCCTCCAGACAAAAATTCATGCCAGTGGTTTCACACAGGCTTGAATGATGTAACCAGGTTTAAAATTTAAAAAAAAAAAAATTTAAAAAAAAAAAAAAATATATATATATATAATTAATAATAAGCTTGTGAAAAGTTCCAAGTGCATGCTAGAAATATAGTCTTGGCTGATATCCATTATGTCTGGACTTAATTAAATGCTTGCTTGATCGTGGAAATATACTGGTTTTTCATAAAATGTCATTGTGAGCTGATTTTAGAATTGATTTGTTAGTTGGGCTTGAAGTAAGCCACATTGTTATATTTCAGAAAATGAATCATACATAGGACATTCAAAGTAAAAATATTTTTAATTCTGTGACTATCTTGATTGTGGAAGCATTTGAAACCAGAACGGAAGTCTGCCAAGTGGATTCTTAAGCCTGCTCTGCTTGGCTGATCCAGCCTTTTTTAAGTGCACTTTCTTGTCATTGTCCTTGATTTCCTTACTAATTTGACAATAAAAAAATAAATAACTTTCAATAAATTCAAGGATTTAGCCTCCACAGCATTCTGGAGAATACATTTCAAAAGCATAGAAGAGTACAGGCCCTTTGGCCCACAATGTTGAGCTGACTTTTAGTCGCTGCCTCCTACGTAACCCTCCAATTTAAATTCCTCCATATGCTTGTCTCATAGTCTCTTGAATTTCACCAATGTACCTGCCTCCACCACTGACCCAGATGGTGCATTCCACGCACCAACCCATCTCTGGGTAAAAAAAAATCCTCTGATATCTTCCTTGAGCATCACAACAATTACCTTTTTAAATTTTTTTTATTTTTCACACTGTGAACCATATCAATCAAAATACATACAAACATTTCCCTCTTAAATATACGCAGTGGCATTTTCTCCCCTATTCCCCCCCTACCTTCCCTCCCCCCCTTCCCACCCCCCTCCAAACCCATTAAACGTTCAACATATACAATACAATAAACCCATTAAACAATGTCATCACACAATGAAAATAAACAAGAAAATTGTGTCTTCTACTTTTACACACTGGATCAAGTAATTTTGTCTTCTTATCATTTTATCATTTCAGGGGGTGGAGGTCTGTGGCAAGCCCTCTCTGTTATGTTCCATGTACGGTTCCCAAATTTGTTTGAATAATGTGACTTTATTTTTTAAATCATATGCTATTTTTTTCCAGTGGAATAGATTTATTCATTTCCTTGTTCCATTGCTGTACTCTCAGGCTCTCTTCCTATTTCCAAGTTGACATTATACATTTTTTTGCTACAGCTAAGTTTGAGGCCTAATTCTTTACTTCTTATATTACTTAGAAGAAAGATCTCTAGATTTTTTGGTATGTTGCTTTTTGTGATTTTATTTAATACCTGATTTCGATCTTCTCAAAACATTTTCACTTTCTCACATGCCCAAATTGCATGTACTGTTGTTCCCATTTCCTTCTTACAGCGAAAACATCTATCTGATAATGTTGGATCCCATTTTTAAAAAACTTTTATGGTGTAATATATAACCTGTGTAACCAATTATACTGTATCATACATAACCTTGTGTTTATTATATTCTTCATAGTTCCAGAGCATAACTTTTCCCATGTTTCATTTTTTATCTTTATGTTTATGTTTAAATCTTTTTCCCACTTTTGTTTGGGTTTATAGCTTATTTCATCATTTTCCTTCTCTTGCAGCTTGATGTATTCATTATAAATCTTTTTATTATCATTGTTTCTGTAATCACATATTCAAAGCTGCTTCCTTCTGGTAATCTCAGTCTGTTTCTCAATTTATCCTTTAAGTAGGCTTTCAGTTGATGGTATGCAAACATTGTACCATGAGTTATTTCATATTTGTACTTCATTTGTTCAAATGTTAATAAATTATTTCCCGTAAAAACAATTTTCTATTCTTTTAATTCCTTTTCTCTCCCATTCTCTAAAGGAAAGGTCATATATTGTAAAAGGGATTAACTGATTTTGCATCAATAATAATTTTGGTAGTTGGTAATTTGTTTTTTTCCTTTCTAAGTGAATCTTCTTCCATATATCGAGTAAATGATGCAATACTGGTGAGCTTTTATATCATATCAGCTTTTCATCCCACTTATAAAGTATATGTTCTGGTACCTTCTCCCCTATTTTATCTAGCTCTATCTTAGTCCAATCTTCACACCAATTACCTTAAAGCCATGCCATCTTGTATTGAGCAGTGGTGCCCTGGGAAGGAGGTGTTGGCTGTCCACTCTATTCCTCTTAATATCTTGTATACCTTTATCATGTCTCCTCTCACCCTCCTCCTCTCCAAAGAGTAATGCCCTTGCTCCCTTAACCTTTGTTCATAATGCATACCTTCTAACCCAGGTAGTGTCAGCTTACCCCAGGTAAATCTCCTTGCACCCTTTCCAACAAATCCATGTCTTTCATTTAATGAGGTGACCAGAACTGGACACAGTATTCCAAGTGTAGTCTAACCAGAGTTTGGTAGAGCTGCATCATTACCTCATGGTTCTTAAACTCAATCCCTGAACTTATGAAAATTAAACACCCCATAAGCTTTCTTAACTATCCTGTCTACCTGTGAGGCAACTTTCAGGGATCTGTGGACAAGGACCCCCCAGATCCCTCTGCTCTTTCACACTACCAAGAATCCTGACATTAACTTTGTACTCTGCCTTGGAGTTTGCCCTTCCAAAGTGTACCACCTCACACTTCTCTGGATTGAACTGCATCTGCCACTTCTCAGCCCAGCTCTGCATCCTACCAATGTCCCTCTGCAATCTTCTACAATCCTCTATACCAGGGGTGTCAAACTCAAATTCACGGAGGGCCAAAATTAAAAACTTGGACTAAGTCGAGGGCCGAACTAAATATTTATTGAAAATTTTCAACAACATCTGCATGTTTTCTCTTTTTTCAACATATGTAATGTTAAACTTTAGGATATAACTTTAGGAGGATAATGTTACAGGTCAGGAGTAGGTAGCTCAAGTTCACCCTTTGCTTGACCTGAGGGAAACATATTTGGTCTCTGTGGAGATGTAGTTAGCATTCACAGGCT
Organism: Narcine bancroftii; assembly: GCF_036971445.1. NCBI lineage: Eukaryota > Metazoa > Chordata > Chondrichthyes > Torpediniformes > Narcinidae > Narcine > Narcine bancroftii. The sequence goes on along the minus strand of NC_091473.1, from coordinate 123,199,760 downwards.
GTGTCCATTTTGGCCTGCATCAGAACTCAGCATTTCCTACTCACTCCTCAGGCTCTAGGCCTCTATTCACCCTCGACCCACCATCCCTCTACCTGACCAGTCCTTTACCCAACCTCTACTCACCCCTCACTCCACTCGCTCTGCCTCTACCCACCCCATCCTATACATGCCCCTCTACTGCCTCTCCCCTCAACCTGTTCCTCCCTCTACCCGTCTCTCATCCTCTAATCACCCCTCCCCTACTCGCCCTGCCCCTCCCCTTTTACCTCTTCCCTATCCACCCCTCCTTCTACTCATCCCTCCCTCTAACTGCCCCTCGCACCACCATAACTTCCCCTGCCCATTACTCCTCACCTACACCCTCTGCCCACCCCCGCTTACCCACCCACTCAGGCCCAGCGCGCTGCCAATCAGCCTTTGCGGACAGCCACCATCTCTCTTCACGTGCAGCGCCGAACCAGCCGTCCCAGCGCGGGTGCAAGCGCTGAAGGCTGTAGCGACCGGGAGAAGTGCGCTCGCGCTGTGGAAGGGCCGTCCGGTGCCAGTCACGCGGGGCTCGCATTGCCCGGGGGCCGTGCGCAGCCTGCGATGCCCATCGTGCCGACTGGAAATCACAGGCGCTCGCCAATCCGCCGCACCGCTCGACAGGTGGGAGAAGTGACTGGTTGTGCGGGGAGCCTTCCAACTGGCTTGCCAGCTGATGATATTGACAGACTTCTCGTGTTACAATTTCTCGTGTTACAATGGGGAAGGATGTGCAATGAAGGGAGAGGATGGTGGGGGTGACATTACCAAAAAACAGCATCAGCTCTCGCTGCAGGGCGGGCCACCTCTAATACATTTTTGAAATGATCTTGCGGGCCAAATATAATTATACGGGCCAGAGTTTGACATGTGTGCTCTATACTATCCACAACACCACCAGCCTTTGTGTCATCTACAAACTTGGCAACCCTCCCTCATCCAAGTCATCAATAAAAATCTTGAAAAGCAGTGGTCCTAGAATCAATCCTGTGGGACAACACTAGTCATAACTCTCCAACCCCAATGTACTCCCTGCAGCAGACAAGCTAATTCGGAATCTGCATGGCCAAGGATCCATGGATCCCATGACTTCTGACTTTCTGAATAAGCCTACCATGTAGAACTTTGTCAAATACCTTACTAAAATCCACGTAGACCCCACATCCGTAGCACTACCCTCATCAATATGTCTGGCTACCTCAAAGAACTCTATCAGACTTGTGAGACATAATCTTCCCTTCACAAAGCCAGGCTGACTGTCCCTGCTTAGACCATGATTCTCTAAATGCCCGTAGATCCTATCTCTAAGAATCCTTTCCAACAGCTTGCCCTCCACAGATGTAAGTCTATAATTATCTGGACTTTCTCTACTACCATTTTTGAACAAAGGGACACCATTTGCCATCCTCCAATCCACTGATAGATACCATTCCCATGGATAATGAGGACACAAAAATCCTAGCCAGAGGCTCAGCAACCTCTTCCCTCGCCTTGTGGAGCAGCCTGGAGAATATTCCGTCAGGCCCCGTGGACTTAGCCATCATAATGCATTTTCTCTGCTCCAACACATCCTCTCTCTTAATATCAATATGCTCTAGAACATTAACCCCACCTATATTGTCCTCACTATCATCAAGGTCCCTCTCCTTGGTGCATACTGAAGAGAAGTATTCATTGAGAACCTCACCCATTTCCACAGCCTCCAGGCACATCTTCCCACCTTTATCTCTAATTGGTTCTATCTTCATTCCTGTCATCCTTCTATTCTTCACATGTGAAGAATGCCTTGGGTTTTCCTTAACCCTACTCACCAATGCCACCTCATGTCCCCTTCTTGCTCACCTCAGCTCCCTCTTAAGCTCCTTTCTTGCTACCTAATAATTCTTGAGAGACCTATCTGATCCTTGCTGCCGAAACCTCATGGATGCAGCCTTCTTCCACCTGACTAGATTTTCCACCTCTTGACAACCATGGTGCTTCGCATTACCATTCTTTCTCTGCCTCACCAGGACAAATTTATCCCTAACATCCTGCAAGAGATCCATAAACATTGACCACATCTCCATAGTACATTTCCCTGAAGAAATGTAATCTCAATTCATACCCGCAAGTTCTAGCCTTATAGCCTCATAATTTCCCCATCCCCAATTAAATATTTTCCTGTTCTCTCTGACTCTATTCTTGACCATGTCAATGCTAAAGGCCAGGAAGTGGTGGTCACTGACCCCCCCCCCCCCCAGATGTTCACCCTCTGAGAGATCTGTGAACTGACTGAGTTCATTACCTAATACTAGATCTAATATGGTAATCCTTCTAGTCTGCCTGATAACGTACTGTGACAGGAATCTGTCCTGGACACACTTAACAAACTCTACCCCATCTAAACCTTTGGTACTAAACAGTTGAAGTCACCCATAATAATAACCCTGTTATTTTTGCACCTTTCCAAAATCTGCCTCCCAATCTTCTCAGTATCCCTGCTGCTACCAGGGGGCCTACAGAATACTCCCAATGGAGTAACTGCTCCCTTCCTGTTCCTGACTTCCACCGTACTGTCTCAAAAAAGGATCCTGCTACATTACTCACTCTTTCTGCAGCTGTAATAATATTCTGACCAGTGATGCCACCCCTCCTCCCTCAATATTCTGAATCCATTCCTGTCCTGGTGCCAGCCAAGTCTCTGTAATGGCTCCTACATCATTGTTCCATGTATGTATTCAAGCTCTGTTTATCACCCTTATTCCCGATGCTTCTTGCAGTCAAGTACATGTACCTTAGCCCTTCTGCCTTACTACTTTTATACCCTATATTCTGCTTCTCCTTCCTCAAAGCCTCTCTATGTGATAGATCTGGCTTTACTCCATGCACATCTTCTACTGACCTATCGCTCCGTGTCCCATCCCCCTTGTAAACTAGTTTAAACCCTCCTGAGCCACACTAGTAAACCTGTCTGCAAGGATATTGTTTCCCCTGGAGTTCAAGAATATGCCATCCATCCAATCTGTACAAGTCCCACCTTTCCCAGAAGAGATCACAATGATCCAAAAATCTAAAACCCTGCCTCCTGCACCAACTCCTCAGCCACGCATTCATCTGCCAACTCCTCCAAATCTTACTGTCACTATCATGTATCGCTGGCAGCGATCCTGAGAATGCTACCCTTGAGGTCTTCAGCTTTCTGCCTAGTTCCCTAAACTCACTCTTCAGGACCTCATCCTTCTTTGTACATGTTGTTTGTTCCAAAATGTACCATGACCTCTGGCTGCTTTCCCTCTTGCACTATGGACCCAATCAGAGACATCCTGGACCCTGACACTCAGACGCAATGTACCATGCAGGTGTATTTCCCACGCTCACAGAATCTCTTCTGCAGCCCCTAACTATAGATTTCCATACGACTGCAGCTCTTCTCTATCCCACCCTTGTGCATCACAGGGCCCATCTCAGTGCCGGAGGCCTTCCCACTGTGGCTCCCTCCTGGTAGGTCACCCCTCCGACAGTATCCAGAATTGTATACTTAGTATTCAGGGGAGTGGCAATAGGAGGTTCTCTGCACTACCTGCCTGCTCACCTTCACTTTCCCTTCCCTGACTGTCACCCAACTACCTGCTTCTGGCAGCCTATGTGTAATGACCTCCCTGTAGCTCTGACCAATGACTACTTTGGTTTCCCTTATGAGCCGCGTTTCTCTGAGGGAAGAAATTCTTCATTTCAGGAAATGGACACCTGTTTATTCTGACACTATTCTCTGATTGTAGATTCATCCTCTCAGCATTTATCTTGACAAGACCCTGAGAATCTTGTGCTGCAGTAAGATCATCTTTCATTGTTAAGCACTCCAATGAGAACATTCCAATTTTTCCTCCTAACTGTCCCTCCATATTTGTGATCCTCCTGGTGAACTTTCTCTGATGTCTCTCCACCTCCCTTCTCTTTTCTTAATAAGGGAACCAAATCTGAACACACTACTGTGTTCTTACAGCTGCTGTGCACGGAGACTTCAAGAATCATGGTGGATTCAGAGCTGTTGTCAGACTTCCCTACTTTTATACCTCACCCCCTGTGAAATAAAAGCCAACACATTTAATTTGTCATGCTGATTTGTTGCTGTACATGTATGTAAGCTTGCATATGAGGACCTCCAAATCCCTTGGCATTGCAGTCTACTCCATTTAAATAGAAGTCTGTTTTGTCCAAGGAGAACTACTTATCATTTTCCAACATTATACTTTGTTTGCCAACATTTTGTTCTTCCAATTAACCCATCAATATCTCTTTGTTTGTACTGCTCCACAGATTGCTTTCTTCCTATATCTGAAAAGTTGGTCACAGTACATTTGCTTCCTTCTAAATCATCAAAGATTCAAGATTATTTTATTGTCATGTAAAATGTGATATTGCATGAAATTTCCTTTAGTCTACCATTAGGCCAACAAAGATTCACTGGCAGCAAAAATGGCCAGAGAAAGAGAATTAAGAGAGTCCCCCAGAGTCACTGAATGTCCATGGCTTCACCTCTTGGGCTCCTGCAGTATCCTCAGCCACACAGCCTTCAGTCCACACCATCAGCAACTTTGACATGATCAGGAAGCCTCCAGCGCCTTCTCCCATCCCAGTTCCGATACCTGGTACACCTTCAGCCAGTCTTAGGCTAGTCCCCAGCAGTCCTGGTGTGAGTTCTTTGATTGCAGTTGCCAGCAGCCCACATCCTACATGGGTACCTCACCTCGAGCCACCAACATCCTGCCTTGTGTGTATGGTCACCATCCTGTAGGTCGTCTCCTTCTGAAATGAGCTGTGGTCTCTCTGTTTTCTGGTGCCCTGCACTTGTCTTCTGTTTCCCTGGAGTCTGCAACCCCTTGTGGCCACTGCCGATCATAGGTGGCGCCATCTTGGGCCAGACCCTGCGGTCACGGGGTTTTAAAATAAACCACCATTGGCACCTTTAACAGGCCGTTTAAGGCTTGTACAGACCCCATGGGGGAATGCTGAGACTTTGGTCCCCACTCTCCGTGGGTGCACACCAGCAGCAGTGCTGCTATTAAAACAGCTCCGGCTATTTATATATTACAAACAGTTCAATGTTTAAAATCATACGGGGTATAGATGAAGTAGATATTTAAAATAATTTTACATTAGTAGGGGTAACAAAACTATGTGGCTAGTTTCCTGAAAGTGGCAGTGCAAATGGACAGGTTAGTGAAGAAGGCATTTGGTATGCTTGCCTTCATCAGTCGAGTACATCATGTTACAATTGTCCAAGATGTTGGTGAGTTCACAGCTGAGTTGTTGCGCTATTGTATTATCTGATAACCTAGCTGAAGTGCCAGTTGATGAAGTAGACAAAGACGATGTGGTCAAACAATAATCATGGCTTTTATTAGCGGAAACTCATGGTACAATAATGAAAGACAATAGATGCACATACAGTTATATCAAAGGGGAGTGTCCTTAACAGTGCATAGCCAATGTTGTACAGCAAGGCTCGCCAGAGGGGAGACAGGCAGCTTGGCAGACATTCACCGCACCAGCTGTGAGAAAGATGTCATTAAGGTGGAAGGGGTACAGAAACAATTCACAAGGATATAACAGACTGGAGGGCTTGAGTTATAAGGAGAGAATGGCAAGGCTGGGGAATCTTTCTACTGGAGGGTATGACCTTGTATGACCTTGTAGAGATTTATAAACTCATGAAGGGCATTGTATGCATTATCACAGTCTTTTTTAACCAAAATGTTTGGCCTGGAAGTCAGCCTGAAGAAAACTGAGGTCCTCCATCAGCCAGCTCCCCACCATGACTACCAGCCCCCCCACATCTCCATCGGGCACACAAAACTCAAAACGGTCAACCAGTTTACCTATCTCGGCTGCACCATTTCATCAGATGCAAGGATCGACAATGAGATAGACAACAGACTAGCCAAGGCAAATAGCGCCTTTGGAAGACTACACAAAAGAGTCTGGAAAAACAACCAACTGAAAAACCTGACAAAGATAAGCGTATACAGAGCCGTTGTCATACCCACACTCCTGTTCGGCTCCGAATCATGGGTCCTCTACCGGCACCACCTACGGCTCCTAGAACGCTTCCACCAGCGTTGTCTCCGCTCCATCCTCAACATCCATTGGAGCACTTACACCCCTAACGTCGAAGTACTCGAGATGGCAGAGGTCGACAGCATTGAGTCCACGCTTATGAAGATCCAGCTGCGCTGGATGGGTCATGTCTCCAGAATGGAGGACCATCGCCTTCCCAAGATCGTATTATATGGCGAGCTCTCCACTGGCCACCGTGACAGAGGTGCACCAAAGAAAAGGTACAAGGACTGCCTAAAGAAATCTCTTGGTGCCTGCCACATTGACCACCGCCAGTGGGCTGATAACGCCTCAAACCGTGCATCTTGGCGCCTCACAGTTTGGCGGGCAGCAACCTCCTTTGAAGAAGACCGCAGAGCCCACCTCACTGACAAAAGGCAAAGGAGGAAAAACCCAACACCCAACCCCAACGAACCAATTTTCCCTTGCAACCGCTGCAATCGTGTCTGCCTGTCCCGCATCGGACTTGTCAGCCACAAACGAGCCTGCAGCTGACGTGGACTTTTTACCCCCTCCATAAATCTTCGTCCGCTAAGCCAAGCCAAAGAAAAAAAAAAGATACTTGAAAGTGCAGGACAAGAATGGGATCGAGTCTCCAGGATCGTAAGTTGCCTCCCAGGTGCCAGGATCAGAGATATCTCTGAGTTCACAGCACTCTGGAGGGGGAGGATGAGCAGCCAGATGTCATGGTCCACATGGGGACCAATGACACCGAAAAGAGTAGTGACTAGGTCCTCGAGGGTATATAGGGAGTTAGGAAAGAAGTTAAAAACCAAGACCTCAAGGCTGGTAATCTCAGGATTACTGCCTGTGCTATGTGCTGGAGAGGGTCGGAATAGGAAGTTGTGGTAGATGAATGTGCGGCTGAAGAGTTGGTGCAGGGGTTCGTTCAGATTTGTGGATCATTTTAGATCTCTTCTGGGGAAGGTCTGACCTGTACGAAAAGGACGGGCTGCACCTGAACTGGAAAGGGACCAATATCCTGGCGGGCAGGTTTGCTAGAGCTGTTGGGGAGGGTTTAAACTAGTTTGGTGGGGGGTGGGAACCAGAATGTGAGTGCAGAGAATAGGGTAGTAAGTCAAAAGCATAATGCTATGTGTTCTGAGTTTGCATATGAGCACAGGCAGGGACAAAATATAAATGTAGTCAATTAGAGGGTTTGAAATGTGTCTATTTCAATGTGAGGAGTATTAGGAATAAAGGGGATGAACTTAGAGCATGGATCAGTATGTGGAACTATGATGTTGTGGCCGTTACAGAGACTTAGCTGGAGGAAGGGCAGGATTGGCTAATGCTAGTACTGGGACTTAGGTATTTTAAAAGGAATAGAATGGGAGGTAAGGGGAGGGGGGGGGGTAAAAGCATTATTGGTCAGGGATAGTAACATGGCTATAGAAAGGGAGGATGCTGTCGAGGGAGTGTCCACTGAGATGGTGTGGGCGGAAGTCAGAAATAGGAAGGAAGCTATCACTGGACTGAGAGTAGTCTATAGGCCCCCAAATTAGCCCTCGGGACACTGAGGAGCAGATAGGCAGGCAGATTTTGGAATGGTGCAGGAAATACAGGGTTGTTGTGATGGGAGATTTCAACTTTCCTAATATTGACTGGCACCTCCTGACTGCAAGAGGGATAGATGGGGCTGAATTTATCAGGTGTGTTCAAGAAGGATTCCTGACACAGAAAGTGGACCAGCCAATGAGAGAAGAGGATCTAATTCTGGATAATGAACCTGGTCAGCTGACAGACCTCTCAGTGGGTGAGCACTTTGGTGAGAATTACCACAACTCCCTGAGCTTTAGCATAGGATAAAAACAGACAAAATGGGGAAGAGCTTAATTGGGGAAGGGCTAATTATGATGGGATGAGCCAGGAATTAGCAAGAGTAAATTTGAAACAGATGTTCAAGGGTGAAAGCACAGAATTAAAGTGGAGGAAGTTTAGGGACCACATGTTGGGTTCACGATAGGTTTGTTCCACTGGGACAAGGAAAAGATGGTAGGTAAGGTTTAGGGGACAAAACTTTAGGAGTTATAGAAGAGGGTGCTTCTTCACTCAGATTGGTGACTTAGTGGAATGATCTTCCGGAAGAGGTAGTTGTGGCAGGGTCAATTCTGTCATTTAAGAGGGGGTTAGATGAGTACATGGATGTAAGGGGGTTGGAGAGTTATGGTTAAGGGAGTAGGTAGGTGGAACTAGTGGAGTTAATGTAAAACGGTGCAGATTAGAAGGGCTGATATGGCATGTTTCCATACTGTAAATTGTTATATGGTTATATGGAAAAGGGATCTGTGGTATATCAAACAGGTGAGGCAACTGATCATGAGGAAAAAAAGAAGCATATATTATGTATAAGAAGCAGGAAAGTGAAAAGGCTCATGAGAAATATATGGTAGCCAGAAAGGAGCTTAAAAAAGGACTTTGGAGAACTCTAAGGGAGCATGAGAAGGCCTTGGCAGGTAGGATTAAGCAGAACCCCAAGGCATTCTAGGCATATGTGAAGAATAGAAGGATGAAGAGAATGAAGATGGGCGACTAAAAGACAAAAGTGGCAACATGCTTGGAGGCTGAGGAGGTTCTAAATGAATACTTTGCTTCAGTATTCACAAGAGAAAAGGAAGTTGATTAAGATTAGGTCGGATTAGAACAGGCTTGTGTGCTGGACAATGAAGAGATTAAGGAAGAGAAAGTGTTGGATTTTAAAAAAAAATCAAGATTGATGCCCCCTGGGCCAGACTCAATATATCTCAGGTCGCTGTGGGAATTGAGGGAAGAGATAGGTAGAGTAGTAGCTATGATCTTTGAGTCCTCTTTGGCCGCAGGCGAAGTGTCAGAGGATTGGAGAATGACAAATGAGGTCTCCTTGTTTATAAAAGGGAATAGGGAGAATCTGGTAATTAAAGACTTGTGAATCTGACTTCAGTGATGAGCAAACTATTGGAGAGGATTCTTAAAGATAAGATCTATGAGCATTTGGAGAAGTAGAGTCTACCCAAGGATAGTCAGCATGGCTTTGTGAAGGGAAGGTCATGCCTCAGGAGCCTAATTGTTTTTTTTTTGAGGAGGTAACAAAATAAATTAATGAGGGTAGGGCAGTACATGTGGTCTACATGGATTTTATTAATGTATTTGGCAAGGTCTGCCATGTAAGACTCATTCAGAAATCCATGAGGAATGGCATCCATAGAACTGGAATAAAAAATTGGCTTGCAGGTAGAAAGCAGACAGTAGTGGTTGAACAAAAGTATTCTGCCTGGAGGTCATTGACTAGTGGAGTACCGCAAGAATCTGTTCTGGGATGCCTGCTCTTTTTGATTTTTATAAATGACCCGGATGAAGAGGCAGATGGATGGGTCAGTAAGATGGCAAATGATATGAAGGTTGGAGGAGTTGTGGATGTAAAGGAATGTTACAAGCAGATATAGATAGGATGCAGAGTTGGGTGTAAAAGTGGCAGATGGAGTTTACTCTGGATAAGTGTTAGGTGATCCACTTTGGAAGGACAAACCAGAAGGCTGAGTACAGGATTAATGGTTGGTTACTTAAGAGTGTGGAGGAACAGACAGACCTTGGGATCCAAATCCATACATCCCTCAAGGTCGCTACTCAGGTTAATAGGATAGTTAAGAAGGCTTATGGGATGCTGTGCTTAATTAATAGGGGGATTGAGTTTAAGAATAGTAAGATCATGTTGCATCTTTAAAAATCTCTGGTGAGACCACACTGAGAGTCGTGGAGCTCCTCACTTATGATGGAGTTACGTTCCGGCAAACCCATCAGAAGTCGATAAAATCGTAAGTTGAAAAAAAGACAAGTATACCTTGTATACACTGACAATGCTGTATCAGTCCCCACTCTGATCCCACTGCCCTGCTCTCTCTCTCTCTGCAAGGTTTATCACTGAACTAAAAGAAGGGATTGACCCAAGAGGCTGCAAAGGAGACACCTTGGAGGAATTATCAATGTTTATTGGAAAATTAAATTATGCTGTGATTACTTTAACGCATTATATGAAAGTAAATAATGACAGTCATGCTGTTGTACCATCGTAACTTTGAGAAAACGTAAGTTGGACTATCATTGGTAGGAGATCATCTGTATTGTGTTCAGTTCTGGTCTCATCCTTACAGGAACAGTGTGGAAGCTACGGAAAGGATGTAGAGGAGATTTAGCAGGATATTACCTGAATTATGAGGCAAGTTAGCAGAGGTGGGACTTTTTTCTTTGGAGTGTAGAAGGATGAGTGGAGACTTAATAGAGGTCCACAAGAATATGAGAGGCATAAATAAGGTGGACAGCTAGTGCTGGTTTCCCAGGGCAGGAATAGCAAACACCAGAGGACATATGTACAAAGTGAAGGGTGGTAAGTTTAGGGGAGACATAAGGGCTAAGTTTTTTTTACACAGTGAGTTGTGGGGGCCTGGAAGGCCTTGCCAGGGATGGTGGTGGGGGCTGAAATATTTGGGGCATTTAAGAGACTCTTAAACAGGCACATGGATGGAATAAAAATAGAGGGTTATGGGGGAAGAGAGGGTGCAGTACTTTTTTAAAGGAATATATGGGTCAGCACAACATCTAGGGCCGAAGGGCCTGTACTGTGCTTTAATGTTCAATGTTCTATATATAGATTTAAACTAAGAGGGCAAAGATTTAAAGGGGAGCTAAGTGGCAACCTTTTCACACAGAGCATAGTAAGTATGTGAAAGGATCTTCCAGAGGAAGTGGGAGAGGCATGTACATACAATATGCAAAAAAAAGACACTTGGATAGATACATGGAAAAATTATTTGGAAGGATATGGGACAAATGCAACAAAGTCATTTTTGCAACTGGTCAGCATTAGTGTGTTGGGCTGAAGGGACTATTTCCATGCTATTTATTCTTGATGACTATAAACCTAAGGTAAGAGGAAGGAGTTTTAAAGGGACCCAAGGACAACATTTTTTTTTAAAACACAAAATGGTTGATGTTTGGAAGTCACTGTGGGAAGAGGTGATGAAGTCAGATACAATCACTACCTTTAAGAGACATTTTGACAGGTATTCAAACAGGCAAAGGTGCATAACTATATAGTCCTAATGAAGGCAAATGACTTTGTGTAGATGGGCAAAAACTTGGGCACAAGCGCCTCTTTCTGTGTGTAATGACTGTGACTAAAGCACTCCATTAGTTTGACATGACCAACCCCATGTTCCGAGTCATTGCTACTCACTTGCAAGCCAATCTTTTATTCATGCAGGTTTCAGGTTCCTCTTCTATAATGTACATAATACACAAAATGTGTTTACAGTACTTTTGTTGGCATATAAAGAGATATGACTAGTCAGGCACCCCTGCCCAGAAGAGAAAGTAGAGTCCCTGCACAGACAATGAGTGTCTCTGAATCCCATGATTTCCTCCAATGTCACTGCCTCCTGCAACCTCCGTAGCTGCACCGTCTCCTGTTTGCCCCAGCAGTGAACCCAAGCTCCAGCACTCAGGTCACCCTCCTCTGCCCCTGGTTCCAATCTGAAGCTGTTAACTGCTTGCTATTGGCACCTTCAAGTCTTCCGGTTCCGATGTCAGTCTCCAGCAGCCTGATGTGAGGCTTTGGGCCTATGGTCTCTAATCCTGTAGGTTCTCCCAGGTTTCTTCTTCTTGATGAGCGCTTCATCCACTCTGGTATCTTATCTATTGCAACCCCAGTTGCATTAAGGAAAGCAAGAGAAAGCAGGTATTACTCAAGGTCACAGATGCACCTGATGTAATATGTCAAGTATGCCGACAGTCACCACAGTCAATTCTTCCACACCTGTGGAGGAGCATTGAAGATCTGCCTCTGCGCCCTGCTCCTCCTGGATCTGCACCAGTGACAGTGTCACAGCAGCTGCAGCAGTGTCCTATTTTACCTCCAACATCATGAGCTCTTATTTTGCAAAGTAACCCTGTGTGTGGCAAACACCTGCTGTAAATTCAAGTGTAAAACATGAAAGTCTGCAGACACCATGGTTGAAGTAAAAACACAATGCTGGAGAAACTCAGCATTGTATTTTATACAATAGAGATAAAGATACTACGCCCTCTATAATGTTTGGGACAAGGACACATTTGCCCATGTTCCACATTTTAAATTTGTAATCAAACAATTCATATGTGATTAAAGTGCACAATCCAGATGTTATTCTAGGTTATTTGTATACATTTTGGTTTGGCCATGTAGAAATTACAGCACTTTTTAAACATGGTTCTATAGCGTTCGCGCTATGCGAGCATGGAGAAGAACGATATGCACACCAAAGTCTTGAAGTCGAGACTGGTTTACTGCACTGGTTGTCATCTTTATATGGGCCCCAGGCGCTGACATCAGGGCCCGCGTCATCGAAGTGCTGGCCTGGGATTGGCCGGTGTTCCTGCCACAGTTCCCCATTTTCCCGCCGTGCAAGAAGTCACCTGGAAAGACAGCTGGTGTCACCCCAGATCTGCGCGTTCAGCCCAATTTTGTGCGCCAGTCCGTATAGCCGTGCGCGGGCCTACTACACAACCCCCCCCCCCGAACCAGTGATCAGACCGTTGTCTGTGGACTTGGACAGTGTGCTCCTGACTCATGAGGAAAGAGTGGAAACCAGCTCATTACATTACAGAATGCCGGTTTCAGGAGGTTGACGGTTAAAATCTCCTCCTTATTGCCAATGTTGAGGATGAAAGTGGAGCCGTTGTTCCTGAAGACCCTGTAGAGCCCCTTGTAGGGGTGGCTGATGTGTGTCTCTTCACACAAACACGTAATGACAAGTCCCTGGGGATATTATGTTTGGGCTGGTCATGTGGTGGGGTATGCCATGGTACCAGGGACCCCAGTTTTTGCCTCAAGTTCTCAAGGGCTGCCATGGGATCTTCCAGACATTTGTTGGGGGTGAGGAACTCCTCCAGAATGATTAAGGGTGCACCATACACCATCTCTGCAGCCAAGGCATTGAAGTCCTCCTTCGGCGTGATATGAATCCCCAGCAGGACCCAAGGCAGTTCGTCCACCCAGTTAGGACCCTTGACCCGGGCCATCAAGACTGCCTTGAGGTGCCTGTGAAACTGCTCCATCAACTCATTGGCCTAAGGATGATACATCATGGTGTGGTGGAGCTGTGTCCTCCAAGTTAGCTAACATTGCTTGGAGGTAAGTTGTGCCCCTGTCCAAGGTTTGGTTCCTTAAGTCCCCGAATCTGGACACCCATGTATTGATGAGTGCCCTGACGCAGGTTTCTGTGGTGGTATCAGGCCACCTCGTGGAGCAGTCAATCATGGTCAAGAGGTATTTCGCCCCACTATGTCAATATGAACCTGCGCTGCACTGGTTCAAAGGTCTGTGTGGCCCTCCATGTGAATCTGTACTTTAGCAGACTAGCAGATCATGCAGGTTTCGGCCCACTGGCTGACCTGCTCATGGAGGCCACGCCAAACAAACCTGCTAGCCACTACCTTGACCGTGGCTCGGATTCCAGGATGCGCCAGGTTGTGAATGGTGTTAAAAACCTGGCGCCTCCAAGCAGCCAAAACGATGGAGCAAGAGCTGCCAGTAGAGACGTCACACTCTAAGGCTGGAGACAGCTGTCCTATACGCAGGATCTCAGAGTCCTGCTGCTGCGCTTTGACAAGGGTCACTTAGTCGACTCACTGGGCAGGGCGTGTACTGACTCGATCGCAGGGTGTATCAGAGTATCAGCTACCATGTTGCTTTTCCTTGCAATGTGCTGTATGTCCATGGTAAATTCGGACACATAGGTCTAGTGTCTTTGTTGGGTTGTCCACGGATCCTATACCTTATGGAAGTTGAAGGTCAGCAGCTTGTGATCATTGAAAACCTTGAATTTCCGACCTAAAAAGTAACAGAAATGTCTTACCACCAGGTACAGTGCTGATAACTCTCAGTCAAAAGTGCTGTATTTGAGCTCTGGAGGGCAGAGGAGCCTGCTGAAAAAGACCAGGGGGTGCCACTGGCCTTCAATGCGGTGCTGGAGGCATCGACTGCCGGAGCGGAAGGTGCCTCTGGACCAGGAGGGTAGCATTGGCCAGCATGTCTTTGACATACTGGAATGCCCTTGAAGACTCATTGTCCCAGGCAATGTCCTTTGACTTGCCTGCCATCAGTGCGAAGAGGGTGCGAATGATGCATGCTGTTGCCGGTATGAACCTATGATAAATGTTTATCATACCGGTAAATTTCTGCAGCACTTTTACTGTGCGTAGCTTGGCGAAGTCCTGGACCGCCTTGACCTTTTTAGGGAGCAGGGGTAGCCCCGTGTCTGTTTATTCTGTGTCCCGGGAAGTCAATAATGTCTAGGCCGAATTGGTACTTCGCGGGCTTGTCAGCTTGAACTCACTCAGCCGGGTGCACAGTTGTCTCAGGTGGGCGGCATTGTAGCTGTGGCTAGCGATGAGGATACAGGCCAAATTGACGAATGCAAATGGGAGTTCCCAGCCCACTGTGTCCATCAGCCGCCAGAAAGTTTGCTTCGTGTTCTTTAGACTGAAGGGCATGCGTAGGAATTTAAACAAGCCAAAATGGGTTATAGTCGCAGTCTTGGAGACATCCTGGGGGTGAACTGGGATCTGGTGGTACCTGCGGATGAAGTCCATCTTGGAAAACACTTGTGCCTCATGTAGGTTGGTGGTGAAGTCTTGAATGTGGGGCATGGGATATCTGTTGGGTGTGGTGGCCTCATTGAGGTGATGGTAGTTGCCACATGGCCTCTAACCCCTCCCCCCACACTGTTTTGGGCACCATGTGCTTTGGCTCTGCCGCTCAGAACTGTGGCACCACTATTGAGGGGAAGGCTGCTAGGATGTGGGTGAATTTGTTGTCCAAAAGCATTGTAGAGTCCACGTGGGGGGTGGGTTGCTTGGCTTCCCCCAAAAGTAGAGTCTAAAAAGTTCTAGCATGCACTAAGCACTGTTCCTTGAGGTTGACCAGGAAGCAGTGGGCATGAAAGAAGTTGGCCCCCAGGAGCGGTTGTTCCACGGCTGCAAGAGTGAAGGTCCATGTAAAGTGGCTGTTACTAAACTGAAGGGGAATGGTGTGGGTACCAAAAGTCAGAACAGAGGAGTTGTTGTCTGTCATCAGTGCTGGGCCCTACTTGCCACTGCAGGTGTCGAGGCCTGCGGGGATTAGGATGCTTATCTCGGTGCCAGTGTGAATCAGGAAATCACTGCCCGACAAGGAGCCCCAAACATAGAGGAGGCTATTACGTGGGCCAACTGCCACAGCCATCAACGACGGTTGGCCAGGGTGTTTCCTGTAAACTCACAGGGTGGGCGACAAAGATGGGCCTCCACACCTCATCACTGATGATAGTAGCAGAATTGTCTCAGGGTATTAACTTGCCTCTCCACTGGTCTTGGTCTCACAGTCAGCTGTTTGTGAGGCTTGCTGATGTGGTCTATGATGGCATTGGTGTCCTTCTTCGCTCTCCAGAGCATGTCCGCCCAGGCTGCAATCCTCCGAGTGTTGCTGAATTCCTCGTCCGTGAGCAAGAGTCGGATATCTTCAGGCAGCTGCTCCAGAAAGATCTGCTCAAAGAGCAGGCAAGGCTTGTGGCCCTTGATCAAAGTGAGCATCTCGCTCATTAGGGTGGACAGGGCCCTGTTCCCCAATCCTTCAGTTTGCAGTAATCGGGTGGCATGCTCGTGCCGGGAGAGGCAAAAAGTGCGGTTAACAGCTCTTTGAGGTCCGTGTATTTACCTTGCTCCGGAGGCTGCCGCAGGAAGTCTATGACCCTTGGCACGATATCTTGATCGAGAGGCCTCTCAACATAGAAGTAGCAGGAGTCATTGATGGCAATGTGTCAAAGCTGGAACGGGGCCTTTGCCTGTTCAAACCCCACGTGTGGCTGTGACATCTAAATCATTGGGAGCCTGAATGAGACCACGTGGATAGTCACTGGGTCTGCTTGATCGGGGGTCACCTATATAGTGCTCATGCTATGCGAGTGTGGAGGTGAATGACATGCAAACCAAAGCCTTGAAATTGAGACGGGTTTATTGTACTGGCCATCATGTTTATATGGGTCCCAGGCACTGACATCAGGGCCCTTTGTCATCGGAGTGCCTTCCCTGGGAGTGGCCAACATTCCTGCCACAATTCCCCATCTTCCAGTCATGCGGGAGGTCACCTGGGACTACAGCCAGTGTCACCCCAAGGTCTGCACGGTTAGCCATTTTGTGGGCTGGTCAGCATCTCTGTGGGTGGGCTGCGACGGTCCCTCCATTTCAGGGCACCATAATGTTTGGGACATTTGGCTTCACAGACGTTTATGATTGTTCAGGTATGTTTAATTGCTTTATTTGGTGCAGGTATAAGAAGGCTAGACTTGCTTCCAAGCTTTTGATCAACTTTGGAGTCTGTAGTTGCCATTTTTCTACACGAGCACCAGAGTTGTGCCAATGAGAAGCCATTAGAAGCTGAAAAACAAGAATAAAACAGTGCAAATTTTAGGAATAACAAAATCAACTGTTTGTAACATCATTAAGATTGCCACTCTTTGATGACAATCAGCCGGTGACCCAACTCCCCGCTGCCTGACAGCCTCCCTCCCCACTGCCCCTGGCTCTTGGCGCGGGACTTTGGGGCAGGGGCAGTCGCCACGGAACGTTGGGGCGGGGGTGACATGCGCGGGACTTCGGGGCAGGGGTGGCTGCCGCGAGACGTCGGGGCAGGGGAAAACCCGGCGTCCCGTGCTGGCCGCCCCTGCCCCGACGTCCCGCGGTGGCTTCCCCTGCCCTGACATCCAGTGCCGGGTGCCCCTGCATCTGTT
The DNA here is from genome assembly GCF_036971445.1 of Narcine bancroftii. Lineage (NCBI taxonomy): Eukaryota > Metazoa > Chordata > Chondrichthyes > Torpediniformes > Narcinidae > Narcine > Narcine bancroftii. The sequence continues at coordinate 123,182,862 of NC_091473.1, read as the reverse complement.
CTGCGACTCAGCTGTAACGCAGTATGAAATCTTGGATCCCAACTACCGCATTCTAATGAGGTTTTACTGTATACTCTAAAACCTGCTGAGTTTCTCCAGCATTGTGTTTAATCACAGTGTCTGTAGATTTTCATGTTTTACCTTTCTCCACATATTGAAAGAGTAACCTGTTCCTACTGAGTAAACATGGAAGTTACAATTGGCAGTGCATGTGCTCTATATGGAAACCCAATTTTGCAATAGATGCAATATGTTTGAGACTCGTGCACTTGAACTATGAATAATACGATGTGCTCTAAGTTAAAAATTCCCTAAGATGAATAAAGTGACTTAACAAAACTCAGGTGCTAAAATCACCTTAACAAAAAAACCTAGTACCTAGTGAGCTCAGAAATCTCAAGGGGAATGGTAGGCCAAGGAAGACTTCCACTGTTGATGACAGAAGAATTCTCATCATTGTGATGGAATTGTAATATTAATCTTTAGATATATAAAATTCGACATATATTTGTTGTTGTGGGTTTGGACACAAGGACGCACAGACACACACTGTTACTTTCAGAGAAGCCATTCTCAGAGTCACAAAGTCTGGTCAGTATCCACAATAAAACTAGAGTTGTTTGTTCATTGAAATGAACAAGGTAGGAGATAAGGCACTAAGACAGTGGTTCTCAACCCTTTTCTTTCCACTCATTTACCAATTTAAGTAACCCTGATGCCATCAGTGCTCTATGATTAGTAAAGGATTGCTTAAGGTGGTTTGTAAATGGGAAAAGAAGGTTGAGAATCGCTGCTCTAGGCCCAATTGTTACTGAAATATTTTGCTCGAAAAAAAATTGTCCTTTGGAGTTACGATTAGCTACGATTAAAACAGTGGTTTTCAAACATTTGATTTCCACCCAGGTATCACCTTAAGCAAACCTTTCCTTATCACAGAGCACCTTTGGCATGGGGAATACTTAAAGTGGTATGTGAGAGAAAAGAAAAAGGTTGACAACCACTGCACTAAGGAGTGCGGAAGAGCAGAGGGATCTAGGAGTGCAGCTTTTGGTATCTTGGCTTTTATAAATCAAAGTATTGAGTATAGGAATTGGGATGTTATGTTGAAGTTGTTTAAGACATTGGTGGGGCCAAATTTGGAATATTGTGTGCAGTTCTAGGTGCCTAACTACAGGAAGGATATCAATAAGATTGGAAGAGTGTGGAGAAGATCTACTTGGATGTTAGACAATAGACAATAGGTGCTGGAGTAGGCCAATTGGCCCTTCGAGCCAGCACCGCCATTCATGGCTGATCTTTCCCTTTCAATAAGCAATCCCAGCCTTACCCCATAACCCTTAACTCCCCTGCCCACAAGAGCATTATCCAACTTTCTCTTAAATCTATCCAACAAATCCACCCCCACTACCCTCTGTGGCAATGCATTCCGCAGACCCACAACTCTCTGGGTAAAATAATTTCTCCTCATTTCTTTGTTAAATGGCCTTCCTTGTATTCTTAAACTATACTCTCTAGTCCTAGTCTCTCCCATCATTGGGAACATGTGCTCTGATTTCACCCTGTCAAGCCCTTTGATAATCCTAAATACCTCAATCATGTCTCCCCTCATCCTTCTAACTCCATCGCATATAATCTAAATCTTTCTAACCTATCCACATATGACAATCCTGCAATCCTGGGAACTAACCTTGTAAACCTGCACTGCACTCCCTCTATATCAAGTATGTCTTTTCTTAAATATGGGGACCAGAACTGGATGCAATACTCCAGGTGAGGTCTCACCAGGGCCCTGTACAACTGCTTCTCTACTCCTATACTCCAATCCCCTCTTTATGAAAGCCAACATACCGTTCGCCGCCTTCACCGCTTGCTGAACCTGCATGCTAGTTTTCAATGACTGGTGAACAAGTCCACCCAGATCCCTTTGCATTACCCCACTCCCTAACTTAACTCCATTTAAATAATATTCTGCTCTCTTGTTTCTGCCTCCAAAATGGACAACCTTGCATTTACTCACATTAAACTTCATCTGCCATCTTTCCACCCACTCCCCTAAACTGTCCAAGTCCCCTTGCAATTTCCTGGCATCCTCCTCACTCTTTACACTACCATCCAGTTTAGTGTCATCTGCGAATTTGTATATGTAGTTATTTATCCCCCTCATCCAAATCATTTACATAAATGACCAACAACTGAGGGCCCAACACCGATCCCTGCCGGACCCCACTCGTCACATCCTGCCATCCAGAAAATGACCTGTTTATCCCAACCCTTTATTTCTTATTTCTCAACCAATTATCTATCCATGACAGCACTCGGGTCTTCAGGGGTTGAGATACAGGGAAAGATTGGGCAGGTTAGGAATTTATTCCTTGGAGCAAAGAAGAATGAGGGGAGATTTGATCGAGGTTTACCAGATAATGAGAGGTATAGACAGAGTGGGTGCAAATAGGCTTTTTTCCAGTTTGATTGGGGGAGATAAATATGAGAGGTCATAGTTTTAAGATGAAGGGGAAGAGGTTTAGGGGGAACATTAGAAGTAAGTTTTTCACTCAGAAGAGGGTGGTTGGAGTGTAGAACAAGCTGCCATCTGATATGCTCAATGAAGGCTCAATATGAGTTTTAAGAGTAAATTGGATAGGTACATGGATGTGGGTGCAGGCCAGTGGGACTAGGGAGAAGATGGTCAGCATAGACTAGAGGGCCCAAATGCCCTGTTTTCTGTGTGGTAGCATTCTATGAAATAACTCGTACAATGGGGTTGCTCAAGGAGGACATCTAATTAAACAAAATACTCTGCTTGTTTACATATGTTAGAATGGAAACTCAGATGGCATCTGTTTAAACAAAGCAGGCTTTTGCTTATGGTCAACAGAGAGATTGGAGGCTTTGGGTCATTAAACTTTTGGAAGAGATAAAGTTGTATGCTTTTAGCATATAGATGTGAAGTAACTTTGAAGTAACTTCAAAGACAGCAATGATGTCATGTCACATTATTAAAGATATTTTCAGAGAAAATGTTACTGAAACCTGAAGAAGGTTGCTTGATCATCCTGTAAAAAACAGTAACCTCTAGAGAGAGTGGTGCTGTTCTATATTGTATTCTCCTTTTTATGGGAGATACATAAAATCATTGGCAATGAAGAAGAGCCATTTCACTGTCTCTTTGCAAAAGAGGGCAGTTCTACTGTGTTCATTTCTACATGGTGCTTCATGTAACCCTATCTGGGTTTGTTATATCATGCAGAGGCTACAAGCACTGTAACCTCCATGAAAGAGAGGAAAAATCACTCGTATGAAGAAACATTGCTTTGAAAACAACTCAAGAAATTCCTGAGAGTTAAAGAAATCTGATGACTTGATGCTTCAAAATATTATGTAACTATTTTTGAGCAACACTTTAAAGACTGAGTTTCAACACAAAAGCTTTTTGAGATTGAACTTTAAAAATTGACTGTTCATAATCGTGGCTCAACTATAATGGTTAGGACCTGACCCCCCTCCACACACACACACACACACACACACACACACACACACACACACACACACACACACACACACACACACACACACACACACACACACACACACACACACACACGTTTGTGCATAGTGGGGTTAAGTTAGAGTTTAGTCAGAAGTATTATTAATAAAAAAATTTGGGTAGATGGGGCTTGTTAACCACGGATGGCAACTCATCGAGGAGAAGGAAAATTCTGATTTCAAATCTCCACTTATGGGAAAGGCTTTGAGAGTAAATTCCGAGGGAAAAATCCGGAGTTAGAGTCCCAATGGCGGCTGACGGCTGTACCCAGCACTGGCATGGAAACTCCTGCAATGCTGCTGGCACCAAACTGTATCGACTTTCATCGTCCCTTTGGATCTGTCACTAACACATAGAGGGGGATCCTACTGAATGGATCTCCAAATCAACTTTGCCCTGGCTTGGGCCCTGGAAGTTATCATTGTCCATAGACACAATATCGCTGGCACTCCACTCAACTGTGGATCACCTCAAATAGCAACTCATACATACGGCTGCTCTTCATCGACTACAGCTCAGCCTTCAACACCATTACCCCTCAGTGCTGGTCAAGAAGCTAAAACCTCTGGGCCTCTGCAGCTGGATCCTTGACCAGCCAATAAGAATTTGAAACAATGTCTCCTCCTCACTGATTATTAATACAGGCACACCTCAAGGGTGCATGTTTAGCTCACTGCTCTACTCATTATACACCCACAACTGTGTGGCCAGGCACAATTCCAATACTATTTACAAATTTACCAATGACACCATAGTTGTCAGCAGAATAACAAATGGCAGTGAGGAAATGTACAGGAGGGAGATAGATCAGCTCATTGAGTGGTGTCACGCCAACAACCTTTTACTCAATGTTGGCAAAACCAAGGAGATCATTGTGGATTTCAGGAGGAAGTTAGGGGAACACAGCCCAGTCCTCATTGAGGGCTCAGTAGTGGAGAGGGTCAAGAATTTTAAATTCCTAGGTGTCAACATCTCTGAGGATCTATCCTGGAGCCTCCATGTTGATACGATCATGAAGTAGGCTCGTCAGCAGCTATACTTTGTGAGGTGCTTGAGGAGATTCGGTCTGTCACTGAAAATTTTCGAAAACTTTTGCAGGTGTACTGTGGAGAGAATTCTGCCTGGTTGCTTCACTGCCTGGTATGGAGGCGCCACCTCTCAGGACAAGAATAAACTCCAGAGGGTTGTTAACTCGGCCTGCGATAGATATCACAGGTACCATGGAGGACATTTAAAGAGGCATTATCTTACAAAAATAGCCTCTCTCCTCAAAGACCCTCACCACCCAGGCCAAGCCTTCTTCACTCTGCTACCATCAGGGAAAAAGGTACAGGAGCCTAAAGACAAGCAAGCACTCAGTGGCTTCTTCCTTGCTGCGATTAGATTCTTGAATAATAAACAAACCAAAGGCACTGGCTTACTTTTTGTGGACTATTTAAAAAAATTTATTGTTTTAAGGTGGGTGTCACAAAACACTGAATTTTGTGACTTGTTCGTGACAATAAATTCTGATTCTGATGAACCTGTATCAGAGTAGCAAAGTGTAGAGTCATAAGGAAACTGCCCAAGATCCAAATCATACCAGCTCATCTGTGAAACATGGTGGTGGGGGTGTTATGGGCCTGGACATGTATAGCTGCCACAAGTACTTATCTTTATTGATGATGTAACTACTGATAGCAGTAACAAAATGAATTGCGAGGTGTATAGAAACATCTTGTTTGTTCAAGTTTGATCAAATGCCTCCAAACTGATTGAACGGTGCTTCACCCTAAAGCAAGAAAATGATCCCAAACATACTGCTAAAGCAACAAATGAGTTTTTCCAAAGCTAACTACTTCAAAATATTTGAATAGCCAAGTCATTCTTCACCTGATCTAATCCAATTGAGCATGCCTTCCATATATTAAAGACTGAGTTTCATCGTCCCTTTGGATCTGTCACTAACACAGAGAGGGGGATCCTACTGAATGGGCAACAGATGGATCTCCATATTAACTTTGCCCTGGCTTGGGCCCTGGAAGTTATTATTGTCTTGGTGAATTTCTATTGCTGCTGGTCTAGTTGGTAACATCACAATGAAGAAAAATTCCCAAATGCTTGTTCGACAGATCAGAGACATTCTTCAGAATGCAGGTATGGATGTGTCAAAGAGTACTTGTTCTGATCTATCACTGAATATGCATCATGAAGGAGTTAAAATGAGCTGGTGCTTGTTATTAATGTTTAAATACCTGAAGTTCATGCAGTTGTTCTGTTGAAGAAATCAACTGCAGGTGAAGCAGGAGATGACTGCAACATGGCATATAGAATATAAAACATGACAGCAAAGTACAGGCCCTTAAGCCCTCGATGTTGTGCCGAACCATATATTTCTACCAAAAAAAATACTGAACCCTTGTAAACCTCAGTTTTTTTTTCTTTCATCTATGTGCCTGTCTAAGATTCTCTTAAATGCCCCCAATGTTTCAGCCTCCTCCGCCAAGGCATTCCAGGCACCCACAAGTGTCTGTGTTTATAAAAAAAAACTTACCCCTGATGTCTCTTCTAAACTTCTCTCCCTTCAATTTGTATATACAGGTAGTCCTCGATTTCCGACTGATGCGTGTTATGTCCACCCGTACATATGACCAAAATTTAAAAAAAAATCTTTATTAAAACTACTGTTCAAGTACATATTTGTATTAGACGTACTGTTGTGGTGAGCTGTCGGCCAGAAGCAAACACGTAAAACCAAAAGACTGTACAACAGGCTTTGTTCGATGTAAAACTCCACAGAGCCAGCTGTGAGGAGAGCTGCTGTGAGCTCTGAGAGTGACTTCGAAGGGCCGGCTCAGGCTTAGATCCCGGAGGGTGATTGACACCCGACCATGTGGGGCTTGGTCTATTTAGGTTGGCTGATTGACAGCCGGCCAGGTGTTGTCTTGTCCCCATGCTCTTCTGCAGGTCAGAGGTTGCCCCCTGCAGTAGGCCAGTGGTGTACCACCACATTCACCCCCTTCTTTAAAATTGACCTGGGGGGGGGTGCGGAGGAGTTGCAGTAAAAGCCCTGACATATACACAATATTTACAGATTAAGATGGTCCGGTGGCCGTTGGAGTCTCTGCGATGGTTGCAGGGCTGGCTCCTGGTCACTGGTCAATGAGGGTGTGGGAGGGCTAGAGGCAAAGGCCGGTGTGGCTGGCATGGTGCAGCGTGGAGAGGAAGCTGGGGTCGAGTCGTGTGCATCGCATAGGATGTGCAGGGGTTTGGATTCGACCCCCACGGATGTAGCAAGTCCTTGGTGCCAAAAGAGGTCTTGAGTGCCCCATTGCTGTCCGGGGTCAGGGGTGTGTGTCAGCTGCCGGGGTCCTGGGCTGGAGGATGCTATGTTGTAGTGGGTGCTCCTGCCAGTGCCAGGTCCCTGGTTGAGACGGTCTCCTCCCTGCCGCTGCCAAACCTAACATAGGCATAGTTGTGGTTTGCGTGTAGGAGGAATACCTGCTTGACAAGGGCTTCGGCCTTGTGTGCCTGCACGTGTCTACGCAGGAGCACCGGTCTCGGGGACGCGAACCATGCCGGGAAGGAGGTTCCAGTCGCCGATCTCCTGTGGAACGAAAACAGACGTTCGTGAGAGGTCACATTGGTAGCCGTGCACAGAAGTGACCGAATGGCATGGAGTGGCTCCGGAAGAGCGTCCTGCCAGTACTCTATGGACCACCTTTTTGACTTAAGAGCCAAAAGAACTGCCTTCCAGATCATCCCGTTCTCGCGTTCCACTTGCCCATTACTTTCAGGTTGTAACTAGTCGTGCGACTAGTCGCGATGCCCCTTGATGTCAGGTACTGGTGCAGTTCTTCACTCATGAAGCTGGATCCCGGTTGCTGTGGATAAATGTGGGGTAGCTAAACATGGTGAAAATCTGTGTCAGTGCCCTGATGACGGTGGTCATGGTGGTGTCTGGGCAAGGGATGGCAAAGGGGAAGCGGGAGTACTCGTCTATTACAGTGAGGAAATAGACGTTGCGATTCGTGGAAGGCAGGGCCCCCATGAAATCGATGCTGAAGCGCTTGAAGGGCCAAGTAGCCTTCACGACATGAGCCTGGGGCGGGTGGAAAAAACATGGTCCTGACATCCTTGACGGAGTACGGGCGGTTCTGGTACTTGATAAAATGGTATAAACGGGTGACGCCTGGGAGGCCGAGGGACTCGTGCAGTGCCTGCAGCTGTTCGTCATGGAGTAATGCACAGGGAAGGGCGTTGGGGGAGTCGTTAAACTTCCCGGGACGATACTGGGTGTTGTAGCTGTAACTCGACTCGACTCTCCAGCACAAGATCTTGTTCTTAATCCTGTCCCTGTGTGTGGTGTTGAACATGAACGCCACTGCCCGCTGGTCAGTGGAGGTCTGAGGGAGCCTGGAATTGAAGGCTTCAGTGTGCAGTGCTGCTGCCTCCAGGGTTCAAATTACCTCCACTGTTTTGGCCAGTGAGTAGATATTTTCTTCCAGTATCTGGTGGCACTCGTGCATAGCCCTCGGATGTAGGCGTCCCTGATCAGTCTCTCAACCTCCCTTTCGCTTACCCCGGGTTCAGCCACACAAGGTCGGGCCAAGGTAGGACTCGGCTGCCTCCCTGGGTTGTTGGGCTCGGATACTCAGGAGATACCTTGCAAAGACCACATTTGTGGGAGGTTTGTACATGTCCTCGAGGGTGGTCATCGCTTCCGAGTACCCGGTGCAGTCTTTGAGAGCCTGGAAGGCTCGGGGACCAAGCTTGGATCGGAATAAGACGAGTCTCTTTCGATCAGAGTCCAAGATGTCATTGAACCTCGATGATCGCTTTAACCGTGTGCCTCCAGATCTTGAAGCATGTTTCTGCTTCCGGGTGGCATGGGTTGATTTCAAGACTCCCGGCGCTTAGGAGCTTATCAATAGCAGCTTGTAAAAATTTTACGTTGAATAAATTGTGGTGCTCTGTCAGTCAGAAGCAAACACACAAAACCAAAAGACTGTACAACAGGCTTTATTTGATGTAAAACTCCACAGAGCCAGCTGTGAGAGAGTGCTGCTGTGAGCTCTGAGAGTGACTTCAAAAGGCCGGCTCAGGCTTATATCCCAGAGGATGACTGACACCCGACCGGATGGGGCTTGGTCCATTGACAGCCGGCCAGGTGTTGTCCCCATGCTCTTCAGCAGGTACAGAGGTTTCCCCCTGCAATAGGCCAGTAGTGTACCACCACAACTGTTCACAGTGGTCCACTTTTCCCAGCAGCAGCCCGAAGTCACCGCTTCTCATCGGCAGCCAGAGGTCCCTGTTCCCTAACTTATGACCAACCAGAGTTACAACCAGTCCTTTGGTCACCATTACAATTGTAAGTCGGGGACTACCTGTATGTCCTCAGGTGTTTGCTATTCTTGCAGCGGGTAAAAGGTGCTGACTGTCCACCCTGTCTTTGCTTGTCAGAATCTTGTAGACCTCTATTAAGTCTCCTCTCATTGTCCTTCACTCCAAAGAGAATATCCCAACTCTTCTAACTTTGCCTCAAGACTTATTTTCCTATCCAGGGAACATCCTGATAAATCTTCTCTGCACCCTCTCCTTAGCTTCCACATCCTTCCTATATTGAGGTGACCAAAACTGAACACAATACTCTAAGTGTGGTCTCACCAGAGATTTGTAGAGTTTCAATATGGCCTCCTGACTCTTGAACTCAATCCCCCTATTACTGAAGCCTAACATCCCATTGGCCTTCTTAACTATCCTATTAACCTGTGCAGCAACCTTGAGAGATAGATGGATTTGAACCCCAAGGTCCTTCTGTTCATCCACTTTCTTAAATAACCAACCATAAACCCTGTGCTCAGCCTTCTGGTTAGACCTTCCAAAAAAGCATCACCTGACAATTATCTGAATTGATCTCCAACTGCAAGTTTTCCACCCAATTCTGTCTTTATCCTTTTATAACCTATGACAATCTTTAGCAACATCCACAACTCCTACAACTTTTGTATCATCTGCAAATGTACTGACCCAACATTCTAGTTCTTCATCCAGGTCATTTATAAAAAAATCACAAAGAGCAGGGGTCCCAGAACAGATCCTTGCGGTCCTCCACTAGTCATTGACCTCCAGGCAGAATACTTACCATCCACTACCACTCCCTACTTTCTACATGCAAGCCAATTTTTTAATCCACACAGCCAACTTTTTCTAATTGAGTCTCTCATGGGGTTTCTTGTCAAATACCTTACTAAAATGAATGTTGACCACATCTACCGCCCTACCGTCATCAATTTATTTTGTTACCTCCTCAAAAAAAATTAATTAAGCTCGTGAGGCATGACCTTCCCTTCACAAAGCCATGCTGACTATCCTTGAGTAGCCTGGACTTCTCCAAATGCTCATAGATCCTATCCTTAAGAATCCTCTCCAATAGTTTGCACACCACTGATGTAAGACTCACAGGTTTATAATTCCCAGGATTCTCCCTATTCCTTTTTTAAACAAGCAGACCACATTTACCATTCTCTAAATGTCTGGCACTTCAACAGTGACCAAAGGAGGACACAAGATTATAGCCGCTGCCTCAGGTTGAGCACCATCACACTGAGCTCTGACACATTTCAGGTCTGTGTGCTCAGCACACTCCTGTTCATGCTACTGACCCATGGCTGCATTGTCAGATTCAGCTCCAACTGTGATAGTAAGTTTGCAGATGACACCCTAATAGTTGGCCTCATCAGCAACTACGATAAGTTGTATTAAAGAGAAGAGTTGGATATATTGTGAAATGATGTGAAAGTAACAACCCAAGTTTCAACATGGACAAGACAAAGGAGATGATCGTGTACTTCAGGAGGAACAGGAACGACCTGTCACCACTACACATCAAAAACTCTGAAGTGGAGAGAGTGGAGAACAGCACCAAGTGCCTTGGAGTTCACTTAAGTAGTATCCTATAGTGGACACTGAACATCTCCTCACTTGTCAGCAAGTTGCAACAGTGACTGCGCTTCCTGGGAAGACTGAAGCGGGCAAGGCTACCAGCCATCATTATATTAACCTTCTGCAGGAGCTCTATCAAGAGCATCCTGGCTGGCTTAATCACAGTGTTGTATAGTTGCTGCAGAGAAGAGGATTGGTGCTCAATCCATAGGACCATAAAAGAGGTAGAGAGGATCAATGGAGTCTACCTCCCCACCCCCCCCCAACTTCATCGATGTGGTCTACCGGGAATGTTGTCTGAAGAGGGTGCGCCAAATCATTGAGGACTTCTTCCACCCTGCACACAGCATCTTTCAGCTGCTCCCTTCGGGGAAGAGATACAGGAGGATCAGAGCCAGCACCACCAGGCTGAGGAACCACTTCTTTCCATGGTCAGTGAGAACGCTGAATGACCAAAGGAACTGCTCTCACGAACCATCTGAGACTTTCATATACAAAACAATATCTATTTATTTGTATAGATAAAATACTTGTCCTGCAAATGTATTGTTCGTCTGTATGTGTGCTGATTCTGGTTGTGTGTCTGCTAGTTTTGCACTGAGGACCAGAGAATGCTGTTTTGTCAGGTTGTACTTATGCAATCAGATGACAATAAACTTGACTTCCCACAGCCATCTGGGGTATACTGTGTCCGGCCCCAGGGACTTAACAATTTTAATATTTTTAAGAAGATGAAATACTTCCTCTTAATCTCAACATGGTCCAGCCCACAAGCCTGATCTATTTCGACCTCACCCTGATCAAGGTCCTTTTTTCTTGTGAATACTGAATCAAAGTATTCATTTAGGACCTCCCCAACCTCCTCTGCCTCCAAACACATTTTCTCCTTTATCCTTCAGTGACCCCACTTTCATTCTCGTTATCCTTCAGTTCTTCATGTGTTTGTGGAATGCCTTGGTATTCTCCTTAATCCTATATGCCAAGGCTTTCTTATGCCCCCTTTGAGCTACTATCTTAAACTCTTTCCTGGCTACCATATACTTTTCATGAGCCCTTCCTGTTTCCTGCTTCCTAAATCTAATATCTGCTTCCTTCTTTCTCTTAACTAGTTGCCTCACCATGGTTCCCCTTTTTGATGATCTTTTCCCTGTTCCAGTGGGTCAAACCAATCCTGAACCCAGTGCAAGTGGCCCCTAAACTTCCTGCACATTAATTTTGTGCTTTCACCTGTGAACATATGTTTCCAATTTACTCTCACTAGTTCCTGCCTCTGTCTGCTTTTATCCTTTTCCATAGTTAATCTAAAGATCAGGGAGTTGTGTTCACTCTCATTGAAATGATTCCCTCCCCCCTCTCAAGATGTCCGCCACCTGATACCTACACAGTATTAGATCCGGTGAGGTCTCTCCTTTTGTTGGCTGGTTCACATACTGTGTCAGAAATATTTCTTGAACACACCTGACAAATTCAGCCCCACCTATACCTCTTCCAGTCAGGAAGTGCCAGTCAATATTATCTTCCATAACAACAACCCTCTAATTTCTGCACCATTCCAAAATCTGTCTGTTTGTCGGGCTATTTGGTGGCCTATAGACTACTCATAGTACATGATTGCTCCCTTCCCATTTCTGAAAAGTGGCAAAGCAGCAGGTATGGATGGAATCCCCCCAGAGGTCTGGAAGGCTGGCGGCAAAACTCTGCATGCCAAACTGCATGAGTTTTTCAAGATTTGTTGGGACCAAGGAAAACTGCCTCAGGACCTTCGTGATGCCACCATCATCACCCTGTACAAAAACAAAGGCGAGAAATCAGACTGCTCAAACTACAGGGGAATCACGCTGCTCTCCATTGCAGGCAAAATCTTCGCTAGGATTCTACTAAATAGAATAATACCTAGTGTCGCCGAGAATATTCTCCCAGAATCACAGTGCGGCTTTCGCGCAAACAGAGGAACTACTGACATGGTCTTTGCCCTCAGACAGCTCCAAGAAAAGTGCAGAGAACAAAACAAAGGACTCTACATCACCTTTGTTGACCTCACCAAAGCCTTCGACACCGTGAGCAGGAAAGGGCTTTGGCAAATACTAAAGTGCATCAGATGTCCCCCAAAGTTCCTCAACATGATTATCCAACTGCACGAAAACCAACAAGGTCGGGTCAGATACAGCAATGAGCTCTCTGAACCCTTCTCCATTAACAATGGCGTGAAGCAAGGCTGTGTTCTCGCACCAACCCTCTTTTCAATCTTCTTCAGCATGATGCTGAACCAAGCCATGAAAGACCCCAACAATGAAGACGCTGTTTACATCCGGTACCGCACGGATGGCAGTCTCTTCAATCTGAGGCGCCTGCAAGCTCACACCAAGACACAAGAGAAACTTGTCCGTGAACTACTCTTTGCAGACGATGCCGCTTTAGTTGCCCATTCAGAGCCAGCTCTTCAGCGCTTGACGTCCTGCTTTGCGGAAACTGCCAAAATGTTTGGCCTGGAAGTCAGCCTGAAGAAAACTGAGGTCCTCCATCAGCCAGCTCCCCACCATGACTACCAGCCCCCCCACATCTCCATCGGGCACACAAAACTCAAAACGGTCAACCAGTTTACCTATCTCGGCTGCACCATTTCATCAGATGCAAGGATCGACAATGAGATAGACAACAGACTCGCCAAGGCAAATAGCGCCTTTGGAAGACAACACAAAAGAGTCTGGAAAAACAACCAACTGAAAAACCTCACAAAGATAAGCGTATACAGAGCCGTTGTCATACCCACACTCCTGTTCGGCTCCGAATCATGGGTCCTCTACCGGCATCACCTACGGCTCCTAGAATGCTTCCACCAGCGTTGTCTCCGCTCCATCCTCAACATCCATTGGAGCGCTTTCATCCCTAACGTCGAAGTACTCGAGATGGCAGAGGTCGACAGCATCGAGTCCACGCTGCTGAAGATCCAGCTGTGCTGGGTGGGTCACGTCTCCAGAATGGAGGTGCATCGCCTTCCCAAGATCGTGTTATATGGCGAGCTCTCCACTGGCCACCGTGACAGAGGTGCACCAAAGAAAAGGTACAAGGACTGCTAAAGAAATCTCTTGGTGCCTGCCACATTGACCACTATCAGTGGGCTGATATCGCCTCAAACCGTGCATCTTGGCGCCTCACAGTTTGGCGGGCAGCAACCTCCTTTGAAGAAGACCGCAGAGCCCACCTCACTGACAAAAGGCAAAGGAGGAAAAACCCAACACCCAACCCCAACCCACCAATTTTCCCATGCAGCCGCTGCAACCGTGTCTGCCTGTCCCGCATCGGACTTGTCAGCCACAAACGAGCCTGCAGCTGACGTGGACTTTTACCCCCTCCATAAATCTTCGTCCGCGAAGCCAAGCCAAAGAAAAGAAGAGACTACTCATAGTACATGATTGCTCCCTTCCCATTTCTGACTTCCACCAACACTAACTCAGTGGACACTCCCTGGGCAGCTTCCTCCCTTTCAATAGCTGTGATGCAATCCCTGATCAGGGACACCTCAATTTACAGGGAGGCAATGGATATACTCAAGGACCAGTACAGGGAGAAAGTCAACAAAGTATATGCCAGGCACATGGTGGCCACCTGCAGTCAGAGACTGGGTGAATCAAGCGACGAGTTCCTCTGTGCCCTATGGGGACTCACACGAACGTGCAACTTCCAGTCAGTGTCGGCCGCCCAAAACACTGAGGACATAATCCAGGACACCTATGTTGCAGGCGTAAGGTCAGACTATGTGTGCCAGAGGCTACTCGAGCAGAGTAAGTTGAACTTAAAAGAGGAGATTGATCTCATGAAATTGCTGGAGATTGCCATCCCTAACAAGGAAGCTTACTCAGCGAATGGTATAGAGTCCACACAGGGGCGGCCATCTTGGGTTTACAGGGCAGCAGTCTGCTACTGCATCCAAACAGCGAGCCCACCGCAGCTGTGGTCTTCCAGGAGCACCTGAAGTGCTACTTTTGTAGCCAACCAAAGCACCCCTGAAAACACTGCAGAAAGAAGGGATTCTACGCAAAGGTCTGTCGATCACAGTCCCAGAGCTGCCACATGTAAACGACACTTTCCTTATTCTAATAAATCCTAATTTTAAAGTATCTTCCAAAAGCATTAGCTACAATATTCTGAATTTCCATCTCTTTAATCCAATAAGTCCAACTCTGTGACTGCTGCTTTATGTAGCTTTAATTCATTGATAAAACAGATAGACATTTTGCATAACTTTGCATTAAGACTTTCTTAATGATGAATAACAAAGATACACAGAAAAATTCAAAGAAAAATTTCTCATGCTTTCTCTACATGTTGAAGAATAATGAGTAAGCCATTAGTCTGGGCTGATATTATGACATATTACATCATAGTCACTATGGTAACTCAACAAACAATAGGTCTCTTAAAGAGAAAGGCACAAAATTAACTAAAAATCAAAAAACACAAGGTTTTAACTATTACACTGCATGTGCAGTGTGGGGGCTGCCATATTGGTTGCCATCATCTTCCAGAGATGACCATGCCACGGGGCCACTATCTTGGACACCATCAGCTTCTGGGGACAACCACTCTGCCACATGGACGCCTCCATTATGCTCCCAGACTACGTGTCAGCATGAACCAGACCATAAACCAACACTGGACTCCATGGTACTGGATCAAAACAGCTCGCAACAACACTCCCAGTCTATGATGGGCATCTTTATCAACAATCAAGTGACAAGGGTCACCTTTAGAATAACTATGGAAAAGGATAAAAGCAGGCAGAGGCCTTTTTGATAGGGGGAGCACTGAGAGTTTTATCGACCCTAATTATGGTGCAGCATTACTCCAGTAAGCTATAAATTCACCCAAGCCTCAAAGTCCCACTCAGCTGAGATCTGCAACTACACCATTGTGACACTGACTATGTGGGGCCCGACTTACAAGGACTTTTAAACTCTTCATCATACTGCTGGGGTTGGACTTTCAGCGCCACCTTAAGAGTGTTACAATGCAGTATGACGGTAATCTCCCCCTCCCCCCTTATGGTCGGCAACCCGCAGTTTGTCAGCCGGCTGCCCTGTTCCCCCCCCTCCCCCGCAGGCCCAACCGACCCTCTCTACTCTCCTTTTTTTAAATTAAACTTTATTTATTTGAAGAATCGTTAGTAGTAATACAAAATACATTCCATACAGAAAATTTTATGAATATATATTAAAAAAATAAAGAAAAAAACAAGAGAAAAAAAATTAAATCAAATCCCCATCCCCCCCCCCCACCCCATCAGCCAACTCTCTTAAGGAGAGCTAAAAATATATAAAAACAAACTAAAAGTATGTAATAAATCAAAATTTATCTAAATGCATATATTCCAAATATGGTAACCACTTATTAACAAAAAAGAATAATTGTCATGCAGATTATATGTAATTTTTTTATATAACAATACAAGCTTTCAATTCATTTTGCCATTGCATTATATTAATCACTATATTATCTTTCCATGTACTTGCTACACATTTTCGAGCTACAGACAATGCTAAATATATAAATACAATTTGAAATTTATCCATCCCTAATCCCCTTAAAGGAATTATATAACCCATTAAAAAAATAGATGGATCTAATGGTAACAAAATTATATAATTTTTCCAAAATTAACTTAATTTCATCCCAGAATGGTTGTAATGCACACAAGACCAAACAGTATGTAAAAAAGTTCCAGTACATACACCATATCTAAAACAAGAATCCGAATTACTAAAACCATATTTTTTCAATTTCTCTAGGGTTAAATACAACTGATGTAGAAAATTATAATTAACCATTCCATACCTCACATTCGTCAATTTAGTAACACTATCATGGAACATATCTGCCCAGTAGACTTCAGGAATAACAAAAGCTAAATCATTTTCCCATGTAAGCTTAGACTTCTCCCATTCTGACTTATCCATATTGTCTTGTAATACTTGGTACATAACAGAAATATAAGCCCTTTTTGGTATAGAAGAAATCAAAGACTCGAATTCCGTCAATACAGGTAAAATCATCTCTCTACTATACATATTTTTCACCAAAGATCGAAGTTGATAATAAACAAATAAAGAATTTTCAGCAATATCAAAACGCTCTATCAATTGATTGAAAGAAAGAAACTGTCCTTCTACAAAACAATCCTGTAATGTTTTTATACTGTGAGAATCCCAACTCTTTAAATGACTATTAAACATTGAAAAAGAAATAAGCTGATTATTATATATTGGAGTTAAAATTGACAATTTACCTTTTGATCCTAAAATCTTATTTTTAAAAAATCCATAGTTTTAATAGATGTTTTAATATCGGCATATTATATTCCCTCAACAAATTTACATTCCATCAAAATATAAATTGATAAACCTCGACTTCAGAAATACCATCTCAACTGAATCCCAACTCGGGGGATGGTCCAAATCCATCAATCTACTAATAAATTTCAACTGGGCTGCTTCATAATAATTTTGAAAATGAGGTAATTGAAGTCCACCTAACGCATACCTCCAAGTAAGTTTATATAATGCTACCTGTGGTAATTTACCTTTCCATAAAAATTCTCTCGTAACTTTATTTAAATCCTGAAAGAAACTCTTTGAAAGAGAACATGGTATGGATTGAAATAAATATTGAATATGAGGAAAAATATTCATCTTAATACAGTTAACTTGACCAATTAAAGTTAACGGAAGATCTTTCCATTTAATTAAATCTGCTTTAATCTTTTTTAATAATGGAACATAATTTAAGTTGTATAAAGATTGAGACTCTATTTACAATTATTCCTAAATATTTAATTTTATCAGACCATTTCAGTTTTATAATATTTTTATACTCTGAATAATCTCCTTCTCTGACTGGCAAAATTTCACTCTTATCCCAGTTAACTTTATATCCCGATAATGTTCCATATTATAATAAACATTCCCATAAATGTAGGAATGATTGTTCTGGGTTTGTTAAGTATGTCAAAACATCATCTGCAAATAAATTAATCTTATACTCTTCATCCATAACTCTCATCCTTCTTATCTGTTCATTCTGCCTTATTGTTTGTGCTAATGGTTCAATAGCCAATGCAAATAGAGCTGGTGACAATGGACAACCTTGTCGAGTTGAATGCATCAATTTAAACGATGATGAAACTTGACCATTTGTCACCACCCTGGCAGTTGGGTTCGTATATAAAGCTTTAACCCAACCAGTAAAAAAAGGGCCAAATTTAAACTTCTCCAATACTTTAAATAAAAAATCCTATTCGACTCTATCAAAGGCTTTTTCCACATCAAGCGCAACCACCATTGGATGGTTGGGCTGCTGCTGATATGCATTGACCAAACTAATCAATCGAAGAATATTATCTGAAGCATTTCTATTTTTAATAAAACCTGTTTGATCAACATGTATCAATTTAGGTAAATACCTAGCAAGTCAAATTGCTAACAGTTGTGCTATAATTTTATAATCAACATTCAATAAAGAAATAGGTCTCTTCGAAGACACTTTCAACGGGTCTCTATCTTTTTTCGGGATTACAGTAATTAAACCACGAGCAAAATTCTGGTAACTTATACTGTTCAGTCACTTGTAATACCTCCTCAAACATCAAAGATAAATCTTCATAAAAAGTTTTATAAAATTCCTCCGAAAACCCATCATCGCCTGGTGACTTCCCATTGGGCATTTCCAACATAGCTGCCTTAATCTCTAATTCTGTAAATGGAGCTTCCAGATCCATAACATCCTCCTCTTCTAATGCTGATAACGTTAACTTAGATAAATAAGAATGAATAGAACCACTATCCCGATTTCCCCTCAGAAGTATATCATTTTTTATAAAATGAATAAAACTGGTCATTAATTTCCTGAGGTTTATAGGTAACTGTTGAGTTCTTTTTTACAGCATTAATAATCCATGAAACCTTCTTTATGTGCCCTCTCACCCAACTCATAATAACGCTGCTTAGATCGATTAATTAAACATTCAAATTGATACATCTGCACCGTATTATAACACAATTTCAATTTAGTCAAAGCCACTTTTTTTTATCTTCTGTCACTTCCTTCTGAAATTCCTTCTCCAATTAATCAATTTGCTTTTCTAATTCTAAACTTTCTGCCATATACTGCTTCTTAACTTCAGTGTTATAGCTAATAATCTGTCCTCTTAAATAAGATTTTAACGCATCAAATAACACAAAATGACTTTTTACTGTATTAGCATTTTCAGACATAAAAAAAGTAATCTGTTCTTTAACAAAGATAACAAACTCGGGGTTTTTTCAACAATATTGTGTTAAATCTCCATCTATAAGATGAACGTACCACTTCAGAACTTACATAAGAAAAAAAAATAAAGAATGACCTCATATAACCCTCCTTTTGTATTTTGCCTGTAATACCCTTCCTTGTAAATGTGTGGATACTAAAAAAAAAATCTTTTAGAGAAAATGAATCATGTCGAGACGAATAAAAAGAAAAATTCTTCTCTGTAGGATTAACCCTTCTCCAAATATCCACCAAATTTAAATTTTCATCAAGACCCCAATTTGTGTAGCCATCTTTGATTTCTTTATACTTTTTGGAGATCTATCCAACAAAGGATCCAAGACACAATTAAAATCTCCCCCGACTAAAATATTTTCATTAGCTTGATTTAATAAAAAAGCATCCGAAATAAAACACTCATCGTCCATGTTAGGTGCATAAACATTAAGCAAAGTCCAAGATTCAGTAAAAATTTTACCATTCACCTTTAAAACCCTTCCAGCATTCCCTTGCATAGTTTGCAACTCAAAAGAAAAAATCTTATGAATTAGAATTGTTACCTTAGAATTAAATAAAGAAAAAAACACATGTTCAACCCAATCTCTCTTCAATTTCCATATAACCATTTACGGAGCGGAAACAGGCCATGTTGGCCTTTCGAATCCGCACCGGTTCACTGATTTTGTGCGCCCTCTTCAGGCATTGGTCCCGGTAGATCTTCATTCAATAACGATGGATGAATTCAATGCAGGTGAAATCAGTTGTAGAAATGTTTGTTTGACCCTTGTATTCCAATGGTTTTTTTGTCTTTTCTAATTTTATTCATTGCCCACTCCAGTATATTTTCTCTTGTCATGTATCTCAAAAATTTTACTAAAACAGATCTTGGTTATTGCTGTGTTCTGTGTGCCCTTTCTATTTCCATTCCTTCCTGTATCTCTGTCGTTCCTAGGACCTTTGGGATCCATTCTTTTATAAATTATTTCATATCTGTGCCTTCTTCATCTTCCTTTAGGCCCACTATCTTTATGTTGTTTCACCTACTATAATTTTCCAACATATCAATTTTCTGAGCTAACAGCTCTTGTGACTCTTTAACTTTTTTGTCACTTTCTTCCAATTTTATTCTCAAGTCGTTCATTTCCATTTCTACAGCCATTTTTCATTCTTCCACATTTTCCAATCTTTTCCCTATTCAAATGTTCTTTTTCAGTCAAATGTGTTTCTTGTAAAAAGGTAATATCAATTTTCATTTTCTTGATATAAGCCAAAACTCGCTTTCACTTAACCGGATTATTTAACCCCTGAACGTTAAAAGTTGCAAATTTCAAATTAGATATCCTCATAAACTAACAATATAATCACTTACGACAAAATATCACTTCTCTTCTAGTAAATTAAAATCGCTCTCCCTCCCCTAAATATTTTTTAAAAGAAACTATATGTAAAAAAATTTTAATTATCCCCCCCCCCCCAAAAAAAATACCCAAAGGTAGTAACGCCATAAAAAACTGGGTGTGGTAAACCCCACTAGTGGCAGATGACTATCAAAGATTCCAGTGTTATCCAGCCAGAAATATATCATTCACATTAATACAATCCAATACTGTAAATATATTCAACCCAATGACTCCATTCCCAATGATTGTTCTGGATCTTCAATGTCAATAAGACTTTGTGTTAAAACCTCTTTTTTTCCATTCTTCCCATTCTGCCCATTTCCATTTGCCCTCTTTTTAAGCAACGGTGGCGAAACTCTTTCATGTCCTCGTAAATCCGGTAATGAATTAGCAAAAATTAATGCATCATGGTCATTCTCAAAAAATTGAGATTGAAAGTTACCATAAAAGACTTTTAACACAGCAGGATATCGAAAAGCAAATTTATAACCCTTCCACTACAGTACTTCTTTAGCCAAATTAAATTCCCGTCGTCACCTAATAATTTCTTGACTCAAATCTGCGTAAAAAAAAATACTCTGTTATTTTGAGTCATCATTGGAGATTGACTTTGTCGTCCCTTCTGTCCCACCCACCGTAGTATAATTTCTCTGTCTTGATAGCTCAGGCACCGAACTAAGACCGCTCGTGGTGGTTGTCCCGGTAACAGTTTCTTTCATAACGCTTTTAGTACCTCTCCAATATTAAACCTTCCGAAAAAAACTCTTTGTCCAACACATTGGGAATCCAACTGTTCAAAAATTTTATTGGATCAGACCCTTCAATATCTTCTGGAAGACCCACAATTTTCACATTGTTTCTCCGCGCTGACAGCCCACGCCGGCCGCCCCACAGTATGGGGACTGATATCGGGCTGTGGGCAGGACGTCCCCACGCTGACAGCCCACGACGGCTGCCCCTGCCCTGACCTCCCGCGCTGGGGGGAGGGGCAGCTGGGAGAGGAGCTGTCAGGTGCTCGCCAGATGAGTGTCATCCCAAATGCAGCTGCTTTCAGGCGGCTGCATTCAGATGGCTGGGGAGGTCACTCTGCTGCGGCGAGTATCCCTCTCAGAGGAGGATTACAAAGTTCACCTCTCAGACGCCTCCTGCGCATTCACGTGGCCTCCCGACAGCCACATATGGCCAAAATGTGTTGCTTTACAAGCAGGGCAATTGGCAATCTGAAAGTGCCTTATGTTATTGGTCCCACATGGACCACAACATCTGGTTGCTTACCCTCCCACCTGAGAATGCTGTGGACTTGATCAGAGACGTCCCTGACCCTGGCACCTGGGAGGTAACACACCATCCAGGAGCTTTTATCATGTTCACTGATCCTCCTGTCTGTTCACCTAACCATCCCATTATACTGGGCTCTCCTCCTCCCTTCCCTTCAGAGCCAAAAGGCCAAACGCTGTGCCAGAGCTGTGACTACTACCACTTGTTCCACCCCCATTGGCATTCTTATGGTTGAGGGGAATGGCGACAGGGATGCTCTGCACTGTCTACTTATTCCTCTTTCCTCTTTTAACAGTCACCCAGCTACCAGCCTACAGACATTTGGGGGTGACTCTCCCTGAACTTCCTCTCTCTCATTGTCTTTGCCTCCTGAACGATCCGGAGTTCATCTAGTCCAGCTCCTGTTCCCTAACTCAGTCTCCAAGGAACTGCAGCTGGATGCACCTCTTCTAGGTGCAGTCATCGGGAACAATTCTGCTGTCCCAGATTCCTCACATCCTACATTCAGAGCCTTCCACTGCCCTAGCTTCTGTCTCCATGAATTATACGTTGCTTAAATGTAAAGATCTTAACCTGGCCTTCCCTTACTGGAAACAAGCTTGTCCTCAGCCTCTGCTTGCTGAAGCCTCGTGAGCCAAAGCCTCAGAGTCCCACATCTACCCTGAGTCACCCTGGCAGCTCCGTGTGAACTTCCCCTCTTTTTATTTGTCACTGCCCCATATCTGTAGTACTCACTTCCATCAATCTTTTCTGTTTAACATTTAAATTGTCCTCCACTCCCTTTTTAATGCATTTACCCAAAACTTGGTCCCAACACTCACTCGCTCTTCTTCTTGCAATGACGATCCTGAAAGTACAATACAACATCTATTAAAGAAAGGACTTTATATGCAAGGACATTGTTGGCACATGTGGTGTAAATCAAGAATCAGTGCTAACATGTTCTTGAACAAATTCAAAACTTATGGTTTTCATTCCACGAGTTTAAGAATTGAATTCCATAATTGTTTGGGAAATGTGAGGTTGGAAAAGAGGACATGTGTGGAGTTTTGGCAACTTTATCAGGTCTGGTCAGTTAATCCTGGAAGTGAAAATGCCCACCAGTGGCAATAGAGCCAGAGGTCAGAATAAAAGTTGCCATTAAGTATTTGTAGTGTGCCTGTAGGTCACACAGAAATATAGGAAATCAGAAAACCAGAGACATTTTTTGAAAGTTTATAAAGTCGCTTTTTTTCAGCCTACTATGCCAGTTTTAAAAAAAAACACCTCATCCACACTGGTCTGCTGGTTCTTCAAATGTATAATAAGGTTTTTTTTTCCTGCCTTTCGCACTCTGTCAAGTAGCAAATTCAAGATCACTACTGCCCTCTGAATAATGTATTCACTCTACTTCTCTTCAATCCTTCCACCAATTATTTTGAAACTGGGACTCCTGCTGAACGAGATGGGCTCTTTTTACTTTGGTCCCTCATGCCTTCAAATATCTCACTTGTGACTTCAGCCCGTCACCTTTCTTGCGAGGAAAAATTCCCAGCTGACGTAATCATGCCCCGTGATGAATATTTTCCAACTGAGATATGTTCCTCCTTTGTGAAATATCTTTGCTGTAATTCGGTGAGCTAAACTGTGAAGTATTCAAGCTGGAGTAAAAACTGTTGCTGGAGGAACTCAACGGATCAGGCAGCGTCTGTGAAGGCAAAAGGATGATCCATATGTCGGTACAATCCGAGGTGCAAGAAATATTCAACATGCTTGAATGATGATGTGAGCAATTCTAGCCTGACTTATCTATTCTGTGCTCAGTTAACAAAGAAAAACAGCCTACTTGCTGTACTTCACGATCTTTGTTCCTTCACACCTCTCAGATGACTCCCATTTGTTGAATATTCCAAATGCGTAATCTTATACACTTCAGATTGAATCATTTACGTTCTCCTGCAGTCTTAAGCATTGCTCCTCTTGTCAATTGCACAGCAATTTGTGAAGTTTCGTTCATTGAGATGAACTTGATTGCAAAGATTTATCAAAAGGATATTTGCACTCATATTCAAAAAGCTTTTACTTTGAAATGCTGAATGGTTAGAGATTCTGGTAGAATTAAAAGACCTAATTAATTTTTAAAATTAAAAAAAAATTAATAAAAACAAATTTGACAAACACCCTTTCGTCCCCAAGCCAATTGACCTACAATCCTCATATGTTTTGAAGGGTGGGAGGAAACCCACATTAACATGGTGAGAACGTACCAACTGCTTACAGACAACATGGGATTCCACCCAGACCTGGTCGCTGGCACTGTAACAGCATGCGGTAACCACTGTGCTAAATATAATAAGTATCTGATAATAGTAGCAATTAGAAGTTTGACTAAGTCAGATTAAGTTTGATATAATGTAGAATGCCCAAATTATAATGAAAAGCCATTATACTGGGCTGAATTAAACAGCTGTGTTTTGCTTTTCAGCATGTCTCACATTACATGCATTCTTAGCTTAAAGTGCAAGAGTGAAATTGATAAAATAAACTGCAAGAGTAAAGGATTGATGGCTTGAGTCTCTCTGCCTCGAGACTCGTCATTGGCTCCATTGATAAACCACATCCCTGACCTTAACTATATGCAAACATTGTTGAAAGCTGCTGGACCCCAACAAAATGCATGTAACATCATTAGTGTCCAGTTGCAGAGGGGTCAAGTAAACCTAGCTAGTTCAAAAATGGAAGGTCTACTGGGGAAGACGTGATGGCACGAAAGAGAATTTGATGGGAGAAATGGTAATGCTTGTAAGATCTCCAGGTAAGCTGCAAACAGATGGTTCAGTGATGGGTACAGGGAAAATGTCAAGGAATTTCTTCATTTTTATATTTTTTGAAAAGTGAAGTTGAATGAAGGATGTAGAAAGTGAAGTTTGGGATGATGATAAGGAGCATTATTTCCAAAAAGTTTTCAAATTTCTTGGCATTCATCTTCCTCATCTTATATTGGATATGTTCAGTTATTTTTTTTAAAACTTTTTTGTACCTTTAGCCTGTCATGAAGATAAGGTTCATCATGAAAAAGGTTAATTGGCGAAATGGAATGGAATAAATAACCAGATTAAGACTTACTAATTAAGGGAATTTATTTTCAGAATTATTTTACAGTTAGCCTGAGTGCAAATTAAATTGTGCTCAACTGAACATGCATTCAAAATTTTGAACAATATATTAACTTGATGAATGTTTACATATTGAAATCGTCATATGATAGCGATCAATCATAATGTTGAATGATAGAGTGACCTTGAGGAACCAGGTGGCCAACTCCTGCTACTGTTTTCCTCAGACCATAAGATTTGAGAGCAGAAGTAGGCCATTCAGCCCTTTGAGTCCAATCTACCATTCCATCATGAGCTGATCTATTCTCCCACTCAGCCCCACTTCTTTGCCTTCTTCCCATAACCTTTTATACCCTGACTATTTATATAGCCATCAATCTCTGCTTTAAATAGTTCCAGTGACTTGGCCTCCACAGATGCCATGGCTATAGAAATTTCTCTGCATCTTTGTTTAAAATTGGCACCCTTCAGTCCTGAAGTTGTGTCCTCTTGTCCTTGACTCCTCTACCACAGAAAGTTTTGCCACCTGACTTGTAAATCTTGCATTTTCTATTTTTGTTTAAATTTCTAGCAACAGTAATTTACTTTTCTAAATTATGCAGCTAATTCATTTTATCATTATAGTTTTTTAAAAACATATTTAAATTTGACTGGAATCTCTCTTTTATGTCCATTTCATGTTGCTGTTCAACTGTTTTGCTTTGGGATATGTTCTTCAAGTAATTGACAGTACAGTAGTTTTATTATTTCATGAAATATCCTTGGTAGGTAAGATTAAGGAGAAACCCAAGTCATTCACTTAGTTTATTAGGAACAAGAGGGAAACAAGGGAAAGAATGGGTTCCAAGTAGTCATCTATGTGTGGAGCAAAGGGATGTGGGTAAGGAGTATACAGATGAAATGTGCATTTTATTTAGATTCAAGGGAAAGGATGTGAAGGATGCTGTGTTAAGGGATACATTGAACAGTACAGAATAAAATCAGGCCTTTTGACCACGGCATGTGTGCTGAATATGATGCTCAAATGTAACTAAAACTGCTGCATGCATAAGTATCCCTTTTTCCCTGCATTTTCTATCTTGAAACCTGTTAAATGCATCTATTATATTTGCTTCCACCACTACTCCTGGCAGGCTGTTTCAGGTACTCACCCCTCTCTCTAGGCCCTTTCAAGCTGCTGTGTAAAATGAGGCTAACCAGGCAAGCGTCCTACTCACGCGGCAGCTTGAAAGGGTCAGACCCGGTCATCGTGGTCCAATTCAACCAGGTCGTGTCCTCTGGTGGCTTGAACAGCAAAATGACTGACCTTGTTATTCCTGTGATGCCTGCACTTGTGCACTGGGATCACAGGGAAACACCTGGGTGAAGTGCAATCGAGGGGGGGGGGGAGAGAGAGGGGTCGCTGCTTCAGTGGGAGAGAGGTTGCTGCTATGGGAAGGAGAGGAGAGGAGAGGAGTTGCTGCCGTGGGTGGGAGAGAGGGGTCGCTGCCGTGGTGGGGGTGCCATGAACTGCCGCTGCTGTGAACACCACTCTGGTTGTGTCAGCTCAACGTTCACGGCAGTGGGACATTCCTGGTGGGGGTTGGTGCAATTGACAGTGTTGATTGACGGTGGAATTTGCGACTGATGAGGGTGACTGATTTGGGGGGGGTGGTGATTGATGGTGGGTGGGGACTGAGGGGGGGGGGAAAACTGATGCCCGGTGGGGGGGGGGTGAGGGGACGCGGGGGAGACTTACTGATAGTTCCGCTAAGTGTGACACGTCACTTACTGCATCATTACGGGGGCGGGATCCCCCTTAAATCGTTGGGTTGGTGATTTAATGGGTTGATCTCTCTGCAGCTTAAAAGGTGCTAGAAGGACTGCTGTTTATTTCAGAAGGGGAGCAGAGATAAACCAGGTCGTTAACCTGGTGAGCCTTGCATTGATAGTAGTAGCAACATTTTTGGAGAAAACTCCAGCAATGGAATTTATGTTCATTTGGAAAGACCGAGACTAATAAGGGAGAGTGAGCATGTCTCATTAATTTGGGTGGTAGATGTCCATTTGGTCATTATGACATTTGACAAGTTATTGCATTGCAAACTGGTTGAAAAGGCACATGGGATCTAAGGAGAGCTGGCTAATTGGAGTCAAAATTCACTTGATGAGAGGCAGGGAGATGCAAGGATGCTTTCTGATATGACGTATGGTTTACCACAGGGATTGGTGTTGGACCTTTGCTCTTTGTAGTCATATTTTTTTTTTAAAAACTTTATTTAATATTTTCAAAACAAAAACTTTTAAAAGGTCCATAATATAAAAATGAAAACTATAACTATCCCACCCCCTTCCACCCACCCTTAGCAAACCACACAAGGGAACCAATAAGGAAATTTAAAAAAAATACATACTGCAGTTTAAGATATTACTAAATTCATACATTTAAAATAAGACGACCACATCTTAACAACAAAGTCATAATTAACATGCAAATTATATGTTATTTTCTCCATATAAATACAGGACCTCAACTCGTTATGCCAATGATTTACATTTATCTCAACTTCGTCTTTCCAAGAAATCGCAACACATTTATGTGCTACAGCTAATGCTAAACGTAAAAATGCTGTCTGAATCTTATCTAACCCCAAATCCATAAATGGAGAAGCATAACCCAACAAAAATTTTTTTGGATCTAACAAAAATTGGATTTTAAACAAATTTTGAAAAAATTCCCTAATTTTATGCCAAAATAATTGAACTTTATCACAAAGCCAAACGGAATGTAAAAATGTTCCTACACATAATCCACATCTAAAATACGACTGAATTACTAAATCCATATTTTTTCAATTTCTCATGGGTTAGGTATAACTGATGTAAAAAATTATAATTAATCATACTATATCTTACATTAAACAATTTATTGACACCATCAAAATACATCGTCTCCCAATCGGCCTGATTAATATCACAAGTTAAATAATTTTCCCATTGAATCCTAGATTTATCTAAATTCATTTTATCAATAATGTCTTGTAACAATGCATACATCTCTGAAATAAAACCTTTATTTGAAAAATGAGAAATCATAAGCTCAAATATCGTTAACTTAGGAATTTTCATTTCTCTTCCAAAATTATCATTAAATGATAAAAGTTTACCTTCTTCAAAACAATCCTGCATCAACTTTATTCTTTTAGTCTGCCATTCTCTTAGAAATCTAATATTCAATGAAAAAGGAATCAATTTATTTTGATATATTGGGGCTTGAACTGATATTTTACCTTTCGAGCCTATTAATAAATTCCTTTTAGTCCAAATCTCTAACAAATGTTTTAAAATCAGTACATTATATCTCTGTAATAAAACAGAATTCCACTTAAATACAAATTGATATGAATAAGGTTCAGATATACCAGCCAATTCTACACTGGCCCAATCTTTCATTGGCTTGGCTTCGCGGACGAAGATTTATGGAGGGGGTAAAAGTCCACGTCAGCTGCAGGCTCGTTTGTGGCTGACAAGTCCGATGCGGGACAGGCAGACACGGTTGCAGCGGAAAATTGGTTGGTTGGGGTTGGGTGTTGGGTTTTTCCTCAAAACAGGACGTCAAGCGCTGAAGAGCTGGCTCTGAATGGGCAACTAAAGCGGCATCGTCTGCAAAGAGTAGTTCACGGACAAGTTTCTCTTGTGTCTTGGTGTGAGCTTGCAGGCGCCTCAGATTGAAGAGACTGCCATCCGTGCGGTACCGGATGTAAACAGCGTCTTCACTGTTGAGGTCTTTCATGGCTTGGTTCAGCATCATGCTGAAGAAGATTGAAAAGAGGGTTGGTGCGAGAACACAGCCTTGCTTCACGCCATTGTTAATGGAGAAGGGTTCAGAGAACTCATTGCTGTATCTGACCCGACCTTGTTGGCATGAAACATCCAACATACAATTAATAAATCTTAATTGAGCTGCTTCATAATAATTTTGAAAATGAGGTAATTGTAAACCTCCCAAAGCATATTTCCAAGTCAATGTAGTCATATGTTAATAATGTTTATGTTGGAAGAATGATTAATTAGTTTGTAGATTACATAAAAATTAGGGATGGTGTGGATGGCAAGGAAGGTTGTATATAGCAGGATATAGGTCAGATGTATAGTTCAGTAGTGTTTGCAAATGGAATTTAATCTTGACAAATGCAACTGATATATTTGGGCAATAAAATAAGGTTAGGATAAATCCAGTAAATGATCGGGCACTAAAGAATGCAAATGGACAGAAACATAAGAATTTGAGACTTTGGCTCAATGAGGCTTGAATGACCAGAAGCTGAGGAGAAGGTGCAGGAGTTGAGGTAAGGTTAAGACAGATTTTCTAACTTTTTCTGATTTAATAGACAGTGGGAATGGCAGCCAGGGCAGGGACATGCTCCTCTTACAGAATGTGGATTGTCAGGGAAGTGCAAGACAACTTCACTTGCATCACATGCATCCAACTGCAGCTCCTTACAAGAGAATTGGAGCTGGAATTGGATGAACTCCGATTTGGGAGGCTGGGGGGGTGATCGAAAGTACTTACAGGGAAGCAATCACACCTAGGAAGCAGGAGGAAGGTAGCTGTGTGGCCGTCAGGAGAGGGAACACTGAGCAAAAAGCATACTATACCCCTTTCAATATTACTGAGGGGGATGACCTATCTGAGTAAGGCAGCAGCCAGACCAATAGCACAATGGTTGACTCTGAGACTCAGAAGGGGAGAGTGAAGTCAGACAGAGTGATAGTCAGAGGGGACTTGATAATCGGGAACAGAAAGTTGATTCTGCGATCACAAAAGAGACTCCATGTTCGTATGTTGCCTCCCAGGTGCTCAAGTCCAGGATGTCTCTGACCGGGTGCAGAATGTAGGGATAGTTGATCAGTCAGAGGCTATGGTACATATTGGTACCAATGACATAGACAGGAGTAGGGTAAAGGTCTACAAAGTAAGTTTAGAGAATTAGGAAAGAGGCTGAAGAGCAGGACCAACAAGGTGGTAACCTCTAGATAATTCCAGGTGCCACAAGATGGGGAAGGTCAGAACAGGAAGATAGTGAAGGCACATGAGTGACCGAAGAGATAGTACAGGGGCTATGGTTTCACGTTTTTGGATCATTGGAACCTTTTCTGGGGAAGGGGTGACATGTACAAGTAGGACATATTGCACCTGAATTTGAGGAGAATCAATATCCTGGCAGGAGGATGGCTAATGATATTGGGGGGGATGGGGTTTAAATCAGATTCACAGTGGGGTGGGAATCAAAGAGAAGAGGCAGTTGGTATATGAGTAAAGATAGCTGGTAGGGAGTTTGTGCGGAAGGACAAGGCTGATAGGACCAAATTGCAGCCATTAGGATGTTTCAATATAACAGGACTCAGAGTCAAAAAAATAACAAATACAGACCTAAAGGTTTTGTATTTAAATACTCACAGCATAATAAATAAAGTGGATGACCTTATAGTATAGCTACAGATGACCAGGTATGAGGTGGTGGCCATCACAGTGTCGTGGCTAAAGGATGGATATCATTGGGAGCTGGATGTCCAAGGATACTGTAATGGATAAATATTGGGAGGAATTTGGTAAGATTAGTGGGTTACATACATGCACACATTTTCAAACCGATATTATTTGAAATACTGAAGAATTTATATTCAATAAGATTGCAGGATCTCTGGAGAATGTGATGCAAATTTCACAAGTAGGTGCTAATTGAAATGACATCATGAAATGAAAGACCATTGTTTGCAGAAGATAAACTGACTATTAAAAAGTACTTACAGTGTGCTACCAGAAAGTTCACTCCTGGGTCTTGTTTATCTAAGAAAACATCTTGACTTTATATATCTGTTAAATTCTGTGCACAGTATAAGAATTGCCTGCATCCAGAGAACTTGGAAGAAGGAGAAGTGAGATTGAACTGTGAACCAAAGAACTTTTCTTAAATTTACACACACATTATATACACGTGCACTTAGAATTAGAAGGGGGTTAATTTGGGTTAGTTAAGTATAGAGATAAGTTAAAATTTGATTCTGTTTTCATGTTTAAAGTTGATTAAAAATAACTTTTGTTTTAAAAACCACTTGTCTTGGTGAATGTCTATTGCTGCTGGGTTTTGGGGTCCTTTGGGCTTGTAACATTTTATGGGGACTTGTCCAGTCGATTGAACATGAGTTTTATGGGTTATTACACAATTGTTTTTTTTCCCAAGCTAATTTAAAGCTTGAGTGTGAAAAACAGCAGTCATCGATGTAGATAAGTTTTTGTCAGAACCATCACCTGCAGAGCTGAAGAGCAAGAGAAAAGAAGAACTGATGGTTATTTTTAAGGGATTAAAACTGACTGAAGTTAAACATTGGATGAGGAAAATACAAATTCAGAGGATTATAGTGAATTATTATATAGGTAAGGGTAAATTTGTTCAGAAGGACTTAGAAGATTTTCCAGAGGATAGATCTGGTAAGTTGCAATTGGAATTAGAGAAATTGAGGATGGAAGAAGAAAGAGAAAAATTGAGGGTGCAAGAGGAAAGAGAGAAATGTAATTTTGAGACAACAATATCAGGCAGAGGAAATATCAGGCAGAGGAAGCTGAAAAACAGAGGATATATGAATTAGAATGAGCTGAAAGACAGATTAAAGTAGAGAGGATTAAAAGTGAGAAAGCTGGTTAATAGGTTTTTGCATATTAGAGAGGTAAATCTAGTACCTCCTTTTGATGAGGGAGATATAGATACCTATTTTCAGCTTTTTGAAAAGGTTGCTTAGTGCTCAAAATGGCCAAAAGAAAAATGGTCTTTGAAGTTCCAAAGCGTATTGAAGGGAAAAACACAAATTGCATACTCTAGCTTGATTGCACAGCAAGTGGCAAATTATGATACTGTTAAAGAAGCTGTATTGAAAGCTTATGAGTTGGTTCCAGAAGCGGATAGACAACAATTTAGGAGTTTTATAAAAACATGGAATCAATCTTATATGGATTTTGCTTGGAAGAAATCTGTATGGTTTGACCGTTGGTGCGCCTCAAGAGGAATAACTAATGATTTTGACGGATTGAGAGAATTGATGTTAATTGTGGAAATTAAAAGGTGTGTCCCGAAGGAGATTAAATTATACCTGGACGAGAGAGACGTGGCTACGTGGCAACATGCAGATAGATTGGCAGACCAATTTGCATTAATTCATAAGGGTACATCTCAAAATGGTAGGCATTTTCAGAAAATTAACGTGGAGCAGAGTAATAACCCTGTTCAGAGGATTAATATGCCTGAAATTAAGTCTGGGAGAAGGTTGGAAAGGACAGAACTTCTGGAGTCGAATGTAATTTTTGTAAAAAATCTGGTCATGTTATTGCAAACTGTCTAGTATTGAAAAACAAAAGAGAAAAGAAGGTTTTACCAGAAGCATTTATTCAAACAGTTGAATTTAGGTAGAGCAAAGATTATAAATCTGATAAGGGTGTCATGGATGTTTTCAACCCTTTTGTTTCAGTAAAAGAGGGAGAATCACAGGTTCCAGTTAAAATTCTTGGGGATACTGGTTTAGCACAATCATTGTTAGTACAAGGGGTTTTATCTCTTGATCACAACTTTAATTTAGGGTGTTGGAGGTGAGGTGGAGTCGATACCTCTTCACAAAATAGTGCTAAATTCAGAGTTAGTTAAAGGACCTGTTGTGGTAGGAGTAATTTCAAAGTTGCCCATGCAGGGGGTCTCAGTTTTATTAGGGAATGATTTGGCAGAAGATAAAGTTGGGTCAGTTTTGAGATTAACAAGTAGGTCTAGGAAAGATGAGGTGGAAGAGAATTGTGAGATATATCCTGCGTGTGCAGTAACAAGATCCATGTCTAAGAAATTATTAGAGATGAAGAAGATCCAGTTGACAGAGATTTGCCCGGTGCTTCTGAAATGGTTTTAAAAGAGAAGGGTAATTGTGAGAGTAAAGATTTCTCTTTGTCAAGGAAAGAGTTAATTCGGCAGCAGAGAGCAGATACAAGTCTTGAGACTTAGCAGACAAAGCAGTAACTGAACAGGAGAAATGGCTTGTGGTATTTTTTTAAAGGTGACTTGTTAATGAAGATCTCTTGATATTCCTGCTAATGAAGAGTGGGGGGGGGGGGGGGGGGTGATTCATCAGGTGGTTGTTCCTAAAAATTACCGGAATTAAATTTTAAATTTAGCCCACAGTACATGGTCATCTTGGTGTAAATAAAACCATGAATAAGATTTTGAAACAATTTTTCTGGCCTAGTTTGAGGAAGGATGTTGTAAATTGGTGCAGGACATGTCATTTTTGTCAGGTTGTGGGGAAACCTAACTAGGGTCCTCCTATTCCTGTTGTTGGGGAACCTTTCACTTGGGTTATTGTGGATTGTGTAGGTCCCTTGCCAAAAACTAAGTCTGGAAATCAGTACTTGTTAACAATTATGTGTACAGCATCAAGATTTCCAGAAGCTATACCATTAAGAAATATTAAAGCCAAAATGGTGGTAAAGGCTCTGGAAAGATTTTTCACAGTTTTTGGATTACCTAAAGAAATCCAGAATGATCAGGGATCTTATTTTATGCCTGGGCTGTTTCAACAATTAATTAATGAGTTGGGAATAAAACAGATCACTTCATCTGCATACCATCCTGAAACTCAGGGAGCTTTGGAAAGATATAATTCTACTCTTCAAAATATTATTGTTTTGAGAATGGGAAAGATTAGGATGAAGGTATTCATTTATTGTTATTTGCAGCAAGTGAGGCTATGCAGGAGACAGGGTTTCAGCCCTTTTGAAATTGTATTTGGACATCAGGTTAGAGGGCATTTGATGTTGATAAAAGAACAGTGGGTTAATGAGGAAGTGCATTTGGACTTGCTGGATTACGTTTCTAAATTTAAGGAATAGGCTACAAAAAGTGTGCACTTCAGCTCAAGAGAATTTAGAAATGGCTCAGGATAAAATGAAGTGTTTATTCGATAGCCAATTTTAAGGTAGGAAGTAAAGTTTTGATTTTGTTTCCAACACATGACAATCCTTTGAAAGCTAGATTTTCTGGTCCATACACAGTTAAATCAAAATTGAATGATGTAAACTGTTGTTAACACTCCATATAGAAGGAATAAAAGTCAGGTTTGTCACATAAATATGTTGAAACCTTATTATGAGGATAATGGTAGTGGAGAACAATCTGTATCAGAGGTGTTGACAGAGTGGAGGAAGTGGTGGATCATAAGATTATGGAATCAAAATCTTGTGCGGGTAACCTAAAAACCATGGTTCCTGTGCGCCTGTCTAACTCAGAAATTTTGGAGGAAAAGTTAGTTCATCTTAAGTCACAAGAACAGGTGCAGTTGAAGGGATTAATTTTAAAGTACACAAATCTGTTTCTTGACGTTTCAAAAAATACATCAGTGATTTATCACAGTGTGGATGTTAGAGAAGCAAGTTCCATTAAATAACACGCATACAGAATAATCATGGATCATACTTTACTAATCGCAGAGCAACTATGGCATAGGGAATACTTGAATTAGTATGTGGGTGGAAAGAAAAAGGTTAAGAACCACTGCCTTAAAGGAAAGAGATCATAAATAAGATAGAGGTGATTAAGTGGATGTGTATTTAGACTTGTTTTCTTTTTAAAATATTTGCATTGATGTTTATATTATGGAAAGTTGAACAGTACAGCTATATTTTATATTCCTTTTATTTTCTGTTCTTATCAGTTCTGCCAAGTTGACCTATTTAATTTAAATTGGTTCGATTATTTATCCATTTATTGTCACCTTCGCATTGAATTCGCCCATCGTTATTGAATGAAGGAGGTGGAATATATGCTGAGAAATGTTATTATTAGACCTTCAAACTCAGATTGGAGTTCTCCTTGTATTCTGGTACCAAACCAGATGAAACTGTTAGGTTTTGTACAGATTACAGGAAGGTTAATTCAGTAACTAAAACAGATGCTTATCCTATTCCAAGAATAGATGATTGTATTGATAAGATTGGAAAAGCTAAATTTCTTACTAAGTTGGATTTGTTGAAGGGTTACTGGTGTGTGCCTTTAACTGAAAGAGGAAGGAATATTTCAGCTTTTGTTATTCCATCTGGTTTATATGAGTATAATGTGTTACCTTTTGGCATGAAAAATTCCCCTGCAACATTTCAAAGGATGATTAATGCGGTAATCCAAGGGTTAATACATATAGATGCTTATATTGATGACTTGGCACAAAAAGTGACACATGGGAAGAACATTTGAAGGAATTGGACAAATTGTTTGCAAGATTATCCAAAGCAAACTTAACTGTTAACTTAGCGAAGAATGAATTTGCAAATGCCACTGTGACATACTTGGACCATGTCGTTGGTCATGGCAATGTCGCACCTATTCAAGCAAAAGTGAATGCAATTTCTGAGTTTCCTTTTCCCAATGGCAAGAAAGCAGTGAGAAGATTTTTAGGAATGGCAGGATATTATAATAAGTGTAGAGCTCGTCGAAAGAACCAAAGACTTGTTGATCCAAACCAAGGCTTTTATTAGCAAAAGACAGGAGCTCTTCACAGGTGGCCGACCAGTCCGGAATGATCCGACCTGGCTAGGGACACAACCCTTTAAGGCCCAGAAAGTAGGCGTAGCTAAGCTCTCAGCCAATCGCTGTAAGCACAGTCATTACACTCTAGATACTGTAACTATATACATTGGTGATAGGTCTATACTATCACATTCACCCCTTCTTGGAGAACTGACCCTGGGGTGGAAGGGCTGAAGAAGGAGAAGGGAAGGGAAAAAAAAACGAGGGAGAGAATGAATGGAAGGGGTAGGTTAAGGACTGTAGCGGTCAGGAGGTCTGACCGCTGTGGTGCTGGGATTGGGGTCGCTGGAGTGGTGTCGCCAGCAGGCTCGTCGGGTGCGACCACTCCTTCGCTCAATTCCCCAGCCGTGTTGTCGGCAGGGTGGCCCGGGTCGTTGGGGTGCTGTTGGTCCTTCTTATCTGGCATGGGGCTTTGGGAATAAAGAGTTGGGGAAGGTTGGGTTGGGGGGGTTGCTGGGCCTACCGCGTCCTGAGCTAGGTCCCGCACCGAAACAGTGTCCTTCCTCCCGTCTGGGAATTCAATGTAGGCGTAATGTGGGTTCGCGTGGAGTAGAGTCACTCGTTCGACCAAGGGGTCGTGCTTTGAGTGCCGGATGTGGCGTCGCAAAAGGACGGGGCCAGGGATGGTGAGCCATGCCAGTACAGTGGTTCCTGATTCGGATTTCCTTGGGAAAAGGAACATCCTTTTGTGGAGGGGTGGCATTTGTTGCGGTACATAGGAGGGAGCGGATGGAGTGTAAGGCACTAGTGAGAACCTCCTGCCAGTGAGAGGTGGGGAGACCTTTAGACCGGAGAGCCAGTGTAACCGCTCTCCAGATGGTGGCATTCTCCCTCTCGACCTGGCCGTTACTGCGTTGGTTATAGCTAGTGGTCCTGCTTGAAGCGATACCATACTCCAGAAGGTGCTGTTGCAGCTCTGCTCTCATGAATGAGGACCCCCCTATCACTGTGGATGGAATTGGGGTACCCGAAAATGGCGAAGATACTGTGAAGGGCCTGTATCACTGAGGTGGCGGTGGTATCTGGGCAGGGCACAACGAACGGGAAGCGGGAGTACTCGTCGATGGCCGTAAGGATGTAGTTATTACGGTTGGTCTACGGTAGGGGCCCCTTAAAGTCTACGCTAAGACCCTCGAAGGGGTGGGTGGCTTTGATAATGTGGGAGTTCCCCGGACGGAAGAAGTGGGGCTTGCATTCAGCGCACACCAAACAGGCTCAGGTAATGGAGCGAATCTCCTCGACTGTGTAGGGTAGGTTGCGTGCCTTCACAAAGTGGGCAAACCTAGTGACCCTGGATGACAGAGTGCCTCATGGAGTTTCTGTAGTCTGTCCATCTGTACGCTGGCACACGTCCCCCTGGAGAGCGCATCAGGCGGGTCGTTGAGCTTACCAGGCCGGTACAGGGTGTCATAGTTAAAGGTGGAGAGTTCCTGTCTTTTGCTAATAAAATTGTAGAGCTCGTCGAAAGAACCAAAGACTTGTTGATCCAAACCAAGGCTTTTATTAGCAAAAGACAGGAGCTCTTCACAGGTGGCCGACCAGTCCGGAATGATCTGACCTGGCTAGGGACACAACCCTTCAAGGCCCAGACAGTAGGTGTGGCTTAGCTCTCAGCCAATCGCTGTAAGCACAGTCATTACGCTCTAGATACTGTAACTATATACATTGGTGATAGGTCTATACTATCACAGTAAGTTTTGCAGAAATTTTGCTGAGGTCGCTCTTCCTTTAACCAACCTTTTGAAGAAAGAGGAGAAATTTATGTGGACTAAAGAATGCCAGACAGCTTTAGAAAATTTAAAGGATATGCTATGCCATTATCTTGTGTTAAAATCTCTTGATTTTGATAAACCTTTTTCTTTAGCATGGACGCGAGTGAGGGAGCAGCAGGGTCAGTTTTATTGCAAAAACATAATGAAATTGTCTTGGTGAATGTTTATTGCTACTGGGTTTTGGGGTCCTTTGGGCTCGTAACAACACACAGTGTATTGAAAGGATAGACAGGTAAGCAGAAGGGGTGTCAAAGCTCTGTTGGTAAGGAATAACATTAAATCATGAGAAAGAGGCGATATAGGATCAGAAGATATAGAATCATTGCAGGTTGAGTTAAGAAATGGCATGGGTAAAAAGACACTATTGGCAATTGTATACCTCCAAACAGAGGCTGGGATGTGTACAACAAATTACAATAGCAAACAGAAAAGGTATGTAAAAGGGCAATATTGTGATAGTCATGGGGGATTTTAATATGCAAGTAGATAGTGAAAACCAGGTTGGGAATGGATCTCAAGAGAGAATTTGTCAAATGTCTACGAGTTGGCTTTTTAGTGCAGCTTGTTGATGAGCCCACTTTGGGATCAGCTGCACTGGTTTGAATATTGTGTAATTCACCAGAGATGATTAGAGGGCTGAGAGTAAAGAAACCACTGGGGGCATTGATCATAATTATGATCAAGTTCAATTTGAGATTTAATAAGGACTCAATTAAAATTTGTTAAGTTACCTTTAGTTATAGCAAGAAATGTATCACTGTAACATGGATATCCGATGTTTCATTAACATGTTGAAATTCAAAGTTGTAATCCTTTAGAAAAAAAATCACATAATTTGAGGAGTAAATAATTTTTATTCCTGTAAATTTGGAACCCATATGCTAGAACTATGAGGCTAAAATGATAATTTACTTAAAATTATTTTTTTTAAATTCTCCTGTCCAGTGAAATTTTCCCTGAATGAAGAATAATTTTATGTTTATTGGGTTCCTTGAGTGCCATCTGATGCAATCCGAATCGATTACTATGTAGTTATGATGTTATGTATTTTAGTTATGGGATTAGATTAAGTTTGGGGTGGGAGGATTAGGAGGGGTTTTTAGTTACTAGCTATTAGTTAATTTTAGCTTTAGTTTTTAATTTTTAAAATATTTTTTCTATATATCTTCAGCATATATTTGTTAATATTGTATTATGGTTACTTATCACTCTTAATTATTATGATCTTATATATGTTGATTAAATAAAATAATCCAAAAAAAGCAATTTAATAAGGAGAAACTAAAATCGGAAGTGTCAATATTTCAATGGAGTAAAGTGAATTAAATAGATGAGAGGGGAACTAGCCAAAGTAAATTGGAAGGAGGCACTAGTAAGGAAGAACAGAGCAAACATCCCAAAAAAGAGAAAATGTTCTAATGGGAAAATATCACAACTGTGTCTGATAAGGGAAGTTAAAGCCAATGTAAAAGGAAAAGACAGGGCATTCAAGGAAGATAAAGTTAGTAGGAAGATAGAGGATTGGGAAGGTTTTAAAACCTTTCACAAGGTCATTAAAAAAGTCATAAGGAGGGAAAAATCAAGTATGAAAGTAGGCTTGCAAATAATATCAGAGGATGCAAAAAGATTTCTCAAGTATATAAAGAGCAAAAGAGAGGTGAGACTAGATATAGGGCCACTAGAAAATGATGCTGGAGGAATAATAAAAGGAGACAAAGAGATGGCAGAGGAACAAAATGAGTATTTTGCAACAGTCTTCACTGTGGAAAACATTAGTGTGCCCGATGTTGAAGGGTATCAGGGAAAATAGGTGAGAGCAGTTACTGTTTCAAGGGAGAAGGTGCTCAGAAAGCTGAAGGGTCATGGGGTAGATAAGTCTCCCAGACTAGATGGATTGCCAGCTTGAGTTCTGAAAGAAGTAACGGTAGAGATTGTGGAGGCATTGGAAATGATATTTCAGGAATCAATAGATTCTAGTATGGTTCTGGAGGACTGGAAAATCACAAAAGTCACCCCACTATTGAAGAAGGGAAGGAGGCAGTAGATTGTCCATATCTCTTCGAGGTACCTCCATGTCATGCACCACTTTCATCTTGTCAATACTTTTTTTTAAAGCAGTGATAGATTTATTGACAGTAGTTACGAGTTCCCCAAATAGAATTTGATGGATTGATTGTATTTTCTTTATTAATGTTTGCTAAAAGTGACCTGGTGTTGCTATTTTTAGATAGCTCCAAGAAATTATTCCATTTGTTGCTTGTGGACTATTTTTAAAAAGTCTTAAATTGATAACACAATTTTGCTGCAGGATTGAGAAACGGTGACAGATAGATGTCTTACTGGGAGTCAAGCATTTTTCAGCAAGGTTCATTGTTTAGGTGATGCAAGTCTATTCATGAAATTCTTTTGCAAAATTAAAAATCAATTTGACAATCAGTTTTAGGTTGACAGTTTATGAGAAAGGTTGGTGTGAATGCAATTAATAATCAACTTTAAAGTTAGAAATTAAAAAAGAACATACACGGAACTTCCATAGTCTCAGGGCATACAAAAATGTTTCTTAGCTTTTGTAATCCCGTCAAGTCAATGTTGGCACTGAGGTAATAAATGACTCAAACAATTTGTGCACAGCAAGCCTGCACAGATCATTCCTTGAAGGACTAACTTATTCTTGCAGAAAATGGAAATTGGTTTGGATAGTGAATATTTTATAGTTTGAAGGCAATGATTTAGCTAGTAATTTATGAGCATCACATTTATGAGCATCTGTCTGTCCACAGTTTTGATCGTACTTTTTTTATGGAACACTCAGAGGCCTTACCTTTGTTCCCATTGCCTATACCTTGAGTTCTGAGTCCACCATGGCACCAAACCCCTCTTGCACTTTCCCCTTCTCTGAGCCTCCCACTACAACAAGGATTCTCCACTCCCCACTGATGTCACCTTCTCCTGCATTCAGCCGCCTTCCTTCTCCTGGACAGCTCATTCTGGGTTTTTGCTTACTCTGGATCTTTTCATTTACAATTGCTGCCGAGACGTCAACCACCTCAACTTCACCATAGAACCATAGAACACTACAGAACAAAAACATGCCCTTTGGCCCTGAGCCATTTTTTTTTGCCTAGTCCCACTGACCTATACAATAGCCCTCCATACCTCTCCCATCCATGTACCTGTCCAAATTCTTTTTAAATGTTAAAATTGAGCCTGCATTCACCACCTCAGCTGGCAGCTTGTTCTATACTCCCACCACTCTCTGTATGAAGTTTCCCTAAACTTTTCTCCTTTCACTCTGAACCCATGTCCTCTGTGTGTATCTCACCTACATTTACTCTATCCCCCCAATAATTTTAAATACCTCCATCAAATCTCCCCTCATTCTTCTACGCACTAGGGACTAAAGTCCTAACCTGTTTAACCTTTCCCTGTAACTCAGTTCCTGAAGTGCTAGCAATATTCTAGTAAATCAGTACTTTGATTTAGGAAGACCAATATGCCAAAAGCTCGCTTTACAACCCTATCCAACAGTGACACCTCTTTCAGGGAATTATGTATCTGTATTTTCAGATCCCTCTATTCTACACATACCTAAGTGTCTTTCCATTAATTGTATACATTCTTTCTTCATTTCTCCTTCCAAAATGCAACACCTCACAATTGTCTGCATTAAATTTTCAACCCATTTTTCCAACTGGTCCAGATCCCTCTGGAAGTTTTGAAAACCTTCTTCGCTGTCCGCAATGCCTCCAATCTTAGTGTCATCTGCAAACTTACTGATCGATTTTACCCATTATCATCCAGATCATTGATATAGATGACAAAACAACGATGGTTCCAGCACCGATCCCTGAGACACACCACTAGTCACAGGCCTCCAGCAATCATCCACCACTACTCTCTGGCTTCTCACATCCAGTCATTGACAAATCCGGTTTACTACTTCACCATGAATACCTAGCATCTGAAATTTCCTAACTAGCTTCCCATGTGGACCTTGTCAAAAGCCTTACTAAAGTCCATTTATACAACATCCACAGCCTTTCCTTTGTCAACTTTACTGGTAACCTCCTCGAAAAACTCTATAAGATTGTTTAAACGTGACCTACCACCCATAAAGCCATATTGACTATCCCTTATCAGTTTCTGGCTATCCATATAATTGTATATCCGATCTCTTAGAACACCTTCTAATAATTTAACTTCTTCTGTCGTCTGGGTCACCAGCCGATGATTCGAGACTTACTTTTGGAGCCTTTTTTAAACAACAGAACAAGGTAAGCTACCCTCCAATCTTCTAGCACCACATCCTTGACTAAGGATACTTTAAATATTTCTGCCAGCACCCCTGCAATTGCTACACTAGCCTCCCTCAAAGTCTAAGAGAATATCTTGTTAGGTCCTGGGGATTTATCCATCCTTATTTGCTTTAAGACAGCAAGCTCTTCCTCTTTAATCTGTATAAATTCCATGCTTATTTTCCTTGCTTCCCATGATTCTGTGCCAGTTTCCTGAGTGAATACTGATGAAAATAAAACATTTAAGATATTCCCCCCATCTCTTACTATCCTTTTGCTCTTAATATACCTATAGAAACCCTTAGGATTTTCCCTCACATTGTCGGCCTAAGCAACCTCATGTCTTCTTTTCACCTTCCTGAGTCTTTCTTGAGGTTTTTCTTTTTTTTTATATACTCAAGTACTTCATTTGCTCCATGTTGCCTATACCTGTTATACACCTCTCTTTTCTTTGGAACCAGATTCCCAATATCTTTCAAAAACCAACATTCTCTATGCCTGTTAATCTTGCCTTTAATCCTGACAGGAACATAGAAACTCTGTACTCTCAGAATGTCACCTTTGAAGATCATCCATTTACCTTGCACATCCTTGCCTGAAAATAACTTTTCCCTATCCACGTGCTCCAGAACCTTTCTCTTTTCCTCAAAATTAGTATTTCTCCAATTTAGAATCTCAACTCAAGGCCCAAATCCATCCTTCTCCATAATTAACTTTGCCATTAGTTTTAAGTTAATGATAGCTGGATCCAGAATTTTCCCCTACACATACTTCTGTCGCTTGTACTGTCTCGTTCCCAAAAAGGAGATCCAGTATTGGATTTTCTCTTGTTGGTACCTCTATAAAGAATATTTTTTTAGAAAACTTTCCAGGAAACATATGACAAACTCTAAGCCATCCAGCCCTTTTATATTATGGGAGCCCCAGTCAATAGGTGTAAAATTAAAATCTCTCTACAGATTTGCTCCTTCAATTCTTGTTGACTATTGGGCAGTCTATAATATAACCCCATGAGTACGGCCATACCTATCCTATTCCTCAGCTTCACCAATATAGCCTCTGGTCTGTCCTTGCCTAGGCATAGCTGTGATGTTTTCCC
This sequence comes from Narcine bancroftii, assembly GCF_036971445.1. NCBI lineage: Eukaryota > Metazoa > Chordata > Chondrichthyes > Torpediniformes > Narcinidae > Narcine > Narcine bancroftii. Next base: position 123,140,556 of record NC_091473.1, on the reverse strand, counting down.
TGATGAGCAATACTATCCCTCTCCCTTTCATCCCCTACCGTTCTATCACATCTCAAGCAACAGAAGCCCAGAACATTGAGCTTCCAGTCCTGCCCATCCTGTATCCAAGTTTCACTAAATGGCCACAAAGGCATAATTCCATGTGCCAATCCATGCTCTAAGCTCGTCTGCCTTTCCTACAATACTTGCATTGAAAGAGATGCACTTCAGAAAATTTCCATCATGTACATCCCGTTGACTTCTAATGGCACATGTAATTTTCACATCACCTTTTCACTCCTCTATTTGCTTTGGCACTCTGGTTTCCATCCCACTGGAGCATGACCATTTACAGAGCGGAAACAGGCCATGTTGGTGTTTCGAGTCCGCACCGGTTCACTGATTTTGTGCACCCTCTTCAGGCATTGGTCCCGGTAGATCTTTATTCAATAATGATGGGCGAATTCAATTCAGGTGGAATCAGATAATAGCAAAACTATGAGCAAACAGATTAGCACTAGCAAACCTTCCCGCAAGGATAAAAAACGTGTAAAGAATTTACTTACCTTGTTAGGACGGCATCACATTGGTCCCTGCATGGTTGTCGGAGGCATTCCGAGTTAGTTTTTACTTTTTGCGGCCATCTTTGTTGCTATGCATGGTTCCAGTAGCATGCACAGTGTGTTCAAGGTTGGAGTGCCAGCTGGAGCATGCGTGGTGGGGAAGAGCGCGAATCAGGAGTTTTCTTTTGATATAATGCTATAAAACATGGCCGCGAAATAAAGAAGGGTGAGTGAGTTCGCCATAACTCTAGTTGACCCTAATCATAAATGTTACTGGAAGTTTATACAGATGTTATTTATGGATATTTTATTTCAATGTTAAAGAAGATAATTGTAAGTTTTTGTGTTGGAATAAAGGATTTAAATACTTTTGGACTTGTATTGAAACTAATTGAAAACACTTCACTAATAAGTGTCTCACTTAGCCTTCAAGTGATTATTTATTGGATTAAAGTCACTAGAAGGATATTAGTCCAGTTCAGATGCAAAGTGTCCTGTCGGAATATGTCCCACCTTCCCTGGAAGAGTTCACAATGATCCAAAAGCCTGAAGCCATCCCTCCTGCACCATGTCTTTAGCTGCATTATTCTCCTATTTCTAATCTCACTAGCTCTTGGTATGGGTAGCAATCCTAGATCACAATCCTGAAGGTCCTGTCTTCAAATTAGTGCCTAACTCCCTGAACTCTCCTTGCAGGACCTCCTCACCTTTCTTACCCACGTCATTTGTCCCTATATGGATCACGACATCTGGATGCTCACCCTTCTTCCTGAGAATGCTATGAACTTGATCTGAGATATCTCAGATCCTTGAAGCAGGTAGACGACATACCATCTGCGATACTTGATCTTTTCTACAGAACCTCTTATCTGTCCTCCTAACTATGGAATCCCTATCACTCCACTCAACTATTCTAAATTTACACCCTTGGAACACACAGAACTCCACTCTCTTTGCACCAATTCCCAATCTTACTTTAAGATCTGCAGACACAAGTGATGCTGTTGCAGTCTGGCACACTAACTTCTATAGCTATCAGGCACCTCCTCTTACCCTTTGAACAGAACCCCATCACTTCTGATAATCTTCCTCCCATAGTATCGAATCTCATTGTTTCTCAACCCTGCACTATCCAGTTGTACCTCCTAACTAAGATCAGCAACTGACCATACTACCTTGATGAAAGGATCAATCTAATCAATATTGAAACATCAGGAATTGTAACACCTTGTCCTATATATGAACCACAAACCCAATTATCCTGGTAGACCTATTTTCTCTATGTGCTCTTGCTCCACTGAATGGGTATCATCATAGCTCAACTCCATTTTGTCCTCCTTGGTCTAATCCCTCCTTCCCATCTATATCTGGGCACCTAACACTTTGACAAATTCAGTTTCCTAGCCTGGATCTTCCATTGTCATCCTTCTCCACCTGACAGAACTTGTACTTGCCAGCTATAACTTATCCTTTGGCTCAGTCCACTTTCCCCAAGTCAAAGATATAGCAATGCGTACTCAAATGGGTCCCAGATATCCTTGTTTTTTTGTTGGATATGTAGTGCAATCCAAGCTGCAAGCCTACAACAAAGACAAGGCTCCTCAACTCTTTCTCTGCTTGGTTGATGACTGCATTAGTGCTTCATCCTGTACCCAAGAAGAGCTCATCAACTTTATCCACTTCACTGTCAACTTCCATTCTGAACTCAAATTCACTTGGTCCACCTCAGACAACTCTCTCCTCTTTCTGTTTCCATTCAGGAAACAAAACTATCTACAGGCATCTTTTATAAATCCACTAACTGCCACAATTACCTTGATTGCACCTCTTCCCACACTGTCTACTGCAAATATTCTATTCCTTTCTTTAAATTCCTTCCTCTGCTGCATTGTTCCCAGGATGGGCCTTACATCCCAGTCATCCAAGATGTCTTCCTTCAGAAAATGTGGCCATTAACTCAGCCTTCACCCGTATCTTCTCTATTTCCTGTACATTTCCCCTGAAATTCGCAACAAGGACAGGTTCCCTTATCACCATTCTCTCTCACCCCAGCAGCCTCCACATCTGACATATTCTCCACACCTTCTGTCATCCACAATGGGATCCCACCACGAGACAACTACTGACCCATGTAACAACAAGAAGTGCTACACTTGCTCTTACACTTCCTCCTTCACCACTGTTCTGGGCCTCAAACAGTCCTTCCACATGAAGGAACACTTAACATGAATCAGCTGGGGTCATATATTGCATCCCTTGCTCTTGACGTGGACTCATCGACATCAAGGAGATGAGACAGGCTGGAAGATTGTTTCATTGAGCACCTTTGCTCTGCTGCAACAGTAAGGACCTCCTAGTGATCAACCACTTTTATTCCACACACCATTGCCACACTGACATGTTTTTGCATGGCGACATTAACTGCCAAGTTGAGACCACCCACCAATTGGAGGAACAACATCTTATATTCCTTATTGGCAATCTCCAAGCAGATGGCACCAATAGTGACCTCCAATATCTGTTAACCCCCTCCACCAATCTTCTTCTTTCCCTTCTTCCAGATCCCTGTCTCTTCCCTTCCTTCTCCTAGAAAGCTATTTTTCTTAGCCCTCCCCATCACTTCAGTTTATTTCTCTTTTCCCCTCCCATGTATCCACCTATTATCTCTTGCCTGTTAGCCTGTGCTCTTCACCCCACCCCCCCAATCTTTCTATTTAGTCATTTGCCTGATTTTCAGTATTCCTGAAGAAGGACTCAGAGCCAAAATGTTAAATGCCTATTTACTTCCTATAGAATATAGAAGTTACAGCACCGTACAGGCCCTTCATCCCACAGTATTGTGCCAGCCTAATAACCTCCTCCAACAACTGCGTAGAATTTGTTGCATAACCCACTATTTTTGTACCGATCTAATGGTCTCTTAAAAGATTCTATTGTTCCTGTCTCCACCACTGTTTCTGGCAGCACATTCCATGCACCCAGCACTCCGTATGAAAAGCATCCCCTTCGACCTCGTCCCAGGCTCCTTAAAACTATGACCCCCTACTATTAGCTATTTTAGCCCTGGTAAAAAGCCTATGGTCAGCCACATGATCAATGCCTCTCATCATCTTATACACCTTTATTACATCCTTCACTCCAATGAAAAAAGACCATTTTCACTCAATGTATCCTTGAAAGGCATACAATCCAATTCAGGCAGCATCCTTGTAAATCTCCTGTGCACCTAAACACAATATTTCCTGTGGGGCCTAACTCAGGTCTTAAATAACTACCACATTATCTCAGCTCTTGAACTTGATCCCATGGTTAATGAAGGCCAACACACCACACACCACCTTTTCAACACTATCAACCTGTGCAGGAGCTTTGAGCGTCCTGTGGACGTGAACCCCGAGCTCTGTCAGTTTTTCCATACTTCTCAGAGTCCTCCCATTGACATTATATTCTGCCTTCAAATTTGACCTACTGAAATGAACAACCACACTTTTCTGGATTAAATTCCACCTGCCACTTCTCAGTCCAGCTCTGCATCCTACTAATGCCCCTCTGTAACCTCGAGCAATACTCCAGACTATCCACAAGATCACCTTCGTGTCAGTGGCAAAATTGCAAACAAACCCTTCTTTTCCTCATCCAAGTCATTTATAAAGATCACAAAGAGGAGGGGTCCAAGAACAAATCCCTGTGGCAAACCACTGGCCAAAGACCTCTATACAGAATATGAACTGCTTTCTCTGGGCAAACTAATTCTACGTCCCTCCTTTTTATGGTTGTACTTATTGCCTGGCAGCCTACTGCCTCAACCCTCCTACCTGGGGCCTTCATGTTGATGCAATCACAAAGAAGGCTCATCAGCAGCTAAACCAAGAGGAGTTTGAGGAGGTATGGAATTTACCAAAGCCTTGCAAATTCTACAGGTAGAGAGCATTCTGACTGGTTGTATGGAGATGCCAATGCACAGAACAGAAAAGACAATAGCCAGTGCTATCAAGGGCATCAGTCTTCGCTCCATCAAGAACATCTACCAGAGGCTGTGTCTTTAGAAAACAGCTTCTATCCCCATGCCTTCTTCACACTGCTACAATCAGGAAGGAGTTACAGTAGCCTGAAGACAAAAACCCTGCAGCACAAAAACAGCTTCTACCCCTTTGCCATCAGATTCATAAATGGACAATGAACCACAGACACTTCCTCACTTTTTCTTCTCTTTGCACTAATTTGTTTATTTTTAAATGTAATGTGTACAGTTCTAATATTTGCACCTGCAACGCTGCCACAAAGCAACAAATTTTGTGACATGTTTATAATAATAAATTCTGATTCTAAAGAAAGATATTCACTTGTTCTCCACATCTTTACTATTGAAACAATACTTTTATCAGTTTTGAAGGGTCCTGGCCATAAAAGTATTGACCATTTCTCTTTCTATGGATACTATATGTGTTGCTGAGTGTTTCCAACATTTTCCGCTTCTATTTTCACAACTCTTTTAAGAATATTATAGTGTAACGCATCTGTGTTAACTTTTAGTCTGCAACTATCATATCAAATAGGCAATTTGGTTTCCAAGCAGTCATGTATTTGAATTAATGGGTTGGAGTTCAGAGAAAGTATATGATCTTGATTGATTTAAAACAAGTGGAACAGTAATGACGATAGAAGAAACAGATCACTAAATGGTGTAGAGTGAAATACGAAAGTCTGCAGACACTGTGATTGTCGTCAAAACACAGTGAATGCTGGAGGACCTCAGCTGGTCTCACAGCGTCCACAGGAGGTAAAACTGACATTTTGGTCCTGAGCCCTTTCTTCAAGGTATGAGGGATCAAACACAGGCATCTGAATTAAAGGCTGGGAAAGGAAAGGTGGGGGTGGTGTGGATAAAGGGTTCATTGGATACGATTAGAAAACACAAACTGCTCGAGAAGCAGCTCAGAGGTCAAACAGTGCCCTTTATGGAGCAAAGGTTAAAAAAAAACATAACCAACGTTTCGGGCTTGAGCCCTTCATCCAAGAGGAAAGGTGAGAATTGATTTTGGCTCTGTGAAAGGAGACAGAGGGGAAGGTGGTGGGTGGGTGGGAGGCGAGAGAGAGAGCTGGAGGAAAGGATACTGATAATTAACTTCTTATTGAAAAGTAACCACGATTTTCAGAAGTCTGGTTTCGTTTGCTAGGGATGTGATGCTCGTCAGTGTCCAATGCGGCCAGATGCCCAGACCACCTCCATTGCCCAAGCGCTCGGAGTTCCACGAGGACTCCCCCGCATCTGCGCAGGCGCTGCAGTGGGCTGGGGGGGGCGTGGCCAACTCGGGCAGTGAAAGTGGCCTTGGTAAGAGCTCGGTTCAAGGAGGGCTGTGCGACGTCCAGCCAAGGGGAGGGAGGGAAACTAACGGCCAGCGGGACATAACGGGGGTCCCGGGAGGCTCGAGGGAAAGGGCGGAGCCCAGATTCCCGATTCCCTTCTGCGGCGCCCGGGGTCTGGAGGAGCGCCGCGCTTGGTGGACCCCGAAGGGCGGAGTGAGTGCGCAGGCGCGCGAGCCCCGCCGTTGGCACAGCCGAGCGTTGCCCTGCAGCGCGACGGCGGACGGACCGGGGCATCTGATCGGTCGGGCGGGCGGGCGGGAGGGAGGGGAGGCGACAAGAGGTAGGAAACCTTTTAACTTGGATATCCGCCTTGCCCTCGTGAGCCCTCCCTCCACTGCCAAGGATGCGTGCCCCCCCCCCCCCCCCCCCCACTTCGGATGATGGGCTATCAGCCGGCTGATTTGTGAAGTGTCAATCAAAAGTAACGGACCGGAGTTCGTGCGGCTCCTCGGCTCCTTTTCCTGGCAGCTCGACCTTCACTCGCAGAAGGGCTGGGTTGGTGCTTTGGCAGGCACGACTGCATCCTCTCAGCGGACACCGGAGACGTTGCTTCTGAGAGTGGGATAGTGCCAACTCCAACCCAACCATTATCTAAGGTCTCTTTGGTCTCACTCACTTTCTTCCTCACCTCAATATCCAGCTTTTCCTTAAATCCATTTACTTCAACCACATCTTGTGGGAATTGACCAGACACAAGATCAATATTAGAATTTGCATCACTTTCATTTGGTTTTGTAATGTGTTACTTAAAATATTGTCTTTATCCTTGTTATAGATAGAGAATTTGGGTTAAAAAGGGTTTAAGTTAAAATGTGATGATAAGTCATAAAAGGGGGCTAACCACTAGAGTTTAGCTGGAAAATGTTACAACAGACTTGCAACAGATTTAACTACAGAGAGACATGCAGGAGCCAAAGATTGATAAAGAGTGAAAAACAGAATTTGGTGTGAGCAGAGGTCATGAATGATCGTGGTGTGCGTGACTGACAGTAATCAGGATGATTCTGCAAAAACTAATCAATTAAAGCAGTGTAGTGGAGATGCCGAAGGACAAGCAAATTGTATAAAAAACAACGCACTGTATGTATCGGGGCTTGACTTGGCTAGAAGCCGGTTGAGTCCAACTCAGCAGACTTGTGAATAAAGCTTGTCGTGTCACCGATCTTAAAGAGACTCATTTGTGAGAATTTGTGTTTCTGACAATCCTCCTTTGAAGAAGACCGCAGAGCCCACCTCACTGACAAAAGACAAAGGAGGAAAAACCCAACACCCAACCCCAACCCACCAATTTTCCCCTGCAACCGTGTCTGCCTGTCCCGCATCGGACTTGTCAGTCACAATCGAGCCTGCAGCTGACGTGGACATTTACCCCTCCATAAATCTAAGTCCGCGAAGCCAAGCCAAAGAAAGAACAACTTGGTTAATATTAGATTAATATTAGAATTTGTATCACTTTCATTTGGTTTTGTAATGTGTTACTTAAAATATTGTCTTTATCCTGATCATTACAACTTGGTTGGGAAGTTGTGATGCCTTCAGATTCAGATGGTCATTTTTATGAGGGAGACAAATTCTGCATTGATTTCTTTTTAGAAGCACTCTGTAGCTTTTGAATGAGTCCTGCAGAGAGAGCAGAACTTCGCCAATTGTAATCGGCATTCTTTTATCCACCGGTCAAGTAAGATCTGGGGCCAATTTGCCGCAGAAGTCGTGGGGTAAAGTGCAGATGCTGACTTCTGGAAGTCACATCTTTAACAGTATTTTTCTTTTCGCTTTTGTAACTTGATCTTGCAATTTGTGTCAGTTGAAAAATGCAGCTTTAGAGGAAAATGATTTGAACAAAGTTTACACTGACTTAAACTCGATTGGAACAAGTCATAACATTGTCGCTGAAACATCCAAAACATTATCAAAAATAACGACATTGTGCCACAAAGTGAGATCTTATGGTGGTTGATAATGATAAAGATTTTAAGGAGATTTGTAGCGATGAAAAGAAAGAGATGTTTAGGTAAGCTACTCCAAAATTTAGGACCTTGGTCACTAAAGGAATGACTGCCAGTAATAAGGATGGAAATGGCTGAATTTTGAAAAATGTCTTGGAGAGTCGAATGGCTTGAGGTAGTAGTAATGGTAATAGGGAGGAGATTATATGTTTATGGTTATAATCTGTAGGAATTTGGATTTTAAAATCATTGTTTAACTATGTTCTTGAGTAAATGGAACTTGCAGAGATGTGGGCTGCAGAAATTTGGGTGACTTCAGGTTGATGGAAAGTAGCAAGGATGATGAAAAGAGGATAAAGATTGATGATGAAAAGAGGATGGAAATAGATAAATAGTGATGATATGGATGTGATGTCTAAAACTACTCAGAATCAAGAGTGACATGAAGGTGGCCAACAGTTTGGTTAAGTTTCAGAGAGTTAAAATAGAGAGGAACTTGCAGAGAACAGAATTTTGGTAAAGGGTTAAAGTTAATGGATTTGGACTGCCGTGTATTTGATGGAAGGACATTTCTGGAAATTTAGTTCTTGTTATGGGATAAGCTATCTGATAATTTGGAGATGGTGGAGATGCAACAGTCCGAGATCTTGGTGAAGCTGTTTGTCTTCAAATGAATGCATTGTTCTGTGATGATGTGGGAAAAACATAAACAATTGCCATATTTTGTTATCGGCTTTGGTATGACAACATTTCAAAATTAAAATATTTAAATAACCCCACGCTACCAGTCTTTGCAACCACCTCTGTTTCTGAGTCCACTGCACATTTTAAACTGTCCTTCTCTCACTCTTCTATTTTCTCTTCCATTGCCCTCTGCTTCAAACGAGCTTGCTTGATGCTTTTGCTTTCATTTCCCTCTGAAATTGTCCTCCCTTTTCTAACTTGGCTTGCCCCCTTGCTGTATTTTACTTGAATTATTTGTAAGAGAAACCGTTAAGTTTGCCGAGTTAAGTTTTTTTTTGTGTTTGAGTAATGTATCCTGAATGCTTTTTTTGAGAAATTTATGCATTTTTTTTAATGAAGGGTGTAAAATGAATAAAAATAATGAGACTAATTGATGCAAATTCTAATATTAATCTTGTGTCTGGTCAATTCCCACAAGATGTGGTTGAAGTAAATAGATTTAAGAAAAAGCTGGATATTGAGGTGAGGAAGAAAGTGAGTGAGACCAATAGCATTTTTTTTTTCAGTGCTCAACAGATATTTTGTATATCCTCACAACAACCAAAAAAGCAAGACTCTTATGTCAGCTCTTGGAGCAATTCCATCAATCCCATTCCCATTACTTTTCTGTAATGTATTCTTTCACATACCTTCATCATCTCTCTCTCTCTCTCATTTTCCTTTCACCCACCTACACTATGGATACACCTGTCAAACAGCAAACCTTTCAGATGCACGAACAAACTGGAACCTCTGCGGGAAACCCATGTTGTTAGAATCAAACCTGTCGACAGCTGCCGTGCCAGCAACGCCATTGTATCATCTTTCTGCTGGTTATGGTAGTGAGTTCATCATGCATGCCTTTGTCAAGGAGTTTTTCATGTTTCCCTATTTATTAGTGTCCTTAAGTCCCATTCTGCATTAGTTCACACTTAACAATATTTTAAGATTTATGATCAATGTTCACTTACATAAATGTCAACTGTAAAGGTTATAAAAGTAAAAGTTATAACCCTGGACACACTCTGTTCTTGCTGCTACCATCAGGAAAGAGGCCACAAGACCAGGTTCAGGAATAGCTGTTACACTTCCACAATCAGACTGCTCAACAACAAAACTCAGTCAGTCTCATTTAAGAATGTTTATTTTTGCACTTTATTGATTTGTTTTTGCTCTATATTGCACAGTCATTTTATTTACATTTCTTTATTTGTTTATGTATCTTCTTGTACAGTTTTTTTTGCACTACCAATAAAGGGTAAGTGGCATGAAAAAGAATGTGTTGTATGTGTCAAGTACGTGATATGTATGTACTCTGGCAATAAATCTGAACTTTGAACCTTTGAACTTTATTCATCCACTAATTTAGATTGTAACTGAGGAGTCCTTTGTGAAACATGTCTATTGGCTCTTCGTTCTTTCACCTTATGATGGTCTTTCCAAGTACCATGATCCAAAAATTATCGGTGCTAAAATGCTTTCATCTTCAGTTTACAAATCATTTTATAAAGTTATTGCAGTGTTCTGTGAGGCCAGTTGCACATCAATGAAAATTGTCTTTTATATCAAGTTTTTCCACACTCACCAAATTGATATTTTGTAGCGGAACTAATCTGAGCATATGGGAAATATGAAGAATGCATATCTGTGACCAGCCAATTTTAGGGTGATTCAATTTTCTGCAGCGAATGATGTGTAAAGTTAGCACAGATACTTTTTAATTATAAATGCCTTGATTCATTGTGATATTTTCTAAATAATGTCAACTGCATTGTTCAGTTTTTTTCTTTCTGTTGACCCAGGTATGTCAGAAATGTCAAGCATTCACATACTGTATGTTGTGCCAGCTTCTGAGTGATTAATTTCATAGACTGGACATCCAAAAAGTAAGAAAAAAGATTGGTGGACCAAAAATTGCTTGGATGACTTAGAGTGTCAGTCCAAATCTTCATTTTAATAAATTCCTGCATCTTGCGCTAGATCAGTGGTTCTCAACGTTTTTCTTCTCACTCACATACTATTTTTAAAAAAAAATTTTTTTATTTTTCACACCATAAACCACATTGACCATGATACATACATTTTCCTTTTCAAATATATACAGTGCCATTTTCTCCCCCCCTCCCTCCTCCCATCCCACCCTCCCTACCTCCCCCCCATCCATTTAAAGTACAAAATCTAAGATACATTAAACCAGTCAAACAATGTTGACATTCAATAAAAATAAACAAGAAATTCCACTGAGTCAATTCTTTTCATTTCCTTCTCCTTTCGTTAATTTAGGTAGTGAATGTCCCCGGTAGGTTTTCTCTATTGTGTTTCATGTAAGGATCCCATATTTGTTCAAATATTTCAATATTATTTCTTAAACTAAATGTTATTTTTTCTAATGGAATAGATTTATTCATTTCTATATACCATTGTTGTATTTTCAAATTATCTTCCAATTTCCAGGTTGACATAATACATTTTTTTGCTACGGCTAGAGCTATCTTAACAAATCTTTTTTGTGCATCATCCAAATCAATTCCAAATTCTTTGTTTTTTATGTTACTTAGGAGGAAGATCTCTGGATTTTTTGGTATATTGTTTTCTGTAATTTTATTTAATATTTGGTTTAGATCTTCCCAAAATTTTTCTACTTTCTCACATGTCCAGATTGCATGAATTGTTGTTCCCATTTCTTTTTTACATCGAAAACAACTGTCAGATACTGTTGGGTCCCATTTATTTAACTTTTGAGGTGTAATGTATAGCCTGTGTATCCAGTTATATTGTATCATACGTAACCTCGTATTTATTGTATTTCTCATCGTTCCAGAACATAACTTCCCCCATGTTTCCTTTTTTATCTTTATATTTAAATCTTGATCCCATTTTTGTTTAGTTTTACCATTTGTTTCCTCATTCTCCTTTTCTTGCAGTTTAATATATATATTTGTTATAAATCTTTTGATTATCATTGTATCTGTAATCACATATTCAAAGTTACTTCCCTCTGGTAACCTCAGACTGCTTCCTAATTTGTCCTTCAAGTAGGATCTCAATTGGTAATATGCCAGCACTGTATCTTGAGTTATATTGTATTTATCTTTCATTTGTTCAAAGGATAATAATCTATTTCCTGAAAAACAATTTTCTATTCTTTTGATCCCTTTTTTCTCCCATTCTCTAAAGGAAGGGTGATCTATTGTAAAAGGGAGTAACTTATTTTGCATCAATATTAGTTTTGGTAATTGGTAATTTGTTTTATTCCTTTCTACATGAATCTTTTTCCAAATATTGAGTAGATGATGTAATACTGGAGAACTCCTACGTTATACCAATTTTTCATCCCATTTATATAATATGTGTTCAGGTATCTTTTCCCCTATTTTATCTAGTTTTAATCTAGTCCAATCTGGCTTTTCCCTTGTTTGATAAAAATCTGATAGGTATCTTAATTGTGCGGCTCTATCATAATTTTTAAAGTTTGGCAGTTGTAAGCCTCCTTGTTTATACCATTCTGTTAATTTATCTAGTGCTATCCTTGGTTACCCCGCTTCCATTAAAATTTCCTTATTATTTTCTTTAACTCCTTGAAGAATTTCTCTGTCAAGTGTATTGGCAATGCCTGAAATAGGTATAATATCCTTGGGAAAATGTTCATTTTAATACAGTTTATCCTTCCTATTAGTGTTAATGGTAAATCTTTCCAATGCTCTAAATCGTCCTGTAATTTTTTCATTAGTGGATAATAATTGAGTTTATATAGATGGCCGATATTTTTATTTATTTGTATACCTAGGTATCTTATTGCTTGCATTTGCCATCTGAATGGTGATTCCTTCTTAAATTTTGAGAAATCCGCATTATTCATTGGCATTGCTTCACTTTTATTTACGTTAATCTTGTAACCCGACACTTCTCCATATTCCTTCAATTTCTTATATAATTCTTTTATTGATAGTTCTGGTTCTGTTAAGTATACTATAACATCATCCGCAAATAGACTGATTTTATATTCCTTGTCTTTTATTTTTATCCCTTTTATATTATTTTCTGTTCTTATCAATTCTGCTAGTGGTTCTATAGCTAACACGAACAATAAGGGTGATGGTGGGCATCCCTGCCGTGTTGACCTGCTTAAGTTAAATTGCTTTGATATACATCCATTTACTGTCACTTTTGCCAATGGCCCCTTATATAATGCTTTAATCCAATTAATATACTTCTCTGGTAATCTGAATTTTTGCAATACTTTGAATAAATAATTCCATTCTACTCTGTCAAAGGCCTTCTCTGCATCTAAAGCAACTGCTACTGTTGGTGCTTTACTACCTTCTACTGCATGAATTAAGTTAATAAATTTACAAATATTGTCTGTTGTGCGTCTTTTTTTAATAAATCCAGTTTGGTCTAGATTTACCATTTTAGGTACATACTCTGCTAATCTGTTTGCTAATAGTTTAGCTATTATCTTATAATCTGTGTTAAGTAATGATATTGGTCTATATGACGCTGGTGCGAGTGGATCTTTCCCTTGCTTTAGTATTACTGTAATTATTGCTGTTTTACATGAATCTGGTAAGCTTTGTGTTTTATCAATCTGGTTGATTACTTCCAGGAGGGGAGAAATTAATAAATCTTTAAATGTTTTATAGAATTCTATTGGGAATCCATCCTCTCCTGGTGTTTTATTATTTGGTAATTTTTTTATTATCTCTTGTATTTCTACTATTTCAAATGGTTCTGTTAATTTATTTTGTTCCTCTATTTGTAATTTTGGTAGTTCAATTTTAGTTAAAAATTCATATATTTTCCCTTCTTTCCCTTCGTTTTCAGTTTGGTATAATTGTTCATAGAATTCTCTAAAGTTTTCCTTGATCTCCGTTGGATTATATGTGATTTGTTTGTCTTTTTTCCTTGATGCCAATACCATTTTCTTAGCTTGTTCTGTCTTAAGCTGCCATGCTAGAATTTTGTGCATTTTTTCCCCTAGTTCATAATATTTCTGTTTTGTCTTCATTATGTTCTTCTCCACCTTATATGTTTGTAGTGTTTCATATTTTATTTTTTTTATCTGCCAATTCTCTTCTTTTAGTTGTATCTTCCTTCATTGCTAATTCTTTTTCTATATTTACTATTTCCCTTTCCAACTGCTCTGTTTCCTGATTATAGTCCTTCTTCATCTTGGTTACATAACTTATTATTTGCCCTCTAATGAACGCTTTCATTGCATCCCATAGTATAAACTTATCTTTCACTGATTCCGTATTTATTTCAAAATACATTTTAATTTGTCTTTCAATTAATTCTCTAAAATCCTGCCTTTTAAGTAGCATGGAGTTTAATCTCCATCTATATATTCTTGGAGGGATGTCCTCTAACTCTATTGTCAATATCAAGGGTGAATGGTCCGATAATATTCTAGCTTTATATTCTGTTTTTCTTACTCTATCTTGCATACGAGCTGATAACAAAAATAGGTCTATTCTTGAGTATGTTTTATGTCTACTTGAGTAATATGAATATTCCTTTTCATTTGGGTGTTGTTTCCTCCATATATCCAAAAGTTGCATTTCTTCCATCGATTTAATTATAAATTTGGTTACTTTGTTCTTTCTGTTAATTTTTTTTCCAGTTTTGTCCATATTTGAATCCAAATTCAGATTGAAATCCCCTCCTTTTAAAATGTTCCCTTGCATATGTGCTATCTTCAAAAATATATCTTGCATAAACTTTTGATCTACTTCGTTAGGTGAATATATATTGAGTAAATTGCAAAACTCCGAATATATCTGACATTTTATCATTTCATATCTCCCTGCTGGATCTATTATTTCCTCTTCTATTTTAATTGGCACATTTTTACTAATTAATATAGCTACTCCTCTTGCTTTTGAATTATACGACGCTGCTGTTACATGTCCTACCCAATCCCTCTTTAATTTCTTGTGCTCCAATTCAGTTAAATGTGTTTCTTGCACAAATGCTATATCAATTTTTTCTTTTTTCAGTAAATTTAGCAGTTTCTTCCTTTTAATTTGGTTATGTATTCCGTTAATATTTAAAGTCACATAGTTCAGCGTAGCCATTTCATACTTTGTTTATCTTCCCTTTCCGTTTCACCATCATCACCTTTCCTTCTTATCCATTTCTGCTTTCTTGTTTTGAACACTTTATAAGACAACATTTCTAAAACATCAAACATTTTCCTTATTCTCCTATTTAAAAATTCTTTAACCCCATTCTCCCCTCCTCTTCCTGAGTTGCCCTTTATCCCTTGTCGGGCAACCACATCTCCCCTCTCCATTTGGATTTGCGAATTCACTCGTAAACGTCAACTGATTTTGCAGTGACCGTAATTCCTCCCCACCCAGCCCCCCCCAGAAAAGATTTCAATTTTCATATGTAACAAAGGTCACTCTTTTAATTCCCTCCTTATTCCCTCTATTCCCTTTCCCTCCCTTATTAATTCTTGTCTATACTCTATATATTTTCCTCTAAATACGGATACATTCATGTATACACACTATATATTTTTATTTAAATATATATATATATATATATATATATATATACCCCTTTACACACATACATATAGTTCGTGGTCATTTTTACTCTCATTACATGTCTTCATCTCTCTGCTTGTTTTGTAGTTGTTCTGCAAATTTTCTTGCTTCCTCTGGATCCGAGAATAGTCTGTTTTGTTGCCCTGGAATAACTATTTTAAGTACCGCTGGGTACTTTAACATAAATTTATATCCTTTTTTCCATAAGATCGTTTTTGCTGTATTGAACTCCTTCCTCTTCTTCAGGAGTTCAAAACTTATGTCTGGATAGAAAAATTTTTTTTGACCTTTATATTCCAGTGGCTTTTTGTCTTCTCTTACTTTCTTCATTGCTTTCTCCAATATATTTTCTCTTGTTGTATATCTTAAGAATTTTACTAAAATGGATCTTGGTTTTTGCTGCGGTTGTGGTTTCGGGGCTAAAGTTCTATGTGCCCTCTCTATTTCCATTTCTTCCTGTAATTCTGGTCTTCCTAGGACCCTGGGGATCCAATCTTTTATAAATTCTCTCATATTCTTGCCTTCTTCATCTTCCTTAAGGCCCACTATCTTTATATTATTTCTTCTATTATATCCATCTTCTGAGCTAACAGCTCATGTGCCTCTTTAACTTTTTTATTAGATTCTTCTAATTTCTCTTTTAAGTCTTCTGCTTCCATTTCTACAATTATTTCTCGTTCTTCCATATTTTCCACTCTTTTTCCTATCTCTGACATGACCATTTCTATTTTATTCATTTTTTCTTCTGCATTCTTAATTCTCCTTTTTATCTCATTAAATTCTTGTAATTGCCATTCTTTCACTGATTCCATATATTCTTTAAAAAAAGATACATCCATTGTCTTGCCTTTCTCCTCTTCTTCCATTTCTTTCTGTTCTTCTTCTTCTTCCTCTGGATTGACCATCTGTTGTTTCCTTGTTTTCTTTTTACCCTCTTCTTTCTTGTTGTCGTTATCGTCTGTGTTCTGCACCTGTTGCTGTGCTGCAGGTGTCTCTGTCAGCTGTGGAGATCGACTCCGCAGCTGTTCCCCCCTCCTGTCAGTGTTTTTTTTTCATGCGCGGTTGCGCACTTTTACTCGGCTCTGTGAGCCAATTTTGTAGACCCGAGCCCGGGACTTCCACTGACCTGAGGGAGCGGGCTTCTCTCTCCGCGGCGGGCTTCTTCAGACAGGTAAGGCCTTCACCTTCTTCCGACATTCTTTCTTCCTCTTTTCTTCCCGTTGTTTTCGACTTTTCTCTCTTCGCTGCCATTTTCTTCTCACCTTTATTTTTACTTAATTATAAATTTTAATCTTGTACCTTTGTGCTTTGTGTGTTTTTTTTTAAACTTTTCGGGAGAGGGCTGGAATTCCCTGACCGGCCACTACTCCATCACGTGACTCCTCCCTCACATACTATTTTAAGTAATTCCTATGTCATAAGTGCTCTGTGATTAGTAAGGGATTGCTTTAGGAGGAATGTGAGTGGGAAGGGAAGGTTGAGAATCAATGCTCTAGACCCAATTGTTACTGAAATATTTTGCTTGAGAAAAATTGTCATTGGCCCATTTCCTTTGGAGTTATGAAACCGTGCACATAACAAGTCAATTAGTTACGATTAAAGCAAACTTCTTCTTTCCACCCACATACCACCTTAGGCAATCCCTCACTAATCACAGAGCACCTATGGCCTAGGGAATACTTAAAGTAGTATGTGAGTGGAAAGAAAAAGGTTGAGAACCACTGTGCTAGATCATGTTCGCTCTAAATGGAAACCAGAAAGCTCTCCAGAAATAATTAAATGATTAAGGAATCAGATGAGTTCAGGAGTCCATTCTTATGCTGGCTGGAATTAGTTTCAATTTAACGAAAGCAATATACTCATCATTAATTATTTTTGGCCATTCTCAAATCCTGTAGTAATGAGTAGATGTAATTTCATTGATTGAAAGCAAATGATGTGCTTCTTTGGATGAATGGTACTTCCCTTCTTTCCATGTATTTTACTAATAGTATTGTGTAGGTATCTCCATAAAGTATTCTGCACTTATTTTTATGTGGACTTGGCGCTTTCCCTTCCACCTTCACAAACCTAATACATTTGTTTCTTTTGAATAGGTGCTGTAGAATTCTAGGAATGATGTGAAAATGAGTTTTCTGGGATCTGTCCGCAATTTGTTGCTGGCTGTTTGTCTCATGTTGGTCCTTGGATTTCTGTATTATTCTGCCGGAAAGTTACACATGCATGGATGGGGTCAAGAACCACGTAAGTCATAAACAGTTTCAATATTTTATAATCAGTCGATAATAAAGGGGTCATTTTATCACTTAGTGTTAAAGGGAAGCAAATGCTAGTCTTTGATTTTTTTCCCCAAGGTTTTTGATCTGTGCTTAAATGCAAAATCACAAACATAAATTCATGTTTGTGTAAAGGTAAATACTGGTATGTATTGAAATTTTCTTGTGGATAAGGATCATGCTTAGCGTTTGATGAAATTGTATTCTCAATTCACTTTAGTAAAAGGCATTTATTACAACAGTTTGCGACAGCTATTCTGAATGGCAAACCAAGAAGGAGAGAAAGAGTGGAGAAGATGTTTGATAAACGGCAATAACGTATCTGGATAAAGATGAACCGTAAATATTCGTGTATAATGTGACCTGTGTATAATGCGACCCCCCCCCCCCCCATATTTTACCCCTGTGTATAATGACCCCCCCTCCCCTCACCAGTCTGAGTTGCGCTGGCGTCTCTCACGACCCCCCCCCCCCCCTCCATTGCTGCCCGAGTTGTGCTTCTGTTTGCCTGGTGCTGCGGCTTGCCTGCTCACCTGGCTGTCTGAGTCGCGCTGCCATTTACCGCGCCCACTCACCTGCAGAAATTTAAAAAAAATTTTTTTTACTCTCTAGTATATTGCAACCCCCCCCCCCCTATTTTTGAGGGGAAAAAGGGGGAAAATTTTTTGCATTATACTCGAATATTTACGATAGATTGTGCTGTGGATCAAGTCAAGTTGTTTTGTGGATTTGTGTGGGGGGGATAAAACACTGTTGCCTTCGGTAGTTTAAGGTGCAGGGAAGGAATAATTCTACAGTGAAGAAGCATACATTCATACAAATTGAGTGAGGTACAATTGAGTGAGGTACAATTGAGTGAGGTACAATTGAGTGAGGTACAATTGAGTGAGGTACAATTGAGTGAGGTACAATTGAGTGAGGTACAATTGAGTGAGGTACAATTGAGTGAGGTACAATTGAGTGAGGTACAATTGAGTGAGGTACAATTGAGTGAGGTACAATTGAGTGAGGTACAATTGAGTGAGCTACAATTGAGTGAGCTACAATTGAGTGAGGTACAGCAGGCATTGAGGAAAGCGAATGGTATGTTGGCATTCATAACAAGAGGATTCGAGTACAGGAGTTGTACAGGGCCTTGGTGAGACCACACCTGGAGTATTGTGTGCAGTTTTGGCCTCCTTATCTGAGGAAAGACATCCTTGCCATGGAGGGAGTACAGAGAAGGTTCACTAGATTGATACCAGGAATGGCAGGACTTGCATATGGAGAAAGGCTAGATTGACTAGGCTTGTACTTTTTGGAATTTAGAAGATTGGGGGGGGGGGGATCTTCTAGAAATGCATAAAATTCTTAAGGGATTGGACAGGCTAGATGTAGGAAGGTTGTTCCCGATGTTGCGGAAAACCAGAACCGGGGACACAGTTTAAGGATAAAGGGGGATGTCTTTTCGGACTGAGATGAGAAAAATAAATTCTCTCAGAGAGTGGTGAATCTGTGGAATTCTCTTCCACAGGAAGTAGTTGAAGCTTGTTTCTTATCCACATTTCAGAAGAAGTGGGATTTGGCCCTTGTGGCTAAGGGAATCGGGGGTATGGGGAGAAGGCAGGTATTGAGTAGATGATCAGCCATGTTCATAATGAATGGTGGTGTAGGTTTGAAGGGCCAAATGGCCTACTGCTGCATCTATTTTCTGTTTCTATGAATTGTTACAATATTTGCAGTGGGCTCAATGACCACCAGGGGGATTGTTCCAGGAAAGATTTGAATTCATACCTCTGTATCGGCAGCTACACTGCTAGCTGAAGGATCGCACAACCAGACGGATTGAGTTCAGTGAGCAAAACTGATTTATTGCAGGCTGCCTGGCTGATCTTGTACTCCTAGCCCGGACCTGACTGAGAACTACGCTGGGGGGCCACAACGTCGCCAGGGCTTCTGAGCCCGGTGCCGAGGTCGGGCGGAAACCCCCGATGGTGCCATTTTGGCCGGCCGTCACGTGCGTGACAAGTGGGGCCGGTTCGCCTGTCTAATGGCGTACCACCACTCAGCCCCCCACAGAACCGGCGTCAATGTCCTTTTTTGCCGGGTGGCCTCGCTTCTTGGGTTGGGCCACAGCTATTGGTTCAGTGGGGTTGAGGTGGGCTGGCTTTAACCTGTCCACCGCAAACAGTTCATTCTTACCAACGATGTCCAGCGTGAAAGTAGATCCTGAATGCTGGACAACTTTGTACGGCCCTTCGTATGGTCTTTGTAGAGGTGCTGTGGACAGGCCTCGCCTGATTAAAAACTTACTCTGTGGAGTACAGCTTGCTGGGGGCATAAGAGGGCCGTGTGCTGTGTCTGGGCGGCGGTGGGGGTGTGAAAGAGTCCAACTGGACCCGGAGGCGGGGAAGTAGACAGTGCGGTGACTGCTGGGAGTTGAGGTGCATTGACGAACTCACCGGGTAGGGCTAGCGATGCACCATAGACCAGCACGGCTGATGACGCCTGTAGGTCTTCTTTGGATTTCGAGTGGATGCCCAGGAGCACCCAAGGCACCTCGTCCACCCAGTCGGGGCCGGTGAGGCGGGCCATAAGCACCGACTTAAGGTGGCGGAGCAATCGCTCGACTAGCTCATTGGCCTGTGGGTGATAGGCCGTGATGTGATGTAGCTCGATCCCCAGCCTTTTGGCAAGATGTGCCCAGAGCGCAGAGGTGAACTGGGCACCCCCATCACTGGTGAGGTGGGTCGGGACGCCGAACCGGGCAACCCAACTGGTCAAAAGTGCTCGGGAGCAGGTGTTCGTGGAGGCATCTGGCATCCGGATCGCCTCGGGCCAACGAGTGGTGTAGTCTACCACCATGCAAAGGCAATGGTTACCTCGGGAAATTGGTAAGGGTCTGACAATGTCCACATGTATGTGGCTGAGGCGTTCCCGGACATGTTTGAAATCTTGTACGGGCGCTCTGGTGTGCCTGTGTACCTTGGAAAGCTGGCAATGGGTGCAGATTCTGGCCCAGTCCGCAATCTGCTCCCGAAGCCCGTGCCAGATGAAATGTTTTGCCACCATACGGACCATGGACCTGATGGAAAAGTTATGGATATGGTGGAAGACTTACCTGCGCCACTGCTGGGAAACTACTGGTCCACCATGGGGATTTGGGAGGTCTTGGAACCGCAGGCCCGTGATGGCAGTCATGGCTGGTCGTGAGAGTGCGTCGGTGACCATGTTGTCTTTCCCCACCTTTGAGCCGAATATCGGTGGTGAACTCCAACACGAAGGAGAGGTAACACTGTTGGCTGGCCGACCAGGGATCTCATAGCGAACGCCTGAGTGAGGGGTTTGTGGTCGGTAAAAATGGTGAAAGGCCTCCCCTCCAAGAAATAGCGGAAATGACGCACCGCCAGGTACATGCCCAGCAACTCACAATTGAAAGTGCTATATTTGCGCTCTGGCGGGTGAGAAGTCAGCTAAAGAATGTCAGTGGTTTCCACTGTCCGTTCACCTGCTGCTCCAGGATGGCGCCGACAGCTGTGGCAGAGGCATCGACGGAGAGTGCCATATGCAGGTCAGTGCATAGGTGGTCGAGCAGGGTAGCCTTTGCAAGGGCATCTTTCGTGGCTTCGAATGGCCTGCTGGCCTCTGGAGTCCAGGCGAGTGTCTTGTCTTTGGCCGCGATGAGGGGGAAGAGCGGCTACATGATGTGCACAGTGCCTGGAATGAAGCGGTTATAGAAATTGACCATACCCGTGAACTCCTGTAGCCCCTTGAGGTTGTCAGGGCATGGAAACTCCCTTATTGCAGCGACCTTCGTAGCGGCAGGTGTGGCTCCTTCGGCCGTGATGGTATGGCCCAAGAACTGCATGGACTTTTTCCCGAACTGGCACTTGGCCAGATTAATCGTTAGGCCGAATTCGGCCAGTCGGGAGAAGAGCGTGCGCAGATGAGACTTATGTTGTGCCTGGTCTCTGCTGCAACAAGGATGTCATCCAGGTAAATGAATACAAAATTCAAAACCCTGCCCACTGTGTCCATAAGGCGCTGGAAGGTCTGGGTGGCATTCTTGAGCCCGAACAGCATGCATAGGAACTCGAACAAGCCGAACGGGGTGATGATGGCCGTTTTGGGTATGTACTCTGGGTGCACCGGGATTTGGTGATACCCGCGCACCAGGTTGTCCTTGGAGAATATCCTCGCGCCATGCAGGTTGGCCGTAAAGTCCTGGATGTGAGGTATTGGGTAATGGTCAGGTACCGTCACGTTGTTAAGCCGTCGATAATCTCCACAGGGGCGCCAGCTGCTGGAGGCTTTCAGGAATAGGTGGAGTGGTGAATGATCCCCAGCTCCTGCAGATGCGAGAACTCTTCCTTCGCTATCTGGAGCTTGTCCGGCGGGAGCCGGGTGCCTTGGGTGGGGATGTAATGAAATGCCCCGTGGCGTGGTGAGGCGGTGGAGAACTGCGGCTTGAGGAGGGATGGGAACTCGTCTAGGATACGCTGAAACTCGTCCCTGAGTGAGCTGACTGTGGCCATCTGCGGCTGCTCTGTGCGGGAGGCTTTGAGGCGAATGGATTGGAAGGTATGGGCATCTACCAGTCACCTCCCTCTAATGTCGACCAGGAGTCTGTGGGTGAGGAGGAAGTCGACATCCAGGATGGCGGTTGGAAGGGACGAAATGGTGAACTTCCACGAGAACTTCCGCTGGCCGATCTGGAAGTGGATGGTCTTGTCTCCATATGTCCGGATCTCTGTCAAATTGGCTGCACGGAGGGGAGGTCCTTGAGGCCGGTTCTGGGACTCGATGACTGTGGCCGGGATGACGCTGATCCTGGGCCCCAGTGTCATCGAGGAAGCGTCGGCCGCTGACTGAATCCCGTAGGTAGAGAAGGCTGTGTGATAGTACAGATTCTATCACCAATGTGTATATGTACAGATGGTAGTGTAGGGTGACTGTGATTGGCTGAGAGTGTATCCACACCTACTGGCAGGTCTTAAAGGATTGCTCCAAGCCAGACCAGGTCATTCTGGACTGGTTGACCTACTTGTGATATGCTCCAGTCTTTTAGTTAATAAAAGCCTTGGTTTGGATCAACAAGTCTTTGGTTCTTTCGACACGCACTACAACTACAGGCTGTGTTTTTGGCCAGATGTCGCAGATATTAACAGCGGCCGGCCTGCTCGTTTCCCTGGAACGAGCAGGGCTAAAGACACTTCCAAGCCTTGCCTCCCCAGCGCTGATGGAAGAAGCAGAGGCCTGGAGTGGATGACTTGCTTCTGGCTATGCTCTTTGAGGCCCCTGCAGGGGCTGGGTGTTCCACTGCAGCGCTAGAGGAAGGCTTGGTGTGGTCATGCCGTGACTTGTGACCAATGGTAGAAGCACCACCTGTCGCTAGACTTGCTCCTGTCTCTTGTCTGCTGTTCCTTGCTTGGGACTGTTCTGGTCTGATTGAGGGACTTCTTTACAAGCCCCACGGTTGCCAAGCTCTTCTGTTTCTATTTCCACAAAATGTCTGCCCGTGCTGTGACTTTCCGGGGGTCGGTGAAATCCGCATTCGCCAGGAACAGTTGGATGTCTTCAGTCATCTGTTCCAGGAACGCCTGCTCGAACATGATACCGGGTTGTTCATCTCCCAGGAGGACCAGCACCTTGTTGATGAGTGCTGACGGGGATCTGTCTCCAAGCCCATCCATTTGGAGCAAAGGTGCTCCTTGCTCTCGCCACGAGAGTCTGAACGTCTCGGTTAATAGCTCGATAAAGGCAGTGTACGTGCCTTCCGATGGTGGCCTGTTGATAAAGTTGGCCACTCTGCAGTCTGTGGATCCAGGGCGCTGACCACATGGTAGTACCGGGTGATCTCTGCTATGATGGGCCAAATCTGGAACTGAGCCTCCGCCTGGTCGAACCACACACTGAGTCGAACTGTCCAGAAGGTTAGGAGCTTCAGGCTGACTGCTGCTTTGTTCTCCATTGCTAGGTTTAGAATCCTCCTAAACTGTCAGGGTCATCAATTGTAGTCGACCGCTACAAAACACACACACACACACACACACACACACACACACACACACACACACACACACACACACACACACACACACACACACACACACACACACACACAATGTGGCAGGTTAAGCTCACTGTTTTATTAGGGCTGGAAAGGCTGCTTTTATACTGTTCAAGTTCCTGTCGTTTTTTGCTAATTGACTGAGTCAGCCGTATGAATAACAATAGCGGGCGGGAACGTCCATGCATATGAATGCCCTTCTTCCCCAGCCTGTTTCTGCTGAGTTAGACCAATGCCATTTTAAAGCTGTTGTTCTGATGCTGCCCCAGCTTCTATCCCCGCCAGTTCGTTGTCCTGGGAGTCGCTTTAGTGATCTCTGTTTGCGTCTACTACTGCGCGATGTGCCGGCCCAATCTCCGCAATTGTGGGTTGCCACAACCCTCTGACCAAAGAAATTTTTCTGTCTTTATTTTATATGGACACCTTTTTATTGTGAAATCATGCCCTTTTTTTGGAATCCCTTACAATGGGAAACATCTACTTTGTCCAGGCCTTTCAGCATTCAAAATGGCTCTATGAGATCCCCCTCATCCTTCTGTACTCCAATGAGTTCAGACCAAGAGCTGACAATCATTCGTCATGCTGTAACCCTTTCATTCCTGATTCCAGGGATTCCAGGGCTTTGTGTCGAATAAGTGAGATGGCATCCACTGTAGACCTTTTGCTTTGATGGGCAAATTGGAATATCTAGTGCTGAAGTACCTCCTTTCTGTCTCTGGAGGGAATTTGTCTCCATTGACATGATCTCAATCTGTATCCCTCCACAGACAGACATTAATCCAGACTGGAGAATCAATAAACATAGAATGGTATATACCAATGCTTTCTCAGTCATCATCAGGGAGGTACTGCCAAACAACCACCAGTATGTTTCCTGTGTGACAGTGTATATAGATATGTTTTTGGGAGATAAATTGGGAAAGGTTTGTTAGAGTAGGTTACATACAAACACTTTAAAATAGATATTATTTAAAATACTGGAGCTCTGCCCCATGTTAGACATATCAGCTTCACAGCTTTTGCAAGAGTTTGGAGAGTGCCCAAGAGACTTCACTATTGGATTATTGTTTACAAATGCAACAGATGAAAGATCTTGTTGGAGCCGGAGATTGTCTAGAGTTGTCTAAGAGGGTCATGTAGTTTTGCAAGCAGAGAGAGTCAACCAGGCTCTCTCTCAGAGAGAGAGAGAGAGAGAGAGAAAAAGAGAGAGTGATCACTTCTGCAGTGTTATGGCCAGCAATAGCAGTTGATCCTGGAACAGGACAAGTTGGCAAGCTTGTAGAAAGCCCTATTTGGAAGATGGCCTGATCAAAGCCCTTGTGGTTCATGCAAGAGGAGAGGACTGGCTGTCTCATGTTTCATTTGGAATAAGAGAAACAAAAGGGAACTGTGTGGTGACCTGAAAGGTTATCATCTGGAGAACTCTGAAGGGGCAAGTTTCGTCAGCAAGACACTGAAGTGACTGATGCAAGTACATCAGTTGTGCATGTCCTGGAACAATAAATCTCTCTGAAAACCAAGAAGAACTTTCCTGAGTGGTAACCACTTACCTTTCGAGCCCAAAAGCCTGGCGAACTTCATAAATATTAAATTCTGTGCACAATTTAAGAATTGCCTGCAACTAGTGAACTTGGAGGAATGAGAAGTGAGATTGGACTGTGAACCAAAGAACTTTTCTGAATTTACACACACATTACATACATGTGCGCTTAGAATTAGAAGGGGGTTAAGTTAGGTTAGTTAAGTCAATAGTGATAAGTTAAAGTTTGATTCTATTTTCATGTTTAAAGATAATTAAAATAACTTTTGTTTAAGTAACCATTTGTCTTGGTGAATATCTATTGCTGCTGGGTTTTGGGGTCCTCTGGGCTCGTAATACCTGGAACACTAGGGGATCAAAAACTCTCGACCGTTGCTATTACCATCATCAAGGGCACTTAGTGCTCCATGAACTTTGTAAAATTGGATCACTTGGCTGTGCTTCTCCTTCCTGCACCAGATGAAAATTGAAAAGACCAGCACTGGTAGAGAAAGCTGAACCGAGCGTTTTATGACTGTTTGGAGTTGGTAGACTGGGCCATGTTCAAGAACTTGGCAGTGAACCTGAATGATTGAGACACAGTTGCTACTGGCTTCATAAAAAAAATATGTGGATGGTTGTATCCCAATTAACGCTATTTAAGTATATCCTAACCGGAAGCCACGGATAAACCAAGAGATCTGAAAGCGGTTGAAGACCAAATCATTGGTGTTCAAATCAGACAATTCAGACCCCTTCAGGAAGATCAAGTACAACCTCTGAAGGTAATTACCAATTAAAAAAAAAAGACAATTCTGGACTAAGTTGGAGTCTCCTATGGGCCCTTTACAGCTAGTGAATTGAGGTAGTATCGTTAACTGAAAACATTTCTTCTGGGTGAGCTCAGTCTCTTCTGTGCTTGCTTCAAAATAGAAATTATGCAGTCTCATGAGTCTCTGCAGACCCCAGTGATTTTTTTTTCCTTTCAGTCACTGAGATTGTCATAAAAAGAGCCTTTAGGAGGGTGAATCGTCGGAAAGCAATTGCTCGATTATGGTGTACCTGGACTTGATTATTCATATAGTCTGCATGGAAAAACTGGCTAGATTCTTTGCAGATATTTTCAACCTCTTGGTACTGTGGTCTGAGGTCCCCACCTGTTTCCATCATACCAGTCCCCAAGAGGAGCTGAGGCTTGCCTCACTGATGATTAGTTGGTGGCACTTGTGTCCACCATGATGAAGTCCTTTGTGAGATTGGTTATGGAGCAAATCAATCCTGTCTCAAAGCACCTGCACCCAATTCAATCTGCTTAGTGACGGAACAGGTCAACAAGATGCCATCTCATTAGGTGTGCACTCTGGAGTGGATTATTGGGACAACAAGAATGCCTACTCCATGTCAGGTGACGTTGACTACACTTTGGTGTTTCACGCCATCATACTAGCCAAAGTAATAATCAAATTCTGAGATCTGGATCTCTGTTTTCCCTCTTTGCAATTGGAAACTTGACTTCCTCATTAGCTGACCTTAATCAGTACGAATTGACAACATCACCTCTTCCTTGCTGACCATCAACACAGGGAAACCTCAAGGCTGCATGCTCTGTTCAGCTTTAACATAATCTATAAATTTGCTGATGGCGCCCACAGATGTTGGCTGAATAATCATTAATCTTATGAGTCAGAATATTGGATGGAGATTAAGAATCTGATTGGATGGTTGAAGAGCACCAATTTTGCTTTCAATGTTGGCAAAATCAAGGAGCTTTAGGAAAGGGAGGTTGAGGGAATTACACCTGTCTTCATAGAAGGGGAGAGGGTTAATAACTTCAAATTCTTAGGGAGTCCACATATTAAGAGGGTCTCTCCTATAGCCAGCAAGCACATTGTATCATCCCTGAGGAAAGCCTCTACGTTCTTAGAACTCTGGGGATAATTGGTACATCATCAAACATTCTATTGAACTTCTACAGGCATTATGAAAAAAGTAATCTGTTTGGTCACATTAAGGCCTGGTTTGGAAACTCGAGTGCCCGAAGCACCTTTCCAATATCCTTAACTTTCCTTTATGTAATTTTTGTGGTGTGAAGTATAATTGGTGTAAGAAATTTTATGGTACCAATCTAAGTCTGCAGTTGATCACTGATGTCATCCTCTCCCTCCATAAATCTGACCAAAATTTTTCAGGCCCAGTTTTGGGCTCTCATTTTGAAGCACTAAGTATATTCTGCATATAAATTTGGGAGTGTCTCCCAGTCAATGTAACTTTTCCACTTCGTTTCCTTCAGGTAGGGTCATTGTAGGGCCCCATTTTTCCCTTAGGAAGGATCTTAGCTGGAGAAAATAGTGAAAGGTTCCATTAAGCAAATCGAATTTATCCTTCAGTTGTTCGAAGGACATAAGATGTCTATTTTCATAGGAGTCCTCAATATTTTGATCCCCTTTCAATGCCAAATATCCAGAATTTTGTTACCTAAATTCATAGACATCAAGTCTTTATGTATCAAGGGCGCTTTTGGCGATATTACAATATCTTTTCCCATACACTTATTAATTTCCTTCCAGATTCTTATATTTTAGAATGGAGTTATCCTTTCTTCTATTTATTAATTTAGTATTTGCTTTGTAAATGAAATCTTTCTCCACCCTCTTTGCCCATATGATGTAGTCCCATGTTAACTCATTTTTGTAGATCAGCTTCTTCAAATAAGGATGCAAGGAACCCCAACTGGGCTGCTAAGTAATATTTCTTATAATCGTATCCCCCCCCCATCTATAATCCCACGTCAGTTTTTCCATAGAGATCCTGATGACTTTATGATTCCAAAGAAAAGTTCTTAAGCTTCCATTCAAAATTAAAAAAAAAGTTCCATGACAATTAAAAAGGAATGGACTGAAAAATATACAGTAGTCTTTGCAACACCTTGTTTGCCCTGCCCTGCCCTGCCCATCTGTTTAAATTGTCTTTGATTTTTTTTCAAGCAAAGGGATATAATTAAATTTATACAAGTTTTTCGAATGTCTTTCATTATCCCTAGGTATTTAATACTATCGACTGCCACTTAAAACAATTCCTTGTTTACATCTCCCATAGTCTGAAATAGTTAAGGGCATGATCTCACTTTTTCCAAAATTTACTTTGTATCCAGAGATTATACTGTATTCTTCCAGGGTGGGCTGTAATTTGAGCAAAGATTTATCTGATTCCGTCAAGTACAATAGCACATCGTCTGTAAATAAGTTTTTTGTTTGACTTGGTCCACCTTGAATTCCTTTATAGCTGGGTCTTTTCTAATATATTCCATTAATAATTCAATAACCAAAACAAACAACTCTGGAGACAACTAGAGGAATGTTGACAAAATTTGGCCATTTGTAAAGATCCTTCATTGTGGTTTAGAATATATTGTTTTTACCCAGTTAATAAATATTTGTCCCAGTCTAAATTTTTCCATTATTTTAAATAAGTATTGCCATTCCAATCAATCAAAGGCCATCTCTGCACCCAGAGATATTGTCACACTATTATATTTTAATATTATAGTTTAATAATCTCCCCAGGTTGTCAGCAGAATGTCTTCTTTATAAAGCCTACTTGGATTGGATTTATTAATTTAGGTAAAAACTGGCCCAATATCTCAGCCATTTCAGATAATAGCCTGTAATCTGTGTTTAATAGCGAGATGACTCTTTAAGATGAAGGTTTTAATGGATCTCTATTTTTCTTGGGTTGAAAAGATGTCTGGGAGAGTCTGTCTCTGTTGCTTGGTTAAGCATGTCCATCATGAGTGGCATAAACAAATCTTTAAATTCTTTATAAAACTTGAGCAGAAAACCGCCCTCCCCCGGAGACTTATTGGGTTGTAGCAATCCCAAAGTTTTTTCATTTTCCTCCCTAGTAAAGGGGGCATTTTGTCTCATCTGATTTTCTTGGGTCAATCTCAGAAGCTCTACTCCATTCAGAAAGTCATCTATTTTTGTTTGGTCCTGTGGTAATTCTGTGTGTGGTAGTTCTGTATAAAACTGTTTAAAAGTATCATTAATTTCTTTTGGATCATGAGATGTTGTATCTGGCCCAAGCTGAGCAGCATTAATTTCCTCTAGGTTTCCTCCACATTTAACTGCCAAGACAAAACTATGCACTATCTCCCAAATCATAATATTTTTGTTTCAATCTCATTATATATTTTTCTATTTTGTATGTTTGTATTCTATTATATTTAAGATTTTATTAAAGTTTGGTATTTGACCTTTTGAACCAGATTTTTGATATTCTTTTTCCAGATTATTGATTTGCACCATTTATTTCTTTCTTGACATTCTTGGTGTATGATATTATTTTCCCCCTCAAATAGGCCTTCAGTGTGTCCCATATCAGGAAACTATTATTAGTAGATGGGCAGTTAGTTTAACAAAATATCTTAATTTGTTCTCTTGTAAATGTACAAAAATCCACTATTTTCAACCACCTGTACATCGACGCCTGTTTTTCAGGCATCATTATCGCCAATACCAAAGGTGCATGATCCAATAGTAGTCTGGCCAAATATTCCGATTCGACCATTCTGCTACCGACATTTAAAAAGTAGTCAATTCTGGTGAAAGAATCATGGGGTTTTGAATGAAAGGTGTAGTCTCTAGCTTGAGGATACAACCATCTCCTGGCATCTATTAGATTTAGATCCTTCATATAAGCTAGTATAGCTTTTGTCGTTTTAGTTTTGTCATTGTCTGTGTAGATTTATCTGGTATAGGGTCTGGACAAAAATTGAAGTCTCCTCCATTTAAAACATTGTTTTGTCCTCCAGCAATCTTAAGAAAGACATTTTGTATAAATGATTCGTATGCATTTGGTGCATAAAGGTTCATAAGTGTTCAAGCCTTTGAATAAATCTGACAGTGTGCCATTATTTATTGTCCATTTGAATCTACCGGCACGCCCTTCACCATCACTAGAACATTTTTATTTATCAAAATAGCTACCCCCCCTCGCCTTGGTATTATATGAAGACTATTTTACTTGTCTCACCCAATCTCTCTTCAGTTTGTTATGTTCTTTTGTGAGATGCATTTCTTGCACAAATGCTATATCTGTCTGTAATTTCCTGAGATGGGCCAAGACTCTCTTTTAAATAGTCCATTCAATCAATTTGTATTAATACTGATGATCTGTAATGCCTTATTCATTGATAACTATATTTATTCTTATCTGCATCTGGTGGCCTCCATATATTCTTCTGCAGCCGTGTGCATGCCTCATTTCAAATATTTCTTTCCTTCGCACTGGCATTTCCAATGAAACAAAAACACAAAAAGAAGAAGAGAAAGGAAGACAAATCCCTGCCTTATAGATATTAGATTTCCCTCTCTTTCATTTTGGCACCAATGGCTATCCCCTTGGCGCCATTGCTTTCCTTCAAACCAGATACACCTGCCACTCTCATTGGAGCTTTTAACATTCTATCAGTTCTCGTTCACGGTATTCATTGTATGTTTACGTTATCTACATCACCTGTCCTTATTTCCTCTTTCTATATTGTTTAATTTAAACCTTATGTCACAATCCATTTGGTACTCATCTTTACATCACAAAGAAAATGCCAAGAAAGGGATATATTATTATTTTCTGTATCTCTTGTACCTTTTGTCCCTTAGTCTATTTTTCTTGCTCTTTCATCACCTTTTCAGGCCCTCCTTTAATTTTTGCATCATCTCCGTTGTCTCTTGAGGATCTTTTAAATATTTTCTTTCATCCCCGGCCAATCAACTATTAATATGTCAAGAAAATTCTTCTCAACTTAGTTAAATAAATAACCAAGTGGTAAGATTCAAGCCTCTGCTTTATTGAGGGAGCGTCCCACAGAGGTCCGGCGTCTGCACGAGACTCGTCTGACCTATTGTTACAGGACTCGGTCTTTTAATGGCAGAGATGAACAGTCTTTTCTCATATTTGACATGATCACAAAATTAATGAAACAAACAACGTTAAAAAAGATGTGTTTAACATGATCATGGGAACACATAAAGGTTGGTGGTTAGAGAGCATTCTGTTCTTATCTTGCAGTTTGTTTGGATTTGTTTGTTCTTGGAAGACCCCTATCAACTAATCATTCCCTGTGATTATCGGCTTCACAATAGCGGTTTTGCAATAACATGTTTTAAGCTAAGTCATACTTTTTTACTTAGTCCAACATTAATTTAATTTCTTCCACATAATATCGCGAATGCAACTGTTTTTGTGTGTAGAGTTCTTTTGATTACGTCAAATTCTTTCCTTTTTTTTGACCAGTGCCCATCAGTGTCTATCAGTGGCCCATCATGATCCCTGACCACGAGGAATGTCGTCTACCTATCTTGGTATTTAAGCAATCTTATTAATACTGGGCATGGGCATTGATTCAGTCCTGGTCTGGGACTGGAGGTTAGTGGGCCATCTTGATTATAATGAGTTTGTCATTCCCTTTCATTCCCATGATCTTTGGGATCCACTTCCCGAAGAATCCCACCAAGTCTTGACCTTTTGCTCCTTCCTTCAGCCTTAATTTCTTTACATTCTGACACCTGCTGTAATTTTTCTAATGAGCTCGGTTTCTCCAGAAATTTCTCTCTTGACCTTCCATGCATCAGTGTCGCCTTCAATCTTTTCCATTCTTTCTTCCATGATCTCCATTTTATCCTCAGCAGCAGCCGTGCGGATGGTTAGAGTGGCAAGTGCAGTCTTCAACTCACTCATTCCTTCCATTATCTTTTGGACCCATCAGTTGAAAGTCTCAATCCTGGTTGCTAGCATCTGTATTATGCTCATAAAATGGCCAATTGTTGGTGTTTATCTGCCGCTTGTCAGGCTTGGACCATCAGCCATCATGCTGGATTCTTTTCTCATTTCGACGCTCCTATGTGGCAGCTGTGATGGTATTTATCCTTGCCTTTCAATCTCAACCGTTCCCAAGAGAGCTGCTTTCGCAAGATCACAAGAAATTCTTCTTTCCCATAGCACTGTTTTTTCGATTATTTAATGTTTTTGGTCTATTTTCAGGATCATGTTGTGGAACTCCTGTGAGACCGTCCACTTAGCTCCTCCGCATCACGTGATACCCAGTTATTGGGCTCTTGAATCTGTTCCACCCTTGCATAAGGACCACCAAAACATCTATCTGAACTATTGAAACACTACATTTTTTTTCGCTATGCAGAAAGACCAGACGCTATCACCAGAAAGCCATCACTAAAGCAGAGGTAATTCTGGACCAAACTGGAGACTCACACAGATTCTTGGCTGGTGTGGTAGGACTTGCATACGTGTGGTAAATCTCTGCTGAGATGTCAGTCTCCCTCTTGCCTAGCCTTGCCTGACTGACATTGGCCATGTCATCTATCATTAAAGACACTTATCTTGGGTATAACTGTGTATGCACAGTCTTTCATTATTATACCATTAGCTTCTGCTAATAAAAGCCATGATTATTGTTTTTGATTTTACTTTAGTGTTTGGTACTAAACATGTAAGGTACAGATTTCTGATCAGTGATCAGGGTAAATTTTCTGCCAGCTAATAAGTGTCTCTAGTAGCGAACAGCTTCAATGATAGCCTGGGCTTCTTTTTCAATGGCAGGATGTTTAAGTTCAGGTCCGCATAACGTGCGAGAAAAGAATGCCACTGGTCTGCCCTTTTGATTAAGGGTTCCTGCCAAAGCACAATCTGAGGCATCAGTTTCCACTTGGAACAGGGCATCCTCGTCAATGGGCGAGAGTGCAGCTTTGGCAATATCAGCTTTAATTCTCTCGAAAGCCTTCAAGGCCATTGGAGAGAGAGGAAAAGATTTAGTGTCAAACAGAGGGCGTGCTTTCGTAACGTAGTCATGCACCTAATTGCAGTAGTAGGAAAAGAATCCCATATACCTTTTAAGGGCTTTTGCTGAGTCTGGGGATGGTAACTTCTTAAGGGGAGCCATTCTTTCAGGATTGGGGCAGATTTCACCCATGTGAACAATGTAGACCAGAATGGGTAGCTCTGTTGCGTTGAACACACATTTGCCCTCGTTAAATGTGGGGTTGAGTTCTTTAGCTGTTGCTAGGAATTTTTTTAAGTTGCTGTCGTGTTCAGTCTGGGTTTTCCCACACATCGTGACATTATCCAGCTAGGGAAACGTACCTTGTAACTCATACGTTCTAACAATCTTATCTATTTCCTTCTGAAACACTGACACACCATTAGTGACCCCAAAAGGTACCTTTTTAAACTAGTATAATCCCCCCATCAGCCTCAAAGGCCGTATAGGGTAGTTCCCTTTTTTTTAATGGGGATTTGGTGGTAAGCTGCTTTGACGTCGATAGTCGAGTACACCTTGTATTGCGCTCTGATTAATCATTTCATTGATGCGGGAGAACTCACTAACAGCCAAAACAAGGTTAGTATCTAGTAGAGAAATCGGAATATAATGAGATGTTTATGAATACTGGAGCCTTTCTGGTTGTTTACGGTTACGAGTAGACTTTCTAATTGAAACAGTTGCAGGCTTTGCAACCTTGAGAGCTGATGATGTTGATATAATTCCTGGGTCCGTAGTGTGAGAAGTTCAGACTTCTGGACCTGCTCCAGAATCGCCAGTGTGAGGCAGTGGGGCCTCAGCATAGCCATCTGAATGCTTACGAGGGGCCACTGGCTGGGGTGGGGGGGTGTGGGTCCAGCCGCTCAGGATCACTCTGAGTAGGGGCATGAGGAAAGGACGAACCAGGCGGTGCCAGATCTCTTAGGGGTTCAGAGTCCGTGCTCCTGTCTGGGAATTTAACATGAGCATAATTGGGGTTAGTGTGCAGTAGGCTGAACTGGTTGGACTAGAGGGTCCGTTTTACGCGTCCGAGCATGACTCTTCAGCAGCACGGTTCCAGGCTCAGATAAACAGGCTGGCCAGTCTATCACAGTTCCTGATTTCCTAGGAAAAGCAAACATACGTTCATGAGGTGTTTGATTTGTTGCAGTACACAATAATGACTGAATAGAATGTAGCGCCTCAGGCAGCACCTAAAAAAAAAACAAAGCCGACTGCACCTGGTATTGCCAGGCGGTCTCCCATCCAAATACTGACCAAGCCTGAGATGCTTAGCTTCTGAGATCTGACGAGATCGGGCATTTTTAGGCTAGTAAATCTTTTATTAGCAGAAATGGATGCAGTATTCATGCCAGAATGGCTGATAATTGACCAGTCTGCCCCAAGAGGCTCCAGTATTCATAAACATCTCATTATATTCCGATTGCTCTGATAGATACTGGCCTTGTTTTGGCTGTTAGTGAGTTCTCAATGCCATTTATTGTATCAATGCGTTGCTTGCTTTAATTTGCATGCCTGCTTAAATTTTACCTTTCAGCTGTCCCTTTGATTTTAACCCTTCTTCTGCCGAGCTGTCAGTCTCCCTCTTGCCTAGCCTTGCTTTACTGACATTGGCCGTGTATTATCTCTATCATTAAAGAAACTGCCCTTGGATATAACTGTATATGTACCCATTGTCTTTCATTATTGTACCATTAGTTTCTGCTAATAAAAGCCATGATTATTGTTTGACCACATCGTCTTTGTCAACTTCATCAACTGGCACCTCATGCCTTTATTGGCTGCCTTTTTATCTTGGTCTTTGCTTCCATACATCTGATCTCCCCGATTTATTGCACATACTTTTTTTCTACTCCCATATTCTTTGATCACTTTTTCCTTGTATTATTCTCCACTTAACCATTTTCCTCTCAATCCTCCTCCCTGTGTACATCCCTGGTGAATGAATTGTCTCTCAACTTGCTTAGACTTGCAGTTTCAAAATCTCAACTGTCAGTCTATATGCTCAATTTCTACATTTCTTTAACAATGATTAAATGTATTGCAAAAGTGTATATGTTTAACCTTTGCTCCTTATATCCCAAAATCTTGTTTATTATTGCAGCTAAAATTCATTAACCGACTTCAATTTGGACCTTTATTTTTACTATTTCTTCTCTAAGTGTGTATTTTATGAAGAAACAGTTATTAAGTGACAATACATTACATTATTACATTATTACATTATTACATTATTACATTATTACATTATTACATTATTACATTATTACATTATTACATTATTATATCATTACATCAAGTGTCAAAATGTAGAAGATTGGGATCAATTTCTACAGTTGACTTTTTTTACAACTAGTTTGGGGAGGAGTGAAATCTATTTATTTGTATGTATGAATACTTGTCCTGCATATATATTGTTTGTCCATATATGTGTTATGTTTGGTTGTCATGTTTGCATGTTTTGCACTGAGAACTGGAGAATGCTCTTTTGTCAGGTTGTACTTGTGCAATCAAATGACAATAAACTTGACTTGAAATGATCAATCTAGAATCACAGAGTCAGGCAAGAAGGAGCAGGACCTTCGGCCCAATTCATTCATGCTGTCCAAGTTGACAATCTTGGTTGGCTCCATTTGCCTGCTTTTTGTCCATGCCCTTCAAAAGGCATAAGCTCTTCCTTATCCAAATATCTGACCAAATACATTTGGAAATTTGCAATTGTACCCACTTCTATTACTTGTCAGGCAGATAAGAAAAACCCCAAGTGAACAAGTTGATCTCAGATACCTCTTAAATCTCACCCCTCCTTAAATCTGTGCCTTTCAGTTCTAGATTCATCTATTTGCAGCTACTTTATATGTGCACCTTGTGATATTCTAAACCTCTTTAAGGTCACCCCTCAGCTTCCTACATTCCATGAAATAAAGACCCAGGCTTTCCACACTCCATTCTGGACATCCACTAACTTGAGCATAGGTGTAGATGTTGGGTGAAGACACTGAATACATATCAATAAAAGAAGTAGAAACATAAGTGGCCCATTCTGTTCCTTGTTCCTAATCCAGAAATCATTAAGATCATGTCCAATGCCTTACATCAATACCATATACTAATTCTATATCCCTTGAATTCCTTAATACTTTAAATGATTGGGGAGGTAAAGGAATTGGAAGCTCCGTTTACAGATTTTGAGATTAAAGAAGCTATACAAGAGATGCCAAATGGAAGGTCGCCAGGTGATGATGGATTTTCAGTGGAATTTTATAAATTGTTTTATGAAGATTTATCTTCTATATTTAGGGACGTGTTGCAACAAATAACTGAAGATCAGTCAATACCAGAAAACTTGTTCTAGTGCGACAGGGATTCCAAAGAAAGATAGAAATCTGTTGAATGTAGCTTCGTATCGACCAATTTTTAAATTAAATGTGGATTATAAAATAGTGGCTAAAGTATTGGCAAATAGACTTGCTAAATATTTACCTCAGTTGGTACATAGAGATCAAACAGGTTTTATTAAGAATAGATGGGCATCTGATAATATTCTTAGATTGATAGCATTGATCAGTGCATCGAGACAGCATCATTGTAATGAGGATGTGGAGAGTCTGCAGAGGGATATAGTTAAGCTGGATGAATGGGCAAAGGTCTGGCAGATGGAGTACAATGTTAGTTAGTGTGAGGTTATCCACTTTGGCAAGAAAAATAAAAGAGCTGAATATTATTTAAAGGGTGAAAAACTACAGCATGCTGTTGAGCAGAGGGACTTGGGAGTGCTTGTGCATGAATCGCAAAAAGTTAGGTTGCAGGAGCAGCAGGTTATTAAGAAGGCAAATGGAATGTTGGCATTCATTGCTAGAGGAATTGAATTCAGGAGTAGGGAGGTAATGTTGCAACTGTGTAAGGTACTGGTGAGACTGCACCTGGAGTACTGTGTCCAGTTCTAGTCTCCATATTTGAGGAAGGAAATACTGGCTTTGGAGACGGTCCAGAGGAGGTTTACTAGGTTGATCCCTGGATGAAGGGGTTGACTTATGATGAAAGATTAAATCATCTAGGATCGTATTCGCTCGAGTTCAGAAGAATGAGAGGAGATCTTATAGAAACGTATAGGATTATGAAGGGTATGGATAGGATAGATGTAGGAAGGTTTTTTGATCTGGCCGTGGAAACTAAAACGAGAGGACACAGTCTCAAGATTCGGGGGAGTAGATTTAGGACAGAAATGAGGAAAAATAGTTTTTCCCAGAGAGTAGTGAATGTTTGGAATTCTCTAACCAGGGAAGTGGTTGAGGCTGCCTCATTAAACGTATTTAAAATTCGGTTAGATAAATTTTTACATGATAGAGGAATTAGGGGATATGGGGAGAAGGCAGGTAGGTGGAGTTAGGTCATAAATTAGATCAGCCATGATCGTATTGAATGGTGGAGCAGGCTCAATGGGCCATTTTTGGCCTACTCCTGTGCCTACTTCCTATGTTCCAGTGGTGGTTGCGCTTGATGTGGAAAAAGCTTTTGACAGGGTTGAATGGAATTTTTTATTTAAAGTGTTGGAGAAGTTTAATTTTGGCCCTTTTTTTTCACTGGTTGTGTTAGGGCATTGTAGAAAAATCCATTGCTAAGGTGGTGACGAATGGCTAAACCTCTTTTCCATTTAAATTATCGCGATCAACTCGTCAATGTTGTCCATTGTCACCAGCCTTGTTTGCATTGGTCATTGAACCATTAGCTCAGGTAATTCGACAGAATAACAAGGTTAAAGGGATAAGTATTGCAGATGAAGAATATAAGATTAATTTATTTGTTGATGATGCATTGATTTATTTGATACATCCAGAAGTCTTTGAAATATTTACAAGAATGTTTAGTTTAATTTGGGGAGCTATCTGGGTATAAGGTGAATTGGGATAAGAGTGAGATATTGCCAACTTTGGAAGGGGATTATAAAGAGTGTAAAAATATTATAAAATTAAGATGGTCTGATAAAGTTAAATATTTAGGGGTAACTATGAATGCAAACTTTCAATCTTTATACAAGTTAAATTATGTACCTTTATTGAAAAAAATTAAAATGGATATGATTAAATGGAAGGATCTTCCACTAACATTAAATAGGTTGAGTAAATTGTATTAAAATGAATATTTTTCCTCGTATTCAATACTTATTTCAGTCAATACTTTCAAAGGGTTTTTTTCAGGATTTGAATAAGGTGGTGAGGAAATTTTTTATGGAAGGGAAAATTAGCTCGAATAGCTTTACAGAAGTATGGAAATGTGCATTAAGTGGACTCCAGTTGCCTCACTTTCAACATTATTACGAAGCTGCACAATTGAAGTTTGTTAGTAGAATGATGGATATTAATTAGCCTCCTAGTTGGGCCAAGGTGGAGTTGGCCTGTATTTCTGAATTTGATGTTCACCAGTTTATATATAAAAGTGGAATTTGAATTTATTGCAGGGATGTGATATGCCAGTATTAAAACATTTGTTAAAGATATGGATTAAAAGAAATGATGTTATAGGAGCAAAGGGTAAATTCAAACTCAGTTATATCAAAATCAGCTTATTCCTTTTTCAATATTTAATAGGTATTTAAAGATTTGGTATTTTCAGGGTTTAAAAGTGATTCAGGATTGTTTTGAAGAGGGACAGTTTCTTTTTTTTAATCAATTGAGGGAAAAATTTGGTATACTGGTAAATTCTTTATTTGTGTATTTCCAACTTAGAGCTTTGATAAGGGATAATTATGGTAAAGAGATGAGTTTACCCAAATTAACGAAATTTGAATCTTTGATTTATACCAAAGAGAAGTTTGATTTCAGATATGTATCGATTGTTACAGGAAACTATGGAAAAACTGAATTTGGAGAAATCTAGAAATAAATGGGAAAGCGATTTAACTTATGTTATACCTCAAGAGGTTTGGGAGGTTATGTGTCATGAAGGGGTAACTAAATTGACTAATGTAAGATATGGTTTGGTTAATTATAATTTTTTGCATCAGTAATACTCGACTCCTGAGAAATTGAAACAATACGGATTTAGTAATTCGGATCTTTGTTTTAGATGTGGGTTAAGTACTGGAACTTTTTTGCATGCAGTTTGGTCTTGTAATAGGGTACAACCATTTTGGGAAAAAGTTAGGTTGGTTTTGGAGAAATTATTTAAAATTAAATTATCATTAGATCCAGAGATTTTTTTGTTGGGTTATATGGTTTCTTTGACTGGATTGGGGTTGGATAAGTTTCAAATTGCCTGTGTACGTTCAGCATTTTCTGTGGCACTAAAATGTGTAGCAATTACTTGGAAAGACAATGTAGAGATTAATATAGCTTGTTGGCTTAATGAATTGAGATCTTGTATTTAGATGGAGAAAGTAACATATAATTTACATGATAATTATTCTTTTTTTGTTAAAATGTGGTCATCTTATTTAGAATATATGGGTTTGGAAATATCTTAAAAAATTGTATGTTTTATGTTTATTTTTGCTCCCCTTGAGGGGGCTGGCTGAGGACGGTGGGGGGGGGGGGTTCTTATATTGTATAAAACATCTTTTTTTCTGTTGTTGCTATTGATTTTATGTTTTTTAAAGTTTTAAATAAAGTTTAAAAAAATACTTTAAATGATCTTGTCCAAGTATTAAATATTTAAGCTTTCTCTCTTCATAATTTCATTTTTTTAAAATCAGAAATTTCAATGAAATCTGGTGTTGATTGCACCTTCTGTTGGTATTGTACCAGAGCAACTGTCAGTGGTTTAGAAATTATATTGCTTCGTGCAGTATTTTGCAAAATTTCACAAAAAAAAGTTGTCTAATGAAATTCAGTGGTTCATCATGTGGCAGTTGTTCATTTTCATACTTTTTTTTCTGAGTCGTTTGTGTGTACTGCTCATTTGAACATAGAGACTGGTGATGTCAGGTTGTAGACAAAGCACATTTGACATTGTACAAAATTGTGTGTGAATCCTGTTTAATGTACATTAAAGGACATTTGAACAGGAGTTTGAGCACAGCTTCAGTGATATTAAAATGAGAAGTCAAAATGATTTT
This sequence comes from Narcine bancroftii, assembly GCF_036971445.1. Lineage (NCBI taxonomy): Eukaryota > Metazoa > Chordata > Chondrichthyes > Torpediniformes > Narcinidae > Narcine > Narcine bancroftii. Next base: position 123,100,695 of record NC_091473.1, on the reverse strand, counting down.
CTGATTTTTTTTGAGGGTAAATGGCCTTGTTAAAAGTTTTTAATGCCTGTATGATCTATTTTATATAATGGCTTGATCCTCATGTTGATGTAGAACAGTTATTCGCTGTACTTTATTGCTCCTTTGTCCATTCTTGTTTCAATGCACAGTTTAAAGTGTGTTACAGTTTATAACACTACTTTAACTAAAGAAGGATGGGAAAGTATTTGATAGTCTGCTGGAAATGGTCATTGAATGAGAATGATTTGTATCAAAATGTTTAGAAATCTCTGATTTGCATTGATTGCAATTTATTGTTTGCCAATAATCAAATTTTTGCCAAAGTTTAAGTTGCACTTGAGAATCAACCATGATGATCTGTTTTTCTTTTAGTATCTCTGCAGAGTCCTTTTCAATCTTTTGCATGCATGAAGAGTCAACTGATCTACAGCTTTTGTAGTGTCGAGATAAAACATGCAAGTCGGCAGATGCAGCGATTGGAGTAAAAACCCACGGCTGGAGAAACGCAGCAGATCAAACAGCAAACTTTATATAGCAAAGATAAAGATACATAACCAATGGTTCAGGCTTGAGCCCTTCATCAAGATACAGTATGAGGAAAATATAGGCAGGTGCCTGAATAAATTGATCAGGGGGTGGGGGTGAGAAGTGGCTGGGGAGGGTCCCTCAGGCAGGAAGTGGATAAGGGAGGGAGGGCGGGCACATTTGGAAATAAGTGGAAGGGGGTATGGTTCTGTGAATGGAGAAGAAAGAGGTTGGGGAGCAGGAGGAAAGACTGGAAAAGGGAAGAGAAAGAATGGCGAGTGGGCTGGCAGAAATCCGAGAAGTTGATATTAAGGCCATCCTGTTGGTGAGTGTTGATGGAATATTAGGTGTTGCTCCTCCAATTTACACGTGGCCTTGGTTTGGCAGCTTTTTAAAAAACTTCTGTAGTGTCATAGGTATGTCAACAGATAGGGAAATTATTTTCAAGCTCTTTTGTGAGCTGAATTTGTGCACTCTTCAGGTAATACCACATCTTGGTTGTCTCCTCTGTCTTTCATTTGTGTCAGCAAATGACATTGTGTTAATGTGGCTGAAGATCAGCTATCAAACTGATAGATCAGATGAGTCAGGCACATCCTAAATGTGAGAAAATCTACCCATCAAATTAAGTAGCAGTGCTCCTCTGCTGAATATTTGTTAAGAATTTGCAGTAGCTTGTTATCAGTGATGTATTCAATCAGGGTTCAACAATTGGAAGGAAAGAAGTTCCAGTTGGAGAGTAATACAGAGACTATTCAGATTATCCTATGAGTATTTTAAGAAAGGGATCTGTCATGTTAAAAGAATTTGGGTATAGTGCAATGTATTTTAAAAAAGAATAATTTCTGGGGTTTTCCATTAATGATCAAAGAGGACACATTTAACTGAATTAAATCAGTTACTTTTTTTATTTAGATAACTGAAAGATATGTTTGGATGGGAAAATCTATCAGTTTTCACTGATCTCTGTAACTGGTACTTGGTTGCACACTATTCTAATTCTGTTGGGAAAGATAACAAATTTGGTTCAATGCATTACATCTCTGGAACAGCAGCCAATTTGAATTTGGGACTGAAAATTTTGGTCTTTGACATTGGGATTGAAGTTCTGAATGCACAGAAAAGGAAATGGTTATGACCACAAATGTTTGGTCACTGTCGTGGTAGATAGCATTAAATGTTCTTAATCTTTAGCTTTAACAAGTCATAATTCACAAATTTTTAAATTTTTTTTAGCATTTGAATTGAATTGATTGTTGGTGATTAATTGTAAATGCATCTGCTGATTAATGGACTAGCTCATTGCTTTAATTAAATTTGACTCTTTTTAACTTATTCTCTTATTGTCTTGCTATGGTTAGTATTTTGTACCTCCATTATAGAAAAAGACATCTTGATGATTATATCAGGTTTTGAGTGCATCAAATCAATATTGAAGAATAGTGTAAGAGTGGGAGTTGTGCTTTAGGAACATAGAAAGTAGGAACAGGAGTAGGCCAAAAAATGGCCCATCGAGCCTGCTCCGCCATTTAATACGATCATGGCTGATCCAATTTATGACCTAACTCCAGCTACCTGCTTTCTCCCCATATCCCCTAATTCCTCTATCATGTAAAAATTTATCTAACCGAATTTTAAATATGTTTAATGAGGCAGCCTCAACCACTTCCCTGGTTAGAGAATTCCAAACATTCACTACTCTCTGGGAAAAACTATTTTTCCTCATCTCTGTCCTACTCCCCCGAATCTTGAGACTGTGTCCTCTCGTTTTAGTTTCCCCGGCCAGCTCAAAAAACCTTCCTACATTTATCCTATCCATACCCTTCATAATCCTATATGTTTCTAAGATCTCTTCTCATTCTTCTGAACTCAAGCGAATACAATCCTAGATGATTTAATCTTTCATCATAAGTCAACCCCTTCATCCCAGGGATCAACCTAGTGAACCTCCTCTGGACCGTCTCCAAAGCCAGTATATCCTTCCTCAAATATGGAGACCAGAACTGGACACGGTACTCCAGATGCGGTCTCACCAGTACCTTATACAGTTGCACTGAGGTGTTGTCATTATAGACATACTGCTGGACCAGAAAGAATTTCCCATGATATCCTGAACAGAATTCCCTCATCTGATGGCATCAAAAGAAAACTTAGTTTAATATTTGTTGCTTTTGGTGTCTTACTATGTACCTTTCATTGACAATCTTGCTACATTGCAGTAGCAACTACACTCTTAAAGATGCTTTTTTTAAAAAAAAATGCAAGATTGGGGGTAAGTCACATAATTGGGAAGATGTAGGACGAAAGAATATTTAAATGAAGTAAGTTAAATAGGAAAAAACATTGCAAGAATATATTTAAGATGTATCCAAATAAGAAAGTGTCATCATTGACTCGTCTGGTGGTGTCTCCAAGGAATTCAAAGGGAGGCCTCTATCACAGAAGGTGCCTGGACCTGGAGTTGTGAGGAGAACCCGGTAGAAGATTGAGATGGAGAGGATGCTTGCAGATGTGTCCCTCCCGAAGACTGGGGAAAATGGCATTGGACAAGAAGGAATTGTGTCACTGTGCCTGCCTGAATCAGCGGGTACGCACAGACCATTCAAGGAAGTATTAGCTTCGATGAAAGATTGATCTGAATGGAATTTCTTGCAAGGAACAGAATCTAAGGAGACTTCACAGGAGGTGCTTCTAAGAAAAATGTTGAAATGTATGGCGGCACTGGCTAAAGAAATTGTATATTTCCGGTCTGAATGTAATGTTTATCAAGTTGACGGCTGATATGGAAAAGATCCAAGATGTGGGTAAAATAAAAAAGTGAAAGCAAAGGTTGTAAACGTACAGGAAAAAGTGGGAAAATTGGAGAACAAAGTTATAGTGGGATCTGTTGAAAGGAAAAAATGTTTGGGGAAAAATTTGATGATGTTGAAAATCTTAGTAGAAGAAATATTAAAGTTGTTGGATTGAAAGAGGGAGAAGAAAAACAAGATATGATTCTATTTTTACTAAGCTGGATACCGAAAGTTCTGGGGGGGGGGGGGTGAATAAATTTGAAAGCCCTCTTGAAATTGAAGGGGCACACGGAGCCCTAAGGCCATGACCACATGTAGATGAAAAGCCTCGCTCTTTAGTGGTTAAATGTTTAAAATATCACGATAAAGAAAAAATGTATCTTTGGTGTCTGAAAAAGCAAGAATAAGAAAGGGCCCACTTGAATATCCTGGATCAAACATTTTTTTCTACCCAGATATTAGTACACAATTGTTGGCCAGAAGAGAGTTGAGTTGAATCTGGTTAAGAAAACCCTTTTGGGGGCGGGGGGGCGGGGTAAGAAAGTTACAAATTTGTAATTTGTTACCCAGCTATGTTGAAGATCTCATTATTTGATGGTAACAAGAAAATCTTTACAGATTGTAAACAAGCAGCAGAATTAGTGTGGACATTACCTATGATTGAACTGAGGGAATGAGGTGTGTTTATTTTATGGGTTGATGTAATTTGATTATTAAGGTTAATACATCATTAAAAGATGTGTATACCTGGGAGGTAAGGGGTGTCGGGTTCTGGGAGCCTTTGATCATGTACTTATTTGCGGTAGATGCCAAATCCTGCATAATAGAAGAGGGTGGTGCTGTATATCCTAAACTGTGCCAGTAGGGGGGATTCTTATTTACTTATTATCAATTATGTATTAATCAATAGTATGGTTTAATTCATTATTATTTCTCTTTTTTCTTAATATCTGGATTTGAAGAGGAGTTGGAGTAACTCAGAAGTAAGATTTGAATTATTGGAGGATATTTTGGACAGGTATAAAGGAACAATATGTTGTATATATATTAATAAATGGAAGAAGTAGTTTATATTTAATTGATAAGGAATGTTTGGAGATGAAGAGATTAATATGAGACTATTTTGTAAATTGGAGGTCTGTATTTATAGGTTAAATATTAGAGCGGTGGTTCTCAACCTTTTTCTTCCCTCTCACGTACCACTTTAAGTAATTCCTATTCTGTTGGTGCTCTGTGATTAGTGTTACGAGATCAAACCAGCAACCACAAAGAAGGCATATCACACAGGGGTAAAGATGAACAATTACTTTATTAACAAAATTTCACTTTCAAATTTTAATTCAAAATCCCCCCTTTTATAACAATGCCCACTGGTTACTATGCAAATTTCTATAACAGTGTAAAACTAATAAATTTCCCAACCGAAATATAACATGTGTAATCAAAGTCTAAGTTATATTTCCAACCAGCCCACAGAAAAACTTAGACACAAAACAAACAAGACTCACAAAACTTCGATCTCAACCGAAGCAAAGGTCATAAACAAAATTCAGTTTGTTTGGTAAACTAAAGCCAAAAGATCTTTGAGAGAGAAAACACAAAATTCAAAGTTGTCTTGTGTTGCTTGCAGAGAGAGGAACAACAGCTTGGTCTGGATCCTTCTGGCTGCCTTCAGAATGTTCGTCTTTTTTGAAAGCCTAACATTCTGAACTGTGTTCCAGACCATGACTCCTGCTCTGGGCCTCCTTCCACTCCACAGCACCATCCAGTGGTGGTTTATTGTCCAAGTCATTTTTTTCATTTTCTGCACATGCTCAGTCTGTCTCACACTCTCTCAGCAGTCCACCTTCACTTTGGCTCTCTAAGGCAAACTGTCACTTTTTAATATAAAACCACAGAACACATGGGCTATTACATAGCACAGAAATCTGAAACATTAGTAAGGGATTGCTTAAGGTGATATGTCAGTGGGAAGGAAGGTTGAGAATCACTCCATTAGACCTAATGGTCACTCAAATATTTTGTTTGATAAAAATTGTCATTAGCCCATTTCCTTTGGAGTTATGAAATCATGCACATAATGAGTCAATTAGATATGATTAAAACAGTGGTCTTCAAACTTTTTCTATCCACCCCTGCACCACTTTAAGCAAATCCTTACTAATGATAGAGCACCTATGGCATAGGGAATATTTAAAGTGGTATGTGAGTGGAAAGAAAAAAGATTGAGAACCACTATGTGTGTGTTGTGTGTATGTGTATGATATTGCATTGTGAAGAGTACTTCTGAAGTCATCCTCTTTATTTTCCATATCTATTTTCTTTATCATTTTTTATCGTTTGGGAGTTTTAGGAGGGAGGGAGTGGGGGGAATTAAATGCAATGTACTGTATGTATGAGTAATATTTGATGTATGCTTTACAGTTTTGTAATTGACTGCATTGTGGATGAAATCTTTAAAATAAAATATTTAAAAGATGCAAGTTTACAAATTCTTTTATTTTGCTTGGCCAGCTTCATATGTTTGTTAGAACTGGAGACATAAACTGTATTTAATACATGTCCATTCCTCAGTTTCACTTTGTATGGATGCTACTTGTCAGGTTGTTTTCCACAAAATTTTACTAAGAATACCTTGGTAAGCTTTAAAAAAAAACACAGTATACTGTGCCCAACATGTTGTCTGAACATTTTAATAGTAAAAACACACAAAAATGCCGAAAAACCTTGTGCTTTTCTATTCTCTGCTTATGCGTTGAAGAAGGGCTGAGCCCCAAAATGTTGGTAATATATCTTTATCTCCTTTGGACACTGTGAGGCTGGCTGAGTTCCTCCAACATTTCTCTGTTTGCAGACTTTCGTATTTCACTTAAATTTTAAGTTTTTCCTTTTTAATTTGCGTCAGCAATCTCCAATGTATGGGTTTTGCTTTACAATACTGCACTCACAGATGATGTAAAATGTATTGTTTCAGACTTCTAGTATTTTGACAGGGCATGCATGTACTTCATTCTGATGTCCTTGGTAGAAAATGACCCAGAAATGTGCACTATTGGATTTCAATATGTGTTTGATCGGCTTCTTTTGACAAATGAAGAGCAGATTATTTGCATCGTTATTAATTTCTCGTTGAACTTGCACCTGCTGAATCATCGTATTCAACTTTAGAAATTAACTTTCAACATTTGGGATGCCTGCTTCTGTGTTGACGACATAATACCAGTGGAGGGAGACATTGTCTTAAAGTCCAAAAATATCATTTTCAACCTATCTCTAACATGGTTCAAAATAAAGCTCTTCTGACTAAACCGTGAGTCAACAGTCTGTTAGTGACTCATGATTTGACCATGGTACCTTGTAATTATTAGGAAAGAATAATTCATGCAGAAAATATGGAGTACACAAAATTACAGGAGTAACTCAGCAGATCACGCAACATCTATAGGAAGTAAAGGGAATCAATGTTTCAGGCCTGAACACTTTGTCAAGATATGAGCAAAAAACAGGCAGGTGCTCAATAAAAAGGTGGAGGAGGGGAAAGAAGAGGAGGGGGAAGGGGCAAGGGGAGGAATACAGGCTAATAGGTAAGAGGTCATGATAGATCCAGGTGACAGTAGAAGAGAAAAAAGCTGATGTGGGAAGGGAATAACTTTGATTGGAAAGAGAAGAGGGTGGGGAGTTGGAGAAAATTAGACAGAGGGATAGGGAAAGAGAGATATTCTGGGGAGGGAGTTTAACAGAAATTGGAGGTCGATGTTAGAGAGTGCCCAGAAAACTAGCAATATCAGCTCTGCTAGACTAAAGAAGCTGAGTTGTTCTTTGATGGTGTTATGCTGAGGAAAAGGTTGGAACATGTTTTCCTGGAAGTCTATATCAAACTTCATTGATGATTTTATTTCCTTTGGTCATATTTGTACAGCACAAATGCCAGACCATGTAGATTCCCAACAAGAACTGTCTAACTGCTCCTCTTCATGATTCAGTCACATTTCTATTGCTCAGTCCCATACCACTAATATTATGGGGTTACAATTGACTAGTTCTATAATTGTCACATGCACTTTCATTACAAAAACATTTTAGAAGCTCAGTATTCTTTGGCAAGCAGTTTGCCTTCTTGATGCCCTTTAGCCTTTCTGCGAATGTCACAAGTCAGGAACATGATGGACTTCTTTCTACTTTGTGCATGAGTATTGGTTCGATAACATTCTAGGCTTGACACCATTCAGAACAAAACAGGCTGCTTTATTGGAATCCCAAACACCAGCACAAAATCCACATGATCCAGTAGATTAGCTTCAGCAGCATGTTATGGCTTCTTTGGCAATAGACCTGCGATGTTATACCATCCAGAAAGACTAGGCTCCTACCTACAGGTTCCCTTCTGAGTTTATATCCATTTTGAATTGGAAATGTATTGCAGGGATAACATTGAGAAAACCACAAGAGCTGCAGGGAATCAGGAAAATATCAGTACTATCTACTCAAGCACAAATAGGAATAAATATTAGATTGTCAGAGATTTCCACAATTCATGACATTCCAAAGTTTGAAATTCATTTGATAATGATTCTGCATTTTTTAAAATCCAGATATCATGATCATTTATTATTATAATACAACTCCAATTATCTGAAATCCTCAGTTATCTGAATTTTTTTTGGAGCCAAACTATGATCACAGGTTGAAATTATTTTGGGGATTTTGGAAAAAGGTCTGAGTAGAATTTCAAGTTTTTGGTGTTGGATTTATCTTATTTTGTTCAGGTTGTTTGGTGAGAATTCAACATTATTTCATGCTTAAAAAGCTTTTCCCTACCATTACAAGTGATTTGCTGTTGCTACTGGGCTGTTTTTTTAAAAAAAAAACCAAAAAAAACAGTCATCTAAAAATATCACTTATCTGAAATAGGCCCGCTCCCGACCATTTTGGATAAATGGAGTTGTACCGTATTTCATTTTTAATGCAATTTCAACAAAAGCAGGGTTGTTTTCTTTATATAGATTTAAAGACTAACCTGAGAGGTGCATATTTGGAAAATAAGTTGCAGGATGGTAGAAATGTGCAGTGTGAGACTGAATTAGAGGTGACCAGGAATGAAGGCTTCCCCTGGGTCTCATTTAGACTGCTGTCAAGAAAGAAAGCAGTTTGTTACATTTACACTGCTATATGCATTATTGTCCAAAAATATAGTGATAATTGTGAACAAAAATATTGCCTTTTTGAAGAGCACTAAAAAGAGTGAATGGTTTGATGGCTTGTTTTGGTGATGCTGAGAGATAATTACCATCCTGGATATTGGGAAAATGACTGTACTCCCTTCATATAGTATCCTGAGGTTTCTTGCATGCGCATTCATTAGGCATTGGGTATACTTGCGATAAATGTAGCTCCACAGAATGGTTTGGCTGAAAATTCTGACTGAAATTTTGGTCAAAATTAAATTCTTATAAAATTGTTGAGGGGGGTGGCAGAAGAGGTGGGGAGGATTGGAGGAGTTTAATTTATGCTTGGAGAAATGAATTGGTAAAGCTCTGGAATGAATGAAAGAAAATAAGTGTTAAAGATGCATTTTGCACTGATCATGTCCCAAATTACTTCCAATTTCATCTGATTTTTGAAATGTGTTTACCAGTTGGACGTGGGGGAGGCAGGAAATGAACTAAATGACCAATTAATGTGGTCTGCTGCAGTCTGAAGAATTAGAAGTCAGTTGCAAAATATTCCCAAAGGAGTGTTCTGGAATTTGCTGTCTGAAAGCGAGGCAGAAAGCTCCATGCTGAAATGGTGATGAAGGCTGAGAGACTCACAACATGTACACGTTTCTGGACAAGGATTTGAATTGCTAAGAAGTAGAAAGTTGTAGATCAATTACTGGAAAATGGGATTTGTATAAATGTTGGCATTGACATAGTGGACAGACTCTCTAATAGGTACTTGGCTTTATGCATATTTTATTATGCCAAGTTGAATTGCATAATTTGACATGAAATGAGGAGGCCATTTGTCTTCATCAAGGTCACACAACCCAAAATTGTAGCATAAGTAGGCCCCTGAGCCCTCAAGCCTTTGGTGGGACAGTGGGGGGCGAAGTGGCAGAGAAGAGCAGAGCTTCATTTCCTCCTGGGGGATTGAAGAGAATGGGGTCCAAAGTCTTGAATTTGGAGGATAATAATTTGAAATATTGCATTCTTTCAACTATCTTGCTTTCATGTTGAGTTTGAAAATTTTGTTGTGTCCAGAATACAGAAACTAAGTTTGCTAGTCTGATCCTGAAACATAACTGTATGAAGAATAGCAACCTTAATTTGAGGAGAAATATTTTCTAAATAGATATTGTGTTCTCTGATTTCTCCTTTACACCCAGCCAAAATGGACTTTTAATATTTTGACCAATTAGAACGACTGCCAGCCCTTGAGGTTTTTCAAATCCTCCATTTCTGATCTTTCCTATATATTCCTCTGCCTCCCTGTGTCTGATGTTCTCTGCCCAGGTATTTTTAAAAAAAATTGATGCATAACTCTTTCTATGGATAAATATAAAAATGCTATAAAATTTATCAACTTAATGTTGTGACTTTAAAGTTAACCAAGTGCAGTAAATATTTGTAAGTTAGAGACATATCATTTTAAACAAAATGTACAAGTGTTCTCAGAATAAAAATGGATTTGTTCCATTGGAGGAACAATGCATTTGCCTCACTGAACATGAACTTTAAGAAGAGTTTTGAAGCCAAATTGTGTGAACCTCTTTGAAGTTATCCTTACTTTAAACAACCATTTGGCCTGGTCATAATTTTTCATTGCTAATGAGGACTATGCCTGGGAACGATCCAAATCTGTGCATCCTAGTTAAGCTGTTGTAGATCATTTATTTCTCATTTATTTGCTGACAGAGGTATGACAATCCTGTGAGTTCAAAAAGGAATTTCTTGGCATTCACATGGGGTCATGTGAAAATACAGTTTTTTTTCTTTTACGAAGCTTATAGAAATCACTCGTCATCAAAACCATGTCCATTTTTAGAAATTTTTGCAAGCTTGGAATAACTTGAAAGCATAGCTCATCTATGCTTGACATCTTTTATTATTCTCAGAGTTTCAGCAAGTTCTTGGAGATTCCTGCATAAATTCCTGGATGTTGGCAAAGCTCACAGGGCCTACAATAAAAGAGTTCGTAATTTACAATAAACTATACGTTCATTTCCAGCATGATGCTGAACCAAGCCATGAAAGACCCCAACAATGAAGACGCTGTTTACATCCGGTACCGCACGGATGGCAGTCTCTTCAATCTGAGGCGCCTGCAAGCTCACACCAAGACACAAGAGAAACTTGTCCGTGAACTACTCTTTGCAGACGATGCCGCTTTAGTTGCCCATTCAGAGCCAGCTCTTCAGCGCTTGACGTCCTGCTTTGCAGAAACTGCCAAAATGTTTGGCCTGGAAGTCAGCCTGAAGAAAACTGAGGTCCTCCATCAGCCAGCTCCCCACCATGATTACCAGCCCCCCCACATCTCCATCGGGCACACAAAACTCAAAACGGTCAACCAGTTTACCTATCTCGGCTGCACCATTTCATCAGATGCAAGGATCGACAATGAGATAGACAACAGACTCGCCAAGGCAAATAGCGCCTTTGGAAGACTACACAAAAGAGTCTGGAAAAACAACCAACTGAAAAACCTCACAAAGATAAGCGTATACAGAGCCGTTGTCATACCCACACTCCTGTTCGGCTCCGAATCATGGGTCCTCTACCGGCACCACCTACGGCTCCTAGAACGCTTCCACCAGCGTTGTCTCCGCTCCATCCTCAACATCCATTGGAGCGCTTACATCCCTAACGTCGAAGTACTCGAGATGGCAGAGGTCGACAGCATCGAGTCCACGCTGCTGAATATCCAGCTGCGTTGGATGGGTCACGTCTCCAGAATGGAGGACCATCGCCTTCCCAAGATCGTGTTATATGGCGAGCTCTCCACTGGCCACCGTGACAGAGGTGCACCAAAGAAAAGGTACAAGGACTGCCTAAAGAAATCTCTTGGTGCCTGCCACATTGACCACTGCCAGTGGGCTGATATCGCCTCAAACCGTGCATCTTGGCGCCTCACAGTTTGGCGGGCAGCAACCTCCTTTGAAGAAGACCGCAGAGCCTACCTCACTGATAAAAGGCAAAGGAGGAAAAACCCAACACCCAACCCCAACCCACCAATTTTCCCCTGCAACCGCTGCAATCGTGTCTGCCTGTCCCGCATCGGACTTGTCAGCCACAAACGAGCCTGCAGCTGACGTGGACTTTTTACCCCCTCCATAAATCTTCGTCCGCGAAGCCAAGCCAAAGATACGTTCATTTCCAGCAAGTACTTAAAATTTTGGAAACTATTAGCTCTTGAATAATTTTGATTTTTTTTTTCTTTCCTAAAAGGTAAAATTGCAGCAGGTATAAGGCACTCATTGGGGTTCCAAGAACCTTGTGCACAGCTGAAATTTATGATTTCCATCCTTTAATACTCCAGTTGCCAGTTTTCATAATCCCTGGGCAATGAGCCAATTAAATATTTATTGTGCAATGGATGGAAAATGGCAGTCCTTGGCTGGGATGATGGAGCAGTCTTGATGACTGCTTGTCCAAGAGTGGTGGTATTTCTTTCAGCTAATTCCCCAAGAATTCTGAAGAAATGAGTTTAACCTCTTGATTTAATTTGTGAATTTCTGTTTATGATATATGCATTAACCACCATTGAAGTCCCTATGACCTCTTTCTTTGTTATCTTATTATGTTCCAGTTTATTGTCACATAAAACAAGTGCAGTGATCGAGATTGGATTACCACCTTATCAGTAAAAAGCTGTTGATAAATTATCAATACTCCAATGAATACAGGTTTATTTTTTGTGTGTACGTCTGATTGCCTGGAGCAGCCATTCTCAACCATTTTTGGGTGTGGCCCCCCTTTCCCTGTGAAGCAGTGAAGTTTAGTAGGTTTCTATATTACTTCTCTCTGACCGACTGCATAAAAAACATTTTTTTAATGATTTCACTTCATGCCCTCCCCTTAAATGAGGTGGGGGGGGGGTGCTGGTGGTGCGCATGGATCCCAGTGAGAATGGCTGGCCTTCATAGATTTGAAGATTATCCTGTGGCCATCATGTTGATGCAATCATGAAGAAGGCTCGCCTGCGAAGAGTTTGAGGAGATTTGGTATGTTACCAAAAACTTGCAATTTTCTACAGGTGTACAGTGGAGAGCATTCTGACCAGTTGCATCATTGTCTGGTATGGAGGTGCCAATGCACAGGAGAGGAAAAGGTGACAGAGTTGTGAACTCTGCTAACGCCATGATAGGTATTATTCTTCACTCCATTAAGAACATCTTTAACAGGCAGTGTCTCAAGAAAGCAGCCTCTTTCTATCATCAAGGACCCTCACCACCTGGGCCTTGCCATCTTCACACTGCTACCATCAGGAAGAAGGTTCAGGAGCCTGAAGACAAACACCCAGTGTTACAAAAACAGCTTCTCCCATCTGCTGTGGACAGTGAACCATAGACACTACCTCACTTTTGTTTCTCTTGCACTAGTTATTTATTTTTAAATTGCAAATTCCGGAAATGTAATTTATAGTAACTTTTTGAACCTGTAATGCACACTACTGCTGCCACAAAACAACTTTTGTACACATGTTCATGACAATAAAACCTGATTCTGAGAGTGCTGCAGTGAGTAGTTACATCACCCCTGTTGATTAATGAAATAGAAAATTTGGGTTCAGTGAAGATGAAAGAATATCAGTATTGTTTCAGGTCAAGAGGATCTGTCAAATGCTGATGTTAACTTGATGTATTTTGGAGACTGAAGTGAAGTTTTTGTTAAACAGCACAGCTTTAGTTTAAAAATCTGAATGTAAAATGTGAATATATTCCCAGAATGACTTCAATTTTGAAGAACTCTTTCATTTTGTGATGTTTATTCATGACTGTATTGTTAATCACATTGAACAAACTTCAAGGATTCTGACATCTTGGTGGTGAACAGAAAATAAAATTTGTGTGTGTGTGCAAAGGGTGGTAGGTAACCAAGGTATTGGTCTCTGCAGACCGAGGTAATGGTCATGTTATGGATTAAGCTGGACAAAGGATTGACCCAGGTAGGGGTGCAGAGCTGTAACCAGGGAATAAAGAGTGGATACACAAGTGGTGAGGTCTCTTATACTTGGATTCCCACAGATTAGATTGAGACTGATGCTGCGGACCGATTGGAATGGGGCGGTGGAGTTAAACAGACTCAGGCTCGCTTTTGAGATAAACTTAGCAATGAAGTGTGTGTGCAACATTGCAAGTATAAGGCTTATTTCTTTCAGATCTGGAAACAGACATGCTTAACTTTGGCACAAGAGAACCAACTTGTGCATCATGCACTCCTGCTACTTTGGTTTGATAATCTGCTGCCAGTCCTTTTCTGCTGCTTTCTTTAGCGAGAGCCAATAGATAGTCCGATAAATAGATGCATCGATGATTTTTTTTTGCTAATTTTTGCTCTTTGCATGCAGTGATGAGCATTAGTTTTGTGACTTTGAGAGCATAGTTGGTAAAATACTAACAAGAGAACATTTTCAGTCCATTGCTTTGTACCTTAGTTCCAGGCTCTTTTCCACCTCTGCCCATGACCATTCTTCCTCCTTTCCAGGATCGTTGTGGTGCCCCTCCATTGTACTAAAGTGATAAGAAACAATCACTGGTGACATTTTTAAATCATGTAATGCATCACTTGCTTTAGGTCCATATGGGAAGTGTAAACAGAAGAAATGTTGAATAAAAATACATAACCAACTGAGTGCTGCTCCAATAAGTAGCGAAATGAAGAAGTCTGGTAATCCTTTGGTAATTAAAATCTAAACATTTGACATGAATGTTCTTAACAAAACTAAATGTAGTTTTTACTGCGCGCACTGCACTCCACCTAAAAGCTCCTTTGCGCAGGCCCGAGGACAGGTCCACGTCCTCCCCCTCCACGTCCTCCCCCTCCACGTCCTCCCCCTCCACGTCCTCCCCCTCCACGTCCTCCCCCTCCACGTCCTCCCCCTCCACGTCCTCCCCCTCCACGTCCTCCCCCTCCACGTCCTCCCCCTCCACGTCCTCCCCCTCCACGTCCTCCCCCTCCACGTCCTCCCCCTCCACGTCCTCCCCCTCCACGTCCTCCCCCTCCACATCCTCCCCCTCAAAACGTCTCCAGAATGGAGGGCCATCGCCTTCCCAAGATCGTGTTATATGGCGAGCTCTCCACTGGCCACCGTGACAGAGGTGCACCAAAGAAAAGGTACAAGGACTGCCTAAAGAAATCTCTTGGTGCCTGCCACATTGACCACCACCAGTGGGCTGATATCGCCTCAAACCGTGCATCTTGGCGCCTCACAGTTTGGCGGGCAGCAACCTCCTTTGAAGAAGAGCGCAGAGCCCACCTCACTGACAAAAGGCAAAGGAGGAAAAACCCAACACCCAACCCCAACCAACCAATTTTCCCCTGCAGCCGCTGCAACCATGTCTGCCTGTCCCGCATCGGACTTGTCAGCCACAAACGAGCCTGCAGCTGATGTGGACTTTTACCCCCTCCATAAATCTTCGTCCGCGAAGCCAAGCCAAAGAAAGAATTATAATGTACATTGTTTCATCTGCAATCTAAACAAATTGGGATAGTATACACTGAAAAGAATGAAGTGTGAAATACTTTTGAATGTGGGGTCACATGTTGATTGTCAACTCTGCCACTTCAAACAATTAGTATCACTCATGGCATGCTGAATTATCAAAGATTTATTGAGGTCAAATATTTTGCACTCAGTAACTTGCTGTCAGTTGCCAATGTGGACTACAAAATTAGCATATCTATATAAACTTGCAATGGAATTCAAATGATGTATCATTTGACTTCACATTTATTGTCAGTATCTACATGTCATCACATACAACTCTTTGAGATTCTTTTTCCTGTGGGCAATGCAGAACTACAATTTATTGGTAGTATTAAAAAAAAACTGCACAATGTACACATGTAAGCAAATAAAGAATGTAATGCAATACAGAGGGAAAGAAACCAACAATAAAGTGCAAAAGTTAGAGTTCTTAAACGAATCCCTGATTAGTCTCATCAACAATAAACTCAATGTTTGGAGGGGTAGCAGCTGTTCCTGTACCTGATGGTGTGAGTTTTGAGGCACCTATACCTCTTTCCTGATGCCAGCAGCAATAACTGAGCATCTGCTGGTGTATTCACACCTTGATGATTGCTGCAGCTCTCTGATGCAGCATTCCCCATAGATGTTGTTGATGGTGGGAAGGGTTTTTCCTGTGATGTCCTGGGCTGTGTCCTCTACCTTTTGCAGGACTTTACGCTTGGAGGTATAGGTGTTCCCCTACCAGACCATGATGCAGCCAGAGAGCAAACTTTCCACCACACTTCTGTCGAAATTTGCCATGGTTTCTAATGTCATACCCAACCTTCACAAATTCGTGTGTGTTGGACCAGGAAAGATCCTCTGAGATTGTGACTCCCAAGAACTTAGATTTTCTCACCATCTCCACCTCTGATCCCGCAATCGTAGACATTTGGTTTTCCCTTCCTGAAGTCAACAATCAACTCCTTGGTTTTCTTAACATTGAATGTGTGGTTATTGTTGGTGAATCGTTTGGCCAAATTTTCAACCATTCTCCTGTATGCTGATTCATCGTCCCTTTTTATATAATCCACTACTGTGGTATTGTCAGCAAATTTGTTGATGGTCTTGTTGTCATACTGAGCCACACAGTGATAGGTGTAAAACAAGTAGAGCAGGGGGCTAAGAACGCAGCCCTGTGGTACTCTGGTATTGATCTTTACTGATTGTAGTCTGTAGGTGAGGAAATCAAGAATCCAGTTACACAGTGGGGTGTTAAGTCCTAGATCTTGGAGTTTGCTGATCAGTTTTGATGGAATGATGGTGTTAATGCTGAACTGTAGTTGTTAAAGAGCATCCTGATGTATCCATCTTTGCTGTCCAGGACTTTTTGAAGAGCCAATGAGATGGCATCCGCTGTGGACCTATTGCTACGATAGGCAAATAGGAATGGATCCATGTCACCGTTCAACCAGAACTGATGTGCTTCAACACCAGCCTTTCAAAACACTTCATCACTGTTGATGTGAATGTCACTGGTCAATAGTAATTTAGGCAGGTTACCACACTCTTGGGCACCGGTATGATTGATGCCTGTTTGAAACAGGTGGGTGCCATGCTCTGCTAGATTGAGATGTTGAGATACCTGAGAGTACATAGATAAGTTGGTCAGCACAGATTTTTAATACTCGGATGGGTACTCCGTCCTATTCGGGTGTTTTCCTCGGATTCACTCTCCTGAAGGTAGCCCGCACATCATTCTTGGATTCGAACAGGAGAGGATCATCAAGGAACATGGGGGTGCACAATGGTGGTTCTTTCTTGTCAAATACTCCATTTGTGTTGGGTATTTGAATTTCTTTGCTGTGTTTTGCAGATGCCAGGTAAAATCTATTTGGATATTCTGGCCACTCTTGTATCTTTATCCCTATTTCACGTGATCATATTTTGAATAATTTGGGTGTTCTTCACTTCTTTGATTGCAGTGGATTGTGAGTAATGTACTATTAATGTCTTGTACTCATTAATCTGCAGGAAATGTAGTTGTACACACATCTAGAGACAGGAGTAAGTGAGGAAGCTTGGAATCCTGTGGCATGTAACTCATCTTCCAGCTCCCCAAAGTCTGCCCACAATTTGCAAGGAGTGTGATGGAATGCACACTTGCCTGGATGAATGCAGCTTCAACAACATGAATGAGAATCCTGCTTGATAACAACCATTTGTTTTACATCTGTGTCTATCGAAGAGTTTTTAAAATATCCCTTTTGTTCCAGCCTCCACTACCTCTGTCAATGCATTCCAGGTCCATCATTCTCCGTGTTCAAAAAACATCTTGCCTCTCATGTCTCCTCTTAAACAAATGTTCTTTAGTATTGGCCATTGCTGCCTTGGGGGAAAAAAAATGTTGTTGGCTATCCACCTTATCTTTTCCAATCTTGAATACCTCTATTCAGTCATCTCACATCCTTTGTGGCTCTTGGAGCTAATCCTCTTGACTAAGTGAAGGCCAGCAAACGATATGCCTTTTTAAGAGCCCTATCAACATACATAACAACTTTGAGGTATGTGTGGACTTGGACCCCAATATCCTTCTGTTCCTCCACATGGCTAAGAATCCTGCCATTAACCAAGTACACAGCCTTGAAGTTCAACCTTCCAAAGTACATCACTTCAGGCACATCTGGATTGAACACTATCTATCTGCATAACTGTAAATCTCTAGATCCCATTTTAGCTTATGACAACCATCTACACTATACCCAATACCTAATTTTGTGTCATTTGGAAACTTTAAAATCTAACCTTCCACTTCTTCATCCAAAGCATTTATAAAAATTACAAAGAGCTGGGGATCCCAGACATATCCCTGTGATCAGCACTAGGCACCGACCTCCAGGCAGAATATGCTCCATCTATGATCATCCTCTGCCTTCTGTGCACAAGCCAATTCTGAATCCACGCAGCCACATGTCTTTAGGTCCCATGCCTTGTGACTTTCTGGATGGACCTACTCTGGGGAACGTTGTCATATGCCTTACACCAAATCCACTGCCCTACCTTTATCAATTTTATTTATCACCTCATCAAAAAAAACTCAATTTGGCTCGTGAGGCACAACCTGCTCCTCACAGAGCAATGTGGACTATCCCTAATATGACTTTGTCTCTCCCAATGCATGTCCATAGGAATCCTCTCCAATTGTTTCCCTTCCATTGAAGTAAGACTCATTGGTCTATAATTCCTAGGATTTTTCCTATTATCTTTCTTGAACAAGGGAATGACATTTGCTATCCTCCAATGCTCTGGTACTAATACTATGGCCGGGGAGGGAACAAATCTTCCGATGATGTGGCAACCATAAGTTCCCAAGTGCAGCCAAACAAATGTTTTCTACAACTCTGATCTATGCAACCCTTATGCTCACTGTTGTGGCTGATGAAAGCAAGCTTACCGTATACTTTCCTCAAGACCCTGACTACTTGTGTTCCCATTTCTTGTTGAGCTGTGCACTTGTACTCCAAGGAAGGGATGTTCAACAGCTCATTCCAGGGCTCTGCCTTTTACTGCTCGTCTTGTCCTGGTTTAATGCTCCAAAATGCATCACTTTACATTTGTCAAAAGTTAAATTCTGATTGCCATTCCCTTGTCCACTTTCCCAATTGATCTATATTGTGTTGTAACCTTTGACATCTTTCTTTTCTGTTCAATATTTCAATGACTTCCACAAACTCACACATTCTCATTGATATATATGACAAACAGTAGATGACCCAGCACTGATCGCTACAACACCCAGGCATGCAATTGGAAAAGCAGCCCTCCACAATGCTCCACTGTATTCTATCATCAAGCCAAGTTTGTATCCAATGGGTAAACTTGCCCTGGATCTCATGTTCTAACCTTCTGGATCAGCCTATCATGCATGGTCTCACTGAGGACCATATAGACCCTCCCTTCCCTTATAAATCCTTTTGGTCACAGCTTCAAAAAAGTTAATCTGATGATTTTCACTCACAAAGCCAAGGTGATTATCCCTAATAAGTCCTTGCCTCTCCAAATGTAAATAAGCACGGTTAGAGTGGCGCTATTACAAGCCTAGTGACCCGGGCTTAAATCCACAGCTGTCTGTAAGAAGTTTGTACATTCTCCCTGTCTGTGTAGGTTTCCTCTCACCTTTAAAAAACATGGGGGATGTAGGTTAATTCGGGCATTTGGTCGGCACAGGCTTGTGGGCTGGAAGGGCCAATTCCTGTGCTGTATGTTAAATTTAACATTTAACAGGGTGAGCTGCGGCGGCCTCGGCCCCGGTCCGGGCAGTATGGACCGACCTAGGAGGGGAGGCAGGCCCCTCCAGCCCGGGTAAGAAACCTGCATAGGAGAAGGCCACTCCGATATAAAACCTATGACCCAAGGACCTCGCTGCCACGTCCCAGCTTGCTCGGCCACGGCACACGAACCATGGGTGTAAAGGGTGCGCGCACTGCACTCCACCTAAAAGCTCCTTTGCGCAGGCCCGAGGACAGGTCCACATCCTCCCCCTCCACGTCCTCCCCCTCCACGTCCTCCCCCTCCACATCCTCCCCCTCAAAAGATGCTCACAAACTCAAGCTAGCATGCTGGAACATCAGAACCATGCTAGACAAGGCTGACAGCCACCGACCTGAATGTCGGTCTGCCCTCATTGCACATGAACTCCTCAGACTTGACATCGACATAGCCGCTCTCAGTGAAGTCCGCCTGGCAGATGTAGGCAGCCTCCAAGAACGCGGCGCGGGCTACACACTCTACTGGTCTGGCAAGCCTTCGGATGAACAATGCCTATCTGGTGTAGGCTTCATGGTCAAGAGCTTCATTGCCTCCAAACTCGAAAACCTTCCGACAGGCCTCTCGGACCGAATCATGTCCATGCGACTCCCCCTTCAAAACAAGCGTCACATCACCCTCATCAGTGTCTATGCTCCAACCCACCAGGCGGAACCAGCAGAAAAGGACAAGTTCTACACCGACCTGCGCAACCTCATCCCACGCACCCCTACAGCCGACAAGGTTGTCATCCTGGGCGACTTCAACGCTCGTGTCGGCAAAGACTCAGAATCCTGGCCAGGAATCCTGGGCAAGCATGGCGTCGGCAAGTGCAACGACAATGGGCGCCTCCTGTTGGAGCTCTGCGCAGAACAGCGGCTTGTCATTACAAACACCCTTTTTCAGCAGAGGGACAGCCTTAAGACCACCTGGATGCATCCCCGATCCAAACACTGGCACCTCCTGGACTACATCCTGGTGCGAGAAAGTGACAAACGAGATGTGCTCCACACCAGGGTCATGCCTAGCGTGGAATGCCACACTGACCACCGGCTGGTTCGCTGCAAGCTCAACCTTCACTTCAAGCCAAAGACCAGGAACAATAAAGCCCCCAGAAAGAGATTCAATGTTGGAAACCTGTAGTCAGACGAAGCGAGAGGAAACTTCCAGGCAAACCTCAAAGCAAAGCTCGACGATGCAACCCGCCTCACGGACCCGTCCCCTGAAACCCTCTGGGATCAGTTGAAGACTACCATACTGCAATCCACTGAAGAGGTACTGGGCTTCTCCTCCAGGAAAAACAAGGACTGGTTTGACGAAAACAGCCAGGAAATCCAGGAGCTGCTGGCAAAGAAGCGAGCTGCCCACCAGGCTCACCTTACAAAGCCGTCCTGTCCAGAGAAGAAACAAGCCTTCTGTCGCGCATGCAGCCATCTTCAGCGCAAACTCCGGGAGATCCAAAATGAGTGGTGGACTAGCCTCGCCAAACGAACCCAGCTCAGCGCGGACATTGGCGACTTCAGGGGTTTCTACGAGGCTCTAAAGGCTGTGTACGGCCCCTCACCCCAAGTCCAAAGCCCGCTGCGCAGCTCAGACAAGATCTCCAACCTCAACCGATGGTCAGAACGCTTCCAATCTCTTTTCAGTGCCAACCGCTCAGTCTAAGATTCCGCCCTGCTCCAGCTCCCTCAACAGCCCCTAAAGCTAGAGCTGGATGAGGTTCTCACCCTGGATGAGACATATAAGGCAATCGAACAACTGAAAAGTGGCAAAGCAGCAGGTATGGATGGAATCCACCCAGAGGTCTGGAAGGCTGGCGGCAAAACTCTGCATGCCAAACTGCATGAGTTTTTCAAGCTTTGTTGGGACCAAGGAAAACTGCCTCAGGATCTTCGTGATGCCACCATCATCACCCTGTACAAAAACAAAGGCGAGAAATCAGACTGCTCAAACTACAGGGGAATCACATTGCTCTCCATTGCAGGCAAAATCTTCGCTAGGATTCTACTAAATAGAATAATACCTAGTGTTGCCGAGAATATTCTCCCAGAATCACAGTGCGGCTTTCGCGCAAACAGAGGAACTACTGACGTGGTCTTTGCCCTCAGACAGCTCCAAGAAAAGTGCAGAGAACAAAACAAAGGACTCTACATCACCTTTGTTGACCTCACCAAAGCCTTCGACACCGTGAGCAGGAAAGGGCTTTGGCAAATACTAGAGCGCATCGGATGTCCCCCAAAGTTCCTCAACATGATTATCCAACTGCACGAAAACCAACAAGGTCGGGTCAGATACAGCAATGAGCTCTCTGAACCCTTCTCCATTAACAATGGCGTGAAGCAAGGCTGTGTTCTCGCACCAACCCTCTTTTCAATCTTCTTCAGCATGATGCTGAACCAAGCCATGAAAGACCCCAACAATGAAGACGCTGTTTACATCCGGTACCGCACGGATGGCAGTCTCTTCAATCTGAGGCGCCTGCAAGCTCACACCAAGACACAAGAGAAACTTGTCCGTGAACTACTCTTTGCAGACGATGCCGCTTTAGTTGCCCATTCAGAGCCAGCTCTTCAGCGCTTGACGTCCTGCTTTGCGGAAACTGCCAAAATGTTTGGCCTGGAAGTCAGCCTGAAGAAAACTGAGGTCCTCCATCAGCCAGCTCCCCACCATGACTACCAGCCCCCCCACATCTCCATCGGGCACACAAAACTCAAAACGGTCAACCAGTTTACCTATCTCGGCTGCACCATTTCATCAGATGCAAGGATCGACAATGAGATAGACAACAGACTCGCCAAGGCAAATAGCGCCTTTGGAAGACTACACAAAAGAGTCTGGAAAAACAACCAACTGAAAAACCTCACAAAGATAAGCGTATACAGAGCCGTTGTCATACCCACACTCCTGTTCGGCTCCGAATCATGGGTCCTCTACCGGCACCACCTACGGCTCCTAGAACGCTTCCACCAGCGTTGTCTCCGCTCCATCCTCAACATCCATTGGAGCGCTTTCATCCCTAACGTCGAAGTACTCGAGATGGCAGAGGTCGACAGCATCGAGTCCACGCTGCAGAAGATCCAGCTGCGCTGGATGGGTCACGTCTCCAGAATGGAGGACCATCGCCTTCCCAAGATCGTGTTATATGGCGAGCTCTCCACTGGCCACCGTGACAGAGGTGCACCAAAGAAAAGGTACAAGGACTGCCTAAAGAAATCTCTTGGTGCCTGCCACATTGACCACCGGCAGTGGGCTGATAACGCCTCAAACCGTGCATCTTGGCGCCTCACAGTTTGGCGGGCAGCAACCTCCTTTGAAGAAGACCGCAGAGCCCACCTCACTGACAAAAGGCAAAGGAGGAAAAACCCAACACCCAACCCCAACCAACCAATTTTCCCCTGCAACCGCTGCAACCGTGTCTGCCTGTCCCACATCGGACTTGTCAGCCACAAACGAGCCTGCAGCTGACGTGGACATTTACCCCCTCCATAAATCTTCGTCCGTGAAGCCAAGCCAAAGATGTTAAATTTAATTTTAAAATTCTGCCCCTCAGAATCTTTCCAATAACTCTCTCACCACAGATGTAAGGTTCATTGGGCTGTAGTTCCCTGTTGGCCTTCCTAATTTAGATGCAAAATTAGATATCCCTGTCTTCTGGAACCTTATCTGTGTTAACAAAGATATAAAGGTCTTTGCCTAACAATTTCATTTCTGACTACCTGCTCTAGGGGACATTTTGTCAGGATCTTGGGGTTTAGCCACCTTTTATGTGTTTTAGGGGGAGTGGTGGTATAACTGGGTGGGTAGCCTAGGCTCATTAGCCTTAGTTAGCAGCCAGCCTCAGAGAAGGATAACTCTGATTTCAAACCTGGGCAGATGGGGCTCGTTAGCCTTGTCAGGCCAACCATTTAGGAAAAGGACACTCCGACAACACTTATGACCCGTTGATTTGGCTGTCACCAGACTAACTTGCTAGGCCATGGCAGATAAACCCTGGGTGTAAAGGGTGGGGCCAGTACTGCACACACTGCATTCCACCTAAGAAATCCATTGTGCAGGCTGGAAGGACATGCCAGTGACTTCAACCATCCTCCCTGACCATTTATTAAGCCCTGCAGTGATGGGTAAAAGACAAAAATGGCAGGTGGAAGATGACATTGGAAGCTACCGTTCCAATCCTGCATGAAGGCGGTTCAGGTGAATGGGTCATCTAATGCTGACCCTGGAGATGACAATGTCATTCAGCAGCACCCTGAATGGCCGACCACCCTTCTCTAGGGACAGCAATGCTTGATCCACACAGAGAGGGGCCTAGAAAAGGTGGCCTCACCAAAGCTCGTTTCCACTTCCCCCAGTTGGCTAGCCTCAAATGCGGTGAAACAACAATAAAATAAAAAGAAAAGGTATACACATGCCTCACACATTGTGCAAGGATTAAAGCTCGCATGCAGGAACATCAGAGCCATGTTTGATATAGCAAACAGTGGTTGCCCAGAATGACACTATACTCTAGTTGCACATGAACTTTCAAGATTGAATATCGACAGTGCTGCTCTCGGTGAAATCCGCTTCCCAGAGGAAGGCAGCATTCAAGAAAATGGTGCCGACTACACCCTGTACTCGTCAGGCAAGCCAGAGACAGAGAGACGTCTTTCTGGTGTTGGCTTTATGATCAGGAACTTCATTACCTTCAAACTTGTAAATCTATCAACAGGTCACTCTAACTGCATTACTCCATGTGCCTCCCATTTTGAACCAAACAACATGCCACCCTCTTCAGTGTGTACACTCTAACTCTTCAAGCAGATCCTGCAGAAAAAAGATTTTTACACCTATCTGCGCAACCTCATTCAGACCACCGCTGCAGACGACAAGGTCATCATCCTTGGCAACTTCAATACCAGAGTAGGCCAAGATCCAGAAGTTTGGAAAGGAGTACTTTGCAAACATGGCGTTGGAAGTTGCAATGACAATGGACACCTTCTGTTAGAGTTTTGCACGGCGCAGCAACTCACCATCACCATCTTCCAGCAGAAAGACGGTCTGATGACAACCTGGATACATCCTCGGTCCAAGCATCGGCACCTCATGGACTATATCTTGGTGTGCCAGAGAGACCTGTAGAGGTTGAAGCCTTGTGGTTTTTTTTAATTTTTAGTAATTTTGTACTATCCTTTTAAGGATTAATTGTTTTGGTAGAGTTACTATGTTGTCATATGTCATAATATCCGAGTGTACGAGGAGCTCGTTTTCATTTTTGGCATATCCATGGAAGGAGAGTAAGCTCGCTCGAGAAACTTTTCTTTGAATTTATCATTATTATTATTCATTATTAATCATTTATTATAATTTTAATTCATTTATTTTTGTTTGAAGTTGAGTATCGTTATCATTTGCAATCTGCTTTGTTTTACTCATGAAGTGCAAAGCTATGAAAATGCGTTTTCGCTTTTATCAACAAAAATTAAAGATTTGTAGCTGCAATTGCAAAGATTGATTTATTTGGATGAATAAGATGCAATTCGGAATATCGAGGCTTGCGTTTCTTGGAAGATGTCATGTTTTAAGATTGGGAAATACTGAGTGTTGCTCAGTGCAGAGTGTCATACAGACCATCATCTTATCCACTGCAAACTCAGTTTCCACTTCAAACCCAAGCAAAAGAAAGGAGGTGCTCCAAAGAAGTTGCTCCAGATTGATGATCTCCAGTCAACTGGTGAAAGCTGACTTCCAGGGGAATCTTCAGTCAAGGCTTGAGAATCCCAGTTTCTCCATAGATGCCTCTCTAGAGGTGCTTTGGGACCACCTAAAAACTACCATCCTGCAGACCTCTGAAGAAGTCCTAGGGTTTTCCACAAAGAATAACAAAGACTAGTTCAATGAAGACAACCAGGAGATCCAAGAATTGCTCGCGAAGAAGAGATCTGCCCACCAGCCACACATTGCTCAACTGTCTTGTCTTGATAAGGATGCAATGTTCTGCCTTGTATGCTGCAATCTACAGCGCAAGTTTTGAGAGATTCAGAATGTGTGGTAGACCAACCACCTAGAGAGAACTCAGCTTTGCACAGACACCAGTTACTATCAAGGATTTTATAAAGCCTTAAAGTTGGTGTTTGACCTTTGCATGGGTACATTGTGCAGTGCCAGGCACTCTACACAGACAAGGTGTCCATCCTGAACTGGTGATTGGAACATTTCCACACTCTCTTCAGCACCAACCATGTGATCCAAGACTCAGCAATTCATTCTATCCCATAACAGCCAGAGAAAACAACTGCACAAGTTCAAATCCTAGAAATAACTGTTAAAGCAACAGGAGTCGATGGAATCCCAACAGAGGTTTGGAAGCACGGGGGCCCAGCATTACATGCCAAACTCCATGAGTTCTTTGTCTGCTGCTGGGAATAAGGCAAACTACCACAGGACATCTGTGATGCAGTCATCATCACCCTGTACACTGAACAAGGAGAAAAGCCAGACTGCTCCAACTACTGGGGGATAACTGGTCTCTGTCGCAGGAAAATTCCACAGAAAAGTACTCCTGAACAGACTGGTGCCCATCATTGCTGAAGAACAGCTCCTAGAGAGTCATTGTGGCTTCAAAGCCAATAGGAGCAGCATCAACATGGTATTTGTAGGGAATAGAACAAGGGTCTATATATGATATGTGTTGAGCAGGAAAGGTTTGTGGCAAATCATGAAATAACCTGGATGCCCCCCAAACTTCCTCAGCATGGTCATCCAGCTACATGAAAATCACCGGAGCCAAGTCAGACACGACAGTGACCTCTGAGCGCTTCTCAATAGGCAACGGTGTAAAGCAAGGCTGCATCCTTGCGCTGATTCTCTTCACCATCTTCTTCAGTGTGATGCTCCAAAGGGCCACAGACGACCTTGATGACAAGGACAGTGTCTGCATCTGATACCGCACCAATGGCAGCCTGTTCAACCTAAGGCGACTACAGTCCCACACCAAGACATTGGAGCAACTCATTCGAGGGCTACTCTTTGCTGAAGATGTTGCCCATACAGTGACAGCTTTCCAGCATATAACATCCTGCTTTGTGAAGGCTGCCGAGCTCTTTGGATTGCAAGTCAGCTTGAAGAAGATCGAAGTTCTCCAAGAGCCTGCACCTCAGAAAGAGTACCATCCTCCCCACATTATCATCGGCGAGACTGAGCTGAAGACAGTCCACTAGTTCAGCTACCTGGGGTGCAACTTCTCGTCAGATCATTAAAGAGGTTGACAACAGACTGGCAACAACACATTCAGCAACTTGTACAAGAGTCTGGAACAATGAGCATCGGAAGAAAGGCACAACGATCAATGTTTACAGAGATACTGTACTGACCTCCCTCCCATATGGCTCCAAGTTGTGGGTCACCTACCGTCACCACCTACAACTCCTTGAGCACTTCCACCAACACTGCCACTGCATCATCCTCAACATTCACTGGAGTGACTTCATCACCAACATTAAAGCCTCGAACAGGCAGAGGTTACCAGCATTGAGACCATGCTGTTGAAGATGTAACTGCGATGGACAGGGCATGTCTCTAGAATGGAGGATCATCGCCTGCCCAAGATTGTGCTGTATGGTGAACTCTTCATTGGTCACCGTGACAGATGGGCTCCGAAAAAGAGGTACAAGGACTCTCTGAAGAAATGCCTTGGTGCCCATCCCGTTGACCATTGCCAGTGGTCTGCTGTAGTCTCTGATGGCGTGGCGTGGCCACATACCATTCTCCAGTTTGTCTCGTCTTTCGAGAACGCACGCAGCACTTGCCTTGAGGATAAAATGAGATGGAGGAAGAACTGTGACACAGCTGCACCAAACCCAGAACTGAATTTCCCTTGTAGCTGCTGTGGCCAGGCATGTCTGTCCCACGTTGGCCTTGTCAGTCACCAGTGAGCCTGCAGCAGACGTGAACAGCCCCCTTCCTCAATCTTTGTTCACAAAGCCAGCCATGATGTATTTTAAGACCTCCAACATCTCTTTCTGTGTAATGTTAATATTCTCTTGAACTCATCAGCTTACATGTCCTTCTCCATGGTAAATACAAATGAGAAGTATTAATTTAAGTTCTTGCCCATTTCCTCTGGTTTTCTGCAGAGATCACCACTGATTCTTCAGGGGACCTCTCTCTCCCTAGCAATTCATATACTTTTTATGTACTGTACTTCTCGTATCTTTCAGGATTCTCCTTGATCTTATCTGCCTGGGATATTTCATGGTGTCTTCTTGGCTCCTAATTTGCTCCATCCTTTGTACCCAAGGGACCTGCTTGATCCAAGCTGCCAACATCTGAAATATGCCTTCTCTCTTTTCCTGATCAGATCAGTAATATCTCTCAACAAGCAAGGCTTCCTATTTTGCTGGTCTTGCCCTTCTCTGGAACAGGAACAAGCTGCCCTGAACTCTATCTGAAATATTTTACTTCTGAAAGCCTCCCAATTCCCAGACATCTCTTCATATGCAACAACCTCTTTCAAACAAATTTTGTGAGTTCTTGTCTGAAACCATTGTAATTAGCCTTATCCCCAGTTTAGGACTTTGACTTGAGGACCAGTTTCCTCTATTTCCATAAGTATCTTGTAACTACGGTAATAGAATTATGGTCACACTTATGGAAATATAATTTAAGATTTTACATATTTCAATTATTCACAGGAAATGCATTATTTTATTCCTCCAATGTCATTGTGCCTATTTTAAAATACAAGTAGGAGACATTCTGCTTTGTATGTTTTTGAACACGCATTGTATATAATCGACTCTTGGAGGCTCAAGTTCAAGTTTATTATTACCATACAATTGTATAAGTGCAACTGGACGAAACAGCGTTCTTTGGTCCTTGGTGTAAAAACTTGCAAACACATAGATAGACATAGCACACATATTTACAAGTGATTTCTATGCAGTACATATATAAAAATAAAATAAGTATTGGTAAATTAATGGTAGAGCCTTACAGTCATCCAGCAATCTCACTTTCTTAGCTTGATGGTTCTGGCTCTGTATCTTTTTCTGGGCAGGAGTAGCTGGAAGATGCTGTGCGTGGGTGGGGTGATTTAGGGGCCCTTAACAATTTTGTGTGCCCTCTTCAGATAACGATCCTGGAGGAGGGAGAGGCCAATGATTTTTCTCTGCCGCTCTTGTGGTCCTGTGGATTAACCTCCGATCTATTTTTCTGCGCCAGTCACACCACATTGATGCAGCTGGCCAGGATGCTCTCGATAGAGCTTCCGTAGAAAGTTTGGCAGGATAGAGGCCGGTAGCCTTGCCCACTTCAGTCTTCTCAGGAAGTGCAGTCGCTTCTGCGTCCTCCTGACCAGTGAGAAGATGTTGTGTGTCCAGGATAGGTTACTAGTTGAGTGAACTCCAAGGAACTTGGTGCTTTCTAGTCTATCCACTACAGAATTACTGCTCATCCCCAGTCCTCCTGAAGTCTACAATCATCTCTTTTGTCTTGTCCACATTGAGGCTCAAGCCACTTTCAGGTGGCCACAATACCTGACTGAAAAGCAGTCTATTGTACTCCTATGTGGCTGACAGATGGTCACCTGAAAGTGGAGAACCCGGCCAGGAGGATACAAACCTAACCCTTCTCCTGTAGGTATAATATCCTGCTCCGAGAATCCCCATTTGTTCCTGAAAGCAGCTCTGGGCAAAGCTGCTAGCACCTTTCAGGTGCCTAGCAGTGGGCTGGTTTATTGACAGTTAGCTGGCAACCTGCTGCAGACACCTATCCTCCCTGCTGCCTGACTGTCCCCCGGCGTGGGACTGCAGGGCTGGGGCGGCCGGCAGGGGACTGCGGGGCTGGGGCGGTCTGCGGGGCTGGGGCGGCCGGCGGGGGACTGCGGGGCTGGGGCGGCTGGCGAGGGGACTGTGGGGCTGGGGTGGCTGGCGGGGGGACTGTGGGGCTGGGGCGGCCGGCTGGGGATTGCGGGGCTGAGCGACCGGCATGGGACTACGGGTTTCAACTGTCCATTGTGTTTGGCGCTGATGTGTGGGCTGAGGTGCCTGAACCTGTGCTGAATTGCACTATTTTGAAACCTAATTTTCGAACGATCCTGCGCTGCTGACGGAGAGGTCAGCGTCCGACTGCTGAAACATGACTGAAATCTCTGACCTTGTTTTTCGTGCTGAAGCGAATCCGTGGAGGTCGACATTTCCCTTCCACTGTCCCCTCGCGTTCAGCGCAGGTACATGCACCTCAGCCCCCACATCAGCGCCGAACACAACGGACAGTTGAAACCTGCAGTCTCCTCCCACCAGCCACCCCAACCCCGCAGGCCCACGCCAGGCGGCCGTCAGACGGCTGTCCCTGTCTGGACTCAGGAGCCGGCATTTGCGCTGCGGCCCCTCTCCTAGCTTCAGACCTTTCAGGTGGCAGATCACCTCCTTCAGTGCTGCCACCTGAGCAACCCTTTGCAGACACCCGCAGCCTGCTCTGGAGTCGCATTCCCCAGGCAATTCCACCTGAAAGCGGCTTCAGATTGTTATTCTTGCACCTTAACACGATTGTCCCTATAGTGTGACTAATACCACGAGGTGAAAGACCTCTCATTTTCTGACAGGAAAATGATCACTTTTGAACTGTAAAGTTGGCTAACAATTAAGTCAATTATTGAATTGATTTGTATATTTGTGCTTGCTGTGATATTCTCTCTTCAGTAATAAGTAGTATGGAACATAGCCCTCCATAAATCTTCGTCCGCGAAGCCAAGCCGAAGAAAAAAGAAAAACATGAAACATTCAGGGTTCTCAAATCCCTGCATGAATGCTGTAGTAATGAGCTACTGCCACTATAGGTCCTCAGTTAGCTGCAAGTATTCATTAAATTTTGGCGTCAAAAAATAAGTGTAAGAGCAGGTCAGATAAGGATGACAAGTGAAGAAAACAGCATGTTGGACCTTTGGCACTTTTATCATTCAAATGTGTTAATAGTGAAAAACACCAAAGTATAAACATAAACGTACCCATCAAACTCTCCTGTCAATGTTGCATAAACTTACTAGTTGCATGATGCCTGGTTCTTTTCCATGATCAGTTTTATATTGACATGGCATGCAAGAGTGCTTTTTACTTGTATGCTCGTGTAACTTAAGGTAAATGTTTACATTTATTGAAGGTGTTTTTTTATTGTATATGTTATGAAGAGTTGGGCAATTGCTGCAGTTTTGCTGAACTGGCTGGCCATTGCTCAATGCACATTCTGCTCAGAAATTGACCAAAAAAATATATTTCAGATTTAAAACAATGATTAAATGGTTAATATCAACTATTAAATGCAAGGATAGTTGTATTATTTTGAGGATCATGAGTTCTGAGAGGAATAGCAGTACAGGTGCGCGCCACTTAACATCTAATTGGACAATATCCGACCGCATATACATCCTGTGGTCCGATAGGGTTATAGTAGAGTTCAGTCAGAAATCCTGATTGGAGAGCGGGATGTAGCGGACATAACCAGAACTGAAGAAGAGGCAAGGGAAAAGGAAACTGCAGAAGGAAAAAAAAAGCAGCAGAAGAGGTTCTCTGTTAAGGGGTTAGCCAAATTCTTTGCAGACCTTAACAGGTTACTGAAGAGTGCTGAAGTGATGAACCCAAACACTGAGAGCGCTTTTCACTGCTCATGCATTAAAGAAATTTATGAAGAAAAGAAAAACCAAACTAGGCAAAAAAACACTCTGGTCATATTCCTGAAGAAGACAACACCTCCCCAAGAGCCTTAAAGGTCCTTCAGGCATAACAGAGTTATAGTTCATCACTGGAGGTTATTCGACCTGAAACTCTTCCAGTGGGACACTGTGAGGAAGTTGAGAACGTGGATGATCCTGATCCTCTCTGTTAAATCGTGTGAGATACAGGCTAATAAAGTATTAACATAAAAGTTTAAAGCGTGAAAAGTTTAATTTATCGTAAGTTCAGTATCCTATGTAGTTTTGCTAAGTATATACAGTAACATGGTGTTCGCACAACGTGCACATTGCATAACACCCAGCTTCAGAAAATGTGTCGTGGACGTTAAGCCGCACATACCTGTGTTCTCTGAGAGTTCAAATGAAAAGAATTCTTCTGCCCCAATGTTTAAGATCTTACTTATTTGCTGTTTGATATGTGTGATTTAGATATTTCGTGAGACAATGTTTGAAACAAATGCAAAATGAAAATAATGCCTAAAAAATAATGGCGTGGTTTGTCTTTTATCAATGTGAATTTGTATCGGTGGCTGCAGTGGAGTTAATTGGTTAGATTTTGTTGGTTGTGGAAAAACATCTCTGCTAATCATTTCTATGTTACACCTTGGTACCAGCTAAGAAATGTTTTTTGGCAAGAATAGTTTATTTTTAATAGCTCCTTGGTGAAATACCTTGTCAACACTAATGACCAAAATTGGATTATAAAAATAGTTACTTAGCCAAGGTGTCAGAGGATGGCTGGTTGTTTGAACCTAGTGAACTTAGCTGAACATGGGAGGAGGAAAAAAATAATAAAGAATAATGGAAAGAAAATAAGTGAATGAATACTTGAAATGGTTTTGACCAGCAGTAATATGGAAAATTGATTATTGGCCCAATGTCATTCATACTGTTCTGCCTTTCCTTAGATTGTATCTGTTGTTGCTTTTGACAGATGACCACACTGTATAATCTGCCAACAGTTTCCTTTATCCCTGCACCGAAAGAGAGCACTGAGTTTTGCATTGGACATTTTGAAAAACTAAAATTTGAATCCGATGCTGTCTGTAAGGAGTTGGTACGTTTTCCCCTTGTCTGCCTGAGTTTCCTCTAGGTGTTCTGGTTTCCTCGAACCATTCAAAAAGTACCAGGGGTTGTAGGTGCAATTGGATAGCAGAGGTTCATGGGATGAAAGGGCCTGTTACTATGCTGTATGTCCAAATTAGAAAATTTAAAAAAACTAAAATTTAAAATGAATTTTGAAGGGTAATTATAATAAGACAGGAAGCTTCGAACTTTAACATTTGCAAAAACATAAAGGTAATCGAAACCAAGTTATGTTCAGATATGTAAAGTTTGAAACTGTTTCTGGATGTTGTACATAGATTCATAACTTTCCAGAGATATGAAATAGTGCTTTGCAATCAAAT
Source organism: Narcine bancroftii (assembly GCF_036971445.1). NCBI lineage: Eukaryota > Metazoa > Chordata > Chondrichthyes > Torpediniformes > Narcinidae > Narcine > Narcine bancroftii. Next base: position 123,068,308 of record NC_091473.1, on the reverse strand, counting down.
GAAGAATGGTTTCATTGTGAGGTTGTGTGGGATTAGAGATAAGTATAAATCTCAGAATCAATGATTTGTTGGATGTACTTTGGTTCCTTTCAAATTACCTTGGCAGTTATAGCATATTGTTGACAGTTTTTCAATCTTAGTACCATTTTCTTTGAGAATTTTTTTTACATCCTTTCTGCAGATTATTGTATTCTGGAGCAATGCTTGTGTTTGCTGAATTAAACTGATTTTTTTTGTCACCTTGAATTTTGCTCCAAAGTAATGGGACTAAATTGGATAGCATCTGAAAATGGATATTGGGATAAACACGATTAATGCATGATTAATGCTTTCTCTGTAGGCAGCAGCCATTTTAGTGGTCTCTGCTAATTTATACGTAACCTCAGTGTGCATTAATTGTGCTACTGAAGCCCTTTTCACACGGCCAAGTACTTGTGGGTTGAACCGGCCAATGAAGTTGCATTTATTTCTCGTTCATGCCATAAACCATTGCCATGCAATAAACCATTTCAGTGTACAATGAAAACGAGATAGGGTTTCTCTGGACTGTAAAGATGGTTATAAATTATGTCAAAGCAATTTTTATAAATAACATACAATTTTTATAAATAACCTATCCCTCATTAAATATCATATAACATATAACATAGCCTTGTGTCCCCAGAGTTCAGAAGTCCCACGGCTTGGAGGGTGGGAAAAAGCTGTCTTGTAATCTGGTCATGAGGGCCCAAACGCTTCGGTACCTCTTCCCAGATGGCAGGAGGGAGAATAGATTACGGGAGGAGTGTGTGGAATCCTCCACTATGTTTATGACTTTCCGCAAACAATGGCTTTATAAATGTCCATCGTGGCAGGGAGAGAGACCCCAATAATCCCCTCAGCAGTCTTTACTATCCACTGCAGAGATTTGCGTACTGAGATGCTACATTTCCTGAACCAGGCAGTGATGCAGTTATGTAGGATGCTCTCTATGCATCCCTTGTAGAATGTAGCGAGAGGGTGGAGGGTGGAAGCTGAACTTTCCTCAACCTATGCAGGAAGCAAAGGTATTGTTGGGCCACCTTGGCAATGGATCTGGTTTTGGGAGATCAGGAGAGATCCTTCACCAGGTGCACGCCTTTGAATTTGGTGCTCTTGACTACCTCAACGGTGGAGCCATCGATGGTCAATGGAGAGTGGTCCCCCGGGCTCCTTTTTGTTGATGTTGAGATGTAGGTTGTTGTTTCTGCACCAGTCTGTTAGTGATTGCACCTCCTTTTTTTTGAATATTTTATTTTTGATTTTTTCAACAAACAATAGCAAATTATCATCACAGTTAAGTAATTAAATGTGAATCATTAATATATGTTCCAAATATGACCCCTATCTTCCCTCCCAAACAAAACCCCTAATGAAGAAGAAAAAAGGTAAAAAAGGAAAAAAGTAAAAGAGAAGGAAACAGAAGAAAGAAAAGAGGGAGAGAAAGAAAAGAAAGAGGAGATATCTAGATCTGAAATCCAATTCAACAAAGAAGAGGCCCAATTATTTTTATCTAAATTTCAATAAAAGGAAGAAAAATGGAGGGAAGAAAAATAAATAGAATATCTTATTTATTAAGTATTCAACCCTAACCCTAACCCTCAGGTTCCCATACCTGCAAAAACATTGTATTTATTCATTAAGTTGTAAGCAATTTTCTCCAGGGGATCACAACTATGTATTTCAATTTTTCAGTAGGCTATTTCCAAGTGAGAATCAAACTTCCAGGTAACTGCAATACATTTCCTGGTCTTTGCCAATTCAATTTTAAGGAACTCTAATTGATATTTGTACAGAATTGTTTTAGGTCTTGCATCCGTAATATTTCCTAAAAGAAACAATTCTGGACTTAGAGGCAATTGTTTCCCAATAATTTGATTTAATAAAGCTCTTAAGTTTCTACAAGAGGATTTCAATTTGGAACATGACCAGGTGGAATGTAAAAAAGTACACGTTTCTTCCCTGGAACTGAAAAATACATCAGAAAAATTAGGATTTAATTTGTTTTTTTTTTGCACAGTAATATATAGCTGATGCAAAAAATTATATTGCACCAAGTTTGTATCTTACATTAATTGTGTTGGTCATACAGTCGTGGCATAAGGATTGGACCTCCTTTCGGTAAGCTGACTCCTACCATGGTCGTGTTGTCAGTGAACTTGAAGTGATTAGAACTGTATCTTGCTGCACAGTCGTGGGTCAGCAGGGTAAACAGCAGTGGGCTGAGCATGCAGTCCTGGGGGGATCCTGTGCTCATTGTGATGGTGTTGGACATGCTGTTTCCAATGCAGACTGACTGACGTCTTCCAGTCAGGAAGTCCCTCCAGCATTGTGTGTTTTTAGTTACAGAGAATGGTGTTTAGGCCCAGCAGGTTCGACTTCCTAGTCGGATGCCTCAGTATGATTGTGTTGAATGCTGAGCTGAAATCTATGATCAGCGTTTGAACATACAAGTCTTTATTTTCCGGTTGGGTGAGGGCTGGTGGCAATGGCGTCGTCTGTAGATCGGTTGGGGCGGTATGCAAACTGCAGGGGGTCCAGTGAGGGGGGAGGAAACTGAACCTTGATGTGTTGATTAGTGGGCCTGTAGCGGGTAATCTGGCGGTGTGAAAGGTCCCAACTGGGCTGGGTGGGTAAAAATCAACTGGGCTCTGACTCTTGGTGTGGGCAGTGTCAGAGCCTGGCCGAGTTAACTTGTTAATCACTCTGTGGTGGTGTGAATGATCTACTCGACTTACTGGTTCCATTAGTGCCTGCGTGCTTGTAACAGCCCAGCAGTTAAATTTCACAGTGCGGTCGGCTACACTCTGACAGCCCGTCTGACTGTACAATTATATTTCACAGTACGGCCAGTCGTGCTCTGACAGCTCCAGCGGCTGCGGTCTGACAACCCTGCGGGGAAGCGGAGGACTGGAGCAGGGCACCAGAGGATGGGAAGATCACACACACCGTCTGAGAGAGGGGAGCAGAGGTAGATGACCATGGCAATGAATCAGTGAGGGGGCTCTGCAGCTGAGGGACCAGTGCATGCAGCGAGCTACTGATGACATGAGGTGTGGAACCAGTGGAAGCTGTGTGCTGCTGGAGTCTACTGTTGGGAGACTAGCACTGGGCTGCAGACTGCCAGAGACTGGCTCAAACTGGCTGGAGGGGTACCAGTTATCAGAACCAGGATGCGAGGAGCTGCAGAGGCCGCTGGAAGGTCTCTGACCTTGTCAGAGGTTCACATATGGAGCAGATGATTTGGATTGGACTCTTGTGTGGCTGCGGGGTGAGGGGGGGTGCGGAAGCACTGGAGGCAAATCTATGGACACTCAGTGACTCTGGGGGGACTCTTGCTTCTCTCTCTGACAGTAAATCTGACTCTAAGAGGTGCTAAGGCAATTCCTGTTGGTAGTGAATCTGCCTTGTAGCAGGCAAAAAGACGTTTCATGTAATATGACACTTTTTCATTACCATGGCAATAAATTGAATCTTGAAGATGATGTTTCTACAATTTGCAGGTGGCCTCTGTTTGGCAGTGTATGAGGCCAAGAACAGACATGCCAATGTGGCAATAGTGTGTGGAATTAAAATGGTTGGCCACTGGGAGGTTCTTGCCGTTCCAGGGACAGAGCGATGATGCTCATTGAAAAGATGACCCAGTCTGCGTCTTACAAAAGGGTAGCAGTGCTGGTCCAGAGGGCTTGAGTTATAAAGAGAAACTAGATAAGTCAGGGCTGTTACTCTGGAGTGAAGGAGGCTGAGGAGTGATGCTCTAGAGATAGCAAACCTTGGCAGGCGAGATTCCCAGAGTAGGGGAGCATAAAATTAAACTGCGTAGATTTAAAGTGAAAGGTTGCAAGAGGCAGGTTTTTCCACACAGAGGATGGTGTGTATACAGAGCAAGTTGCCAAAAGATATAGTAGAGGCAGGTAAAATTACAACATAAAAATGTTAGCAGGTGCATGGATAAGAAAGGTTTAGAGAGATATGGGCCAAACACAGACAGATGGGATGAGCTTTGATAGGCACCTGTTCAGCATAGATGTATGGGCTGAAGGACCTGGTCTCTCTGCTACATAACAGTGAATCTTTAAATCTCTAAGATACCATGGCCCCATGTGCTGGATTACATGTCGTTCTGGAGCACTGGGGCAGAAGGTTGATAAGAAAGTCAGAAAAATGCTGGATATCTTGGCAAATGCATTGTCAAGTTGCACACAGTGTAGAATCAACCTTGTGTGGAGCTGGGAGCCCATCTTTTCAGGGGTAGAAGTGCTAGACCAATGTATAAGCACTTTGTCCCTCAAGTATGTACAACATCTATTGACCAATATTGCACTTTCTTTTGCAGCACAAGAAGTTGCACATCAGCAGGCAGTAATAGAATGGTTATGTTGTGGTTTCTGGGTCATGATCCAGAGGCTTGGATCAGAATTGAATTAATTCATTTATCATATTTGATGGCATATAAGACTCCCTTTTCCCCCAATAAAATTGCCTCAAAAACCACGATGGGTCTTGTACACGAAGGTGACATTTTGGAGCTGCCATTTTGGGCACTATAGTGGAGGGTTTCATCTGCATGATGTTGACTGGAGGGAAGCGCTCAAGCTGCACTATTGTATACAAATTAAAAGTCTTAACGTATCATAGTAATAGAGCAGCAGCTAAAGTTTTTGGATGGCTGTCTACAGCAAAATGATACGTGAATGGAGAAAGCAAAAATAAAACGGCTAAAGGCTACTAAAAAGGGTAAACGTCACCTTCGTTGTCCGACCCCACGTTGGGCACAACTTGAGGAGGAATTAAAAACCTGATGTCACACGTCCCGTCCCGTCCCCTTCCCTCCACCTCCACCTCCACCTCCACCTCCACCTCCCCCCGTCCCCCTCCCCGTCATCCCTTGCTCCCATCTCCCCACTCCCCTCCCCCGTGTGTTTCTATCAAGATGATAATGCCAGGAGCTTGGGAGAAGAACAAAAACACAAGGATTTTACTGGAACAGAAGGTTGGTGTTACTGGCTCATGAAATGGCATGGTTTATTAATGCATATGAAAATATTGATGCACAGAAAATGCCAATGGATAATGAAGACAAAATATTAGTTTTTCAAGTTTGTAATAGATGCACGAAAAAGAACTTGCTTTGAACTGAGCCAAATAGGGAACATGGATGAAGTTCCATTTAACATCATAACCGTGAGTTTTAAAGGAGCTAAAAACCACTGGTTGTGAAAAGACACTACACAGTAGTTCTGGCCTGTTGTACTGATGGCACAAATCTGCCACCGTTTGTAACATTTAAAAGAAAGACTCACCCGAAAGGAAAAAAATACCTAGTGGTGTGTTTGTTCATGTTCATCCATAGGGCTGGATGGAATCAAATTATGGTTGCAGAAAATATGGCAAAGATGTCCTGGTGGACTCTTACGAAACCTGCACTTCTGGTCTGGGATCAGTTCAGAGCACACAAAACTGAAGACATTAAGAAAAGTACACGAACTGAAAACCCAGATGGCTGTTATTCCTGGTGGTCTAACAAGACAACTGCAGCCTTTAGAAGCCATTTTAAAAATAGCACGAGGGAACACTGGAACAAATGGATGGGATAAAAGGCATTGCTCTAACACGAGCAGGAAGAGTGAACCGTCTGACTATTACACAGGTGTGTGAGTGGGTGAAGACTTCTTGGGAGACTGTAAGACATGCAATTATTGTTAAGGCTTTTAAGAAGTATGGAATTAGTCATGCCCTTGATGGCTGTGATGATGCATTATTTGAAGACAGTGACACCAGCAGTAATGATTCTGAGTTTTTGAGCTTTGACATTGATGATGCCTGATGAAATTTCTGGCTGTGAAGATGATTAAAGTCTTTGTTACAGAACATTGATGTTTTATTGTGTTTTTGTCTGATAATTACTTGTTTTAATGTTCTCTTATTAAAGGTTTTATATTGTTAACTACTGCAGTATTATTATTAAAACTAGTTTTACCGATGTCCTACTTGCATGTTCTGTCCAAGTTTTACCTGTAAATACACTAAAACAATTTTATCGTAAAATTTCACGTTAAAAATAGGGTCTTGTATACCGTCATGTATGGTAAATAAGTCGGACAGCAGTGTGGCTGTGAAAACAATGTGGTCTTTAAAGCCTCACTTAGCCCACAAGATGTTAGAAGGACACAGAAGTCCAATAATCTGTTTTTGTCCTGTATTTTTGAGGACAGCATTTGTCATCTCAATACCTATTAGCTGGCTTTTGCAAAATATTGTAGTTTAAATATAGGTGTTTCAAGCTTTAGCCTATTCTAGCTAGTTCTCCAAGGTCCAATTAGCATGCTTGAAAAAGCTTGCTGAAAACTATGCTCTGCTTGATTCTCCTCCATGTCATCTCCTGATTTTCTAGCTGGAGATGGCAGACGTGTGTACCTCTTAATTTCTCATATTCCTTTCATTTTTATTTTGAAACCTCAAGTTCAATCAAAACTCTTTAACATCTGCCACACCTTTCCTCCTTAGAATTCAACTCTAAATGACTCCACAATACGCAAAACATCTGAATAATTCAGCATATGGGTAGTAAAATTCAAATAGTAATGAACCTGTTGATTCTTGTTAAAATAATACTGGGGCATTGTGGTGGTGGATGTGTGCGTGCATCTGTACGCATATACCTGTGTTTGTGTGTGTGTTAGATGTGCTGAAGTGCACATAATTATGTCAAATCACAATTGCATGTTGATTGATGTTATGATCCTGACTGTCCTACGTGCTTATGTCAAGTCACCATTATTTGCCGATAGCATTTACATAAATATAGGATATTTACATAAATATAAGAGCATATTTACATAAATATAGGATATTTACATAAATATAAGAGCATATTTACATAAATATAGGATATTTACATAAATATAAGAGCATATTTACATAAATATAGGATATTTACATAAATATAGGAGCATATTTTCATAAATATAGGTTAGAATAGAAGTTCAACATATTTAAAATATTAAGTATATTGACATTCCATGGTACTCAATCTCCAAATGTTCCGGGAGTTCAGGAATCTGATGGCTTGGGGGAAAAGCTCTTGCCCAATCTGTATGTAAGGGCCCAAGTGCTGCAGTACCTCCGACCAGATGGCAGAAGTGAGAACAGTTTACATGAGGGGTGTGTGGAGTTTTTCATAATATTTATTACCTTTTGCCTGCATCGAGTGTTGTAGATGCCCTTCATGGTAGGAAGAGAGTTCCCAATGATACTTTCCATTGACTTCACTATCCTCTGCAGGGTCTTGCGGTTCGAGGAGGTACAGCTTCCAAACCAGGCAGTGATACAATTGGATAGGATGCTCTCGATTCATCCTCTGTAGAATGTAGTGAGGATGGAGGGTGGGAGATAAACTTTCCTCAGCCTTTGCAGGAAGAAGAGGCCTTGCTAAGCTTTCTTGGCTATGGAGCTTGTTTTAAGAGACCATGTGAGGTTCTCCAGCAAGTGCACTCCAATGAACTTGATCCTCTTAATAACCTCAACGATGGAGCCGTCAACAGTTAGTGGAGCATGGTTTCCCTTGGGCCCTCTTGAAGTCAACAACTATCTCTTGTTTTTTTGACGTTCTGATACAGGTTGTTGGCTGTGCACCAGTCTGTAGTGACTGTACTTCATCTCTGCATGCTGACTCATCAGTCTTCTGATCAGCCCCACGTGTGTTGTCAGCGAACTTGATGACGTGGTTCGAACTGTGTTTAGCTGCACAATCGTAGATCAGCAGAGTGAATGGCAGTGGACTCAGCACGCAGCCCTGTGGGGCCTCTATGCTCATTGTGATGGTCTTGGAGATACTGTTTCTGATCCGGACTGCTTGAGGTCTCCCCGACAGGAAGTCAAGAATCCAATTGCAGAAAGGGGTGCAGGTTCAACTTCCTTCCTGTGATATGATTATGTTGAATGCTGAGCTGACAGCATTCGAATATATGACTCCTTGTTTTCCAGGTGGATGAAGGGTAGATGGAGGGCAATGGCATCGTCTGTAGAACGGTTGGTTCTGTATATGAACTGCTAGGGGTCATCATGGGGCTTGATGTACCCCGTGACGAGCCTCTCGAACACTTCATGATGATGGACGTGAGTGCGACAGGAGGGTAGTTATTGAGGCAGGACACAGCTGACTTCTTCACCATGGGGACAATGGTGGCAGCTTTGAATCACGCTGGGACCACGGTGCTTCTCAGGGAGTTGTTACAGATGTTGGTGAGAACATCCACTAGTTGAGCCGCCCATCCTCTGAACACTCTGCCAGAAATGTTATACGGTCCAGCAGCTTTCTGCGGGTTGACCTTACTTAGTTCGCTTTTCATATTGGCCTCTGCAAGACACAGTACCTGGTCATTTAGAGGAGAGGCAGTTTTCTTCACTGCAATGTCGTTTTTCGCCTCACAGTACGTGTAGAAGTTGTTCATTATGTCTGGGAAGGAGGCATCACCTGTACAGGCAAATAAGAGTAGTCCTGTGGTTGATGTCTTCCATATATGTTGTGTCCTTGCTGTCCAGGAAGTGACTGTGAATGCTCTGGGCATGTGCACACTTTACTTCCCTGATGGCCTTGGCCAGCTTGACTCTTGCAATAGCCAGGGCTACTTTGTCATCTGCTCTGAAAGGCCATGTCTCAGTTCCTGTGCACCTCTGCTGTCACCCATGACTTTTGATTGGAATAAGTTATGGTGGTCTTGGGCACAGTGATATCGTCCGAACACTTAATGATGTAGCTGATCACTGATGCCGTATACTCCAGATTGATGCATTGTCACTGGTTGCTGCTTCCTTGAACATATTCCAGACAGTACACTCAAAGCAGTCTTGAAGTGGATGAGTGGCCGCCACTGGCCAGGTTTTAACCTGCTTCCGGACTGGTGTGGAGCATCTGACGAGCCATCTGTCTGCTGGGATCAGCATTACAGAGACGTGGTCTGAGTATCCAGGGTGGGGTTGAGGCTTTGTCTGATACTGTCGGAAATGTTCGTATACACAAATGTATCCAAATTTTGAAGGCTATGCTGATGTCACAACTCTGCTCATTTTTTAGAGGCCAGTTTACCAAATTTTCACAAAAGGCCTGTACCTGCTGAAACTCTCATGTGGCAAAACTTAAGAAGTAACACGAATAATGAAACTTTTTGGTTGACAGTCAAATTGACTTTTTTAAAGTCTTATTATATTTGATCCATTCCATAATGCAGTCTCACAACACCACACCTAAGAGCACAATTGCAATTAATTGTTATGACCCTCGAAGGGGTTTTATTGTAAAATTGAAATAAGACGCCAATCTCAAAGTAAAACTGCAGTAAATAAGAGAGACAAAAATTGAATAAATCTTAGCATTGGAACTGTTGGTCATCAGTTTGGTTTAATTTTTTAATTTAAAATAGAGATGGAGTACACTAACGCCCTTCTGGCCCATGCTATCTAGATACACTTATTACCCTACTGACCCACACATCTTTGGGACATGGAAACCAGAGCATCCACAGGTGACCCAAGTGATCATGTGGAGCATGCACAAACTCCTTGAAGCACAATACTCGAACTTGGGTCACTAATACTGTGACAGCGTTGTACAATCTATGCTGCTTAACAAGTTGGATTCCATCAGTAAGTTCAACAAACTGTTCTTCATCTGTTACAACATGACAGCTTAATGTGGAGGTTGTAATTAATTCTTTACAGTGGAAGAGTACTCCAAACCTATGCAACGTATGAAAAGATTTTTATTCTCAAGGTTCATCTTGGTAGACATGTTTAATGTCTATTGTAAGAAAATCTGTTTATTCACCATTAATGGAACTTTACTGAATCACTGCATCTGAACACTGTAAAAGTCTCAAATTCGGTGATGACTGAAACATTGATTTATGGGATCACTATATCCATTAGATGCTTTTATGACCTAACAAATTCTGAATGTTTGATTTTCTATAGGGTTACAAGACTGTAGTTCTGGAACACACTGTACATTGATGAACTATTTTGAGAATATTGAACTGAGTTCAATATTCTGCGCACAATAAAACATATTTTCCTTGTTTTCCTTCCCCCCCCCTAGAGGGGAGGGAATATCCAATTCCCTGGTTACATTGTGGATTACAATCAGAGTTTTTTTTCCTGATTAAACATTTTCATTTAATCATTGATTTGTTTCAAAAGTGTCACTTGTTTTAAAATTTTAACTTCAAAATATTCCAGCAAATATATCTGAATTTTTTCATTGAATCTCTGAATTATAGGAATGTTGGTAATAAGGAATGAAAAAGATAAATTGGGTGTCTACAGTCTGAAACCCATTGTATGACTGAAATTGTTTACAAATACACATGGACCTCATTGAAAACTGATAAAACATAGAAAAGCTGAAGGAACTTCAAAAAGTCGAGAGAGTGCAAAGAAAGTTGACTACTTAAACATTGTTGAAATGTAAAACTAACTGGAACAAAGACTTGTGACTAAAGCCTTGGCCATAAAGTGACTGAGTAAGTTAAAAGAAAGTAAATTTCAAGATTTTTTTATTAGTAATATTCAACAGTTCATTTTAATTTCCTGTGAATTCCTGGCTGTAGATTTGCTGAATGACAAATAAAGTTACAAGTCCACAGGGGTTTGAGCATTTTACTATTTCAGAATTTCATAGATTTTTCATGATACTGTAAATATTTCATGATATTTCAACTTTTAACTTGGTTCATGGGTACATTCCAATATCCATTTAACTGTTTAAAGAGTTATAAACATAAAACTTGATACTTAATTGTTTGCTCTCTGTGAAATCCTATTTTTATTGATTTGCTACACAGCTAATTTGATAATACCACTGTTTCCAGATGATACACATTCTCCGCAAAAGTCAAGAAGCTAATAATTGATGTTGGGAGAGGAGAACTATAAATTAGATCAGCAGAAATGTTTGTGTCCAAGGCAAGCTACATTGCTTCAACACCAACCTAAATCTGGTTAATGCTTGAAGTTATTTTTAAGTTACTATGCTATGCATCTTTGATATAACTTGCCTTTATTAAATCTAGTTTCGGGTGTACAATGAGTATTTAAAATCTCTCATATTTAAATAAGATAAAATACGTGTACTTAGAATGTGGATGTTAAAGTTGTCCATGAATTGAGGCAGCACTATTTTTAATATTGATAGAAAAGTGACTAATTAGAGATATGATTTTTCCAGAGTAAATAAGCTTGATCAATTAGAGAGGGATGAAAAAAGAAATTTAGTACAATAGGGGTTTCCAAGATAAAATGACTTAGGCCAAAAAATCTCCGGAATTGAAACCATATACGTAGTGTATGTTTAGCCATTGGATTATCAATTAGTTTATATAGTTTAGTAAGAGAAAAAGGGAGAGCAGCTCCCAAAATAGAACTAATTGAGAAATTTTGTACCAGTTTAATTTCTAAATTTACCCAATGGGGATTTAGAGATAATTCTGAATAATTCAACCAATACCTTAAGTAACTAATATTAATTGCCCAATAATAAATTCTAAAGTTGGGTAATGCCAATCCTCCCTCCAGTTTAGATTTCTGTAAATATTTATTTCCCAATCTAGGATTCTTGTTTTGCCAGATATATGAAGACAATTTAGAATCAACCTTATCAAAAAAAGATTTAGGAACAAAAATAGGTATAGCTTGGAATATATATAAAAATTTAGGGAAGATCATCATCTTAATAGCATTAATTCGGCCTATCATAGATAGGGATAATGGTGACCAATTGGAAAGTTAAAGGTATAACATGCTTTTCGGATTTATTCTTGGATAACTCTTTCATGTCATTTGAACAATTATCCATGAAATATGATTTACCTAGATCTAATTTCTTTCGATATTTGCAGATTAGGAGTTTCTTAGTTTCGACTTTACCCTCTTTTCTCAATAGGGAGACTACGACTGTTTTAGAGGATATACTATATTCAAAATTCCCTCCAAAAGGTGTGATATCTAAATTATATAATATAATTACAAAAATAAATTCTGGGACTTTTGGAAAGTTTAAAAATGATTGGGAAAGAGAACTCAACCTTCATATTTCCAATGAAAATTGGAATAAAATTCTGCGACTGGTAAACTCCTCTTCTCTATGTGCAAAACATTCACTGATACAGTTTAAAGTTGTTCATAGAGCTCATATGTCTAAAGATAAACTCCATCGTTTTTATTTTCATATCGATCCTATATGTGATAAATGTCAATTGGAAATAGCTTCCCTTACACATATGTTTTGGTCCTGTCCCTCTTTACAGAATTATTGGAAGGAAATTTTTTCCATTATATCTACCGTTTTGAATATTGATTTACAACCACATCCCATTACTGCAATTTTTGGATTACCTATGATAGATTTGACTTATTTATCTCTTCCTGCGGATCGTATGATTGCTTTTCTTACACTAATGGCTAGAAGATCTATACTATTGAATTGGAAAGAGGTTAATCCTCCCACTGTTTTCCAATGGTTTACCCAAACTATACTATGTTTAAATTTAGAGAAAATTAGAAACTCTGTCTATGAATCCCCTTCTAAGTTTGAGTTAACCTGGCGACCATTTATTCAATATTTTCATTTGTGGTGAGTTGATCTGGCTCTGTTTTCTTTTTATGATTATGTATGATAATTGGGCTGTTAGATGAGATCGGAGTGATCGGCGTGATTTAGCTATATCGGTAGGTATTTTTTTTAAAGTTTTTAATTCAGATTTGTTTTTTCTTCCTTTTTGGGGTTTTTTTTCTCTCTTTTTATATATTTTTATTAATTATATCATTTTTTTTAGAGATAGTTCATACTCTAAACTGATCTAAAATTTTTTTTATGATATATTTTTATTCTGCAATATTATTGTTTAATATCTCTGTATTAATTTGTTATTTACTATGTATTTTTCATATCTCTTTGAACTGTATGTGTTTATAAATTATAATAATAATAAAAAGATTGGAAAAGAGATATGATTTTTTTTAAAATAAAAAGACCAAATTGAATTGAACGCATCAAGTAATTTTAATGATCAACTGACCATAGGATAGGAGAGATCAGGCCTAGAATTTGCAGCAGGTGTTAAAGTGACCACATTGATCTTGAAGAAAGTTGCCAAAGGGGTATCTAGTGATCTTTTTATTTATTCATTTATTTTTTTTTGTTGCTTCTGCTCTGATTTTTTTGTTGATCGAAGACTTCAGATTTATTGTCAGCACATACATGACATCACAAACCACCCTGAGATTCTTTTTCTTGTGGGTGAGGCAGAGTTACCACTTAATTGGTAGTGCAAAATGACAGTATACAACATATACATGTAAACAAATAAAGAACTGAAAACAGATAACAAATGTAAACAAACTGTGCAATACAGAGAGATTTTTTTAAAAATCGCTAAAGTGCACAAGTAAAGACCTTAAATGAGTCCCTGATTGAGTTTGTTGTTGAGGAGTCTGAAGGTGGAGGGGAAGCAGCTGTTCCTGAACCTGGTGGTGAGGGTCTTGTGACATCTTTACCTCTTTCCTGATGGCAGCAGCGAGAACAGAACGTGTGCTGGGTGATGTGGATCGTTGATCATTGCTGCTGCTCTCCAACGGCAGCATTCCCTGTCAATGTTCTCAAAAGTGGGGAGGGTTCTTGCCTCTGATGTCCTGGGCTCTGTCCACTACCATTTGGAGGGCTTTAGGCTCATGAGTATTGATGTCTCCATATCAGACCATGATGCAGCTGGTCAGCATATTTTCCACCACACCTCTGTAGAAATTTGCCAGGGTTTTTGGTGAGGAAGGAGATTGCTGGTATTAACAAAAGTATGGTTATTAGTACATAATCACATTTGAAGAGTTATACAAGTGGCAAATAAGAAAGGAAAAAGATTTTATAATTCACATTTCATGCCTTTTATAATAATTAATGCATCCACAGAAAATTTTTAAAATTTAGCCATACAACATGGTAACAGGCCCTTCTGGCTCACGAGCCCATACCACCCAAATACCCCAATGAACCTACAACCCCCTTATATTTTGAAGGGTGGGAGGAAACCCACACAGATATGGGGAGAATATAGAAACACTTTACAGACAGTGCCGGGATTCAAACCATGGTCACTGGCACTGTAATAGAGTTGGGCTAACTGCTTTGCTAAACATGCCATTCAACTAAAATAGATATAATTTAATAAATAATTGTAAAATTTATGTATTTAAAGGAGTAACAGAATACATCCACATATCCACAAGTCCCAAATAAACCATTTTGCTCAGCAGTATTAACAGCTTAGGCTAAATTTTGCAAATGCGCTTATTGCCCTTATTATGCCTATGTAGGAGGATTGAGTTAATTAAATAAACTTCTAACTTTGAATAATTACAGTTTTGCTGTTACAACAACTGAAAAATTTGGTTTACTGTTTTAAAACCTATAAAGCTCGGGATGGTTTTGAAATTGAACAATTACTCCATTTGAGAATGAAACAGATTTCGGAAGAATCCATGATCAGTCAGGATCATGCTTGAATCTGAAGCTGGAGTGGGAGAAAATGAATGGTCGATGCCTTCGGCTGAAATCCTTCATGTATTAATAGTGGAGGAAGGAATTAATTATTTAAGACATGATCAGAAAGTGGTTTAGAATGTCCCAATGGATATTCTTGGCTATTGGGATAGACAAAAGCAATGAGGCAATCAATTTTGTGCCAAATTTAAAGGCTTGATTTTTAAATTTGTATTTAGTTTCATTGTTAATTTATGGCATCAGAACATTGTTAACAGCCATTTTTTGTCTAGCCCTTAATTGCCCCTGAAGAAAGGCCAATGACTTAAGTACTTTGGTGAAGGTAATCCCACAGTTTTATTAACTTGGGTTAATGCTGGTTGCTCTGGCTGGTTATTCCTATTGAGACTTTTGCTGGTTTTTCATATAACTGGCTTGCTTGATGTTTTTAGAGGATGGTTAAGAGTCAATTTAAAGTTTGATTGGACTAAATCTGTGATAGATTTGCTGTTCTGCATGATGTTAATGAACTGATTAGGTTTTAAAACTCTAGTTTAATGGCCATAATTTAATTACTTAATTGACTGAATTTAAAATCTTAACTGCAATGGTTGGATTTGAATTTGTCTCTTTGGATTGCCACACCGGGGTCTGGATCATAATTCAGGAATTTACCACACCAAAGAATCCAGAGATCTTTCTCCTTAGTAACATAAAAAATAAAGAATTTGGAATCGACTTGGAAGATGCACAAAAAAGATTTGTTAAGATAGCCCTAGCCGTAGCAAAAAAATGTATTATGTCAACCTGGAAATTGGAAGATAATTTGAAAATACAACAATGGTATATAGAAATGAATAAATGTATTCCATTAGAAAAAATAACATATAGTTTAAGAAATAATATTGAAATATTCGAACAAGTATGGGAGCCTTACATTAAATACAATAGCGAAAACCTACCGGGGACAAACATTACCTAAGTTGATGGAAGGAGAAGGAAAGAAAAGAATGGACTCTGTAGAATTTCTGGTGTATTTTTGTTGAATGACAACATTGTATGACTGAATTAATGCAACCTAGATTGTATACCTAAAATGGATGAGAGGGGGGGGGGGGTGGGGGGGTGGCTTGGGAGGAGGGAGGGGGGGGAGAAAAAGTCACTGTAAATGTGTGAAAAAGAAAAAGTGTATATCATGGCTATTGTGATTTATGGTGTGAAAAATAAAAAATTAAAAAAAAAAGGAATTTACCACAATGCTATGGGCACCATCTTTCACATATACTTCCAGAACTGTTCCAATTAATTCTGGTCTGTTCAACAACCTTGCATAATTTAGTTATTCAGCCTCTTAAATTTTAAACGTCCTAGACTTGAGTTTCTTACTCCCAGAGCATGTTAAACGTCATCCTGTTATTGTTCAGCAAGAATGCCATTTCACCCTTTTATTGTTTCAAGAATTAATGAAAAAAAATGATCAGAGTTTCTTTTGGAAATATATCCATGTCATCCAAATTCACCTAACCCAATGAACCACATACATTTTTGGAGGATGGGGGAAACTGGAGCATCCAGAGGAAACCCATGTGGTCACGGGGAGAACATCCCCGTGCCAGATTTGAATCTGGGTTGCTGGATGTGCAGTGAACTGGGTTTCACTGGTAATGCTGGCCCTGCCTCCTGGCTCCGGTCCTGGTTGCTCACTTAAACCCAGAGGCCCACCCTTAGTTTTCTTTGGCTTGGCTTCGCGGACGAAGATTTATGGAGGGGGTAAAAAGTCCACGTCAGCTGCAGGCTCGTTTGTGGCTGACAAGTCCGATGCGGGACAGGCAGACACGATTGCAGCGGTTGCAGGGGAAAATTGGTTGGTTGGGGTAAAAGCTTTTATTCACGCTACAAGGTACTGTAGTAGCATTGTGCTGACTGCAGCACAAATTGTGCCACCCAGTTGCATGTGTTGTTGCATGAGATCATGTACGCATACATTTTCTGAATTTGTCTATGAGTTCAATTAGATGGTTCAATACAACTGTTTTGAACTTTCTTTGCCGTTGCTTCAAAAATCAGTGTGTTTTTCCCATACTATCTAAATCAGATTCCTAGATCTGTGCTGTCTGTAAGGAGTTGTATGTTCTCCCTGTGTCTGCATGGGATTCCTCTGGGTGCTCGGGATTCCTCTGGGTGCTCTGGTTTCCTCCCACCCTTCAAAATGTACTGGAGTCATAGGTTAATTGGGGTATTTGGGCAACACTGGCTCATTGGCCGGAAGGACCTGTTTCAGTGCTGTATGTCTAAATTAAAAATTAGATTATTTTCCCATACTTTTGTTATAGTTCCACAGAAGTCAACCCATACAGCTAATATTATAATGTTCATTGTCTCCTCTCGATTTCCTTTCAACCTCATTTACTACTATTGTTTTTATATAAAGGACTAGATCACCTTTGTTGTCCACACCCTTTTCCTGAGATGGTTTTCATCCTCAGAGTTTGACCATGTTTCTGATTTTTCTCATTTCACTGGAGTTGCCTAGTGCTTTTGCAGCTTTTAGCCTTTGTCTTATTTTTGAGCTTAATAACAAAGAAATGGAAGTAGAAATTCACATCTTGCAGCTGTTGATGTTCGAAAAGAACATCAGTTTTCTTGTGCCAAAGTACCACTAATGCATTTTAATTCATTTTTTGCTTTGGTAATTAATATTGTGGATCTAGATTGTCCTTTACAATGGGCTACAGATACTGTGTTGTCATAACAGTTTATGGCAACTTTGAACTGAGGATAAAGTTGTGCAAATACAATAGAAATCATTCTTGATATTGGATGTCATAACTACCATTGTGTGGCTGTGTGTGGCTTTGTTTACTTGAGTAATTTAATACTGTAGATCATATAACTGCCATATGTCCAGGTAATAAAAAGTTGTTATGCATATCAAAATTAACTATGAGGGTGGAAAATATCTCCTTTCGAGGTGGCAAGTTACTTTTTGGGGATTATGACCTATACGTTATTTCTTTATAATCTTGGATGAATGGGGAAATTTTTTTTAATAGTTTTGTTTTGGTTAACAAGATATTTATTATTTTCTTGATTTTCTTTGAAATTTTTTTCTTTGAAGACTACAACACAGTGCAAGTACTTTGGTCCTCAATGTGGTGCCGACTCATATATGCCTTACAAAAAAAAAGTACTAAACCCTTTGCTCTATTTTTCTTTCATTCGTGTGCATGTCTAAGAGCCCCAATGTTTAATGTTTCAGCCTCCACCACCATCCCTGGAAAGGCATTCCAGGCACCCACAACTCGCTGTGTAAATATTAAAAAATTACCCCTGATTTCTCCCCTAAACTTCCCTCCCTTCACTTTGTACACATGTCCTCTGCAGTTTGCTCTTCCTGGCCTGGGAAAGAGGAGCTGGATATCCACCCTATCTATGCCTCTCATAATCTTGTAGATCTCTATTAAGTCTCCTCTCATCCTTCTATGCTCCAAAGAGAAAAGACCCAGCTCTGCTAACCTTGCCTCATAAGACTTATTTTCCAATCCACGTAACGTCCTGGTAAATCTCCTCTGCACCCTCTCCGTAGCTTTCATATCCTTCATATAATGAGGTGACCGGAATGGAACACAATACTCTTAAGTGTGGTCTTACTAGATATTTGTAGAGTTGCAACATGGCCTCATGACTCTTGAAGTCAATCCCCCTATTAATGAAGCCCAACATCCCATAGGCCTTATTAACTATTCAATCAACCTGTACAGCAACCTTGAGGGATGTATGAATTTGGACTCCAAGGTCCCTCTGCTCATCCACACTCCGAAGTAACCAACTATTAACCCTTTACTCAGCCTTCTGATTTGTCTCTCCACCTTGCACTTATCTGGATTGAACTCTAACTGCCACTTATCTGCCCAACCCTGCATCCTATCTTTTTGTAGTGATAGAGGGCTACCATCAGGATGAGTCAGAGACAGAGAGTGTTGCATCTGGAGAATGTTACATTTTACAAATGTTGTTGCATCTTGAGTGGATCCATGAGGTCTCCATGTGTGTGTTCTGTTTTTAGTGCTGGTTGCTTAGTTAATAAATTTAGTTATTTTAAAAAAGAATCCAAGTTTCTTTTTGTAATAAAGGAAATATCGCATGGTTCCAGGAGTGGAAGAAAAACAACCAAATGCATCACACTTCCCTATTCTGCAGATCCAAACAAGGACCGAGATGTCGAACGGAAACAAAAGTGTCTGCAAGGGAGACAAAGGACAAACTATGACAAGTCAGCGAGAAGGATAGGGCCACTGGCACAACATGACTTAGTGAGACTCAGAGATCCGACACTATCAGAATGGAAGAGGGTCTAATACTGAGGAGAAATCAAAGGAGCCTGCTGAAAATGCCAGAGATACTGCAGGAACAGATAAATGCAGAGGATTCATCCTGCACAGAAACAGAGGAAATACTACCCATGCTAGACAGTAGAGGACCAGCAGAGCCGACACCAGCATCTGTATTAAGAAGATCCACGTGAGTTGTCAAAGCACCTGACAGACTGAATATATAAAAGAAAAAGAACTGCACACTTAAAAAGCTTGTGCTGCTGATGTAAATTGAAAGAATACTGTATTAATGTGTCATGTTTGACTAAACATCTCAAGGAAAGGGGATGTAGTGATAGTGCTACTGCCAGGAGGTGTCGGAGAGTGTAGCATTTGAGGAATGTTACGTCTTGTGAATGTTGTTGCATCTTTACTGGATTTATGATGGATGCCTTCCCATGAGGTCTGCATGTGTGTGTTCTGTTTTTAGTGCTGGTTGCTTAGTTAATAAATATAGTTGTTTTAAAAATAACCAAAGTTTCTTTATTGTAATAAAAGAAGTTTCACACTTTTGTAACCTGCATCAACCTTCGGCACCATTCGTAACTTCTCCAACCTTTGTATCAGCCACATACATATTGACCTGTCCTCTCTCCTTTTTCATCCAGGTCATTTATAAAAATCACAAAGAGCAGGGGTCCCAGAACAGATCCGTGTGGAACTCCACTAATCTCTCATTCAGAATCAGTGACTATGATCTGTTCTGGGACCCTGCTCTTTGTGATTTTTATAAATTGACTGGGAGGGAAAATTTTCATTGATGAGATTTATGATGCCAGCCATTGATTTGTAATAACTTTAAAAAAAAATCCAAATTTTCTTGTAGAAAGCCTTTGGATATCTGCAGAAAGAAAGCCCTATTGACATTCAATGCAGATAATGCCCTTGATTGGCAGATAATTTTCCTAATGTAATTAGGAATCTATTCTGCAATCAAATGTTCACACCATGTTGTAATTTACTCTTTAAAGTCCATTCTAAGATGCATGTCGACATTTTCTTCTGTATTCAGATTAAGGTTATTTCTTTAATGTTATATATTTGAATCAGGGAAGAAGTAATGGAAGGAGCTCATGTGAGTTGTTTCCTATGCTTTTTATTTTGTGGAAATTGTTCTCTCATAGCTATGATAACCAATACTCCCTAATCCAGGCAATAGCCTGGTGAACCTCTTCTGTACCATCTGCAAAGCCTCCACATTTCATCCCTTAATCCAGCAATCAGATTTGCACACAAAATTCCAAATGAGGCCGAAGCAGAGTTTTGTACAGCTGCAATGTTAGCATTTAATTATTTTTCATCTTGTAAAATTAGTCAAAATAATTATAGTTTTGTGCACACATGTAATCACAAATGGGACTTGAGTTGTTTCATGTGATCATGTGTTTCATAAAATGACTTGCAGGTCCATCAGACAAGTCTCAGACTCGTGAAGTTGACAGTATTGCAATCCTCATCTATGTTTGCATCATTTGTACTCTGTTATTTTATGGTTTCCGTTTGGAAGTGATGTTTAGTGTCCTTTTCCATTCAAGTTTGTTGCTCCTGGTACCAGTGATAATGATCAGAGTCCAACAAATGCATTACCCATCATCTGTCACACCGTTGTTAATTTCTCCAAAATCTATTTATCACAGGAATCATTGCATAAAGATTGCATCAAAACTATTGTAACATTTAATAATTTGATTGCATTTTCTCTTTTTTCAAAAAAGGATTGGATTGGCAAATGACTTTAGCTTGGCACGCCTATTTCGTCCATAAGATATGTAATACAAAAATTGTTGGATAGTTTCTCCTTTGGTACTATCTTCTTTTCAGGATGATGTTTGATGAATTATTGGGGTTGCTTTATATCTTATTCAAATTCAGAATTGATTTAAAACATACCAGTAAGTTGGATCTTGTTTTTCAGAAGATGATGCAATTTTTGTCTAGCTTTTTCCTCCATTATGATGCAGAATCATGTGGATTGGGAGTAATAGGTCAAAAGTAATTTTAAATGCTCTGTCTGCTTTGAAGTTGTAGATAGTTTCTGTTCAACAGTTTAGTATTTTTATGAGTAGAAAAATACTTGTATAGATGGTACAAAAAAAGGAAACTTTATATCTCTCACATTTTAACGTGTGGCAATACTCTCTTTCCTGTGGATGTACAGTCGTTTGCACAAAGTAGTTCTTGTGTCGTAATGTGCAGTGTTCTTTTCTGTAATCAGATGTTGAGTGAGTACTGTCATCATGTGTCAATATTCTGAATGACTACCTTCAAAGAGATTGACAGGAATATCACAAGAAATGCTCTGTCTGTGAACAGGAAAGAGAGCATGGTCCAGGTGGTGACAACTTAGTATAAACACTTCTAGCCTAATACTTTTTGTACAAGTATTCCTAGAGTTAAAAGTGCTGGGAGGTAACTTTGTCTGACTGAGCTTTTTTTGTTTTTCTCTATGTGTGTGGCCTGATGACTTCCATACAAAAACACATTTGACAAATGCAATTGGCATACTAAGTTTTATTAATCATTTCAAACATGTATCAGAAGTTTAGTGCCTTGCTCAATTTCCCAGGGTAATTGCAAACCTGAAATTGTGAGAATAAATCATTGGTATCTCACATTTTCCAAGTTTGATGGGGGATGGAGGTTGGTTGGTTGGGAGGTGGGAAATCGCTATGAATTTCTTTGTGTGAACTGACGGAGGAGTTTCAGTGGTTTGAAAGAAACAGATGGAGCTAGCATCAATGGATGTGGTGCCAAGACTGAGTGTCCAAATTTTTTTAAACAAACTGGCTATATTAAACAGATTTCATGTCCCTATAAGAATATCTCAAAGTACTTTTAGAAATTCTTCACTGGCTGTTGTGTAGTTACTGTCTGGTTTGTAGGAAATGTTGCAGAATCCCTCAGACAGATAAAATGTTATTTTAAATCTGATTGAGAGGTGAATATTAACTAAGGTGCCAGAGATACTTGTTTCTATTGAAAATTGAACAGTGGTATCTTTTGCATGCTTGATCCTAACTCTCTCTGAACTTTGTTTAATAGATATTAGGGTATTGATTGAAATCAGAATTCCTTCAACTGTAATTCCCTATCAATCTATTTATTTCAAAAAAATTGTATTTCCAAATACATTTTGATTTTATTTCTGGGGTAACCCGCAAGGGAATAGTTGGATGCAATGAGGGAATAGTTGGATGCAATGTAAAGTGTAAAACGCCCTTTTCCTTTTTAGTATTTTAATTGAAACAAATGTCTTCATCAACATAATGCAGAATAGCTGGTGTATAGAGTAAAAGCAGCTGCAAACAAATTTGGGAAAAAAAACATAAAACAATATTCCATAAAAAGTGAGTAAAGTGATTTTATGTGCATATGATCACGTGACAAAAGTCCCACCTGTGATTCTTTGGCTTGGCTTCGCGGATGAAGATTTATGGAGGGGTATCTGCATGACTGCTGCAGGCTCGTTGGTGACTGACATGTCCGATGCGGGACAGGCAGGCACGGTTGCAGCGGTTGCAAGGGAAAATTGGTTGGTTGGGGTTGGGTTTTTCCTCCTTTGCCTTTTGTAAGTGAGGTGGGCTCTGCGGTCTTCTTCAAAGGAGGTTGCTGCCCGCCGAACTGTGAGGCGCCAAGATGCACGGTTGGAGGCGATATCAGCCCACTTGCGGTAGTCAATGTGGCAGGCACAAAGAGATTTCTTTAAGCAGTCCTTGTATCTCTTCTTTGGTGCACCTCTGTCTCGGTGGCCAGTGGAGAGCTCGCCATATAACACGATCTTGGGAAGACGATGGTCCTCCATTCTGGAGACGTGACCATGGACATAGAATAGCATAATTCCTTTGAAGGCATAAAATCAGTTGTCTAATAACATTTTTAAGAAGTTTTACCTGTTTCAGTTTGTATATTGATTACAGATATTTTTTAAAAGCTCTTCATTTCTGTGAGGTAGATCAAGTGGAGGAAGTAAAAGAAGAAAGAACCCTTCTTTTCAAAATAAATGCCAAGGATTTAGGTACGTATATCAAACAAACAGTTAATATTTAGGAAGCACTTATAGGACTGAAAAAATTTATTTTTACCAATGAACACCATTCTTTATGGAAATCAATAGTTTAGAGTTTAGGTAGTGGGAAAACCTGAACTGGTTCCTCCCAGTAAAGGTTTAAGTGGATCATTTCTTTGATGATGCCTGGCTCTGTTATCAATGCTAATTTAATAGATATCAGAAGGAAACACTTATTCACCCACTTTTTATTCTCTGCACTTGCTTTGCTTTTGTTTCTAATCCTTCAATCTGGGTTTGAAGATACTAAGAATTGCTTTGTGCCAGAAATACGTGGTTAATTCCACATTCAGGAGTAAAAACCCCTCGAGAGTACTGCTGGATGAAATCCTTCTTACTGGTCACTTGAATCGAACATCAGCACCTATATGTTGAAATGTAAAGTCCAAAATGAGTTGGTTGGATTGCAGCAATCTCATTCCTCACTTTGTTGATTGACTTGTCATTGACCATAGATGGAACTTGAGTACATTGAAACAAGGGATTAGATGCACCTTACATCTAGTCTTTCAGATTTGCGAACTGCAACCCAATTAAATTAAGGAAAAAAAAATGATTGACTTAGATTTTAAAAAGATGTACTTGTAAGTAACTCATTTATTTTACTTTTTAAAATTTTTTTTAGATATTTAAGGTTTTATTTAGACATTTTAAATCTAATTCATATGAACTGTTTTGCAAATGACTGATAATTAGAGGTATTAAAAAATAGTTCCGAGGTCTTTGATGGCAAAGACAACAGAATATTCTATGGTTGGGCCATCCTGGGTCCAATCATTGCATGCCATCTTTTCCTTCACAGCGGCAAGGCATTGAGATCTGTTGAAGAGTTACAAAAGATTAGTGGAGCTGTGTGAATACCACAGACTGCTTCATGATTTTCATGTTATATTTAGTGTTCTCGTAGATTCTATGAAAGTAAGAACAGCAGAAATAGGAGCAGGGTTAGGCTATCTGGCCTGGCGAGCTTGCTCTCCCATTTAGTAAGATCACGGTTGATCTGGCTATAGACTCTGCTCCATCTACTTGCCTTTTCCCCTTATGTTGCAAAAGATCTATCCAACTGTGTCTTAATTACAGTTAATTAGGTGGCATCTACTTCTTCCTTGGGTAGAGAATTCCCATTGATTCATTACTCTCTGGGAAAAGCAGTTCCTCATCATCTCATTCTTGATCTACTCCCCGATTCTTGATGAATCTACTGAAAACTAATGAATGAAAATCTATTAAAGTTTGATGGTGTATTTGACAACATGCCAAATCTCCTCAGACATGGTGTGTCTTCTTCACGGTTGCCTCAATGTGCTGGCTCCAGGAAAGGTCCATTGATCTACAGACTCCCAGGAACTTGAAGGTAAGTACATGAGACATGATTATGACAAGAGGCTGATGACTCAATATCTTAGGCCCCCCCCCCCACTGTTGGAGGGCACCCCCATCCCATGCATGTTTCTCACTCTTGTTGAGCTAGTTATTCTTTTCAGTGGAAAGGTAGGATTGGTGAAGGAATGCAAGAAGAATGAAAATTTGAATTTTGTATTACTAACCAATAGCTTTTCAGAAATGGATTAAGAATTTTTCAAATTTGTTTGCAATTGACTATATAAGGATGATTTTTCTAATTTATGATGAATTTTTGAATGAATGATTCTCCACGAGTAATGATAACATTTTTTTTGGCAGGAAGACTCTGCATTAAGATTAAATCCCATTGGTCCAGGTCTCCCATTAATAGCTGGCAGATCTGCCAAGATCTGCTGCCTTTTACCTATTTCACTGAGCGGAAGTTTGGGACTCTTGAGAATAGATATAGGAGTTGAACTTCCACGCAGCTGTTCAGTGCTTTAGGGAAAAAAAATGTTTTGCTCTTAGACCTTTATTTATTTGAGTGGATTTAAATGTACTTGTTTTCAAATGTTTCCTTATTGGAACGTTTGAGAGTGCCGCTGAGCCTCCAGCATTTTGACATTTTTGAAAGTTCGTCAACCTTTAGCCAACTAATTATTGACATGGTGGAAAGGAGCTGCACAGCCAGGGACGGGTCAAGTTCAAGTTTGTTGTCACCCGTATCAAGGTGTAGTGACAAAGGTTGTTTTGTAATCAGACCAGTAGACATCTCGTACATCAAGTCAAGTTTATTGTCTTCTGACTGTACAAGTACAACCCGATAAAACAGTGTTCTCCACTCCTCAGTGCAAAACATGCAGGCACACAGCTAGATATAGCACACATCCAGACGGACATATGCAGGACAAGAAGTTTATTCATGCCAATAAATAAATAAATATTGTTTTGTACAAAAGAGAGTCACGGATGATTAGTGTGAGCAGTTCCTTTGGTCGTTCAGCATTCTCGCTGCCTGTGCGAAGAAGCCTGGTGGTGTTGGCTCTGATACTGCTGCATCTCTTCCCTGACAGGAGCAGCTGAAAGATGCTGTGTGCAGGATGGATGGGTCCTCAATAGTTTTGTGCACCCTCTTCAGGCAACAATCCCAGTAGATCATGTTGATGAGGGAAGAGAGGATCCAATGATCCTGTCACTTTTATGGTCATACAACAAGACAATATAAAAGTAGAGAGTGTAGCGGGGGTGGGATGAATTATTTAATATGCTGTCTGCTTTTCCAAGGCAGCAGGAGTTCTAGTTGAAGCCAATCGAGGGAAGAGGATAGGAGTTTGTATAATGGACGGAGCCACATTCACAACCTTCTGCAATTTCTTGCAGTCTTGGACAGAGCAGATCCCATGTCATGTGGTGATGCACTCTGAGAGGATGCTTTCATTCTTAACCATCTTGTTTCTCAACTGTCGTCCCTTTTATTTTAATGTATTAATATTGCTGTGCATCTGCACTAATGATTTATTTGGCCAACATACCATTGTAATACAGATTTTGTATCTGTAATGTATTGGGAAATATCAACAGTTTATTTGCAGATGTGTTTGGTGAATTCATTTTCACACATGATCTCATGCTTGTTAATCTTCCTGATGGGAAGGGGCCAGTTGCTGTGGCCCATTGTATTGCATTTCTATACTTTTATCTTTTTCAAGTTTATTTCATGAAGAATAATGAACTGGTGGAAGAACAAGTCATAATTGGTCATATTCTACATAAAATCTAAGCAAGTGCATACAATGTACTGTGCTGCTCATCTATATGTTAGATCAGTGATGCTGTCTAAAAAGGATGGTAAACTCCTCTGCTCAGGATAAGCTGGGAAATTGAACCTGGGTTTACAATGTATAAATGAAAAAAAAACCTATTTAAATCTAACTTGGTGATTTAACTACTGATGGAAAGATGATCACAAGCCTTGTATATATTATCTCACTGTTAACTTAGTGTTAGAATCCAAAAATGATTGCAAATATATGTACAATGATTCAACCAAAAATTATTTCAATCACATGAATTGGAGTTTAACAGAAACTTTTTGAGTACTTAAATACTCGAGTTCATGAAAAAACTATTCTTTGAAGATTCAAGGAATATTTGGAAGTCTAGGGGGAAAAGGTGAAAATGGGTTCAGATTTAATAATATTTATATCAAGTTACCATAAACTTTCAATGAACCTGTGGTGAAATATATTTATTTAATTATGTGATCTTTCTATTTCTTCTAGAATATGATCGACTGGGATTTCTGCTGAAGCTTGATTCCAGAATGTAAGCATTGTTTAATTAAAATAAAACGATCTTAGTAATATTTTAGGTCTTAAATCATCACTTGGGTGAGTCTATTTTATCCATTGACGGTTAGTGCCAGAGACTTGCAGGCAAGGCATACATTCTGAAGTTATATTTCCTCAACAGCACTTGAAAAAATGGTAAATGAAAAACGAAGGACATTGAGGTTAGATTGTACACATTTGATTTTCTATGGCATATATTTGTACCATTAAAAATCAAAATTAATAATTAGATTCTGATTGTTTAGTGCAGACAGGGCATGTCTAAAGGTAGGCTGATTCAGGCGATTTAATCAATTCTGTGAAATTGAGTAGACAAAAACAAGTTTGCACTTGGGTTTTACATGAAAATGTTTAAAAATTTTATACAAAATTCAAAAACATATTTAGTTATTTATGATTCAGAGGGCTCATTCAATTTTGTTTCTTTTAAAAAAGCATTTTAAGTATCAAGAGCAGAACCCCTTTCAATTCATATGACATGACTCTAAAGACACAAGAGAAAGAAATGACGACAAAAAAATGTGCTTTAATGATGAAGCAAAACATCTCCAAGTTGTAGCAAAACCCTTTACCTTTGATATTGAATAGGGCATCTAAACCTGCAATAATATTTATAATAAAAGTAGAAATACTGGAAAATCTGGCAGCATTAATGAAAAGTGAATCAGTTAATATTTCGTGCCTGAGACCCTTCAGTGGAATTGAGAAAGAGACCCAGTCTTGGTAGTTGTGCAAGGGGAAAGCAATTGGGGGAAGAAAGGGAATTCCTCTGATAATTTGCCCAGTAAATATTGAGGCTTACAAATATTAAAGCTCACTCACCATAAAGGACTAATTTCCATCTGAACAATATTGCTATTTTAGTCAGTCTTTTACCCAGGGTTGAAATGTCAAATGCTGGATGACATGGGTTTAACATGAGATGGCCAAATCTTGAAGGAGATTTGCGAAGGAAGTTTTTTTCCCCCCCACATAGAGAATGGGAGAGGCCTCTACTCTGCTGCCAAGGGAGGTGGCAGATACTGACATGATAGCAATGGTGAAGAGGCATTTAGGGAGACATATGAACAGACAGGCAATACAGACCTTGTGCAGACAGATGGGATTATTTTAATTTGGCATAATTCTGGGGAAGACATTGTGGATTGAAAGTCCTGTTCCTGTGCCATAGCTTTTTTAATGTTCTTTGTCCCTACTTCAGCCTCAGTTTTTTTTTCTAAGCAAGATTCTTGAAAGAAACAATTGTATGATCATCTGTGCAAGGGGTATCAGTATTGGGAAACAGAGCGTGACTGTCGAACATGCTCTTGACATTGTATACTTCTACCCATCTCTAGCAATGGTACTTGTTGAAGAATTGGATGAGTTGATTTTCTTTGACCTCTTCAGTTTCTGCTTATTTAGTCCAGTCTGATCATTTAATTTAATCTGAGAACTCCTAGCTCAGCACATAAAGTAGAGATTGAGCCTGAAACGTCTAATTCTGGCTTGTGTGTATTAAACCAATGAATTGTGAGGGAGCCCTAACTAAACTACTGAGATTTTTTTTTAGAACAGATGTTTGTGTGAAGTGCATGATTAATATATTTACCTTTATTGCCTGTGCCTGCTTATTTTGTGTCAGTGTTCCTTTTTATTAATCTGGAAATATTCCTCCCTGAGTACAGTCACAGCTGTTAAAATGTCAAATTTGTATTGCCTGACATGCTCCAGCTGCCTCCTCCAGATTTTGTTGTCTTATGAATGCAAATTCTTTTTGGTTTCAGACCTTGCTTTCCTTCAAATAGAAAGAATTATTGAGCAAATGAAGGAGAGAGTCCATACATGATTTCTATTAAAATGTTGGAGCTCTCCATGCTGATAAATGTACATTAGCAACAATTATAATTTTAACAAAATTAATAGGGAGATGGCCTAAGTTATAGAGGTAAGATTTGAAGATGCACCTCTTTGTATCATGGAAGTTTGCAACACTTCTTCAGATGAGCAGGTCAGATGATAATTTTAAATCTGTGGTTGATGGAGAAAGATGTGGTTTGAAGTTAAGTACACGGACCTAGGTCGGGTGGCACGGTTAGTGTAGTGGTTAATGTGATGCTATTACAGCACCGGTGACACGGTTCTAATCCAGTGGTGTCTGTAAGGAGTTTGTACATTCTTCCACGTCTTTGTGGGTTTTCTCTTGGTGCTCTGGTTTCTTCACACCTTCTAAAACATATTGGGTTGTAGATTAAGTTAGATAAAATTGGGAGGCAGAAATTAAAAGGGCTGGAATTCACCCACAGTAGAACTTTACTATAATTACTGAAACAATTAGTTTGTTTTGCATTAGAAGAAGTTATTAAAAAAAAAACACATTGGAATCTGTCTCAGTAAAATAGTTTGAAGAGCTTCAGTGATCAGCTCTTTTCTACATGAAGGTGTATTGGATTCTGACAAGAAAGATAGCTGCTAGACTTTTTAACCATGGTATGTGATTACTGTAGCTTACACACAACCTTATTGAGACAATTAAAGCAGCTAAGAGCTTCCCTGGAGAATTTAACAAAGAAAACAGATGATCAAATGTGAGATGAAAGTGGTTTTCATTTATTAGAGTTAGAAGAGTTTTTGCATTGAAGCAAGTCATTGATTTGTCCAACTTGTCCATGCTGACCAAGTTGCAGACTCAATCTACTCCCATTTCTGTGCATTCAGCCCATATTCCCCTAAACCTTTCATATTCAAGTCCCTTTAGATGTCTTAAAAACACTGCAATTGTACTCACCTTTACTTCTTCCTCTGGCAGCTTGTTCCATATAACCAGCATCCTCCATATGGAGAAGGTGCCCCTCAGATATCTTTTAAATCTTTCTGCTCTCACCTGAAATCTATGCCCTCCAGTTTTATACTCCCCTTACCTTGGGAAAAAGACTGTGACTGTTAACTTGTGAATACCCCTTATCTAATGTAGGAAGAATAAAAATAATGGAATTATTGTAGGATTAGTGTGAATGGGTACTTCGACGTTATCATCCCTAACGTCGAAGTACTCGAGATGGCAGAGGTCGACAGCATCGAGTCCACATTGCTGAAGATCCAGCTGCGCTGGGTGTGTCACATCTCCAGAATGGAGGACCATCGCCTTCCCAAGATCGTGTTATATGGCGAGCTCTCCACTGGCCACCGTGACAGAGGTGCACCAAAGAAAAGGTACAAGGACTGCCTAAAGAAATCTCTTGGTGCCTGCCACATTGACCACCGCCAGTGGGCTGATATTGCCTCAAACCGTGCATCTTGGCGCCTCACAGTTCGGCGGGCAGCAACCTCCTTTGAAGAAGACCGCAGAGCCCACCTCACTGACAAA
Source organism: Narcine bancroftii (assembly GCF_036971445.1). NCBI lineage: Eukaryota > Metazoa > Chordata > Chondrichthyes > Torpediniformes > Narcinidae > Narcine > Narcine bancroftii. The sequence goes on along the minus strand of NC_091473.1, from coordinate 123,038,280 downwards.
AGGCAAAGGAGGAAAAACCCAACACCCAACCCCAACCTACCAATTTTTCCCTGCAACCGCTGCAACCGTGTCTGTCTGTCCCACATCGGACTTGTTAGCCACAAACGAGCCTGCAGCTGACGTGGACATTTACCCCCTCCATAAATCTTCGTCCGCGAAGCCAAGCCAAAGAAAAAAAAAGTGTGAATGGGTGGATGATGGTCAGGGTGGACTTGGGTGTTTCCATGCTCTATCTTTTAGTGCCTCTATGACTGTGACAAATGAGAAAAAGTAACATTTGCAGAGTTAGGTGTCAAATCAACTGTTCATTGACGGAGCCATGTTCTGTGGATGAAGAGTTGTTGACAAAGGGTGTCTTCTCAATGTCAACAATTATTTTTCTCCAACTGATGCTGCTTAGCCCATTGAATTCCTCTGGCAGATAGTGTTTAGCTTCTATGAATAATTTTCAATTTTTAAAACCACCACACCACCGATCTTGGTGTTATCCACAAACTTACTATTCGTGTTGGCTATGTTGAAATCCAGTCGCTTATATAGAATGCAAATAACAGTGAATCAGCACAGATCAATCTGACTTAGTAACCTTTCATTACCACCCTTTATTCCTACAATCAATTCTGTATCCAGCTCACCTTGGATTCCATATGTTTTGAGTTTCCAGACCAGACAACCTTGTCAAAGGCCATGAAAAGTCCATATAGAAATGTCTGCTGCCCTGCCCTCATCAAACTTCTTGGTCAGCTTTAAATTTTTTTTTTCCATATATAAAGTCATGTGGACTACCCCTAATTAGTCCTTGCCTTTCCAAACACATGTAGGTTCTGTCCTTCAGAAACTCCTCCAGTTACTTGCCCACAACCGATGTTAAGCTCACCAGCTTCTATACCCCAGACTTGGCAGTCCTTTTTAGCCACCCTCGAGCCTTTCGATATAAATTAGTTTCAGTCATTGAAGAATGTTGCTACAATAAAATCCCCATGATCCCAAATTCAAGCAATCAGCAGTCTCAAGCAATGGCCAAAAAAAATATACGTTAAAAATTACAGGTTTAAAATTGGTGCCATCTCGCAGTTAGTTCGCCACTCACACAGCACACAATCTCAAGCAACTGGGAAATTCACTTATCCGGCATCCACCAGCCCCCGAGAGGTGCCAGATACCAGGGATTTTACTGTATTTATAATTTGATACCTGAAGCACTATATTTGCATGATTTTCCAAATTTCATGCAATGATATTGATGGGTGCAGGGATCTCTGATCACCGGAACAGAAAAAATTTGTTTAATAAAGCTGTCTTTAGTGACTTGGGAAGTGAATAGAACAGAGAACAAGCATCCCTGTAGCCCTTTAAAAGAAACTGAGGACTAAAATGTGATAAGTTGCAATTCATTAGAAATAAATCTATCAAAGCAAATCTGCAATTTGCAGATTGTAGGTAGAAAGTTGTTAATCTATCAGTTCAAGAAGCTTAAGTCTTTAAGTTTTGACAATTGGCTCTTCCATCGGCCCACTGTGTTGGAATTTCCTCACAATCTTGCTTGGCTCCTTTTATAACTCTGATAATGAGACAAGTTGTTGTCATTCTTTTTGAATGTGCTTCCTTGTCTCATCTGCCACTTGTAATCATTTTGAGCCACTTTCACACATTAAAGCTGTTATTATCAGTGCATGTAATCCTTGTTCAACAAATATTTAATCCATCATGTAGAGACCTAATTAAAATTGGATTGACTATGATTTATGTAAAAAAATGTATCAGCTGCACACCTAAATGTGCATTATCCAGTGGACTTTTTTAACACATAAAATTATAATATTAAATATGGAAAGAAGTTTGATGATGGATGTTATCTAGATGAATTGAGAATTTAGTTTGTTCAAACCTAAGGTAATGGGTTAGTCTTCAGGTACTCAGTTCATGACTTAGAGGGCTGAGAGTATTTGGAATTTCTGTTCTCTCGAGTGCTGTGGATATTAAGTCATTCACTGTGTTTCAAGTCTAGACTGAATCAATAACATTTTGGGAATCTGTGTTTATGAAGATTAAACAAGAATATTGTCTTGAGATAGAGAAATAATCATGGTTTTAAAATGGCAGAATTAAATGGAAAATATTTTTTTCCTTTATATATTTAATCAATTCTTTTACAAAAAGAATTTGAACAATATGTGTGCAGGGGTTTCTGCAGATACCAGTACAACAGGTATCGACAGCTATAAACCAGTGATTGCAATATTCAAATTGCTTTAGCATAGATTATTTGATTTAGCAGTGTTTGTCTATCATTGTTGTTAGTAAGTTCTGAAAATGTAATTTATGGGTAATTTAGGGAACTGGAGAAATCAGTAGTGGACAACAGAGGAGACTGTACCTTTGCTGACATCCAGACAGACAGACTTTTTTCTCCCTGCTTCCCCACATTGAACTACACTCGGTAAGTGCAGAAACTTGATTGAAACTCATTGGAAGATGTCAGTGTGCCAAACCTTGATATATAGAATACAGGCAATAAATGTAATACTTCCTATCAAAATAGGAGACAGATTAGTAATTAATAGTTAGGATATAAATTTAGAATGAGCTCAGCTCGTGTGTGTGACTTAAATGCTTGGAGCATGTGAACTTTACTGACAATTCAACATGTATTACTTATCAGTGAGTGTTGTAAATGTGTTTGGGAGGGAGATCAAGAATTTTCATCCAGTGATGAAGAAGTTACAGCAAATGATTTTTCATTAAGATGAATTCCTTATTGTCTATCAATTATTCAGCAAAGTTATTAAATTACTCTTGAAAAGTTTTAAATAACCAACACAAAAGGTAGACGTAGCAAAATGATTTGCTTTTTTTACTAAATTAACCTATACTGAAAAAGGCCTCTGTGTGCCATTAAGTTCTCCAGTTCTCTGAAATACATACGCTGCAAGAGTTGAACTTGCTAACAGGAATGATTAAATTTTAGAGCATAATAAACTGAGAAAGATTGCCTGTGATCGTCTAGAGCAGTGGTTCTCAACCTTTTTCTTTCCACTCACATACCACTTTAAGTATTCCCTATGCCATAGGTGCTCTATTGATTAGTAAGGGATTACCTAAGGTGGTATATGAGTGGAAAGAGAAAGATTGAAAGCCACTGTTCTCATCGTACCTAATTGACTCGTTATGTGCATGGTTTCATAACTCCAAAGGAAATGGGCCAATGACAATTTTTCTCAAGCAAAATATTTCAGTAACAATTGGGTCTAGAGCAGTGATTCTCACTGAACCTTCCCTTCCCACTCACATACCACTTTAAGCAATCCCTTTCTAATCCAGAGCATTTATGGCATAAGGATTACTTAAAGTGGTATGTGAGTGGAAAGAAAAAGGTTGAGAACCACTGGTCTAGAGGATGAACCAAATAGGTAGCAGTTACAGTTCAGATGGGAAAATGCAGTACACTATACAGCGTAAGAAATAGAGCAAGAGTTTTCCATCTGATCTTAGGAGCCTGATCCTCCTCTCAACTAGGTTATGACTGATCTGGCCATAGACTCAGCTCCACCTACCTGCCTTTTCCCCCGTTATCCTGAATTCCTGAACAAAAATCTAATTCTGTTCTAATATATTAAACGTGGTTGCCTCAACTACTTCCTTGGGCAGAGAATTCCACAGATTCATTACACTTTTGGGGAAAAGCATTTCTTCTTTATCTCCATCTGTAATCGACTCCCTCAAATCTTGAAACTACATCCCAGAGTTCTAGTATTACCTACCAGTGTCTCAATCTTATCTTTCCCTGTCAGAATTTTATGTTTCTATAAGATCCCCTCTCATCTTTCTGAATTCTAGCGAGTATAGTTAGGAAGGCCTATGGGTATGTTGAACTACATAAATCAGAGGATTGAGTTCAGGAGTTGAGAGCTCATGTTGCAACTCTACAAATATCTGGTGAGACTACACTTGGAATATCAGTTCTGGTCACCTTATAGGAAGGATGTGGAAGCTATGGTGCAGAAGAGATTCATCAGAATGTTACTGAGATTGGAAAATAAGTCTTTGAGGCAAGGCTAGCAGAGCTAGGACTTTTCTCCCTGGAGTGAAGAAGGATGAGAGGTGACTTAATAGAGGTCTGCAAGATCCTGAGAGACGTAGATAAGGTAGAAAGCTAGTGCCTTTCCAGAGAGGGAATAGCAAACACGAGAGACATCTGTACAAAGTGAAGGGAGGAAAATTTAGGGGAGATATCAGGGGTAGATTTCTATTTATTTTTACAAAGAAAGTTGTGGGTGCCTGGAATCCCTTGTCAGGAGTGGTGGTGAAGGTCATTTAAGAGAATCTTAGACAGTTGTATGATGAAAGAAAAATCAAGGTTACAAGGTAAGAAGGATTTAGTTTTTTTGGCACAAATTGAGGGCCGAAAGGCCTGTACTGTGCTGTTATATTCTGTAGCCCCAGATGACTTAATCACTTCTTTGCTTAATCCTTGAAGAAGGGCTCAGACTCAAAACGTTGGTAATATATCTTTACCTCCTAGACCTGCAAAACTGGCCGAGATCTTCCACCATTTCTGTGTGATTTGACAATCACTTCTCAGAAGCTAACCTTCTCATCTCTGAAATCAACCTGGTGAACCTCCTCTGCACGGCCTCGAAAGCCAGTATAAAGCTATTCTCAAATGAAAATAGTGGAATTGCATAGTACATCATGTGTCCTCACCACAATTGCAGCAAAATCTCTCTGCTCTTAAATTCAATACCTCAAGTAATAAAGGCTAACATTTCATTTGCTTTCTTGATTACCTTTTCCCTCTGTAAATTCACTTTTGGCATTTCATGCACAAGAACTCTCCCAAGGTCTTCTGCACAACAGCTTGCTGGCATCTTTCACCATTTAAATAATACTCTGATCTATTTTTCTTTCTGGTGGATATCCTTGTGGCGGCCCGCAATTGCGGAGATCGGGCTGGCACATCACGTGGCAGCAGATGTGGACAGAGATCGCTAAAGCAACTCCCAGGACAATGAACCGGTGGGGGTAGAAGCTGGGGCGGCATCAGCAGAAACAGGCTGGGGAAGAAGGGCATTCATATGCATGGATGTTCCTGCCCCTATTGTTATTCATAGGGCTGACTCAGTCAATCAGCAAAAGTGGTGGGAACTTGAACAGTATAAAAGCAGCCTTTTCAGCCCTAATAAAACAGTGAGCTTAACCTGCCACACTGTGTGTGTGTGTGTGTGTGTGTGTGTGTGTGTGTGTGTGTGTGTGTGTGTGTGTGTGTTTATTTGTAGCAGTCGACTACAGTTGGTAACCCCGACGGTTTAGAAGGAATCTAAACCTAGCGGTGGAGAATAAAACAGCAGTCAGTGCAGTTGGCCTGAAGCTCCCGACCTTCTGGTCAGTTCGACCCAGCATGTGGTTCGACCAGGTGGAGATTCAGTTCCAGATCCGGGGCATCACAGTAGAGACCACCCGGTACTACCATGTGGTCAACGCCCTAGATCCGCAGACTGTAGACAGAGTGGCCTACTTTATCCACAGGCCACCATCAGAAGGCACTTACACAGCCTTCAAAGAGCTATTAATCGAAATGTTCGGACTCTAGCGGCGAGAGCGAGGAGCATGTTTGCTCCACCTGGATGGGCTTGGAGAAAGATCTCCGACGGCACTCATCAACGAGATGCTGGCCCTCCTGGGAAATGAGCAGCCCGGCATCATGTTTGAGCACGCGTTCCTGGAAGAGATGCCTGAAGAGATCCAACTCCTTCTGGCGGATGTGGATTTCACCTAGCCCCCAGAAAATTGCAGCACGGGCAGACATTCTGTGGAAACAGAAACAGAAGTGCTCGGCTACCGTGGGGCTCGTAAAGAAGTCCCACAATCAGACCAGAGCAATTCTAAGCAAGGAACAGCAGACGAGAGTCAGGAGCGAGTCCAGCGACCTTTGGTGCTTCTACCACCGGAGATGGGGCACCAAGGCCCGCTGATGCAAGTCCCCCTGCGAGTTTCAGGGAAATGATGAGGCCATCCATCGCTGATGGTCTTGACGGCTGGCCACCAAGAGAGCCTCCTGTCCAGCAGATGCTTCCTGGTGGATACAGGAGCAGAGGTCAGCACGATAACCCCGATGGAAACTAGGCGCAGGCTAGCGGGACCCACGTTGACAGCTATACTGACCTATGGTACTCATAGGGCCGAACTGCAGTTCAGGGGTAGTCACTTCTCGTGGGAGTTCACGCTGGCCACAGTGGAGTGGATTTCCTGTGAGCCTACAGGACCTTAATGTTAAGTGATTCGTCCACACCGAGACCTAGCCGACAATCACACTGAGGGGTGCTAGGTTTCTGGGAATGCACCTGGACTCTGTTCACAGCTTGGAGGATGAGTTCTCCAAGCTGCTAGCGGGATTCCCGACAATCCTTTCCCATCAGTTCACAGTGGAGATGCCTCGACACAGCGTCAGACACTGCATCCTGGCCAAGGGCCCACCTCTCCATGCAAGGGCGAGACGACTTCCCCTGGAGAAGCTCCGACTGGCCAAGGAGGAGTTCCACAAGCTCGAAGATTTGGGTGTTGTTTGACGATCAGACAGCCCATTGGCCTCACCCCTGCATATGGTGTCTAAGGTATTTGGGGGCTGGAGACCAATGTGGCGACTATCGCCAGCTCAACAAAGCCACCACCCCGGACCGTTACCCCATGCCACACATCCAGGATTTTGTGGCAAACCTGCATGGGGCAATAATATTCTCAAAAGTGGACCTCGTACGAGGATATCACCAGATCACGGTGCATCCTGATGACTTCGCTAAGACGGCCATCATCTCTCCATTTGGGCTGTTTGATTTCCTGAGGATGCCATTCGGGCTCAAAAATGCACCACAGACATTCCAGCGACTGATGGACACAGTGGGCCAAGACCTGGATGGCAATTTTGTCTACTTTGACGATATCCTCGTGGCAAGTAGAACGTGACAGGAACATCTTCAGCTCCTCCAAAATCTCTGTAGCCAACTGCCGGAGCTTGGACTCACCATCAACCTGGCCAAATACCAGTTTGGCCTGAACACCATCAGCTTCATGGGCCACAGGACGGGGCCACACCACTGCCTGTCAAGGTAGAGGCCATCTGCAACTTCCTGAAGCCCAATACAACTAAAGTTCTGCAGGAGTTCGTGGGGAGGATAAACTTTTATCGCAGGTTTATCTCAGCATCTGCCCAAGAGATGCACCCTCTGTTCATCCTGATGTCCGGCAAGGAGAAGGACCTGACTTGGGACGACGAATCCACAAGTGCATTTGTGGAAACCAAAGAAGCCCTGGCTAAAGCTACACTCCTGACCCACCTCAGAGTCAATGCCTCAGGAACAGCGATTGATGGAGTCCTGGAGCAGCAGATAGAAGGAAGTTGGTACCCACTTAGCTTTCTTCAGCAAACATCTGCGGCCCCCTGAACTAAAGTGCAGTGCTTTTGATAGAGAGCTGCTGGTGCTGTACTTAGCCATCCACCACTTCCGGTACTTTCTTGAGGGAAGGGCTTTCACGGACCACAAACCACTGACTTTCACCCTGGCTAAAATCTCCGATGCCTGGTCAGCCCGCCAACAGAGACTCTTGTCTTACATCTCGGAGTACACCACCGACGTCAAGCACATCTCAGGCAAAGAACGTGGTCACAGATGCCTTGTCAAGACACAGCATCCACTCCCTGGTCAATGGTCTGGACTTCGCAGCACTGGTAGAGGCTCAGCAGCAGGACGACGAGATCCTGCAGTGCAGGACCGCTGTCACAGGCTTTCGGCTTCAGGATGTACCAGTCGGCACAGGTACTACCACCCTTCTACCACTCTCCTGTGCATCGTGGCCACCGGGCAGATTCGACCTATTGTCCCAATGGCATGGAGGTGAAGAGATTTTTACTTCATCGACGGGCTGGTACACCCATCCATCAGGACTACAGTCTGGCTGGTTGCCAGCAAGTACGTGTGGACCCTTGTCAGTCTCTCAGGGTTTCCGCTCCCTATTCACAGTGGTTGACCGCTTCACTCGGTGGCCAGAAGCAATCCCCCTGGCCGACACATCCACCAGGTCCTGTGTCAAAGCACTCTTCTTGTCCTGGATTGCAAGATTCAGACTGCCACAACACATCACTTCTGACTGAGGTGCACAGTTCACCTCCAGTTTGTGGACCGACATTGCCAACCTGTGGGGTGCTCAGCTGCACCATACGATGGCATACCACCCTCAAGCCAACTGCATGCTGGAGCGTTTCCACAGCCACCTCAAGACCGCCCTCATGACCAGACTCAAGGGCCCCAAATGGATGGACGAGCTACCATGGGCACTATTGGGCATCCAAATAGTGCCGAAAGAAGACCTCCACGCATCTTCCACTGAACTCATCTAAGTAGCTCCACTAATGGTTCTCGGGGATTTCGTTCCACAGGCCAGAGGGCAGCAGGAGGAGACAACCACCTTCCTGGACAGGCTGCATGAAAAGGTTGGTAACCTGGCTCTGATCCCACCCACCAGACACAGATGAGCCAAGTCCAACATTCCCAAAGAACTCAAGGACGGTGAGTTCATGTTTGTACGCAGAGGACCCCACTGTTCACCACTGCAGAAGCCATATGAAGGTCCCTTTCAAGTCATTCGGAAAAATGGAGCCACCTTCGAGCTGAACATTGGTGGAAAACCAAAGGTCTTCACTACAGATAGACTCAAGCCTGCCCACACAGACCCAGCAGAACCCATGGAGACACAAACACCTCGACGCAGAGGCAGACCACAAAAGATTTTGGGGACTATACCTAAGGACACTATAGACTGTAACACCGGTTCTGGGGTGTGTCATGTGGCGGCCTGCAATTGCGGAGATAGGGCCGGCACATCGCGCGGCAGCAGACGTGGAGTGAGGTCACTAAAGCGACTCCCAGGACCACGAACTGGTGGGGGTAAAAGCTGGGGCAGCATCAGACCAACAGCCCTAAAATGGCATTGGTCAAGCTGCCCAGCGAACTCAGCAGAAACAGGCTGGGGAAGAAAGGCATTCATATGCATGGATGTTCCCACCTGCTATTGTTATTCATATGGCTGACTCAGTCAATCAGCAAAAATGGCGGGAATTTGAACAGTATAAAAAGCAGCCTTTCCAGCCATAATAAAACAGTGAGCTTAACCTGCCACATTGTGTGTGTGTGTGTGTGTGTGTGTGTGTGTGTGTGTGTGTGTGTTTCTTTGTAGCGGTCGGCTACATCCTCACATTTACCAATATTACACTCCATCTGCTATACCTTTACCAACTATCTCAGCCTATCTACTCCTCTCTTTAGAACCTTGGTATCCTCTGCATAATTTGCTTTTCCATTCAATTTAGTGTCATCAGCAAACTTTGATGGTCCTCTCTTCCAAATTGTTAAATATATCTTGTGAACAGTGGCGGGCTCAGCGTTGACTCCAGCAGGACTGTACGCATCACTGACTGCCATCCATAGGAGTACCTATTTACCCAAATTTTCTACTTCCTATTGGTTAACCAGTCCTCTATCCATGTTAATACTTTACCCCCAACTCCATGCATCTTTATTTTTTGTAAGGCAGTCTATCAAATGCTTTCTGGTAATCCAAATGTGCAACAGCTACCTGTTGCCCTCTATTTACTGCACTTGTTATTATCAGAGAACAATACAGCACAATACAGGTCCTTCGGCCCTCCATGTTGTGTTGAACTCTATATCCCTTCCTAAAAACTACTAAACCCTCCCTTCCCCATCACCCTCTATTTTTCTTTAATCCATGTGTCTGTCTCAGAGTCTCTTAAATGCCCCCAATGTTTCAGCTTCCATCACCATCTCCGGCAACACATTCCAGGCACCCACAACTCTTGTGTTTTTTTTTAAAAAAAGGTTCCCTTGATGTCTCCCCAAAACTTCCCTCCATTAACTTATCTGATGTTTGCTGATCCTGTCCTAGGAAACAGCTGCTGGCTGTCCACCCTATCTATTGTCTCTCATAATCTTGTTGACCTCTATCAAGTCTCCTCTCATCCTTCTGTACTTCAAAGTGAAATGTATCAGCTCTGCTAACCTTGCCTCATAAGATTTGTTTCCCAATCCAGACAGCATCCTGGTAAATCTCTTCTGCACCCTCTCCATAGCTTCCACATCCTTCCTATAATGAGGTGACGAGAACTGAAAACAATGTTCTTAAGTGTGGTCTTACCAAAGATTTGTAGAGTTGTTACGTGACACAGAAACATAGAAGATAAGAGCAGGAGTAGGTCATTCGACCCTTCGAGCCTGCTCCGCCATTCAACGAGATCATGGCTGATCTTAAAGTTCAGTACCCCGTCCCCGCCTTCTCTCCGTAACCTTTAATACCTCTTTATTCCTGAACTATTAATAAATCCAAGCATCTTTAGGCCTTCTTATTTATCCTATCAAACTGTGCGATGATCTTGAGGGATATATGGATTTGAACCCCAAGGTTCCTCTGTTCGTCCACACTCTTAAATAACCGACCATTAACCCTGTACTCCGCCTTCTGGTTAGTCCTTCCAAAATGCATCACCTCATACTTATTCGGATTGAAATTCATCTGCCATTTTTCTGCCCAACTCTGCATCCTGACTATATCATCTTGTAACCATAGACAACCATCAGCTCCATCCACATCTCCTCCAACCTTCATGTCATCCGCAAACTTACTGACCCATCCATCCGCCTCTTTATCCAGGTCATTTATATTAAAAAAAAATCACAAAGAGCAGGGTCCCAGAACAGATCCCTGATCCAGTAGATATGTCAAAATGCAACCTTCCATTCCTGAATCCATGATGCATCTGCCTGATGGAATAGCTTCTAACCAGATGTCTTGCTATTTCTTAATGACAATTGAAACATTTTCTTGATTACAGACATTAAGCTAATTTGACTGTGGTGACCTGCCTTTTTCCTACAATCTTTTTTAAACAGCAGTGTGACATTTGCTGCCTTTAAATCCACTGGGAAGTTCAATAATATGCTGTTTAAAGGCAGCACAGCTAGAGTAGTGGTTAGCTCAACACTATTACGGTCCCAACCGCATGGGTTCAAATCTACTGCTACCCGTAAGAAAGATTGTATATTCTCTCTGTGTTTGTGTGGGTTTTTTTCTGGGTGCTCCAGTTTCCTTTTACATTCCAAAGGTGTTTGGGGTTAGAAATTTAATACAGGTGTGTATTTGGTTATCGTGGGCTATAAAGCTATCAAGGATGTATTCTATGAAGTCCTCCTCAAGGCAGTCTTATCCAGCCCATATTGCCCAATCAAGGGAAAGAATAATGCTTAAATCCTGAACAGAGGTTAAGAACAAGTATTGCAAGGTGCTTTTCCAAAGTCTTTAATTCGTGCATTAATTAATTCAACTGGGAAGAGGTGGAATTACACGCCGCCTTCTTACGCCATCACACCACGCAGCTGTTCTTGTCCTGTTTTAAGTATCCCTCTCCTTTCTCTACTCAGTCTACAGCATAGTTGAAGATCAAACTTTACTGTTATTTTGCTCTTTGAAAATACCCTGAGTTATCTTAGTTTTTTTTAAAGGCTTTATCTAAATGTAAGTTGATGTTGTGCCTAATTTCAGAAAGAATATAAATGCCATGGAGTGAATGCAGAAGAGATTTATTGAAACAATAATGGAAATGACAGGTGTGTTTTGTGGAGAGACTAGAGAAACTGAGACTCCTTTTGTTAGGATTTTAAGTTGAGCAAGTTTGAGAGAGGTACATAAAGTTATGAAGGGTGTTGATAAAGTAAATAAGAGAACAAATGCCACGAGTTCGTTGGCCAGTAAGGAAACTTGTACATTCAATCCAAAGTCATGAAGAATGAGGGTTGTAGATTTTTTCTGATTAGCGGAGAGTTGCAAAGAAGTAATGTCCAGCCAGCAATAAGCTAGAGTCTCAGACAGCTGTGCCCAAGCTTGCACAGCCTTACATCCCATAAGGTGAAACAAAGCAATATTATAAACAGTAATACATAATTTCTGAATGAGCTAAATACCTTGTGTGCTCACTTCTGGTTGGTGAAACTTGCGTCTATTATGATGACGTGATTTGAGAGGTTTGTTATGGTGAAGGTCAGATCATCTCTTATCTCAGGAGGACCTGAACCCACTTTAATTCATTTATTATCACAACAAATCAAAGGCAGATGCTGTATAGCTAGCCCTCTACTCTCCAAATGATCACCTAGACCACAGGAACACATACAGCAAGTTGTTAATTATTGACTAGAGGATCAAGGACTCTTTTCGTCTCTCTGCAACTGGATCCTTGACTTCCTCATTGGCACACTCCAATCATTGTGGGTTGATAATATCACTTCCTCCTTGCTGATAATCAAAACAAGATGTGCCCTTAGTCTCCTGTTCTATTCCCTGTACATGTATGACTCCGTGGGCACCAATGCAATCGATAAATTTACTGATGACACCACCACTGTTGAATAACTAGAAATGATGAGTTAATACAGGATGGAGATCAAAAGTCTAGTTGAGTGGCATTAGAACAATAATCTTGCTTTCAATGTCAGCAAAACCTTTGGGCTTATATTGTGATTTTAGGAAGGGGACATTGAGGAACCACACACCTGTCCATACCAATGGGATGGAGGTAAAAAAGGATAGTACATTCAAGTTCCTGGAAGTCCATGTTTCAAAAGACCTCTCCTGGAGCCTGCACATCGAACCAACAGTGAAGTGCACCTAAGCCTGTTGTTCCTCAGAAGTCAGGAGATTTGGCAACTTCCATAGATGTTGAAAGTTTATTGACCGGTTACATCATAGCCTGGTTTGGTAATCTGAGTGTCCAGGAATACAGAAAGCAAAACAGGCTTTGACCTTCCATCCAATGGCTAGTCTAAAGACCAGCATCTCCATGTTTAAGAACTTCCCCTTGATATCCTAATCATGCACTGTTCTGACATCACAAGATGATTGCAATATTCTAACATTTTTTCATGCTCAATTGTGCTGTGAATATTTATTATTTATTTTCTGTATCTCCTTTCAATTTAATTTAATGTCATTTTTTTATGAAGTACCTGTTCAGCTGCAGCAAGTAAGAATTTTAGTGCAATGCATTTGACAGCAAGCTGATTATTATATTTTCATATTATCACAAATGATTCAAATCCACATAAATCATTTGGAAAGCACGTGGATAAATATTTGAAAAAAAAATTAATGGAAATATGAAAAGAGAGTGAGCTAAATTAGATTACTTCTTTGCAGCATTTGCTAGTATGAACTCCTGAATTGCACTGTTTCAAAATTTTTGTGTGTGCCCTGTGCCATTGTATTACTAATCTTTGCTTTCATATCTGCTCTTTTCCTTCAGCTCAGCAGAATTGAGCTATAAAAATGGAAATATCACAGAAAATGGTTGCAGAAAAGGATTTGCCTCCGCACAGATGACAGCAATCTTTCCAAAGTAAGAAATCATTGATACTTATTTTCCATTGTTTGCTGCACTGTGAATTGGACTGTATGCAGCTTTTCTTATATTTCATCTTGAATTGAGTTGAGTTTCAAACCTTGTATCCTTCCAAACTAGGGCTAATTTCTACTTCTAATACAGCTATGCCAGCTCATTTTCTTGAAAAAATGTTCACCTGTATTTCTTTTTGATTTCTGTGTTCTACTCTCTATCTTGTTTTGCCATAACAAGGCCACCAGTGATTACTTTCTCCTGTCCTTCACACATTTATCCAAAATAACCTCAGATCACTCTCTTGTATCTCTTCCCTTGCCCTATTCATTTTGCAGTTTCATTTTATGTTGATCTCAGGAAGGAGTGGGTTGGATACCCAGATCCCAAATCCCATGGTGGTCCATTTTCAAACTGTTCATTTCCTAGCCAAGGTGCTTCTGCTGTTGATCTGCTACAGGTACACAATCCTTTATCTGGAACCCTTGGGAGCCAGTGTGTTCTAAATTTCAGATTTTTCTGGATTTCGGAAAGCCAAATTTAAGCCCACCCCAATTGTGCTGCCATATCCACCCCCACCCTCCTCCAGTCGCGCTGCCGGTCTCTCCCCCCACCCAACTTGCGCTGCCAGTCTCCTCCCCTCACCCGCCCGACTCTTGCTGCTGGTCTCCCCCCCCCTCGACCGCCTGACTCGCACTGCCGGTCTCTCTCCCCACTTGCTGGTTTTTGGAGCTTTCTGGATTTTAGATATCTGAATAAAGGATTGTGTACCTATAGTAATTAAATTTTCTCTTCTACATTTGATCACCTTGCATTCACATTGCTACCTTCTCCACCCTGGATTAGCTCTGAGCATTACTTTCTTGTGTTAAGAAGCTGTGATGATTATCAACTTCAATATTCCATTATCAAATCTGACTGTACCATGTCATGGCATCATGTTCTCTACCTGGAGCACCTTCGATGCCATAGCTGGTCTGTGATTAGTTGGGAATTATTTAAGGTGGTATGTGAGTGGAAATAAGGTTGTGAATCAATACTCGAGTAGGTCACACTTTTACCCCAGGAAATAGGTAATAATAATAGTGGGTTTATTGTCATGTACATTGTACAATGTATATATGCACTAAAATTCTTGCATGCTGCAGCCAAACAGGTACTATTTAAAAAAAAAATCATGCCACTTCAAAAGTAACTAAAAAAAAATCAACCACACTATACTTAATTGAATTAAAAAAGAGATTCTAATTGTCTACTGATGCCTCACACATTATTTTGTGAACTTCTATTAGGACTCCCCTCAGCCTCTGATGCTCCAGAGTTTGTCCAACTTCTTTCCATTAGCTCATGCCCGCTAATCATGGCAACACCCTGTATTCTTTCCAAAGTTTCCTCATCCTTTCAACACAGCTCCCTGCTTCCATGGGCAAGGCAAATCTGAATCCAAACTATCAATTGTTTTGCTCATTATGAAAATGGCACCTCATTGTCTAGTTGCTGTCGTCTCATGCCCTTCTGTTAGCTTACCATGCCATTGAACCCCATTCTTTTGGATGTTATCCTTAGTCAGGCTATAGGAGTCTTGGCGCTGAATATTAAATTAAAAATAAGTTATTTACAGCACGGTAGAAGCTAATTCCGGCCATTAAAATCTGTGCTGCCCCATCATACCCAATTAACATACATCGGTCACAGGTTCACAACTCATTCCAGATACATTCGTCCATAATTTAAAAGTTCATCTTGGTACTGAAGGAGTGGTCTCTGAACAATAGTGTTGTATTTCAACTGATAGGTTAAACCAAGGCTTGTCAGACTTCTTGCATGGATGTAAAAGAGCCTCTGGAGTTCAAAGAAGAGTTTGGAAGTTAACCATCTGTGATGGTCAGTTTTATCCTTTAGTCACTGACAATAAGATAAATAATCGAATTGGGGATCTGATTGCTCTGTGCAAATTGGGATTCATGTTTCACTCCCATGTAGTTGACGACTCATCAAAGACTCTCGTGTGGATGTTATGTAAACTGCTGAAAATGTAGCAATCTTTCTTGATGCTCTTGTTAAAAGTAATAGAAGCTGTTTTTCCCCCCCAAAAGTAGTCATTGGGCACTTCAGTGTGTTTCATTTAAAAATAATAATTTTTAAATGATCTTTTCATTCTTTTAGACTGTGGTGAGATGTCCAGATTCTTTTATTCCAGTTTATGGCTTAACAGTTTATTGCAGCATGGTTAACATAGCGGTTAGCGCAACCCTGTTGCAGAGCCAGCGATCGGGATCGGGGTTCAAATTCACCGCTGTCTGTAAGGTGCTTGTGTATTCTTTCTGTGTCTGTGTGGGTTTACTTCAGCAGCTCTGGTTTCCTTTCACCCTTTGAAACGTACTGGGGGTTAATTGGGTGTAATTGGGCTTGTGGGCCAAAAATGGCTTCTTACTGTGCTGCATTTCTAAATTTAAAAAAATCAAAAAAATTGGATGCACCAGGGGCACATTGGGAGGTAGGGAGGGTGGGATGGGAGGAGGGAGGGGGGGGGGGGGGAGAAAATGGCACTGTATATGTGTGAAAAGTAAAAAGTGTGTACCATGGTTAATGTGATTTATGGTGTGAAAAAAAAATGAAATGCTATATGGGTAGTTTGATAAAATACAGTTGGCAAGATTGAATTTGCAAAAGGATTTACATTTATAATCTTTGGCTATTACAATATTGAAGGTTGTGATCTATTTTGGAGAATGAAGATCATGCATGAAGGGTGATCAAGGTTGGTTTAAGAGCAATTGGGCAATCGAGTTCAACAGTTGAAGACCGAGGGGTTGAAAAAGGAGAGGCTCAGCAGATAGCAGTTGATTGGGCAATCTAGTTCAACGGTTGAAGACAAAGGGGGGGATTGGTCATCATTGGAGTGGGTTGAGTCAGAGTGGTAAGGCTTAGGCTTAACAGGTAAGAGGTGAGGAATAGTCTGAGTTGAAGTCTGAAAAGGCCACCCTATTCGAGGAACAAAAAGGCTTCAGCAGGTATATACCTGTATATTTTTTTCATCTAGTCATAGACGGTGGGAATGGCAGCCAAGGCAAGGGCATTTGCCTATTGCAAAATGTGGGTCATCAGGGAAGACAGCAGTATCCCTGAAGACTTCATCTGCGGGAAGTGCATCCAGCTGCAGCTCCTGAGGAGGAGTCACGTGATGGAGTAGTGGCCGGACGGTGAACTCCAGCCCTCTCCAGAAAAGTCGGGAAAAACAAGAGAAAATACAAAGGTACAGAAATACAAGTTAAAGAAAAGTGAGTATAAAGGTGGAAAGAAGATGGAGACAAAAGGAGAAAAATCAAAATCAACGGAAAGAAGAGAGGAAGAGAAGACAACGGAGGAAAAAGGTGAAGGCCTTACCTGTCCGAAGAGGCCCGCTGTGGAGAGAAGACCCCACTACCTCAGGTCGGTAGAAAGAGAACTACAACAATGGCTCACAGAGCCGAGTAAAAGTGCGCAACCGCGCATGCGCGACTCCTCGCGCATGCGCGATGCGCATACAAAAAAAAACACCGACGGGAGGGGGGACCAGCTGGGGAGTCGATCTCCACAGCCGGCAACGACAGCTGCAGAACACCTGCAGCAAGAAGAGACCACAGAAGACAACAGAAACAAGAAAGAAGAGGAGGAAAGGGCAGCAAAGAAACAACAGATGGTCAACCTAGAGGAAGAAGAAGAGGAAGAGGAAGAGTACAGGGAAATAGAAGAAGAAAAGATAGGCAAGGTAAAGGAGGTACTTGCTCTTGTTAGAGGATACATGGAGTCATTTAAAGAATGGCAAACACAGGAATTCAATGATTTAAGAAGAAGAATAAACAACACAGAAAAGAAAATAAATAAAATGGATATGACCTTAACAGAAATGGGGAAAAAAATGGACAAGATGGAAGAACGGGCAATAGCAGCAGAAATGGAGGTAGAAGACTTAAAAAAGAAATTGGAGGAATCTAATAAAAAAACTAAAGAGACACAAGAATTACTAGCCCAAAAAATAGATATAATGGAAAATTATAACAGAAGAAATAACATAAAGATAGTGGGCCTTAAGGAAGATGTAGAAGGCAAGAATATGAGGGAGTTTATAAAAGAATGGATCCCTAAGGCCCTAGGATGTCCAGAACTACAGCAAGAAATGGAAATAGAAAGGGCACATAGAGCATTGGCCCCTAAACCACAACCACAACAAAAACCAAGATCTATTGTAGTAAAATTCCTAAGATATACTACAAGAGAAAAGGTACTGGAGAAGACAATGGAAAAAGTAAGAGAGGGCAACAAACCACTGGAGTATAAAGGGCAAAAAATCTTCATTTATCCAGATATAAGCTTTGAACTCCTAAAGAAGAGAAAAGAGTTCAATGCAGCAAAAGCGATTTTATGGAAGAAAGGATATAAATTTACACTGAAGCATCCTGCGGTATTGAAAATATTTATTCCAGGACAACAAAACAGACTATTCTCGGATCCAGAAGAAGCACGAAAATTTGCAGAACAATTACAAAAATAGACTGAGGGATGAAGACGGGTAATGAGAGCAAAAATTATCACGATTGATATGTATGTGGGTAAAGACAAAAATAGACTGAGGGATGAAGACGGGTAAGGAGGGTAAAAATGACCACGATTGATATGTATGCGGGTAAAGAGGTATAAGAGTGAATAGAGACAATGGGCATATGTGAAAGTATCTGTAATTAGAGGAAAACATAGAAAGTATAGACAAGAATTAATAAGGGAAGGTAATGGAATAGAGAGAATAAGGAGGGAACTAAAAGAGTGACCTTTGTGACATATAAAAAATGAAATCTTTTCTGGGGGGGCTGGGTGGGGGGAAAAGAGCGGTCACTGCAAAATCAGTTGACGCTTGCGAGTGGATTCGCAAATCCAAATGGAGAGGGGAGATGTGGTTGTCCGACAAGGGATAAAGGGCAACTCAGGAGGGGAAGGGGAGATTGGGGATAAAGAAGATAGAAATAGGAGAATAAGGAAAATGTTGGATGTTGTAGGAATGTTGTCTGGTAAAGAGTTGAAAATAAGAAAACAGAAATGGAAAAGGAGGAAAGGTAATGATGGAAAAACGGAAAGAGAAGATAAACAAAATATAAAATGGCTACGCTGAACTATATGACTCTAAATATTAATGGAATACATAACCAAATTAAGAGGAAGAAACTACTAAATTTACTGAAAAAGGAAAAAATAGATATAGCATTTGTCCAAGAAACACATTTAACTGAATTGGAGCACAAGAAATTAAAGAGAGATTGGGTAGGACATGTAACAGCAGCATCGTATAATTCAAAAGCAAGAGGAGTGGCTATATTAATTAGCAAAAATGTGCCATTTAAAATAGAAGAGGAAATAATAGATCCAGCAGGGAGATATGTTATGATAAAATGTCAGATATATTCAGAGCTTTGGAATCTACTTAATATATATTCACCTAACGAAGAAGATATAAAGTTTATGCAAGATATCTTTTTGAAGGTAGCTAATACGCAAGGGAACATACTAATAGGAGGGGATTTCAATCTGAATTTGGATCCAAATATGGATAAAACGGGGAAAAAAATTAACAGGAAGAACAAAGTAACCAAATTTATAATTAAATCAATGCAAGAAATGAAACTTGTGGACATATGGAGGAAACAAAACCCAAAAGAAAAGGAATACTCATACTACTCGACTAGACATAAAACATACTCAAGGATAGACCTATTCCTGTTATCAGCCCACATACAAGGAAGAGTTAGGAAAACGGAATATAAAGCTAGACTATTATCGGACCACTCACCCCTGTTATTGGCAATAGAGCTAGAAGACATCCCTCCAAGAATGTATAGATGGAGATTAAACCCCATGCTACTTAAAAGACAGGATTTTAGAGAATTTATTGAAAAACAATTAAAAATGTACTTTGAAGTAAATACGGAATCAGTGGAAGATAAGTTTATACTATGGGACGCAATGAAAGCATTCATTAGAGGGCAAATAATAAGTTATGCAACCAAGATGAAGAAGGACTATAATCAGGAAACAGAGCAGTTGGAAAGGGAAATAATAAACATAGAAAAAAAATTAGCAATAAAGGAAGATACAACCAAAAGAAGAGAATTGGCGGATAAAAAAATAAAATATGAAACATTACAAACATATAAGGTGGAGAAGAATATAATGAAGACAAAACAGAAATATTATGAACTAGGGGAAAAAACACACAAAATCCTAGCATGGCAGCTTAAGACAGAGCAAACTAAGAAAATGGTATTGGCAACAAGGAAAAAAGACAAACAAATTACATATAATCCAAAAGAAATTAAGGAAAACTTCAGAGAATTCTATGAACAATTATACCGAACCGAAAACGAAGGGAAAGAAGGGAAAATTGATGAATTTTTGACTAAAATTGAACTACCAAAACTACAAATAGAGGAACAAAATAAATTAACAGAACCATTTGGAACAGTAGAAATACAAGAGATAATAAAAAATTTACCAAATAATAAGACACCAGGAGAGGATGGACTCCCAATAGAATTCTACAAAACATTTAAAGACCTAATAATACCGCCCCTCCTGGATGTAATCAACCAGATTGATGAGACACAAAACTTACCAGATTCATGTAAAACAGCAATAATTACAGTGATACTAAAACAAGGGAAAGATCCACTCTCACCAGCGTCATATAGACCAATATCTTTGCTAAACACAGATTATAAGATAATAGCTAAACTATTAGCGAACAGATTAGCAGAACAGGTACCGAAAATGGTAAATTTAGACCAAACTGGATTTATCAAAAAAAGACGCACAACAGACAATATTTGTAAATTTATTAACTTAATTCATGCAGTAGAAGGAAATAAAGCACCGGCAGTAGCAGTTGCTTTAGACGCAGAGAAGGCCTTCGACAGAGTAGAATGGAATTACTTGTTCAAAGTATTGCAAAAATTCAGTTTACCGGAGAAGTATATTAACTGGATTAAAGCATTATATAAGGGACCGTTAGCGAAAGTGACAGTAAATGGACATGTATCAAAGCAATTTAACTTAAGCAGGTCAACGCGGCAGGGATGCCCACTATCACCATTATTGTTTGCGCTAGCTATAGAACCACTAGCAGAATCGATAAGAAGAGATAATAATATAAAAGGAATAAAAGTAAAAGACAGGGAATATAAAATCAGTCTGTTTGCGGATGATGTGATAGTGTACTTAACAGAACCAGAACTAGCAATAAAAGAACGATATAAGAAATTGAAGGAATATGGAGAAGTGTCGGGATACAAGATAAACGTAAATAAAAGTGAAGCAATGCCTATGAATAACGCGGATTTCTCAAAATTTAAGGAGGAATCCCCATTCAGATGGCAAACGCAGGCAATAAGATACCTAGGTGTGCAAATAAACAAAAATCTAGGCCAATTATATAAACTCAATTACAATCCACTAATGAAAAAATTACAGGACGATTTAGAGCATTGGAAAGAGCTACCACTAACACTGATAGGAAGGATAAACTGTATTAAAATGAACATTTTTCCAAGGATACTATACTTATTTCAGGCATTGCCAATACAACTGACAGAAAAATTCTTCAAAGAGTTAAAGAAAATAATAAGGAGATTTTTATGGAGAGGGGGGAAACCGAGGATAGCACTAGATAAATTAACAGAATGGTATAAACAAGGAGGCTTACAATTGCCAAACTTCAAAAATTATTATAGAGCCGCACAATTAAGGTACCTATCAGATTTTTATCAAACAAGGGAAAAACCAGACTGGACGAGACTAGAATTAGATAAAATAGGGGAAAAGATACCTGAACACATATTATATAAATGGGACGAAAAATTGGTACAACATAGAACTTCTCCAGTATTACACCATCTCCTCAATATATGGAAGAAGATTCATGTAGAAAGAAATAAAATAAATTACCAAATACCAAAACTAATATTGACGCAAAATAAGCTACTCCCTTTTACAATAGACAACCTTGCCTTTAGAAAATGGGAAAAAAAAGGGATTAAAAGAATAGAAAATTGTTTTTCAGGAAGTAGATTCTTATCCTTTGAACAAATGAGAGATAAGTACAATATAACGGGAGATACAGCGCTGGCATATTACCAACTGAGATCCTACTTGAAAGATAAATTAGGAAGCAACTTGAGTTTACCAGAGGGAAGTAACCTTGAATATGTGATTACAGATACAATGTTAATCAAAAGATTTATAAAAAATATGTATATTAAACTGCAAGAAAAGGAAAATGAGGAAACAAATGGTAAAACTAAACAAAAATGGGAACAAGATTTAAATATAAAGATAAAAAAGGAAACATGGGAGAAGCTATGCTCTGGAACGATGAGAAATACAATAAATACGAGGCTGCGTATGATACAATATAATTGGTTACACAGACTATACATTACACCGCAAAAGTTAAATAAATGGGACCCAACAGTATCTGATAGATGTTTTCGATGTAAAAAAGAAAGGGGAACAACAATTCATGCAATCTGGACATGTGAGAGAGTAGAAAAATTTTGGGATGATCTCAATCAGATATTAAATAAAATAACAGAAAACAATATACCAAAGAATCCAGAGATCTTTCTCCTAAGTAACATAAAAAATAAAGAATTTGGAATTGACTTGGAAGATGCACAAAAAAGATTTGTCAAGATAGCCCTAGCTGTAGCAAAAAAATGTATTATGTCAACCTGGAAATTGGAAGATAATTTGAAAATACAACAATGGTATATAGAAATGAATAAATGTATTCCATTAGAAAAAATAACATATAGTTTAAGAAATAATATTGAAATATTCGAACAAGTATGGGAGCCTTACATTAAATACAATAGCGAAAACCTACCGGGAACAAACATTACCTAAGTTGATGGAAGGAGAAGAGAAGAAAAGAATGGACTCAGTAGAATTTCTGGTGTATTTTTGTTGAATGACAACATTGTCTAACTGAATTAATGCAACCTAGATTGTATAACTAAAATGGATGAGAGGGGGGGGGGATGGGGGGGTGGCTTGGGAGGAGGGAGGGGGGAGGGAGAAAAAGTCACTGTAAATGTGTGGAAAAGAAAAAGTGTATATCATGGCTATTGTGATTTATGGTGTGAAAAATAAAAAATTTAAAAAAAAAAAAAAAAAAAAAAAAAAAAAAAAAAAATAAAAAACAGCTGCAGCTCCTGACAAGTCAAATTAAGGAATTAGAGGCATTGTGGACAGCGAAGAAGGTTTTCAAAGCTGGACCAACTGGAAAAATGGGGCGAAGAATGGAGATGGAATTTAATGCAGACAAGTGTGAGTTGCATTATGGAAGGACAAACCAAGAAAAGACATGCACGGTAAGTGGTAGGCACTGAGGAGTATGGTAGAATAGAGAGATCTGAGAATACAGATAATTAATTCCCTGAGAGTGGCGTCACAGGTGGAAAAGGTTGCAAAGAGAGCTTTTGACATATTGACCGTCATAAATCAATGTATTGAGTACAGGAGTTGGGATGATATGTTAAAGTTGTATAAGACATTGATGAAGCCAATTGTGGAGCATTGTGTGTAGGTTTGGTTACCTAACTACAGGAAAGATCTCAATGAGCGTCTAGAGAAGATTTAGTAGGATGTTGCCAGACTTCAAGAAATGAGTTACAGGGAAAGGTTAAACAGGTTAGAACTTTATTCCCTGGAGTGTCGAAGAATGAGGGGAGATGTGAAAGAGGTATTCAAAATTGAGGGTAGGTGAGATACAAATCAGAGGACATGGGTTAAGAGTGAAGGGGTAAAGGTTTAGGGGGAACATAAGGGGGATTTTCTTCACGAAGAGAGTGGTGGGAGTGTGGGATGAGCTTCCTGCTGAAGTGGTGAATTTGGGCTCAATTTTTAACATTTAAGAGGAATTTGGACAGATACATGGATGAGAGAGGTATGGAGGGCTGTGGACTGGGTGCAGGTCAATGGGACTAGGCAAAAAAAATGTTTGACATAGACTAGAAGGGCCAAAGAGGCCTGTTTCTGTCCGTAATCTTCTGTGGTTCAAAGAGAATTGAGGAGTGTGAGGGGTGGGTGTGGAGGGAAGTTCCAAAAATGTAAGTGATTGGAGAAGAGCTGGAAAAGATCTGCCAAAAAGATATTGAGTATAATCTTGGGTGAGGATCCCATTGCAATGCCTACTTGTGTAGATTTGGGGCATGTGCGTGCAGTGGAAGGTGGTAAAGTTTGAAGAGGGAGCAGATGGTGGTTATCCATGGATGCAGTTTGTTCGGGGCAGGATAGCTTTGAAAGTTATTGCAATGGAATTTCTTGGAGTAATTTGTTGGGGTAGGGGTGGTAAGAGGGATTTTGGAGATAATTGGTTGGGTTGGTTTATATGTGGAAATAATAGGGTTGGGCTGATACCTAAAGTCGTGATCATTGAGGTGAGGACAATTCTAGAAATTTAAGGACGTCACCTACCTTGAAGTTGTGCAACTTTTACTCCTTGACAATGAAATACAAATAAAACTCTCCCTTTAAGAACTGCCTCAGTATCATGTGGGTTTCTTGTACAGGTACTTCCTGACATGCGTCTGTGTTCCGTTCTGGATGACCTGTTGTATCTCAGAATGGACGTATATCAGAATTACCAGATACTGAAGAGTAAAATCATTGATTTCTTTCTGTTCTCTATCTCCGAATCCTACTCATTCTCTCTGATGCCGTGGACCCTGAGCACCCCGCGGACTACTGGCCTCTTAAGTTCTGTCTGACTGTCAGAATATTGAGCAACAAAATAAGAAAAAAAGGGACACAAGGAGTTAAAATGCAGTAAAATATCTCAGCATGGCAGCCATCAAGACCAGCTCCAGTCGGGGAGCACCTGGCCATATTCTTGCTGTAATAATGAAAGGAGGACCCAGATCTAATGTCAATGTATTCATAAAAATACTTGAAAATTTTTATAGACTTTATTTTTTAAAAAAGTACTATTTACACAGCACTGGAACTGTTGTGCCACAGTGGAATGTTTTAGACACATTAGAAAGTCGTGTAAAAACTCAATGCTAGAAAATCTCAGAAGGTCAAACAATGTACTATGTAGTAGAAATATAAAGATACCCAACATTTCGCTCAAGGTTTGAGTAAAATGTCTGGAAGTGCCTGAATAAAATAATGTGGAAGAGGATGGGGGGAGTAGCACAGGCCCACTGGCAAGAGGATAAATGAGGGGGGGCATTACATTAAACGGGGGAGGAAAGATAACTGTGAATGGAGAGGGAAGGGGATGAAGAACTCGAAGCAAACATGCAAAACCATCCACAAAGAAGCAAAGATATGAATGCAGAGTTAGGTAGTTGAAGACATTTTAACGTCTGACAGGATTTTTCCATAAATAAGAGGGAGTCTATCCCATGGTGTAAAGGCGTATTCCTCCAAATCCGTAAGCTCATAATGATAGTAATGTTGGTGGCAGAGAGGTGAAGCAGAAATTAGCATTTATCCACTTCATTGCAGCTACTAACAGTTGCATTCATTTCACATCCTTTAATATAAAATCTGCCAAGGAACAAATCTTTCCAATGAACATTGTAAGTATATAAAAAGAGAAAGGTGAATATGCCAGAACTTGAAATTTGTCACAGATTATGCAAAGGACAGCACCATTTGGACTACATTTCGGGGAAAGATGGAAGAAGGTTGGTATAATAGAATATTGAAATAACAAAAGCAAATCCTACCTTTTCAGCTTTTGGTAATGTGACAGAGTATATAGAGGTGTTTGGGAGATAAATTGGGAAAGGTTTGTTAGAGCTGGTCACACATAAACACTTTAAAACACAGAATTTTTGCAAGAGTGCTCAGACTCATGATGGACTGTTTGAAAAGGCAACAAATGTAAGACGGCCTGGTCAAAGGAGAGGACTGGCTGTTCAGCGTTTCCCTTGGAATAGATGAAACAGAAAGGAACTCTGTGGTGACCTGAATGAAAGAGGTTATCATCTGGAGAACCCTGAAGGGGGCAAGTTTCGTCAGCAAGACACTGGAGTGGCTGATTAAAAAGGAATCAGTTGTGGATGTCCTGGAACAAGAAAAACTCTCTATGAAAACCAACAAGAACCCTTCTGAGTGGTAACCATTTACCTGTTAAGCACCAAAGCCTGGTGAACTTTATTAATGTTAACTTCTGTGTACAGTATAAACATTTCCTGCAACTAGTGAGATTGGACTGTTAACCAAAGAACTTTGCTGAACTCACACATTACACACACGTGTGCTTAGAATTAGAAGGGGGTTATGTAGGTTAAGTGAGTCAATAGAGATAAGTTAAAATTTGATTCTATTTTCATGTTCAAAGATGATCAAAAGCAACTTTTGTTTAAGTAACCCTTTGTCATGGTGCATGTCTATTGCTACTGGGTTTTGGGGTCCTCTGGACTCGTAACAGTAAGTTAAAGAAGTAACAAGCAGACAGTATTCCAGACAGAAGTAGTAAGGGTTGTTGGGGGCTCAGAATGTCAGCTCAAGTTCATATCATTGATAGAAGTAAAAAAAAAGCCTATTCAATCATCTGACAGTGATTAGAAAGGAAAGAATTCAGTGGAGCAGTTTTTGGAGGGATTGAAGCTTTGCCAGCATCTTATTGGAAGAAATATCGGTTGAGATAATAAATAAGAAGCATGATAAATGTTAAGCAATGAATGGAGTGATGAAAGCGATAATATAGGGGTTGGTAAGATTAGTGTGTACATTAATCTTGTAGAGGATATTTCTGAAGATTGTAATATGTATGCATGTAAAAATCAGAAGGAATCAACAATTTTTGTGGGGAACTCAGGAGATAATTATGCTGATGTGGGAAGACAGACTCTCAGTCAATGATTAAGAATGAAGCCAGGAAAGAGCAAACCCACTTAAAAAAAGATTTATGTATTTAATACACATTCAAGAATGCAGGCAGATAAAGTGGGATAAGGAGAGATGGTTCTGACAGCAAAGAGATGTAAAATGTTAACTTTCACGTGTTGTTTCTATGCTATGGCAGAGTAGAAAGTGATAGAACAATTGAAATGTTGAACTCAGAGAATGATAAACATTTGTGATTCTACAAATGTGATCGTAGAATACTGCACGGGGAAGAAACAGTTTATGTTCTCAGCTAACTTGAGGGTCAGGCAGGATTTTGTGGGAATAAAGTTTGGAGTACAAAGACTGCTTCATGAGCAAAAATGGTTTTGTGATGGTAGGAAGGGAGAAATGATAGAAATTAGAGAATGATGCAAGCTTGGGGCTGGATCAGAGTGCTCCTGAGTAGTTGAATTTTGTTGACCTTGATGAAGGTGTAAGGAGGTGACTGATTAAAGTTCTCCAGACTTGTTCGCTCTTTGGAAATCAAAAATGAGTTCTGGTTTTGTGGCGGTATTGTATTGGGAATTTTATCACCTCACAAGAATGTGATGATCTTGAGATATGGGAAAGAAAAAAAGTACAATTCTTAACCTTATCAAGTAAAAGAAATAAACTGTAAAGAAGAATATGACAAATGATAGGTCAAGAAAATGGATAATTTTTACCATGACAAGATGAGAGAATCTCAAAATAAATACAACACAGAAGGAAGTAAAAACACACAATGCTGGAGAAACTGCAGGTCAAACAATGCCCTTTATATAGCAAAGGTAAAAATACATAACCGGCGTTTCAGGCTTGAGCCTTTCATCGAGGTATGGAAAAGTGTCGCAGGCATCTGAGCAAAAGTGTAAGAGGGGAGGTGTGGTCACAAAGGCAGGAGGTGATTGGTGGAGAAGGGAGGGTGGGGACAGCAGCAATCAAGTGGAGGAAGGGTGGCTAAGTGAAGGGAGGGAGGAGAACTGGAAAAGGGAAGGGAAGGAGGGAGGGGGATTAGGAGAGCAGATTAGCAGAAACTGGAAAAGTCTATTGTAATGCCATCTGGTTGGAATACTTCACTTGTGTATCTGCAGGACTGATTTACTGCATTCAGTGCTCCCTTTCTGGCCTTCTCTACATCGGAGAGACTGGGCACAGATTGGGAGATCTGTTCGCTGATCACCTTTGCTCTGTCTACAACAGTGAGAGAGACCTCATTTCTGTGTCACACTCTCATACACACATATCTGTCTATGGCCTTGGGTACTATCCCAGCAAGACCCCTCACAAATTGGAAGAACAACATTTGATTTTCTATCTGGGCACTCTCCAACCAGATGGCATTACAACAACTTTTCTGGTTTATGCTAATCTGCGCTCCTCTTCCCCCTCCCTCCTTCCTTTCCCCCTTCCAGTTCTCCTCCCTCCCTTCACCAAGCCATCCCTGCTCCCTTTGATTGCTGCAGTCCTCTCTCTCCCTTCTCCACCTATTACCTCCTGCGTTTGTGATCACACTACTCCTGCCCCCCCCCCCTCTCTTTACTCTTTTCTTGAACGCCTGCTGACATTTTCCCATACCTTGATGAAGGGCTCATGCCTGAACTGTCAGTTATGTATTTTTTACCTTTGTTATATAAAGGGCACTGTTTGACCTGCTGAGTTTCTCCAGCATTGTGTGCTTTTACAGCACAGATGGAATTATTTAGAGCACCTCGGCTGTGTGAATAATCCTAACATTTCCATGAAAAAAAAATTGGAAACATTCAGCAAGTCAGGCTGTATCAATGAAAAGAGAAAAAGTTCCCCATTACCTTCCATCCCACCAGCATCTGCATTCAATAGATCCTACTTCATCCTTTCAGCTCCGGCAGGAGCTCATTCCCTTTCTGCCCTTTTTTAGCATTTCAAAAGAAGTACTGTCTTTGACGGCATATAGGGCCCCCTTTATTTCCAAAAAAATCACCCCAAAAGCCCCTGCGTATCTTATATACGAAGGTGACATTTTGGAGAGCATGATGTTGCTGCCTGACTATGGTATCAGTGAGGGATGGATCACCCAATATTGCCACCAGGGCCTGGTATCAGGGAGGGAGGGATTCCCCCTAGGGCCTGGGGTGCCACTTGAAGGCCCCTCCTGAGCACTGCCATTGCTCCTAACTCTATCCTAACCCACCCCACCTGAGCGCTGCCACCACTAACCCTAACCCATCCTGAGCGCTGCCACCCCTAACCCTAACCCAGCCTGAGTGCTGCCACCCCTAACCCTAGCACCCGGAGTGCCGCCCCTGCTGCCACTATTCCATATATAGAAGGTACACTTACCTGTTTGTCCTAGTGTTTGCCCTTGTGAGATCTGGTCTACCTGTAAATAGACTAAAACATGGACCTGCTTACCCATAAATACACTAATAATAGTGCTCTAAACAGAAATGTGATTCTTAATATTCCTTGCTGAAATCGGAGGGGGTTCTTGGTAACTCGTTCGTCTGCTCTTCTATCTCTTGTGACCACTCCCTATTTTAGTTCATTTTTTTTGTCGCATGTACCAATGAGAGTTTGTTTTGCGAGCGAGTCAACCCATCTATAGAACAGCAATAAAAACATGGTGCAGAGTGCAGAGCTGCAGAGAGAGATCAGTTAGAACAAAACAAAGGGAACATTATTTTACTTGTGCATGGTTTGTTCAGGAGTTTGATAATGGTGGGAAACTGTCCTTGAATCTGGTGTGAGTGCGACCTTAGACATGAACCCTTTTCCCAATTAGCAGAGGCTGAAAAGAATGAGGGATGGAATGAGTCCTTTAATAGATTGACTGCTTTTCTGAGGAGTGGGAAGTTTAATGGAGGAAAGAGGGTGTTTGTCTGATAGTCTGAATAGGTAGGATATGACACTTTACCATGCAACATGCTCTTTTAGTCATCCCACCATCCAGGGATCCAAACAGTCTTTCCAGATGAAGCAGTGATTCACTTTTCTTCCATTCTAGTATACTGAATTTGATGTTTATAATGTTGTCTCCTCCAGAGTCATGGCATCATGCAAAAAGGAACAGGCCTTTGGCACAATTCATCAATGTTGGCCAAATTGGCATTCTGGGCTCATCGCATTTGCCTTAATTTGGTCCACATTGTTATAAATTATAATATTCTTAAATATATGTTAAAAAAAAAAATCCTACCACTGATGTCTCCCCTAAACTTTTCTCCACTCACGGTAAATGACTGTCCTCTCGTATTGGTCAATGCAGCACTGAGAAAAACATGGAGGCTTTCATAATCGTAAGCACATCAATTAAGTTGTCTCTCATCTTCCATCGCTCAAAGAGAAATGCCTTAGCATTTATGGGTTGTGATCTCCAACCCATGCAACATCGTGGTCAATCTCTTCTGCACCCTTGCCCTCTCCAAAGCTTGAAGTGTTCAGAACTGAACACAATACTCCCAAGTGTGGTCAAACCAGAGTTTTTAAAAAAAAACTTCAGTATTATCTTGCAGATCTTGAACTCAATCCCCCTGAAGGCTGAATGCCACCACACAATATACATAGAATAGTACAGGACCTTCAGCCCACAATGTTGTGTTGACCTTTAGACCCTGCCTCCAACATATCCCTCCTCTAAATTCATCCATATGCTTGTCTAGTTAGTGTATCTTGAATTTCACCAATGTACCTGCCTCTAGGTAGTGCATTCCACGCACCAAATACTCTCTAGGTAAAAAACCTTCCTCTAATATCTCCCTTGAATTTCCTACCCATTACCTTAAAGCCATGCCCTCTTGTATTGAGCATTGGTGCCCTGGGAAGGCTTAGGTTGTCCACTTGATCTATTCCTCTTAATATTTTGTATATCTCTATTATGTCTCCTCTTAGCCTCCTTCTCTCCAAAGAGTTAAGTTCTAGCTCTCTTAATCTCTGCTCATAATGCATACTCTCTAAACCAGGGGGCATTCTGGGAAATCTTCTCTGCACTCTTTCCAACACTTCCACATCTTTCATATACTGAGGTGACCAGGACTGGACATAGTACAGCAAGTTTGGTCAAACCAGAGTTTTGTAGAGCTGCAGGTTGGTCCAGGTTGGTATGTTGCCTCCCTGGTGCCAGGGTCAGGGATATCTCTGATCGAGTACATAGTTTTCTGCAAGGGGAAGGAGAACAGCCAGAATTCGTGGTCCAAGTGGGGACCAATAACTTAGCTAGAAATGGGGATGAGGTCCTGAAACAGGATTATGTAGAATTAGGTAGGAAGTTAAAAAACAAGACCTCCAAGGTAGTAATCTCTGGATTGCTGCCGGTGCCACGCGCTAGTGAGGGTAGAAATAGGAGGATGTGGAGGATGAATGCATGGCTAAAGAGATGGTGCAGGGGGCAAGGGATAAGATTTCTGGATCATTGGGATCTCTTCTGGGGAAGGTTGGACCTGTACAAAAACCAATGTGCTGGCAAGCAGATTTGCTAGAGCTGTGGGGGAAGATTTAAACTAGTTTGGCAGGGGAGTGGGGAACCGAGTGTGAGAGCAGAGTCAAGGGAGCATGACCACCTAGATAAGAATAAAAATGATAGCAAAGTTGGATGGAGATTAGGGTAGAAGGTAGAAAAGAGAATGTATGTGAGGGTCATTCTCTGAAATGCATATATTTTAATGCAAGAAGCATAGTGAACAAGGTAGACGAGCTTAGAGCATGGACAGATACTTGGGGTCACGATATTGTGGCAATTAGTGAGACCTGGCTACAAGAGGGGCAGGACTGGCAACTTAACGTTCCAGGATACATTTGTTTTAGATATGATAGATCAGGGGGTAAAAAAGGGGGAGGAGTTGCTCTCCTTGTTAAGGAGGACATTACTGCCGTGAGGTGGCAAGATGGTCTGGAGGGAACGTCCAGTGAGGCTGTTTGGGTGGAATTGAGGGGTGAAGGAGACATGAGGGTGCAAATAAGGGTGTATTACTGACCATCAAATGGGTCAATAAAACTAGAGGAACAAATGTGTAGAGAGATAACGTATATGTGTGAGAATCATAGGGTAGTGATCATGGGAGATTTTAACTTCCCTCACATTGATTGGGATACCCATACAGTTAGAGGGCTGGATGGGCTAGAGTTCGTTAAATGTGTTCAAGATTGTTTTCTGAATCAATTAGTAGAAGAACTGACTCGGGACAGTGTAATACTGGATCTCCTGTTAGGGAACGAGCTAGGTCAGGTATCAGACATTAATGTTGGAGATCCAATTGGGTCTAGTGATCATAATTCTGTTAGTTTTCAGGTAGTTTTAGGGAGGAGCAAGGAGGGGCCTAAAGTTGAGGTTCTGGATTGGAGAAGAGCAAATTTCAAAGGAATAAGAAGGGATTTGGGGAGTATTGAGTGGGACAGGATATTTTCAGGTGCGGGTGTAAATGAGAAATGGAGGATATCCAAAAAAGAAATTTTGAGGGTACAGAGTAGTTATGTCCCAGTGAGGATCAAAGGAAAGGCTGGAAGTCATAGGGAGGCTTGGTTTTCGAGGAATATTGGAAATTTGGTTAGGAGAAAAAGGGAGGTGTACAAGAGGTATAAAGAATAGAGAGCTGACAATTTAAAGGAGGACTACAAGGAGTGTAGAAGGAATCTTAAGAAAGAAATTAGAAAGGCCAAAAAAAGGCACGAAGAGGCTTTGGCAGACAGAGTAAAAATAAATCCAAAGAGTTTCTATAAGAACATTAAAAGTAAAAGATTAGTGAGGGATAAAATTGGACCCCTTGTAGATAGTGAGGGTAGGCTGAGTGAGAAGTCAGAGGAAATGGGGGAAATTTTGAATGATTTCTTTGCCTTGGTATTCACTAGGGAAAAAAATATTGAACCAGTTGAGGTAAAGAAAAATAGTGGGGATGTAATGAAGCATATAAGGATAACCGAGGAGGTAGTGATGGCAATGATGAAAAAGATAAAGGTGTATAAATCTCCGGGACCGGACAAAATATTCCCAAGGACACTCAGGGAGGCTAGTGGACAGATAATGGGGCCATTAACAGAGATATTTAGGATGTCACTGGTACGGGGGTAGTGCCAAAGGATTGGAGGGTGGCGCATGTGGTTCTGCTGTTTAAGAAAGGGTCTAAATGTAAACCTGGGAATTATAGGCCCGTGAATCTGACGTCTGTGGTGGGCAAGTTGATGGAAAGTGTTCTGAGAGATGGTATTTACAATTATTTGGAGGTACAGGGATTGCTAGGGAGTAATCAGCATGGTTTTTTCAGGGGTAGATCATGCTTGACAAACCTGATTGAGTTTTTTGAGGGGGTTACAAAAAAGGTTGATGAAGGGAAATCTGTGGATGTTGTCTATTTAGACTTTAGTAAAGCTTTTGACAAAGTTCCCCACAGGAGGTTAGGTAAAAAGGTGGAGGCATTAGGTATAAATGAGGAGGTAGTGAAATGGATTCAGCAATGGTTGGATGGGAGGTGTCAGAGAGTAGTGGTAGAAAATTGTTTGTCCAATTGGAGGCCGGTGACTAGTGGAGTTCCTCAGGGATCGGTCCTCGGTCTACTATTGTTTGTTATATATATTAACGATGTGGAAGTAGGGGTGGAGAATTGGATAAGCAAGTTTGCAGATGATACAAAGATTGGTGGTGTTGTGGACAGTGAGGAAGATTACCGTAGATTAAAAGGTGATTTAGGAAGGCTGGAGGTGTGGGCTGAGAAATGGCTGATGGAATTCAATACAGATAAGTGTGAGGTGTTACATTTTGGAAAAGCAAATATAAATAGATAATATGCATTAAATGGGAGGCTATTGAGATGTGCAGAGCAACAAAGGGATTTAGGAGTTGTGGTAAATAGTACCCTCAAGGCTGATACTCAAGTAGATGGTGTGGTGAAGAAGGCATTTGGAATGTTGGCCTTCATAAATCGGACTATTGAATTCAAGAGTAGGGAGGTTATGATGAAATTGTACAAGGCATTGGTGAGGCCAAATTTGGAGTACTGTGTACAGTTTTGGTCACCAAATTATAGGAAAGATATAAACAAAATAGCGAGAGTACAGAGAGGGTTCACGAGAATGTTGACAGGATTTCAAGGTTTGAGTTACAGGGAAAGGTTGTGCAGACTAGGGCTTTTTTCTCTGGAGCATAAAAGATTGAGAGGGGACTTGATAGAGGTGTTTAAGATTTTAAAAGGGACAGACATAGTAAACGTGGATAGGATTTTTCAATTAAGAGTGGGGGAGATTCAAACTAGAGGGCATGGTTTAAGATTGAAGGGGGAAAATTATAAGGGGAACATGAGGGGAAATTTCTTTACGCAAAGGGTGGTGGGGATGTGGAATGAGCTTCAGACAGACGTGGTCGAGGCGGGATCATTGGTTACATTTAAGGAAAGACTAAATAGTTACATGGATAGGAGAGGACTGGAGGGGTATGGACTGGGTGCTGGTCAGTGGGACTAGGAGGGTGGGGATTTGTTAGGCATGGACTAGTAGGGCCGAACTGACCTGTTCTGTGCTGTAAGTTGTTATGTGGTTATATGGTTATATGCATCATTACCTCATGGCTCTTAAACGCAATCCCTCAACATATGAAAGCCAACACCCCATAAGCTCTCTAAATGACCCTGTCTACCCGTGAGGCAACTTTCAGGGAATTGTGGACATGGATCCCCAGATCCCTCTACTCTTCCTCACTACCAAGAATCCTGTCATTAACTTTGTACTCTACCTTGGAGTTTGTCCTTCCAAAGTCTACTACCTTACACTTCTCTGAATTGAACTCCATCTGCCACTTCTAAGCCCAGCTCTGCATCCTATCAATATCCCTCTGCAATTGTCTACAATCCTCCACATTATCCTCAACACCATCAACCATTGTGCCATCTGAAAACCAGGCAATCCACCTTTTCTACCCCCTCATCGA
This sequence comes from Narcine bancroftii, assembly GCF_036971445.1. Classification (NCBI taxonomy): domain Eukaryota; kingdom Metazoa; phylum Chordata; class Chondrichthyes; order Torpediniformes; family Narcinidae; genus Narcine; species Narcine bancroftii. Next base: position 123,004,024 of record NC_091473.1, on the reverse strand, counting down.
AGTTGTTAATAAAAATCAAGAAAAGCAGAGGACCCAGAATCGATCTCTGTGGGATACCTCTAGTCACAGTCTTCCAACCCAAATGTACCCCCTCCACCTCAACCCTCTACTTTCAACAGAAAAGCCAATTCTGAATCCACATGGCCAAGCTTCCCTGGATCCCATGCCTTCTGACTTAAGAACATAGAACAAAAGAAATAGGATCAGGAGTAGGCCATCCGGCCCATCAAGCCTTCTCCAGCATTCAATAAGATCATGGTTGATCTAATTTTTTTTCTGTGAAAGAAAGTGAAGGTTTCTGTATAAGCTTGCCATGTGAAACCATGTCACATCCACCATACTACTCTTATCAATATGTCTGGTCACCTCAAAGAACTCTGTCAGGGTTGTGAGACATGATCTGCCCTTCATAAAACCATGCTGACTGACTTGATCCAACCATGATTCTCAAAATGCCCATAGGTCCTATCTCTAAGAATCTTTTCCAACACCTTACCCACCACAGACATAAGGCTTACTGCTCAATGATTACCTAAACTATCCCTACTGCATTTTTTGAACAAGGACAACATTTGCCACCCTCCAATCCACTGGTACCATTCCCATGGATAACGAGGAGTCAAAGATCCTAGCCAGAGGCTCAGAAATCTCCTCCCTCATCTTATAGAGCAGCCTGGGGAATATTCCATCAGGCCCTGGGGAATTATCCATCGTAATGCATTTTAACTGCTCCAACACATCCTCTCTTAATATCAACATTCTCTAGAACATTAACCCCACCCATATTGTCGTCACCATTGTCAAGGTCTCTCTCCTTGGTGAATACTGAAGAGAAGTATTCATTGAAGACCTCACCATCTTCCACAGCCTCCAGGCACATCTTCCCACCTTTATCTCTAATCTGTCTTTCCTTCACTCCTGTCATCCTTCTACACTTCACATGTGAAGAATGCCTTGTGGTTTTCCTGAACCTGACTTGCCAAGGTCATCTCATGTCCTCTTGTTCTCCTCAGCCCCGTCTTAAGCTCCTTTCTTGCTACCTGATATTCTTCAAAAGACCTATCTGAATCTTGAGGCTTGAACCTCATGTCTGCAACCTTTTTTCATCTAAGTAGATTTTCTACACTTTTCAACCATGGTTCCTTCACCTTACCATTCTTTCTCTGCTTCACCGGGACAAATTTATCCCTAACATTCTGCAAGAGATCCCTAAACATTGACCACATCTCCATGGTACATTTCTCTGCAAAAATGTCATCTCACTTCACACCTGCAAGTTCTAGCCTTACAACCTCATAATTTCCCCTTCCCCAATTAAATATTTTCCTGTTCTCTCTGACTCTATCCTTGTCCATGACATTGCTAAAGGCCAGGGAGCAGTGGTCACTGACTCTCAAATGTTCACCCACTGAGAGACCTGTGACCTGACCTGGTTTATTACCTAATACTAGATCTAATATGGCATTCCTTTTAGTCTGCCTGTCACCGCACTGTGACAGGAATCTGACCTGGACGCATTTAAGAAACCTTTGGTTCTAGGTAGATGCAAGTCAGTATTAGGGAAGTTGAAGTCACTCCTGATAAAATACCATCCTGCTATTTTTCCACCTTTCCAAAATCTGCTTGCCAATCTGCTCATTGATATCCCTGCTGCTACCAGGGGGCCTATAGAATACACCCAATGGAGTAACTGCTCCCTTCCTGTTCCTAACTTCCACTGTACTGACTCAAAAGAGGATCCTGATACATTATCCAGCTTTTCTGCAGCTGTAGTAGTATCCCTGACCAGTATTCCTCCCCTTGTCCCTCTCTGCCTATCCCTTTTAAAACACTGAAATCCAGGAGTATTTAGAATCCATTGCTGCCCTGGTGCCTGGCAAGTCTCTGTAATGGCCACTATATCATAGTTCCATGTATGTATCCAAGTTCTCAGTTTAACAAGTACATGGACTTTAGCCCTTTTACCTTTACTACTCTTATACCCTATATCCCGCTTCTCCTCAAAGCCCCTTTAAATTATAGATCTGCCATGCACTTCTTCTACTGACCCATTGCTCCGGGTCCCATCCCACTTGCAATCTTGTTTAAACCATCCCGAACCACGCAAGCAAACCTGTCTGCAAGGATATTGTTCACCCTTGAGTTCAGATGTAAGCCATCCAATCTGTACAGGTCCCACCTTCTCCAGACAGGATTCCAATGATCCAAAAATCTAAAACCCTGCCTCCTGCAACAACTCCTCACCCATGCATTCATCTGCCAACTCTTCTAATTCTTAATGTCTCTATCACGTATTGCTGGCAGCGATCCTGAGAATGCAACCCTTGAGGTCTTGTTCTTCAGCCTTCTGCCTAAGCTTGCTGTTCAGGACCTCGACCCATTTCCAACCTATGGGTTGATTCCAACATGTATCATGACTTCTGGCTGTTTTCTCTCTCACACAAGAATGCTGTGGACCCAATCAGTGACACCCCGGACCTGGCAACATATCATGTGGGTGTCTTTTTCACACCCACAAAATCTCCTGTCTGCCCCCCCAACTATAGAGATCCCTATGACTACAACTCTCCTCTTCTCTGTCCCACCCTTCTGCACCACAGGGCCAGGCTTAGTGCTGGAGGTTCTGCCACCATGGCTCCCTTCTGATGAGCCATCTCCCCACCCCCCTCCCCCCCCCCAGTATCCAGGACAATATACTTATTATTCAGGGGATTGGCAATAGGGGGTGCTCTGCACTACCTGCCTGCTCACCTTCACTTTCCCCTCCCTGACTGTCACTCAACTACCTGCTTCTGGCAGCCTAGATGTGACTACCTTCCTGTAGTTCTGATCATTGCCTGCTTAATTCTCCCTTATAAGCCAAAGGTCTTCCAGCTGCTACTCCAGATTGTGAACATGGTCTTCCAATTCACCCATCTGCATTCCCCTTAGGCAGATATGTCTCTCTGGCAGAGGGGAGTTCCTCCTAGGACTGCCACATCTCACATGAGAGGCACATCACTGTATCAGGACACATTTTAAATGCTCTAATTACACCTTCACTTAGGAAGAAAGAACATTCCAGATACTCACCTCAAGTTCTGCTCGCCTAAGTTTCTGCTTGCCTAAGCCTCTTGAGTCAAAGCCTCAACTCCCTACTCCTACCCTGGCCCACTCCCATGATGTCCGCTCCACTTATACGGCCACCAATTTAAAGTATCTGGGTCTCGTAGTCTGTCACACAAATTCCAAACACTCAAAAGACTTGCTCAGCACTTTACTCAACTACTTAAAGCAGTTGGGTCTTGAGTCTCTTGCTCAAATCACGAAAACTCAAAACTACCCTATTATCTTGTGTGGCAACCTTGAGGAATCTATTAACCTGGAACCCAAGATTCCTCTGCTCTTCTACACTACTAAGAATCCTGCCATTAATCATGTACACCAACATCAAGTTCGATCTTCTCAAGTGTATCGCTTTTCCAGATTGAACTCTGCAACTTGTCGGTAGCCTGTGTAAACCTACAACTTTCTACACTAAACTCTACATCTCCAACCTTTGTAACATCTGCAAAATAACTGACCTATTCCTCCACTTCTTCCTCCACTTCTTCCTCCAACTAATTTATTAAAATCACAAAGACCTGGAGTTCCAAAACAGATCCCTGCAGAGAAAGATTAGGCATCAACCTCCAAGTTCAAGTTTAAACTTATTTTTAGAGCACATACATGACACCACCTCTGAGATTCTTGTTCCAGCAGGCCAATTTCTACTGTAAACTCAAGAAAAAGATGCCTAATCAAAAGAGAAATGTAAACAGATATTGAATTTTAAATAATGTGCTTAGTAAGAGTCCTTAAATGAGTCTCTGATTGGCTGTGCAGTTTTGGAGTCTGATGGTGGAGGGATAGCAACTGTTCCTGAACTTGGTGATATGGGTCTTGTGGCAACTGTATCTCTTTCCTGATGGCAGCAGCGAGAACGGAACATGTCTTGGGTGTTGTGGATGTCTTGGGTGTCCCATGTAGATGTTCTTGATGATGGGGAGGGTACTGCCTCTGATTTACTGGGCTGTGTCCACTACCTCTTTTACAAGGTCCACTACCTTTTGCAGGCACCAAAGCCACAAAGGTTTTGGTGCCCCCATACCAGGTAGTGATGCCGTCGGTCAACACATTTTCTACTACAGGAGCTCCACGACCATGTTCTGTTCTGGATGACTAGTCGAGTCTCATAGTGGATGCATGTCGCCTTGTCCTACCTCTGATACTGAAGAGTAAAATTATCAATTTCCTTCCGTTCTTCTGGGCCACAAGGAGTTAAAATGTGGTGAAATATCTCAACATGGTGGCCACCAAGGTAGCTATCGCAAGAGGTCTGCTAACCTCTCGCAAGAGCCGTTATTTTCACTGTAATAGCATAAGTTTTATATTTTAAATTTATATTTTTTAATTTATTTAGCCCCCTCTGAATCAGGTCCAAGCACCAGTACTCTCTCAGCGTGGTGGTGCCTTGGAGTTGAAGTTGCTGATTTCGGCAGGGTTAGGGGTAGCGTCATCAGGCTCTCCGGCGAACCCACCTAGGAAGGACAAACAGGGCTCAGTGGGAAGCAAGCTGCCAGCCTGAGTGATAATGCCATAAGTTTGGGTTGCATTTGCAGATTGCATGCAGCAGGAGTGAGAGGAGAGAGGTGGATAGGAAGAAGGAAGGGGAGAGGAGGAGGTGGAGGGAAAGAAGTGGAAAATGACTGGGGCATGCTGTGCTCGGGCGCCGAGCTTCGAATATATGTCTGCTGCACGTGGTTGTCATGGAATGGTCAGTGCTCAGATAACAAAACGACAGGTGTTTGCAAAATGCTGGAAGTTGAACAGTGGGTGACAATCTTTGGTGGAAGAGGGAGATGGGATCCAGCTGATCGTCATGGGAGGGGAGTGAATATCCGGTCGCATGTGTGGATGGATGCAAGTCGCATAGGTTGTAAGTCAGGGAGCACCTGTACACATCTAAAGAAGGTTGCCAAAGTTTCTGATGTCATACTGAAATCTGCAAGCTGAAGAAGTAGGGGCGCTGATGTGGTTTCTTCACGATAATATTAATATGTTGTGTCCAGGAAAGGTCCTCTGCGGTAGTAACCCTTTGGAATTTAAATTTGCTCACTCAGTGACTATTCTGCTCCAGTCAGATTATGCTTCATGTACTACCATCCTCGATCTACTGTGGGCAACCCACTCCTGAATCCACATCTCCATGTTTCCTGGATCCCATGCCTCATAACTTTCTGGATGCCTATACCATGGGGAACCTCATTAAATGCCTCTCTAAAATCCATTTATTCCATATCAATTGTCCTAACTTCATTCATTTGTTTTATCACCTTGAAAATTTAGCTTGTGAGATATGACCTGCCTCTCACAAAACCATGTTTTCTATTTGTGACTAAAAATATGTTTCTCCCAATTTTTGTAAATTCTGTCCGAGAATCGACTCCAAATCGGGTCAATACCTGCTGGAAGACTCGCTGGTCTATAATTCCCAGGATACTCCCTATGACTCTTCTTAAGCCATCTTCAACACTCCAGTACCACTCATGTGGGCAGGGACAATGCTCCAGCAATCTCTTCCTTTGGTTCCTGTCATAACTTGGGGTTTATCTCATCCAGCCCTGGGGATGTATCTATCTGATTGTTTTTCAGATGTCTCAACACTATCTTTTCCTTAAATTTGACATGCTCCAGCATATCTGCCTATTCTATGCTGACTTTACATTTACCAATGTCCTTTCTCCTGGCCAACACTGAAGAAAAGCATTAATTAAGGACACTCCTCCCTCCTCCGACTCTAGGACATTTCCTCCTTTATCCCTGACTCTTGTCAGCCTCGTGTGAATGAAATTGTGTGTCTTTTGTGAAATTATAACCAGTTTATAATTCATCAAGGACTCCACATTATTGTTCCCCTAGCACTACCGCATTGGAATAGCAGCCAAGCTCTGGCTTGGAATCTTCTGTGTTGATTTTGGAGCAATCAAGTTCATTATCACATGTACCAAAATGCAGAGATATACTTTGGTTTGCAAACATACCAATTAGACATCTCGTACATTGTGCAACAAGTAAGACACAGTGCAAAGGTGCAGAGTTGAAAGAAAGAGCAGATAGTAGAGAGCAAAGTCAGCATAATGTTACTATTTTTGAGGTAAATGCATGCCACCACTAATGCAAGATTCAAAGTTCTGGGTTGGTCATTGGGATTTGACCCAAATTAACCATCAAGAATTGTTATAGTTGATACTGTTGGGTCCCATTTATTTAACTTTTGGGGCGTGGTATATAGCCTGTGTAACCAATTAAATTGTATCATGCGTAACCTCATGTTTATTGTATTTCTCATAGTTCCGGAGCATAGCTTTTCCCATTTTTCATTTTTTATCTTTATGTTTAGATCTTGTTCCCACTTTTGTTTGGGTTTACAGCTTATTTCATCGTTCTCTTTCTCTTGCAGCTTGATGTACATGTTTGTTTTAAATCTTTTAATTATCATTGTGTCTGTATTCACATATTCAAAGCTGCTTCCTTCTGGTAACCTCAGCTTGCTTTCCAATTTGTCCTTCAAGTAGGTTTTCAGTTGGTGGTATGCAAACATTGTACCATGAGTTGTTCCATATTTGTACTTCATTTGTTCAAAAGATAATAAATTATTTCCCAAAAGACAATTTTCTATTCTTTTGATTCCTTTTCTCTCCCATTCTCTAAAGGAAAGGTTATCTATTGTGAAAGGGATTAGTAATTATGGTTCAAAAATAAATTTGATAGTTGGTAATTTGTTATTTTCCTTTCTACGTGAATCTTCTTCCATATGTTGAGCATATGGTGCAGTACTGGTGAACTTCTATGTTGCACCAGCTTTTCATCCTACTTATAAAGTATATGTTCTGGTACCTTCTCCCTTATTTTATCTAGCTCCAACCTGGTCCAATCGGGCTTTTCCCTTGTGTGATAAAAAATCTGATAGATATCTTAATTGTGCTGCTCTATAATAATTCTTAAAGTTTGGTAGCTGTAAGCCCCCTTGTTTGTACTATTCTGTTAATTTATCTAGCGCTGTCCTTGGTTTCCCCCTTTCTTTATTATTTTGAAGGAAATGGGAACAACAGTATATGCAATTTGGGCATGTGAGAAAGTGGAAAAGTTTTGGGAAGATCTAAATCAGGCATTAAATAAAGTCACAAAAAACAACATACCAAAAAATCCAGAGATCTTTCTTCTAAGTAGTACAAGAAGTAAAGAACTAGGCCTCAATTTGGTTGAAGCACAAAAAAGATTTATTATGATAGCCTTAGCTGTAGCAAAAAAATGAATAATGTCAACCTGGAAATCAGAAGAGAACCTGAGAGTACAGCAATGGTACATAGAAATGAATAAATGTATTCCATTGGAAAAAATAACATATAATTAAAAAAATAAAGTCACAGTATTCGAACAAATTTGGGAACCGTACATGGAACATAACAGAGAGGGCTTGCCTCGGACCTCCACCCCCTGAAATGACAGAATGAGAAGAAGACGAAATGAACGGTCCCAGTGTGTAAAAGTAGATGACACAATTTTCTTGTTTTTTTCATTGTGTGATGACATTGTTTAATGGGTTTATTGTATTGTATATGTTGAACGTTTAGTGGGTAGGGAGGGGAGTGGGAAGGTGGGAGAGAAGGGAGGGGGGAAAAAGGGGAGAAAATGACACTGTGTATATTCAAGAGGGAAATGTTTGTGTGTATTTTGGTTAATGTGGTTCGTAGTGTGAAAAATAAAATTAAAAAAAAAGAATTGTTACAGTTAGGGCACATTTATAAAGGGTTACTAATTTGTCATATAATTGTTGAGATCATTAGATATTTGCAGAAAGAATGTTTTTTGCAACTGGGGATGGTTTGAAAATCATCAGAGAATTCAGATTATTTTTGAATTAAGATGAAACATTGTTTTAAAGAGTTAAATGATTGTGCAAACTCTTGAGTATAAGAATAAGTGGTGCTACAGCCTTATTTGTTTAGGTCATATTTTGAGTTCGATACAGATAACAATTTAGGTTACCCCATTATGGAATGACGTAGAGGCTTTGGGGAGGGTATAGAAGAGATTTACCAGGATTAGACGAGTTATGGAGGGCGATTGGACAAACTTGGGTTGTTTTTTCTGGAACATTGGAGGCTCAGGTGAAATCTGAAGGAGGTCTATAAAATTATGGGAGGTGTATGTAAGGTAGATAGTTAAAATCTTTTTCCCATTATAGAAATATTAAATATGAGAGGACATGTATTTAAAATAAGGTTAATGATTGAAGGAGATTAAATTTTAATTAAAATAGGATAATGAAGTTCAGACACCAAACATGGTAACAGGCCCTTCCAGCCTATGAGCCCATGCTGTCCAAATACCCCAATTAATCTACAACCCTTGTAGATTTTGATGGGTGGGAGGAAACAGGAGCGCCCAGAGGAAATCCACACATACACGGGGAGAATGTAAAAACTCCTTTAAGACAGAGCCATTAAGGATGATATGATAAGAAAGCCAATAGTATGCTGGGCTTCAGAATTCGAAGGATTGAGTTTGGGAGTCGTGAGGTGAAGTTGCAGCTCTATATATCTCTAGTGACACCACACTTGGAATATTGTGTTCAGTTCTGGTCAGCTCATTACAGGAAGGATTTGGAAGCTATTGAAAGGGTGCAGAGAAGATTTACCAGGATGTTGCATGGATTGAAAAATGTGTCTTATGAGGCAAGATTAAACTTGGGCTTTTCTCTTTAGAGCAAAGAAGAATGAGAGGTCTACAACATTGTGAGAGGCATAGATAAGGTAGACAGCCATCACCTTTTTCTCAGGATGGAAGTAGCAAACACAAGAGAATATTTGTATGCAGCAGAGGGAGAAGGTTTAGAGGAGACATCATGTGTAATGCATTGCCAGGGGTGGTGGTGGAAGCTGAAACAAAAGAACCATTTAAGAGAATCCTTGACAAACACATGGATAGAGAAAAATAGAGGGTTATAAGGTAGGGAATGTTTTGGTTTATTTTTGGTGGGTGTATATAGGTCAGCACAACATTGTGGGCTAAAAGGCCTGTACTGTGCTTTAATGTTCTATGCTCTATCATACGCACAAAAGAATTGGTCTTTATTACCAGAAATAACTTGTTAATTTTTGTTGTCACATGTTACGAAAATACAAACTTTTCCTGATCCTAAATTATCTTAAGTAGCTACAGTAATTCAGGATCGACCTTTCAATCATTTGAGGTTTATTTACTTTCCAAGTTTCCAGAGTATTCAAATGTTATTATTGGGAAAAATCAGAAGTTCTTCAAATTTGTATGTTAGTTTTGAAAATTGTGTTGGGGTATTAAGTTACATAGCTTGTGAGATTGATTAAGGGCACAATTGAGAATTTAGCATTTCACTCCAGTTTAAAATGTTATGAGAATCTGGAAATAGTCCCTCATTTTATTCATTACCTTGAACAGATGGTGCTATTGAGCAGACTTCAGTGATTAGATCAGCAGTTTTAAGAAACGATGTTCTTGCTGGAGTCCAGCATTGACTTGGGAGAGACAGTTTTCCTTTTGTTGGCTTACATCAGCTGTGTTGAAGCCATGCAGTATGTTTTCCTTTACGTGTCACAGCTGTCATATAAAATCTGAGATATCATTTAAAAGAAAATTTGGCAAACATGGAATTTGTCTGTCTCACCTCTGTCATACTGATAGTGAAAAAGGTAATGGGAGAGGAGATTAATAAATATTGTAGGACAGATGTCTGTTGTACTCTTAAAAGCTTGAGCCATATGGTGGACTGCTGCAGTGTGTTAAGTTCATTGAGGCTCATGTCAAGGACAAAGTTTGTTCAATGTCACAGACCTACTTTTGTGTATTATCTTGAAGGGCAGACTAAGCATTTTGAAGCTGAAGGTCCTGGCTCAGTTCAGTCCTCCCTGTTTGACCTTACTCTTGATCAAGTCTCTGATTATCTTCTTTGACTCATTGTTAATGTCTTTTTGATAAAGTTCCTATGAAGAGATGTAAAAACTCACCGAAATGCTGGAGCAATTCAGCTGGTCTTTTCAGCGTCTGTAGGAGACAAAGATGTATGGCCGACATTTCGGGTCTGAGCCCTTCTTCTAAGAATAGGCCAGAAGCAGGAAATGTCAGAAAGTCTCAGAATTCAGACAATGCTGGCTGGAGGAGGAATCCAAACCAATAAAAGGTGTTAATTGGATATGATAAGGGACGATGTAAGAATTCTCTACATGTGGTCTCCTCTACCTGTGGTCTCCTCTACATCGGAGAGACTGGATGCAAACTGGGAGATCGCTTTGTTGAGCACTTCAGCTTTGTCTTCCACAATAACATGGATCTCTCCGTGGCCACCCATTTTAATTTTCTATCCAATTTCCTTGCCGACATGTCTGTCCGTGGTCTCAGGCACTGCCAGACTGAGACCACCCGCAAATTGGAAGTACAATACCTTGTCTTCCGACTGGAAACCCTCCAACCGGATGGCATTAATCTCTACATCTCTGGCTTTCGTTAATCCCCCTCCCCTCGCTTCCCCTGTCACCTTTCCCTATTTCTGTCTCTCCATCTCTTTTCACACAAACATGTTACCTTTCTCCTTATCATATCTAATTAACACATTTTCTTGGTCTGGATTCCGTTCCCAGCCAGCATTGTCTGAATTCTGATACGTTCTCGGTGTTTTTATGCCAAGCTTCTGCTTTGAGGCCAGCTCTATCTGCGGAGAAAAATTTGAACTTACCTTTTTATAGAGTAGTCCTAAAAGGCTGCTCCTGCATTGCTTTTATGAAGAGTGGCATCTTGTAGCATCCTCCAGAGCATATGGAGGTGGGGTGAGTGGTGCCATAGTGCTACCCATCGCCATGAGGTCTTACATATGAGCTGAGAAATGACCATCTTCGTTATCCATAATGCCCCATGCAGCTGGAATCACTCTGCATTTCCCAAAGCAGTTCCAGCTGCGTGGGGCATTATGGGTAACGAAGACAGTCATTGATCATTTTTCCAGCTCGTGCCTGGTGCTGCCCCTCTGGCTCTTCGCTCCTTTCTTGCATTCATTAGACTCCCCAGCTCTGCTTTTCTGTCTCCACTCCTCAGCATCTGCCCTCCTTCCTCCTAGGCCATGGAGCTCAGCACCTGTGTCCCCTCGCCCTCTGGGCCCAGCAGTTTGGCGGACTCCGACTCTCCTTGCCCCTGCCTCTGATTCTCTCTGGCTCCTCGCTGCCCTCCTGCTCCTTGATCTTGATAGCCTTAGTGAAGGAGCGAGGGGCAGAGGGGGAAAGAGAAGAGGACATTTCTTGGGGGGGGGGGAGGACAGAGTCCTAACCCCACCAACAATCACCGTGGGAGCCCTGGTGTTGCCTCCTGGGTCGTGGACTGATGGTGTCATCGCGATGTCATCACCCCCACCCCTAGCCAGCTGCTTGCATCTCTGCTCCACCTCTCACGCAAGGTTGAAGAGGGATTGGAGTTGGCGTCTTGAAGCCGCTCATGGAGCACTTAGGAAGGTAAGTTTTGCGATGTAAGGGTGCAGAATCTCTGCCTTTACGGTTGCATTTTTTTCACTCTATAGAAGGGTTCACTGAGATTTCCTGTTTCTGGCTTATTCCTTGATAAAGCACTCAGGCCTGAAATGTCTTTGTCTCCTACAGACTCTGGGTGAGTTCCTCCAGCACTTTGCTGTGTTTTTACTACAATCACAGAGTCTGCAGATTTTCATGTTTCACTATGAAGAGTCATGGCTGGATAATACTTCTCTAATGTCATTATGTATAAGCTTGGTTGAGTGCATACTTATTGCCAAAGAATTCTGGCAACAATGACTTTGCCTTACCTTACTGCCAATTTGCTTAATACCCAATGCTTGCAGTGGTACTTTAATTAGACCTCTATTATCATGTTATAACTTGTAAAGTTATGCCTTGGCATTTTGGATTTTTTTGGATGGAACAGTTTAACAAGCTGCGTTTTGTTCATCAGGGCATGAACTTTATGCAATGCCAAGCCAAATTTAATATTCTGGTGACAGAAGAGAATAGGATTTTGTGTTGGCAGATAAGGTAAAGGTTCCATTATTGTCACGTAACATTACATTCAGAATGTAACATGCATGAAATTCTTTAACTTTGTGTACCGTAAGGAAGACAGAAAGTCCTTTTTCCACTGGCATCCCAGTTAATTGGCTGAGCAATGTCCCGGGATAGGAAGCCGTTTGTGCTGTTTCCACTGGGCCACCTTTAACCGGGACACTGACTGCTTTTTCACTGAACACAACTTATCCCCGGGCATAGGAGAGTCTACCTTCAACTGGAAACGGGTGAATTTCTGCTATCCTTTTTTCACTGGTTTAATCGGCACACCGGCGGCATCAGCTAACGCCGGAGATATAAGCAGTAGCGGCCTCAATCCCCGGCATGCTGAATGTTTTCTTTTTCCACTGGACCTTGTTCCAGTTAATTCCCCATTAATTCCTGGGACAAGGTGCCAGTGGAAGAGGGCTGGAGAGTCGCCACTGTCCAGCGCTCCTTCCAGAAATGAGGTGCCAGCAAAGAACAAACTAGCAAGCCCAGTTTACAAAACCAGTGTTCTAACCACTGAGCTATTGCAGCCTTTAGAACAGTGGTTCCCAACCTGCTACTTCGGTACGCTTTGTGACGTGTTAATCAAAGACTGAATGGTCTGCAGGATTTGTGATGATAACATGAGAAAAGCACTCCTATTAGACAGCAAGCTCTCTTTGGAAAAGGCCATTACCATTTGTCTAGCCTATGAATTTACTGAGGAGAACAGTAAAAGACTGGCTGCTCCCCAACAGCCGACCATAAGTATTGATACACTACAGGTGGGACTGGCGAGAAACAATGGCCAGAGGACCGGAGAAGACACCTGCCTCCCCAAGCAGCACGCTCTACACCCAGGATGGGGTGTAGCAACTGTGGAGGGGACTACATTCCCAGGCGAGAGATATGCCTGGCATATGGCCAGCAAACCCAGAGCTGCGGAAGACAGAACCATTACAGGAGGTGCTGCAGGTCCAGACAGCAGACCTCTACATGGAACGGACCCAGGAGAGCTGTCAATCACCTGGAACCAGAGCAGAAATGGAGTGACCTGGACGATGAATACAACATCTATGGAATTTCTACAGGAGTGATAGACGACCCAGAGGCAACCTAGATCAGAGTCAATAAAGAGGCATTCGTGTCCATGGAGGTCAACGGCAAGAAGGCTGAAATGAAAGTTGATACTGGAGTGAAATGCAATGTCATGCCATTGAAAATCTTCCACTGGCTGAGAAACACTGAGCAGGTCTGACCAAGCATCAAATCTACAAGCCTGGTGGCTTATGGAGGCAGCAAAATCCAGACCAATGGCACAGTACAGCTGCGGTGCTGGGTACAAGGAAGGCCCCAAACGCTGTCTGTCTTCGTAGTCCATGAAGACATCAAGCCCCTGCTTGGTGTCACCGCGTGCATGGATGTAGGACTTGTTTCCTTTGGTTCCGACATCCACCAGTTAAGTCTGTCTGAAGACCATTTCTCTTGAGCAATCCTCTCTGAGCATGAAAAACTTTTCACAAACAAGCTAGGGAAGCTATCAGTGATGTACTCTATGCGGATCGACCTGGAGGTGACATCTGTGGTCTGTCCAGCACACTGCATCTCTATGGCCATGAAAGAAAGAGTTGAAGCTGAATTGGGGAGAATGCAGGATTTGGATGTCATACCCCCCCAGTCTTGGAACTGACAGAGTGGGTGTGTCCATTATGGGCGCCAAGAAGAAGGACGGTCAAGAAATCCGCATTTGTATCAATCCGTGGGGCCTCAGCACAGCCCTAAGGAGACCACGTTACCCCATGTGGGGAGTAGAGGAAGTGGCCGCACAGATGGCTGGTGCAACGGTGTTCTAGGTCCTAGATGCAAGGAACCCATTCTGGCAAATATCACTTGACCATCGCTCGTCACTGCTGACCATCTTTAGCATGGCATTTGGCTGGTACAGGTTCTGGAGAATGCCATTTGGATTTAACTTAGCAAGCAAAGTTTTCCAGAGGTCTATGGAACAGATATTTGCCGGATACCCTTGCGCCATTATCGTTGACAATATACTGGTGGATGGAACGTCGAGGAAAGAACACGACAAAAACCTGAGAAGGGTGCTTGACCATGCACGGGAGGTAAACCTGTGGCTTAGCCTCAACAAGAGCAGGTTTCACCTCAACCAAGTCAGCTACACGGGTCACTTGTTTACGAGTGAGGGGCTGAAGGCGGACCCTTTGAAAACGAGGGCCATCAGCGAAATGCCAGGACCTAAGGACGTGGTGTCTCTCCAGCGATTCCTGGGCATGATAAACTACCTGAGTAAATTTATACCTTACGGCAGTGAACTGCTGATCCATAAGGACACTGGGTGGATCTGGCACCAGCAGCGGCAGGACGCATTTGAGGCCCTCAAATGACACATCTCCTGCCCATTAGTCCTCTTCTACTTCAGCCTGTGCTGCTGACCTATAATACTTCACGGTACGGTCTAGCATGATTGCAGGATGGCAAACTGGTGGCTTATGCGTACAGATTGCTTATGGACACAGAGATGAGGTATACCCAAATCGAGAAGGAGCTTTTGGCTGTGGTGTTCGCCTGCTCCAAATTCAACGATTATGCGTATGCCAGACCGATTATCATTGAAACCAACCATTTGTCTCTAGTGATTACCATCAACAAACCCATCCACACAGCACTGATAAGACTTCAGTTTCGGTTACAAACTACCACTTAACTCTTAATTCACAAATGCGGCAACGAAATACACCTAGCTGATGCCCTTTCATGAGCCCAGGAAGTGCACAATGTGGCAGGCTGAGGAAAAAGATACCTTTGACATCATGACAGTGAGCCACATTTCCTTGGCCTTACTTGATTAACTGAGAAAGCATACTGCAGAGGACAAAACCCTGAGCTGCTTGGGCAACTTCATTAAAGGCGGCTGGCCGACCAAGCAGCGCAGCCTGCCGTCAGCAATACAAACATTATTTTCCTTATCAGGTCAAACTAATCATTGACGAGGGGATAAATATGAAATGCCAGAAAGCAGTTATCCGCACTACACTGCAGTGGAGGGGAGAGGATTGGAGGGGTATGGACCAGGTGCTGGTCAGTGGGACTAGGAGGGTGGGGATTTGTTCCGGCATGGACCAGTAGGGCTAAACTGGCCTGTTCTGTGCTGTATATGGTTATATGGTTAACATGTACGTAGAAATCCAGCAAAGAGGACACCCTGGCATGGAAGTAACAAAACTAGGCCAAGAGACATTGTTTACTGGCTAGGCATGTCCGACCAGATAGATGAAGAGGTTCAGTTCTGTGTGGTCTGCAGCAGTATCAGGCTCACCAACAATGAGAGCTACTACAGCTGCACCCGGTGCCCACCCTACCCTGGTTGACGGGAGCACCCAACATCTTTGAACGGCACACACAGATAACACTACCTGGTGCAGATTGACTTGTACTGAGGCTGGTTTAAGATAGACCTACTACAAGTCACCACTTCGGAAGCAGTCATCAAGAAGCTCAAACGTCACTTCTCGGTGCACGGAGCCCCTCACACACTCCTCTCTGACAACGGCAGTCAGTTCATCAGCCAAAAGTTTCATAATTTTGCCTCTTCATGGGGTTTTACCCACATTACCAGCAGCTCAGAGTACCCCCAATCCAATGGGCTCACTGAAAAAGTGGTAAGGAGCGCCAAACAGCTCATGGAATGTTGCCACAGAGAGAAGACGGATGTATTCCTCAGCCAACTCAATCTGAGAAATGTCCCTTGAGGCAACACCCTGGGTTTTCCGGCGCAATGATTGATGTCGTAGCAAACCAGGACAACCCTTCTAGCAGCAAGGAGGCTGCTAGAGCCTCAGGTCAAAGACCACAGAATGTCAACGCCCAGCTGCTAAACAAGCGGCTGGCACAAAATGAATGTTATGACAAAACCAGTAAGACTCTCATGCCCCTTTCTGAAGGGACGATCATCAGATACGACTGCCCTTGCATTGTGGCACAAAGCTGCCAAGAACTTAGGTCATACCTCATTCATTTGTGGGGGCAGGGGGGGGAATATCCTACAGGAGGAACAGAAGGCACATCCTCCCTGTATAAGAACCTCCCCCATCGCAAAACCAGACTAAACCGATATTCCTTGACAAGCCCAGAAACATACAGAGCTCGGTTACAACAGAGGACCCAGCCACAGCCCCATAGGAAGACATGAGTGACACAGACAGTGCGCCCACAACCATGAGCAAGAGAGACTCTCTGGACAAGTTTCCTCAAGCCTCCACCTCCAAAGAGAGGTTCTACAAAACGTGCGCTGGGCGAGTATGCAAACAAACCTAAAGTACCAGCACTGAACTGGGTTGATGTAGTTTGTATCTTTGTTATTGGTCAAGTAAATGAGGTACTTAATGTGATGTGTGGGAGGGTTGGCTTAAGAAAGGAGATGAAGACAGCTACTGTTATCAGCTGTCCTACTCCCATTGGAATCACGCTCCAGCCTCCATACCTACAAGGGTGCACTGCACATGTGCAGGTACTGTGAGGTCACTAGAGTGGAGTACTGTGAAGAGAGCTGCAGGCTCTCTCTCTCTGTCATGTAAATGTGTTTAATTTATACTTATACTTCATTGTTTGGTTCACTGCACCTTCCGGCTCCAGTGATTACTTCAGATACATAATAAACACCCAGGGAGCACCTGTACATAAATAGGATGATCAAGAAGTAAAATTTCCAAAGTTCCTATTGAAGCAAAGGGAAAGACAGATTATGATTGCAAAATTGAGAAGTCAGCACCTGGCAGAATTCTGCATTTTCAGTGAAGGGATAGAGTACTGATTTGCATTCTATACTCCCTGAAAGGTAATGTCCCTGCATGTTCTGCAATTCATACGCTTAAAGATTGTCAAGCTAGGCTCTTACCAGGTTATAGTTATTGTAATTCCTGTTTGAGTTTGTGTGCACCTTAGAAGAGCTAGACAAAAAATCTATAGGATCTGGAAAAGTAGAACTTGCATCCTCAGCTTGAAATATGGCTTTATGCCATATACAGATAGTCCTCAACTTAACGATGGGGTTACATTCCGACACTCCCATTGTAATTTGAAAAAAAATCTTGTCAAAGAAGGGCAGTGGGATTAGTGTGAGAACTATTACAGCGCTGTCAGGAACTAGCCAAAATACAGAATGGATTCGAACTATTGTAACCTTGAAAAATCTTAAGTCGGACCATCGCAAGTCGAGGGTTATCTACAGTCTTTTAGTTGGGGATAGACATCGATATTTCTACTGTCCAACTTGTACATCTGTTGTAATTTTCTCTTCCTTTAAATATCAGTTGTTCGGAAGTGAATTGAAGTCAATTATGCAATTAAGTCAATTAAGTAATGTTACCAGGCATTCAGAGAGAGGAGACTTCCTTTCCCTGGTCTGAGTTTGTAAATTGGGTCTCAGAGATGAAATTGTTCACCATACCCTCTCTATCAAAAAAATTGAAGTCTTGTATCTCTTAAAGCTAAGGTACTATCAACAATTGTTGGATGTTATTGCAGAACTTTCAAAAGATTATTGCAAGCTACTGCAGGCAAGGCACAGGAGTTTGCACCCTGATTTTTTTGAATGCCAAATTGTCTTAATTCCAGGTGGTGAGAGGTACTTCACAACAAGATCCGGGATGTACTCTGGATTGGTTATGGACCTGTAGTGGGAGAGAAGGCCTATGCCAGAAAAATAAATTCTTTGAGAATCTGGATTTGGTTCCGAGAGAAACTTTATTGACCTTGCAGATGAAGATCAATTAATGCTTCAACAAAATACTGTTACTTTGGCGGAGAATCATTATAACTTTTATTCTTTGATCCAGAAGAAATTGAAGAATCTCTAAAAGCTATTGAAAGAGCCTTGTTGAGTTGATGCCATCCATTTTTGTCGATCATAAAGCAGCAATAGTACCAGTGGTAACGCACCATTGGTGAGTGGATGCAGTCAACATTGCCTGATGAGTTTGGAGATTAATTGTCCTCAATTAAATTGAGATACTTTAATTTGTTTGGAACTACCCTCATCCAGGGATGCAAATAACATTTCTTTCTACATGGATGTGTACCTTGTGTAATGGAAACATTTGGGAAGCTAGGAGTTGTTCCTTACTTCAGGAGATCTAGTCTTTAAACCAGTCTTGCAGTCCTCGTCTGTCAGTTATTTAGTGATCTCCAGAATGTTAACAGGAAGGTGGTGGGGTAAGGATGCTTGAAGATCAAAGAAATACAGATTTTGAAAATCTGAAATAAAAAAAATGCTGGAGACGCTCAGCAGGTCAAGGAGCATCCATGGGAAAAGAAACACAACTAACAGTTTAGGTCAAAGATCCTTTGTCAAACATGATAATGCTACCCATTACCAGCTGAAGCAGCAAGGCCACACTTGTGAATGGTCATCATGTAGCGTGTTGTGCGTGAGCGCAGCGAAGCGACTGAGACAACTGACTGAGAGCTCGAGTAACACAACTGCTTTACTTTGAATTCCACGCTGCAGCCTTTAAGGTTGTGTCTGGTGCGCACATGCAAGTGCGCACATGCTCCTCCGGTCTGGACCAGAAGCGAAGGTCCCACAATGCCATCTTTGCCGTGGCTACCCTGCTGACTGTGTGTGACAAGCGAGGCTGGTTCGCCGCTACAACTACGTTTTGCCACACAACCCCCCCCCCCCCCCCCCCCCGAAGTGGCACTGATGGCCTCACAATGTATCAAGGGTGAGGTCTGCTGTCTTGGTGGCTGACCCCTACATACCGGTGGGGGATCCTGTACTGGTCGCGACAAGTCCAGGTAGGCTGGTTTCAAGCAGTCCTGTGTGAACAGTTCCTCTTTGCCTCGAATGTTGAATGTAAAGGTGGATGCATTCCTTTGCAGCACCTTGTAGGGTCCCTCATTAGGGGTGCTGAAGGGGAGTCCTGTGTGAGCCCCTTCAAATGAAGACATATTTGCAGGAGGCTAAGTCCAGGGGGTAGTTGCAAGGTGGATGGCCATGTCGCGATGGTGGCGCGAGTGAGCTCAATTTGTCACACAGTCTCTCAAATACGACTGCTGTCTTGGTGGCTTGGTTGGGTGCTGCAGGAAAGAACTGGCCTGGGACTGCAAGGATCTCGCCATAGTTTGGCTGAGGAGGCTTTGAGGTCATCCTTAGGTGCTGTTTGTAACCCCAGGAGAACCCCAGGGTGGTTTGTCTACCCAGTTAGGTTTCTTGAGCCATGCCATCAGTGCTGATTTTAGATGATGATGGAAGCGCTCAACCCACCCGTTGGCAGGAGTTTGGAGAGCTTTTTCCACAGGGCAGAGGTGATCTGAGCTCCTCGGTCACTCGTCAAGTCTGCTGGGACACCAAAGCAAGAGACTAAGGCGGAGAGGAAAGCCTTGGCGCACATATCGATGGAGACATCGGGGAGGGGAACAGCCTCCGGGTAGTGAGTGTGAACAGGTAGCGCGACCCTTGGGAGACTGGTAAGGGCCCCATTATGTTGGGGTGGACATGCAGGAACCTGCGGGTCAGGGTGTCAAATGGCTGGATGTGGGGCTTGGTGTATCGCTGGACCTTTGCAGTCTGGCAGTCTATGCAGGTTTTCGCCCATTCTGTGATTTGCTTGCATAGGCCATGCCAGACAAATCGGGAGGATAACATCTGCACTGTCGTTTGGATGGAGGGGTAAGATAAGCCATGGATTGTGTTTAAAAAAAAAACTGTTCTTTTTCATTGGAAAGGGACCAGCGGTCAGGGTTGGCCTGTGGAGATGTTGCAGATGATGCCATTGGCACCAAGTGGGAGATCCTGGAGCTGCAAACCTGTGACTGCAGTCCTGAAGTTGTGCATCTCAGGGTCATCCTGCATGACTCGAACCAGGTCATGATAGTCAACGCCTTGTGACAAGACGTTGACCGCTGGCTTGGAGAATGTGTCAGCGACGATGTTTTGTTTGCCCAAGAGATGGCGGAAGGAGGTGGTGAATTCAGAGACAGAGGCTAAATGCCTCTGTTGTCGGGCGGACCATGGGTTGAAGGACTTGGAAAAGGTGAAAGTGAGTGGCTTGTGGTCCGTGTGGACAGTGAATGGTCACTCCTCCAAGAAGTAGCGAAATTAGGGCTAGCAGCTCTGTCGAATGCATGATACTTTAGTTTGGGTGGTTGCAGGTGGCGACTGAAGAAGGCATGAGGTCTCCATGAGTTATTAATGAACTGTTCCAGGACAGTGCCTACTGCTGTGTTGGACGAGTCAACTGTGAGGGCCATTGGTACTCCATTCGTGGGTGGACTAGCATTGTTGTATGAGCCAGAGCCTCCTTGGTCTTCTCGAAAGCATTGTGAGCTTCGTTTGTCCACGTGAGCTCCTTTGTTTTGCCCGACATTAGAGCGAAGAGAGGGTGCATAATCTTGGTGGCCATGAGGATGAACCTGTTGTAAGAATTCACCATGCCCATGAACTTGTAGCCCCTTCAGTGTCGTTGGTCTGGCAAACTGGCAAATAGCCTCCATTTTGTTGGGTGGGGGGGGGTTAGCGCCATCTTTGGAAATTTTGTGGCCCAAAAAGTCTATCTTTTCGAAGCCAAATTGGCACTTTGCTGGGTTAATGGTGAGGCTGAACTCTGCAAAGTGGTTGAAAAGCTGGTGACGGTGTGCCCTGTGCTCTTTGGGTGTCTTCCTGGCTACCAGGATATTGTCGAGGTAGATGTAGAGGAAGGGCAAGTCTCTGCCGACTGCATCCATGAGGCGCTGGAACATCTGGGCCGCATTCTTCAAGCCAAAGATCATGCGGACAAACTCAGAAAGTCCAAAAGGGGTGATGATGGTGGTCTTTTGGACATTGTCTGGGTGCACGAGGTTATGATGGTATCCCCAGATCAGGTTGACCTTAGAGAAAAATGTCGTGCCATGGAGGTTTGCCACCAAATCCTGGTTATGTTGAATGGGGTAGCAGTCGGGCATTGTCGCATCGTTGAGGCATCTGTAGTCAACACAGGGTCTCCAGCTGCCGTTGGACTTTGGTACCAAGTGGAGGGGTGAGGCCCACGGGCTATCAGAACACCGGATGATGCCGAGTTCTTCCATGTGTTTAAATTCTTCCTTGGTGAGGTTGAGTTTGTCTGGGGCTAGGCGATGGGCTTATGACTGCAGTGGCGGGCCTGTGGTCGCGGTGTGATGCTGGACGCTGTGCTTTGGCATGATGGTAGCAAATTTGGGCTGCAAAATGGAGGGATAGCTAGCAAGGAGGCGACTATATTGGCCGTGTGGAGCTTCCATGGAAGCGAGCTGGGTGGACGGTTCGTTGGATGTGCCAAGGGGAGCCATCTGGAATGTCTCTGTGTGGACTAATTGTCTGCCTTGGCGGTCCACCAGAGGGAGTGAGCCCATAGGAAATCTGCGCCTAACAGGGGCTTGTCCACCAAAGCCAATGTGAATGACCAATTGAAAGTGGTCTCGCCAAAATATACAGAAATTCACCTCTCACCAAAAGATTTAATGGCAGTGTTGTTGACTGCATGCAGAGAGGGGCCGTGAGGTTTCATGCGTGTCTTAAGTGACGTAGGGAGAATGACATTTATCTCAGCGACCATGCCCACAAGGAACCTGTGGCCTGAGATGCTGTCCCAGACTTGGAGAAGGTTGTTCAGTCAGCCTGCTACCACAGCCACGAAGCGAGCATGGCTGGCAACATCTGTGCACTGATGCCCCCCAACGCTGATGGTAGAAGCAACATTTTGGGTCAGGCCTCTATGTCTTCTGGCGGGGCAAGGCCTGTTAACGTGGAGGACCTTGGCGGCAGTCATGTAGCGCTGTTGATTGAGTCTATGGTCTCACGCTTGGAGTGGTAGAGAACATCTGCTTGTGCCGTGACCTTGCGAGGGTTGCTGAAATCCACATCGTCCAATAGAATTCTGATGTCTTGGGACATCTGCTCGAGAAATACCTGCTTGAACATAAGGCAGGGCTTGTGCCCTTCTGCCAGGGTGAGTATTTCGTCCATGAGGTTTGACAGGGTCCTATCCCCTAGGCCGTCCAAGTGAAGGAACCTGGCTGCCCTCATGCGCCGTGAAAGTCCATCCGTGCTAATGAGGAAGTTTTTAAGAGCCATGTATTTACCTTCCTCTGGCGGTGCCTGGATGAGGTCACCGACCTGTGAAGTGGGTTCCTGGTCGAGTGAGCTGATGACGTAGATGTATCTCATCGAATTGGAGGTTACCTGTTTGAACTGGGCCTCTTCTTGGCCAAAGCAAGTGCAGGGCCTGTTCATCCAGAAAGTTGGCAGCTTCAATGCAACTGCGCTTATGGCTGAGGGGACCATTATGCCAAGTCGATGTGGAGACAATGTGGAGACTCGTCAGGGCCACCAGTGTAGCGTGTTGTGCGCAAACGCAGCGAAGAGATTGAGACAAATGGCTGAGACCTCGAGAAACACAACTGCTTTACTTTGAATTCCGTGCTGCAACCTTTAAGGCTGTGTCTGGTCCCGCCCCTTGTGTTCTGGAACTTGGATCATGCTGACGCAAAGCGTGCACGCGCTCTTCTGGTATGGACCGGAAGAGCAGGTCCCATGACCCCATCTTTGCCACGGCTGCCCCGCTGACCGCATGTGACAAGTAGGGCCAGTTCACTGCTACATCTATGTGCATCGCCAGAGTTACATGACAGTTCTGTGGTGCGACTGTCACAAATCTTTTCCGACTACTTGAGATTGTCCCAGATCAGACAATGCATCTGAAGTGCTGTATGTTCACCTTGTACTGCTTGTTGGAGTCCATATGGTGTCAGGAGCTCGGGGAATACTCTTGACCTTGCAAGGTCATATGCATTAAATGGTAGGCTATTGAGATGTGCAGAGCAACAAAGGGATTTAGGAGTTGTGGTAAATAGTACCCTCAAGGCTGATACTCAGGTAGATGGTGTGGTGAAGAAGGCATTTGGAATGTTGGCCTTCATAAATCGGAGTATTGAATTCAAGAGTAGGGAGGTTATGATGAAATTGTACAAGGCATTGGTGAGGCCAAATTTGGAGTACTGTGTACAGTTTTGGTCACCAAATTATAGGAAAGATATAAAGAAAATAGCGAGAGTGCGGAGAAGGTTCACGAGAATGTTGACAGGATTTCAAGGTTTGAGTTACAGGGAAAGGTTGTGCAGACTGGGGGTTTTTTCTCTGGAGCATAGAAGATTGAGAGGGGACTTGATAGAGGTGTTTAAGATTTTAAAAGGGACAGACAGAGTAAAAGTGGATAGGCTTTTTCAATTAAGAGTGGGGGAGATCCAAACTAGAGGGCATGGTTTAAGATTGAAGGGGGAAAATTATAAGGGGAACATGAGGGGAAATTTTACGCAAAGGGTGTTAGGGAAGTGGAATGAGCTTCCGGCAGACGTGGTCGAGGCGGGATCATTGGTTACATTTAAGGAAAGACTGGATCGTTACATGGAGAGGAGAGGACTGGAGGGGTATGGACCGGGTGCTGGTCAGTGGGACTAGGAGGGTGGGGATTTGTTACGTCATGGACTAGTAGGGCCGAACTGGCCTGTTCTGTGCTGTAAGTGGTTATATGGTTAAGGTAATCTGTTGTGACCACTTGAATATGGCAGCACAACAGACTGCCTGAAAATTAAGGAATCATGGGAGCTGCTCAGCTCTGTGGCCTAGTTTCCATGAGCATAATCTTTTGATGGTGGTCACATAAGCTCTTTCTGTTTATGATCTATTAAAGGTTTAAGAATAGACCCCATTCAGATGCATAATTCTTTCATTGACCTTTAAATTGGGGTGTGCATCAGCTATGGCTTGGAAAGATTTGGAAGCAAATTATTCAGGATAAAGTCCAGTGCTTTTATGTGAGTGTGTGTGAGGGGGTGGGGTGTGGTCATGTTTTCTGGTGGAATTCTTGTTTTTTCACCCATGTTGGGCTGCAATGTTGTTGTCGTGGTTGAAACTCAAGCTGAGTCGCTTGAAATGATTCAGAAGCTAAATTGTGTGTAGTAATTTGAATGAAATACATTAATTGGAAACTTTAAAATGTACAGTTGCTGGACATCTGCGACCAAAAAAAAATTGGAAATCCTCAGCAGGTCAAGCAACATTTGTGTTGAGCTCAAGGGAATACAAGGGAGTTTTCTTCAGAATGCATGATTCAGTATTTCGGTATTTTGACATTTCCAGGGTAGTGTTTTTAATGCACCGATGAAGTGTAGCTGTGCATAAAATAGCCAACTGCAATGAGTTAATTAGATTTTTCTCTCAAGTTTAGCATTCAGAATGTTTAATCCCTCATCTGTCTATGAAAAACCCCAGTCTTCCAAGATTTAAATAAGTGATCTGCCGCAAAGTTTGATAGCAGCAGTTCTGCAGAGTTCATTGAGTCAGTTCAGCAGCATTCCATTACTTAATTCAGGCACCTTGTTAATAGACATAGTTTGAGTTCTTGGCAATGTACTGGAGATCACTGGCAATAAAGATCTGTACATATATTTTAATAATATTGCTTATTAGGAATGATCACATCAAGGAAGTGAATATATGACATGTTGCTAGAAATGGGGTTTTGACTGCATATCAGAAGATGAATGTGGAATGTTATTGTTGCAGTTTTTTGGGGTGATTTTTAAATAGATTTTAACTTGGTTCCAACCTAGCCCTTTGAATACTGGACTTCAAAGTGTGTTGTACAGCTTTTGCGTGTCTGCAAAGTTGGAGATGGATGACTGGGGGTGGGACAAGTGATCTGCTTCAGTGAAATAGCCTTCAGGGTACTGGTTTTATTTGCAGACAGTGAAGACATGGAGGTAATTCAAGGGGAAGGTCATAGCCCTGCCTCCAAAAGGCTTGCCAACATCAAAGAAAACGAATTATTTATTTTTTTAAAGTTATTTTTCAGAAGCAGTATTCAGTTTCAAGGGATAAAACAAAAAAAGAGGCAGCAATGGACTGCAAATTCACTTATGTTGTGAGATTGTGGAGAACCAAATCCGAACATGACACTGTAGTGTCAGGTTTGCTCATCTCTTGGTGCGCCTTACCCCAGCAGACAAATCAGATGACATAACACTTTGACAGTTTAAATATTTTTCTTGCACTTGCAGATTGTTGCTATTGACAGGAAGGGCCCACTGGGACCATCATTTTGGTAACAACTAACCAGTGAGTGATGAAAGTTGTTTAATAAGGAACTTCATAATTTGTTATCAATCTGGGAAAAGAAACGATATGCACGTGGCCTGGGGCAAACCCTATTGGAGGATATCCATATAAAATGTTCTTGCTATGGTTACGAGCCCAGAGGACCCCAAAACACAGCAGCAATAGATATCCACCAAGACAAATGGTTACTTAAAAAAAGTTGTTTTTAATTATCTGTAAACATGCAAACAGAATCACACTTTAACTTATCGCTATTAACTTAACTAACCTAACTTAACTCCCTTCTAATTCTAAGTGCACGTGTTTGTAAAGTGTATGTAAGTTCTGAAAAGTTATTTGATTCACAGTCCAATTTCACTTCTCATTCCTCCAAGTTCACTGGTTGCAGGCAATTCTTATACTGTGCACAGAATTTAACATTTATAAAGTTCACCAGGCTTTGGGGCTTGAAAAGTAAATGGTTGCCGCTCAGGAAGGTTCTTGTCGGTTTTCAGAGAGAGATTTGTTGTTCCAGGACACCCACACCTGATTTACTTCCAACAGCCACTTAAGTGTCTTGCTGACGAAACTTGCCCTCTCAGGGTTTTCTAGATGATAACCTCTTTCTTTCAGGTCAGCACAGAGTTCCTTCTTGTTTTGCTTATTTCAAATGAAACATTAGACAGCCAGCCCTTTTCTCTTGCATGAACCACAAGGGTGTTGACCAGGCTGAACTAAGCACTCACAACCTGGCTTCCAAATGGGGTTTTCCACAAGCTTGCCAGCTTGCTGCTGCTGACTGTAGAACTGATCAATATCTCTCTCTCTCTCTCTCTCTCCCTCTCCCTCTCCCTCTCCCTCTCTCTCTCTCTCTCTCTCTCTCTCTCTCTCTCGCACACACAGAGAAAGCCTGTTTGACTCTACTGCTTGCAAAATCGCATGACCCTCTTAAAACAGCCCCTCCAGACAGAATGTGGCTCCGACAAGCTCTTTTATCTGTAGCCTTTTTGTAAACAACAATGAAGTCTCTTGGGTACTCTCCAAAGCTTTTGCAAAGGCTCTGAGGCCCTGACATGTCTAGAATTAGCAGAGCTCCAGTATTTTAAATAAGATCTGTGTTAAAGTGTTTGCATGTGACCCGCATTTACAAACCTGCCCCAATTTATCTCCTAAAAACATATCTGTATACTGTCACACTATTTAATTTGGCTTCCTCCAACATGACTATTAATAATAGATGCTAATGAGTTTTGTGCATTATCTTTAATCTAATGGTGAATATTTCAATGAAGTGGCAGTAACAACATGAAAGGTCCTTGAATTGCTCTCTGACTGCCACACTATAGAGATTGCCTTTTATAAGCAAATAATTAAGTAATTGCAGGACTCAACATTCCTGGCTATAGTTGCTTCTGGAAACTCAGATGTAAGGGTAAAAAAAAGAAGGGTTTTGCATTATTCGTCAAGGAGGATAGTATGGTAATGGTCAGAGGTGATGTTACAGATGGGTGACTAGTGAAACTATATGGGTGGGGCTCGGGAGAATTGGGAGAGTACTACAGGCCCCCCAACTAGTCAACGGGAATTTCTGGAGCAAATTTGCCAGGATATCACTGTTAGCTATTGGTCAAATAAGGTTGTCATGGGTGGGGATTTCAACTTTTCAAATATTGAATGGAAAAATCAAATGATAAAAGATTTAGACAGGGTGGAATTTGTCACTTGTTCAAGAAAGTTTCTTTTGGCAATGTGTAGAAGGTCCCACAAGAGAGAGAGCACACCTAATCTAATCTTGGGAAAGGCAAGTGGATGAAGTTTTGTGGATGAGCCTTAGGGGTCCAGCGACCATTGTTCTCCTAAGTAGTTATGAAGTGAAATAGAGCAGTACTGCGAGTTAAAATTTGAAATTGGGGCAAGGCCGACTTTGAAGCGTCAAACAAGAACGAGCTCAAGTTAATTGGAACAAGTTGTTTGAAGGAAGAGGAACTTCAGGAACTTGGCTTGGTTTTAAAAGTATGTTGACAGTAGTCCAGGCCATGCACATTTCTGTTGGAGTGTAGGGCCAGACATGCAAGCGTAGGGAAGTTTGGATGATGATGATGGAAATTCAGCCTCTCTTCAAGGGCAAGAAGGAGGCATGGGGCAGCTGGGATCGTGACTACCTGGAAGAGTTTCAGAAACTGAGAAGCCAGCTAAAAAGAAAGGAAATCCGAAGGGGAAAAAACGTACAGAAGATAAGTCTGCAAGAAATTCTATGTACATAAAGGGGAAAAAGGTAATCAAAGAAAAAAAAAACAGGACTTCTGTGGAATCAACGTGGTCAACTCTATTTGGACCGCAGGAAATGCGCAAGTTACTCAATGAGTACTTCTTTGTTTTAACTGTGGAGAAAGACATGAGGACTGGAAAACTTGCGGCAGTCAATGGTAGTGTCTTAAGATCAGTTAGTATTACAGTTGAGGCGGTGCTAAAAATCCTGACACGTAGGAAGGTAGACAGATCCCCTGGATCTGATCAAATATATCTAGTATCCAAAGACATTAGAAAGCTTGAGATGAAATTTCAGGTGCCTTGGCTGAGGTTTCAGTCATTATTAGCTACAGTTGAGGTACCAGAAGACTGGAGGGTGGCAAATGTGCCTTTATTCAAGAAAGGCTACAGGAAAGAGTCAGGGAACTACAAGCCCGTGAGCAGTTGGCAAGTTACCAGGGAGCATTCTTTTGAAGATATTTAGACTTGGATGGACAAGGGCTAATTAGGGATAGTCAGCATGGTGTTGTAATTGGAACGTTGCAGCTCAAAAATCTGAGTCTTTTTTAAAGAATCTTAACAAGGCCAGAGCTGTAAATGGTTTATTTTGGCACGTCATGTTTGATGGCAGAATACAATGCAGTGTGGAGGAACTAAGATTGGGATCTATATCTACAGGACACTCAAACCTGCTGTTGCACAGGTTGATAGCGTTGTTAAGAAGGCATGTCGGCCTTCATTAACCATGGGATTGAATTTATGAGCCATGAGGAAATGTTGCAACGTAAAGACTCCACTTGGAATATTGTGTTCAGTTCTGGTCACATCACTGCAAGATGGATGTGGATGCTAACGAGAGGGTGCAGCAGAGATTTACAAGAATACTGTCAAGATTGGAGAGCCTGCCTTATGAGGATAGATTGCGTGAATGTGGTCTTTTCTCCTTTTAGCAAATGAGGATGAATGCTGACTTGATAGAGGCAATCCATAATGAGACATTGATCTTGTGGAAAGCCAGAAGCTTTTTCCCAGGCTGAAATGCCTAACACAAGTGGGCATAGTTTTAAGGTGCTTGGGAGTAAGTGCAGGGTGTAATGTATGAGATAGGTTTTTCCACACAGGGAGTGGTGGATGCAAGGAATGAACTGCCAGCAACTGTGGTGGAGGCAGGTACAATAGGATTTTTTAAAGAAACTATTAGATAAGTACATGGAACTGAGATAAATGGGGGGGGGGGGGGGGGCGGGTGGAGGGGGTGGGAATGCAGCAGGGAAATTCTAGGCAGTTGGTGGAGTAGGTTATTAGGTCAGCACAGTACTAAGGGACAAAGGATCTATACTGCGCTATGTTAAAAAAATGGATTTCAAAAGAACATTTGATAAGATTCTGCACAGTAGGCTGCTCTGGAAGGTTAGATCCATTGGCATCCAAGTTGAAGTAGTGAAGTGGATAGAAAATTGGCCTCATGGTAGAAAGCTTCCATAGTGAAAATTTATTTTTCAAACTGGATCCCTGTGACTGGTGATGTGCCACAGGGTTCACTGCTGGGCACAACGATATTTGTCATTTATATTAACGATTGAGATGTACATGGCATGATTAACAAGTTTGTGGATGACACTAAAATATCTAATATTCAAGATCGTGAAGATGGTTGCCAAAGATGGGAGCAGAATATTGATCAGTTGGGTAGCTAAGCAAAGGAATGGTGGATGGAGATGTGTGGTGTCCATTAGCTTCAGCTTAAATATGAAAAGGGATAGGTCATGTCCGAGGTTGAAGGTCTTCGAGTGGGGGAAGGCTAGATTTGAAGAAATGAGAAGGGATTTGCAGAAAATTATATGGGCTGATCTTTTTTCTCGAAAGGATGTAGAGGAGATTTGGAGGGTATTTAAAGAAGAGATATCGAGAGTACAGGATCTTTACGTGCCAGTCAGAACGAAAGGCAAGGCCAAAAGCCTAAGGGAACCGTGGCTTTCTAGAAAAATAAGGAAGTTGGTTCGGGATAAGGGGGCGGGGGGGGGCACGTGCTAAATTTAAGAAGCAAAAAATGGATAAGATGTATGATTATTACATAGATTGCAGAAAAAACATGAAGGAAATTAGAAAGGCAAAAAGGAGGTATGAGGTGTCAATAGCTGATGAGGTAAAAGTGAATCTTAAGGGTTTTTACAGATATGTGAATAGTAACAGGAGGGTTAAGGATAGAATAGGACCGCTGGAAAATGAGAGCGGTGAACTGTGCAAGGAACTATATCAGATGGGAGAGATATTAAATGATTTTTTTCTCATTTGTATTCACAAAAGAAAAGGACGTTGGACTATGTGAGATAAGAGAGGCAAATGGCTTATGGAAAAGATAGGGATGAGTAAAGAGAAGGTTTTGGAGCTTCTAGGGTCAGTAAAAGTGGATAAGTCTGGGGATTTTCCCCAGGACGTTAAGGGAGATCAGAGAGCAAATAGCGGAGGCACTCTCAGTGATTTTTCAACGATCACTGGAGGAGGGTGTGGTGCCGCGGGATTTGAGGGTTGGTAATGTAGTTCCATTGTTTAAAAAAGGCACGAGGTGTTGGCCAAGTAATTATAGGCCTGTAAGCTTGACATCGGTGGTAGAGAAAGTTATGGAGGGCATTCTTAGAGATGGTGTGTACAAGCAGGGATTGATCAGGAGCACCCAGCATGGGTTTGTGAAGGAGAAGTCATGTTTGATGAACCTTGTTGAGTTTTTCAAAGAAGAGACAAGAAAGGTAGATGAAGGTAGGGCAGTTGATATATTTTAGCAAAGCTTTTGATAAGGTTCCACATGAAAGGTTAGTAAGGAAGGTTCAGTTACTAGGGATTAATAGAGAAATAGTGAGATGGGTCCAGAGGTGGCTAGAGGAGAGACAGCAGAGGGTCATGGTGGATAACTGTCTGACAGGACAGAGCGGAGTACCTCAAGGATTGATGCTAGGTTCCCTGTTGTTCATAATTTATATTAATGATTTGGATGATGGGGTGGTTAACTGAGTAAGTAAATACGCAGACGATAAGAAAATAGGGGGAATGGTGTATAGTGAGGAAGGTTTTCAGGGATTATAGAGGGACTTGGTTTGTCTGGAGAGTTGGGCTGAAAGATGGCAGATAGAATTTAATGTAGAGAAGTGTGAGGTGCTTCATTTTGGTAAAAATAATTAAAATAGGACATATGTAGTAAAGGGAAGGACATTGGGGAATCCACAAGTACTAAGAGATCTTGGAGTTATGGTGCAGGGTTCCTTGAAGGTGGATTCTCCTGTTGACAGAATGGTTAAGAAGACGTTTGGTATGCTGGCCTTCATAAATCATGGCATAGAGTATAGGAGCTGGGAAGTGATGTTGCAACTGTTTAAGGCATTGGTGAGGCCAAGTTTGGAGTATGTGTTCACTTCTGGTCTCCAAGTTATAGGAAGGATATAGATAAGGTGGAAAGGGTGGAGAGAAGATTTACAAGGATGTTGCCTGTCTTAAAATCCCTAGATTACAGAGAAAGATTGAAGAGGTTAGGACTTTATTCCTTGGAACGTAGATGGTTGAGAGGGGATTTGATAGGGGTGTCTAAAATTATGAAGGGAATAGTTAGACTAGATGCAAGTAGACTCTTCCCCCTGAGAGCAGGGGAGGTTGATACAAGTTGAGGGTAAGGGGGCAAAATTTTAGGAGAAACGTTAAAGGATGCTTCTTGTCTCAGAAAGTGGTGGCTGAATGGAATAATCTTCCGGAGGAAATAGTTGAGGCAGAGTCAATTCTTTCATTTAAGAGGAGGCTGGATATATACATGGATAAGAGAGGGTTAGAGGGTTATGAGCGGAGAATAGGCGAGGGGAACTCGTGGACTTGTAGGGCCGAGATGCCCTGTTTCCATGCCATAAACTGTTATATGGTTATATCGTGTCACTTTTTGTGAGGTCTAATAGAGATGCAAGGATCGAAAACGAGATAGACAACAGACTCGCCAAGGCAAATAGCGCCTTTGGAAGACTACACAAAAGAGTCTGGAAAAACAACCAACTGAAAAACCTCACAAAGATAAGCGTATGCAGAGCCGTTGTCATACCCACACTCCTGTTCGGCTCCGAATCATGGGTCCTCTACTGGCATCACCTACGGCTCCTAGAACGCTTCCACCAGTGTTGTCTCCGCTCCATCCTCAACATTCATTGGAGCACCTTCATCCCTAACATCAAAGTACTCGAGATGGCAGAGGCCGACAGCATCGAGTCCACACTGCTGAAGATCCAGCTGCGCTGGGTGGGTCACGTCTCCAGAATGGAGGACCATCGCCTTCCCAAGATCGTGTTATATGGCGAGCTCTCCACTGGCCACCGTGACAGAGGTGCACCAAAGAAAAGGTACAAGGACTGCCTAAAGAAATCTCTTGGTGCCTGCCACATTGACCACCATCAGTGGGCTGATCTCGCCTCAAACCGTGCATCTTGGCGCCTCACAGTTTGGCGGGCAGCAACCTGCTTTGAAGAAGACCGCAGAGCCCACCTCACTGACAAAAGACAAAGGAGGAAAAACCCAACCAACTAATTTTCCCCTGCAACCGCTGCAACCGTGTCTGCCTGTCCCGCATCGGACTTGTCAGCCACAATCGAGCCTGCAGCTGACGTGGACATTTACCCCCTCCATAAATCTTCGTTCGCGAAGCCAAGCCAAAGAATATGGGTAGGACTGACACACTGAATGGTAGGTATCTAGGGAGTGCTGCAGAGTAGAGGGATCAGGGAGAACAGGTGCGTAGCATCACAGGTAGTTTAAGTTGATGAAACAGTGTTCTCCGATCCTTGATGCAAACATACAACCAGATATAACATACATAGAGACATGCAGTACATAAGCAGGGCAAATATACACATATAATATTTCTCCATAAATAGTAGAGACTTGGATGGTTATCGTGAGCAGTTCATTTAGTCATTTAGAATTTTCACTGCCTGTGGGAAGAAGCTATTTCTCAGCCTGTAGGTACTGGCTCTGATCAGAATCAGAATTAATTGTCATGAGCAAGTCATGAAATTCTCTGTTTTGTGACAGCATTATAGTGGAAACATTCATATTATAACCATTTATTAATACTATTATTAAAAAAAATTAAATAATAGTGCACGAAAAGTAAGGCAGTACCTTTGGTTCATTGATATTCAGGAATCTGATGACATAGCGGAAAAAGTTGTCCTTGTGCTGTTGAGTGCTCGTCTTTAGGCTCCTGTACCTTTTTTTTTCAATGATAGCAGAGTAAAGGGGGAATGTCCTATGTGGCGGTAGCCTTTGAGGATAGAGGCTGTTTTTTTAAGACACCGCCTTAATGTACATGCCCTCCGTGGATTGAAGTCTGGTGCCTGTGATGTCATAGGCTGATTAAAAAACCCTCTGGAATTTATTCTTGTCCTGAGAGTTGGTGCCTCCATCCCAGGCAGTGATGCAACCAGCCAGAATGCTCTCTACCTGTAGAACTCTTCGGTGACACACTGAATCTCCTCAGTCCTTCACAAAGTATAGCTGCTGGTTAGCCTTCTTTGTGATTGCATCAACATGGAGGTTCCAGGAGGTTCCAGGATCCTTGGAGATGTTGACACCAGGAATTTGAAGTTCTTGACCCTCTCCTTTACTGAGCCCTCGATGAAGACTGGGCCTTGTTCCCTGATTTCCTCCTGAAGTCCAAAATCATCTCCCTGGTTTTGCTGACATTGAACACAAGTTTGTTGTCTTTATATCATTCATCGAGCTGATTTATCTCCCTCCTGTATGCTTCCTCATTTCTGTCTGTGATTCTGCCAACAACTGTGGTGTCATCGGCAAACTTGTATATAGCATTAGAATTGTGTCTGGCCACACAGTCATGGGTGAATAATGAGTAGACCACTGGGATAAGCACGAATCCTTGGAGTGCGTCTGTGCTGATAATCAGTGAAGAAGATGTGTTGCTTCCAATTCGTACCGACTGTGGATTTCTGATGAGGAAGTCAAGGATCCAGTTGCAGAGTGAAGTACAGAGGCCTAGAGTTTGTAGCTTCTTGACCAGCATTGAGGGAATAATGGTGTTGAAGGCCAAGATGAAGTTGATGAAGAGCAGCCATATGTATAAATTGCTGTTTTTGAGGTGATCCAGAGCTTAATAGAGAGCCAACGATACTACATCTGATGTGGAGCAGTTGTGACGATAGGTGAATTTTAGTGGGTCCCAATGGGAGTAGCTGAAAGATGCTATGTGGGGACCTCAACAAATGTTCATGCCCTCTTCAGATAATGTAGATCACACCGAAAATCTGGTGTGGGGGGTGGGGGTGGAGGTGGAGAGAGACCCTTGTGATCCTCTCTGCCACTCTTATGTTCCTGTAGATTGACTCCGATCCACTTTCCTACCACAACTGTGCCACACTATGATGCAGCCTGACTATAGAGCTCCTATAGAAGGTTAACATGATGGTGGCCAGTAGCCTTGGCTGGTTCAGTCTTCTTAAGAAGTATTTTGCTATTGCACCTACCTGTCATGTGAGGAGATGTTGTGTGTCCAGGATAGGTCACTTGGACTCCGAGGAACTTGGTCCACTCTCTTCACTATTGAGATATGAATGTGTAGTGGAGGGTGGTCATCCCTGGTTCTCCTGAAGTCCATGATCATCTCCTTTATCCTGTCTACATTGAGACTCGGGTTGTTATTCTCGCACCGTGTCTCAAGATTTTCCATCTGTTCTCTGTGGTGCAACTTGCTGTTTTTGCTGACAAGGTCAACTGCTGTTGTGTCATCTGCAAACTTGACTCTGTTGGAGCCGTATCTGACATTGCAATAGTGGGTCACTCGTGTGAACAGGTGCCTGCTGGGAACGTGGCCCTGAGGTGCACCAGTGGTCAGTGTGGCAGTGCTTGACATTCTGCCACCAACTCAGACTGTTAACTGGATTCTAAAGTCCAGAATCCAGTTATAGAGATGGCTGTTGAGTCCCAGTGAGGACATCTCCACCAGCCTCTGGGGAATGATCGCATTAAATGCTGAGCTGAAGTCGATGAAGAGTAGCCTGGAATATGAGGTGGGTCAGGACTGACTAGAGGGACAAGGCCATAGCACCATTGGTGGAAAGTTTTTTTTTGTAGGTGAATTGAATGGGTCCAGTGTTTCTGGGAGGCGTGCTTTAATGCATTCTATCAACAGACGCTCAAGGCATTTCATAATGATGGAGATCAGTGCCGCGGGGCAATAGTCATTGAGGCCTATTACTGTTGCCCTCTTTGGTACCGGGATGATGGTGGTTGTCTTGAAACCCATGGGGATGATGGACTGCTGCAGTGAGGTGTTGAAGATGTCGGTAAAGACTTCTGTCAGTTGGTTTGTGCAGTCCTTCAATACAGGTATGTTGTCTGGTCCTGCTGCCTTGTATGGGTTCACCTTGGATAGGGGCCACCTGTTCTTCTCATTGAACCGTGCATAAAAGATATTCATTTTGTCCGGAAGGTGGAGTTATTGTCTTTAACTTGCAAGGTTTCCTTGTGATCTGTTACAGCCTTTTTAAAAAAAAACTTTATTTAGTATTTTTTTCAATAAGAATAAACAGACTTTTACAGAATAAATAATCTAATAATAATATAAAACAATAAAACAAACCCACTCCCTCCCCCCTCCCACAATGGATCCCTCAAGGGAAGCATTAAAAATAAACAAAAACATTCTGTAATTTACAATATTACTAAATTCATATTCTTCATATAAGGAGTCCACATCTTAACAAAAAAAAACATAATTATTAGGTAAATTATGTTATTTTCTCCATATAAATACATGACTTCAACTCATTATGCCATCGAATTACACTTAACTCCACTTCATCTTTCCAAGACAGAAATACATTTACAAGCAACTGTCAATGTTAGATGAATACACACTGTCTGAAACTTATTGAACCCCAAGTCCACTAACGGAATGAAATAGCCTAACAAACATTTTTTTGGATCTAAAGGAAATCGAATTTTAAACAAATTTTAAAGAAAATTCCTAATTTTAAACCAGAAAGGTTGAACTTTATCACAAAACCAAACAGAATGTAGACATGTTCCAACACATAATCCACACCTAAAACACAGATCTGAATGACTAAATCCATATTTTTTCAATTTTTCAGGGGTTAAATATAACTGATGCAAAAAATTAACCATAATATATCTTGCATTAATTAATTTAGTCAACCCATCATAACACATATTTTCCCAATCCACCTGACTAATCTCACAACATAAATCATGCTCCCATTTAATCCTAGATGTATCTAAATTTTTTTAACCATAGTATCTTGTAATAATGCATACATCTCTGATATAAAACCCTTATCTGAAAAATATGAAACCGTAAATTCAAATTTAGTTAACAGAAATTTTCATTTCACTTCCAAAATTATCTTTCACTAACACCCTAATTTGGTAATAAACAAACAGAGAATTCTCTAAAATCCCAAATTTCTCTTTAAAGTGATTAAATGATAAAAATTGACCTTCTTCAAAACAATCCTGCAATATTTTTATTCCTTTCATCCACCAATCTTCTAAAACTATTATTCAATGAAAAAGGAATCAATTAATTTTGATCCTATTAATAAATTCCTTTTAGTCCATATTTCTAATAAATGTTTCAAAGTTGGCACATTATATTTCTGTAATAAAACAGTATTCCATTTAAATACAAACTGATGAGGGCAAGATTGCAATATCGCAGCCAATTCCACCCTAGCCCAACTAGGAGGATTCAAAACATCTAACATATGATTAGTAAATCTTAATTGAGCTTCTTCATAATAATTTAAAAAATTAGGTAATTGCAAATCTCCCAAAGCATGCTGCCAGGTCAATTTATGCATTGCTACTCTTGCTAATTTTCCTTTCCATAAAAATTCTCGAACTACTTTATTTCAATCTTGAAAAAAGGATTTCAGAAGAGAACAAGGAATTGATGGAAACAAATACTGAATTCGCGGAAAAATTTTCATCTTTATACAATTTACTCGACCTATTAAAGTTAAAGGCAAATCTTTCCATTTAGTCAAATCCACTTTAATCTTTCTCATTAATGGTACATAATTTAAATTATACAATGATTGAAAATTTACATCAATCATTATCCTTAAGTACTTAATTTTATCAGTCCATAGAAAGTTACTAATTTGTCTACATTGATCATAATTTCCTTCAGAAATTGGCAGTATTTCACTTATCCCAATTCACTTTATATCCAGATAATTTACCATATAATACTAAACAATTTTGCAAATAAATTAAAGATTGATCAGGATTAGTTAAATATATCAAAACATCATCAGCAAATAAATTAATCTTATATTCATCCTGTCCAATCCTTATACCTGTAATATTCTCATTCTGCCAGATAGCATGAGCTAACGGTTCAATGACTAATCCAAATAGGGCTGGCGACAAAGGACAACCTTGATGAGTTGAACGCATTAATTTAAAAAAGGAAGAAGTTTGCCCATTTGTCGCCACCCTTGCTACAGCATTATTATATAGTGCCTTCACCCAACCAATAAATAAGGGTCCAAATTTTTATTTTTCCAAAACTTTAAATAAAAATTCCATTCAACCCTATCAAAAGCTTTTTCATCATCTAATAATGCTATCATTGGTAGGTTGGGTTGCTGACGTGAAATGTTGATCAATGAAACCACTCTTAAGAATATTATCCGAATAAAACCAACCTGGTCAGAATCTTCTGATTGTGGTAAATACTTTGCTAATCTATTTGCTAATAATTTTGCTATTATTTTATAATCCACATTTAATAAAGAAATTGGTTGATAAGAAGAAACCTTCAAAGGAACTCTGTCTTTTTTTGATATAACTGTTATTATTGCACTCAAACCCGAGTCTGGTAAAGCTTGTTCCTGAGTTACCTGATTTAAGAACATCCATGAATGCAGCGGACAGATCATCATAAAAAAACTTTATAAAATCCAGCAGTTAACCCATCATCTCCTGGTGACTTCCCATTAGACATTTGTTGACTAACATCCTTTATTTCTAAATCCGTAAAAGGAGAATCCAACTTTCTCACATCCTCCTCCTTCAAAATCTCCTGGTGACTTCCCATTAGACATTTGTTGACTAACATCCTTTATTTCTAAATCCGTAAAAGGAGAATCCAACTTTCTCACATCCTCCTCCTTCAAAATTGGTAAATTTAACTCTGACAAGAGCGCTTCAGTGGAACCGTCATCTCGCACTCCCTCAGAAGCATATAATTTCTGGTAAAATGACAAAAATTGGTCATTAATTTCCTGAGGTTTAAAAGTAACTGAATTGTCCTTCCTCACAGTACTAATAATCCTTGAAGCTTGTTCAGTTTTCAATTGCCATGCCAAAACTTTATGTGCTCTGTCCCCTAACTTAGATCTTTGAATCAAATGTTCAAATTGGTCAGTTTGCAATATATTATATTTTAGCTTCAATTTTGTCAAAAAAGCCTTATAATCTTCTGTAGAATTCCTCTGGAATTCCTTTTCCAACTCTGCTATTTGTTTTTCCAACAACTGAGACTCTACCAGAAATTTCTTCTTTTCCTTTGATGCATAACTAATGATTTGACCACGTAAAAATGTTTTTAAATCATCCCATACAATAAAATTACTCCTGACTGTATTCTTATTGAAATCTAAATAGATAGCAATTTGATCCGTAATAAATTTTACAAATTCCGTTTTTTTCAATAACATTGCATTGAACCTCCAGTGAAAAATTGATTGAATAACTTCTGGCCCCACACAAGAAATAAATAGAAAAGAATGGTCAGAAATTATCCTACTCTTCTATTTAGCTTGAGTGAAATGTGCTTGCAAATGTGCTGATGCTTAAAAAAAAATCAATCCTAGAAAATTAATCATGATGTGAAGAATAAAATGAAAAATCTTTCTCAGTAGGATTTAATCTTCTCCAAACCTCTATCAAATTCAGATCTTTCATCAAGGAAACCAATTGAACTGCTGCTTTCGATTTTTTTCACAACTTTCAGAAATTTATCCAATAATGGGTCTAACACATAATTGAAGTCTCCCTCAATCAAAATATTCTTAGCTTGACTTAAAGTTAAGAAAGGTTCAGACACAAACTGTTCATCATCAACATTAGGTGCATCACATTCAATAAAAACCATGTCTCAGCAAACAATTTACAATTAATCATTAAAATACGACCAACTGATTCCGACAAAGAAATAAGTTCAAATGGTATTTTCTTATGAATCAAAATTGCCACTCCTCTTGCTTTTGATTTAAAGGAAGATGAAAATCCATGTCCAACCCAGTCCCTCTTCAATCTCAAATGTTCTTTTTCGATTAAATGAGTCTTCTGCAAAAAAACAATATCAACTTTCATCTTTTTTTATATAAGCTAAAACACGTTTTCTCTTAATTGGATTATTTAAACCCTGAACATTAAACGTTGCAGTTTATATTAGATATTTTTATCAAAGTAAAACTCAAACAACAAAAAAAATCCCCCCCTTAACTTTCTATCCTTTCTACTAACTCAAAAAAATCCTTAAAACTCCCCTTAAAAGCCCCCTTTCTTTCTATCCCTTCTAATAATTCAGGAAAAAATAATCTTAAAGCTTCCCTTGATAAATAATCACTAAACAAAACAGTTCCCAACCCCCCCCCTAACAAAATTAAATGTATTCAAATAAAAAAATATTTTTGTATAAAGCACTACAAAGTAGTAACTCCCCATTTAACTGGATGTGGACAGTAATAAATCCCCCCCCCCCCCACAGGTGGCAGACAACTTCGGAAAGCTTCAGCGACCTCCCTTCCCCCCATTCAGACTCATAAAATGATAAGTTTAAATCAGATCACAGCCCCATTGATTTTAATCCCAAAACTTGCTCCAGATCATCAATATCAATCAAGCTCTTTGACAGATTTCCATTCCCGTTTCCATTCTTCTTATCAGTTATCTTCCTCTTAGATGAAGAGTGTCTTTCAACAGCCCTATTGGGCAGAGAATTAGCAAAGATTAAAGCATCATAATCATTCTCAAAAAATTGTGATTGTAAATTACTATAAAAAATTTTCAATACTGCAGGATATCTAAAAGAAAATTTATAACTCTTTCCCCAAAGCACCTCTTTAGCAGAGTGAAACTCTTTACGACTTCTAATAATTTCTTGACTCCGATCTGGATAGAAAAAAACCTTATTTCCCTGTACCATCAACGGGGATTGATATCTACGTGCATTCTGGACTGCTACTCTCAAAATAGTTTCTCTATCTTGATATTTTAGACAGTGAATCAAAACAACTCATGGTGGTTGACCTGAATATGGTTTACTCCTTAAAGCCCTATGAGCCCTATCCAACTCCAAACCTTCTGGAAAAAGCTCCAATCCCAATGCCTCAGGAATCCATTTAAATTTTTTTAAAATTGGCTCTGAACCCTCAATTCCTTCAGGAATTCCCACTATTTTAACATTATTTTGACGACTTTGATTTTCCAGAGAGTCTATCTTCTTCGATAAATCTTTCTTCTGAATCTCCCATCCAACGAAAGAATCTTCCACTTTCTCTATTTTCTGTTTATTACATTCCACTTTATCCTTACAAATTTGAAAGGCACCCTCCATTTACTTAAAATTATCTTGAACTGCGTCCACCAAATTCAAACATTTATTGACACCACCTTTAACAGCAAAAATATTCTTTTTAAGAGAAGAAACTTCTTCAGAAATATTATTCATTTTTTCAGTTATATTCATAAATCCATGTTCCATCTGAGTAGATATTTGTGTTGACATATTTCCCATTTGATGTGCCATTGATTCCAAAATGGTAAAAGCAGCTTCAAAGTTAGTGTCCTCTCCTTGAAGCCTACCTTGTTTCTCTTCAACAACAATCAACGATTCTTCTTCCAATTCTTTTAATTCAGCCTTCGATTTCACCTTGCTTCTGGTCTGGACCACTACAGGTCCAGACCCAGCCTGTTCAGGATGCCGTTGACCCTCACCAACAGCCCAGACCTTATCCAGTAACTCCTGGACCCGGGACGCACCTGCATGCCTGGCAACACAGAGGTCCGCGCAAACACATCTTCCGACATGCTGCCTCGAACCTCCGCGCCGCCGGGACTCGCAGCAGTGCCGCGCGTTGGGTTCACTTCTTCTGAACTTTTAAAGTGAAGTGTCTTCTGAATCTGTGTCTTCGATTTCTTTGTATTAGCTGCCATTACAGTCTTTAAACATTCAGATAACTTCAAAACAAACTTTTAAGACTCTTCCCAAGTATTTAAATTCAGGTATTTTTTTAGTCCAACTGGGGGAATATGGAATTACACTTCTTCCTTCGCCATCAGGCCAGGTCCCTGATCTGTTACAGTCTTGATCCCTTCCCAAATGCACCTGGTGCCACTGGTGTCTGTGGATCTTCTGTGTTTACCCAACATTGACTTCCGGATTGCACAGGAGAGTTCAACCCTAGCTGATCTTGGTGCATTTGATTCCTGTTCTGAACGCAGGATCACAAGTTTTGAGAAGTACTTGGACCTCTGCATCTAACCATGGTTTCTGGTTAGTCCTGTTGTAAAGCATTTGATCTCAGTGATATTCTCAATGCACTTGCTGATGTTGCAGTTACTAAGTTCGTGTATTCCTATTTGCTTACAAGACCATTAGAGGTGTCTGCCTCTCTTGAACAACTCTTGTGTTTGGTTTCAAAGCACACCTGTAATGCTGGCTTTTGGCACATTGACCCTCAGCAGTTCGTGTCATAATTGTATGTTTGTGATGCTCCATTTGGATATTGTGCTCAGTTTTGGTCACCGTGCTGTAAAAGAGATGTTGTCTAGCTGGAGAGGGTGTAGATAAGATTTATGAGGATGTTGTCAGGGCTTGGGGTCCTGAGCTATAGGGAGAGGTTGAGCGTGCTTGGGCTTTATTCCTTGGAGCACAGGAGGATGAAGGGTAATCTTAGAGAGATGTACAAAATCATGAGAGGAGTAGGGGAATCAGTAATCAGAGGACATCGGCGAGAGAGTTGGCAGGATCCTGGGAGGTAACTTTTTTTAATAGTGTATGGTAGTTAAATGGAATGGGTGCCAGAGGAGGTGGTTGAGGCAGGTACCATTGTGATGTTTGGGGGAAAAAAAATTGGACAGATGCATGAATAGGATGGATTTTGAGGGAGATGGGCCAAATGTAGAAAGGTGGAATTCTTGAGGATGGGACATTTTTGTCGACGTGGTCAAGTTGGGATGATGGGCCTATTTCCACACCTTGTGACTCAAATTATAAAACTAAATTAAGGCATACAGCACAGAAACAGGCCCTTTCGGTCCACCAGCTCAGGGAGCCCAATTACCCAATTGATGTACAAATACCGGTACATTTCGAACAGTGCACGGAAACAGGAGCACCCGGAGGAAACCCATGCAGGCACGGGGAGAACGTACAAACTGCTTACAGACAGCATGGGATTTGAACCCAAATCCCGATTGTTGGCTCTGTGACAGCATTGCGCTAACCACTACATTAAGCCTGGCATTGTTGAAAATTCAATTTATTTTAGCTCTAATGTTTGAATTTTTGCATTCTTTTAAAAACTTCAAATCTTGAATAAATGCTTATTATTCATGACTTAAGTATATTGATCGAATACGAGGACTGACAAATCAGGTCTCATTTAAGGCCTTAGACATACACAGGTCAAAATTGAGCAGATGTCGATAAAATAAAAAATAACCCTTTTCTGGCTCTATTCAATTAAACCATCAATGTGTCATTAGAAATAAATTCTGCCTCATCACTCATCAGACTGACCCCTTGTGACATGAGGCAACAAGGTCTGTCTTGCCCATACCAGAAGGAAAATTTCCAATAGCTTTTCTTTAAAATAAAAGAATGGAAGATAAATTGTGCTGTTCCTTTTCCAGAGGGATCATTCCAATTTCATGAAGGACTGAGTGACTTGTAACTTTTTTTTACAAGAGTAAATGTTTTAACACAATATTTACAGCATCAAAGTAAATTTATGATGACGTATATTATAATACTGAACATATAATTCATGCCATAAATTCTGTATCAGATGCCATTGCCTTAAAGGGCAAAAACTTTCAACAATATCACATGTTGTTAACTTGCCTTGCTGGAATCTGTGGCTTTTGGTACCTGTTGCCTTCCATCTTTTAACATTCAGGTTTTACAGATTTGTTTAAGAGGTGATGTTGCATATGAATATATTGAGAGAGAGGGGAAACAAATTTCTGGATGCTACGTTCTGCTGGCACATTTTCACTAAAATGCAGTCTCTGTTTATCTGTGTACCAAGTAAAAATCACACAATCCTGGAGAAACTCAGCAGGTCAAACAGTGTCCTTTTTTTTAAACAAAGGTAAAAATATATAACTGATGTTACAGGTTTGAGCCCTTCATCAAGGTATGGAAAAATGTTGACAGGCTTCCAAGCAAAAGAGTAAGTGGGGGGTGTGGTTGCAAATGCAGGAGGTAATAGGTGGAGAAGCGAGGAAGGGTATAGCAGTGATCAAGGGAAGGAGGGATGACTACTTGTGTACCAAATTGGATTGGGTCTTTTGCATGACACGTTTAACACCTTCCTTGTTGAACTGGAAAGCAGAGTGATCACCGGAAAAAGTCCAGCTCAACTCTTGCTTTCCTTTTGTTTCAAGGAGAGCAGTTGGGAATATCAGTGTACTTTTCATTGTCAAATGTTTGGAGCCTTAGTGGGATTCGCGTGTCATCTTTATTTGAGATGTCTCCTTTTGCCTCATTCAGACTTTCACCTTTGTAGGGTATAATGTTGGATAAAGATTCAACCAGTAATTCCACATTCTGCAATTCTGTTGAAGCATCCAAGATACTTTAATATGATCTGTACTCCAATTAGATTAGAGAAATCACTGGATTCCAATTTGTTGAGTGTGATATTGACTTGAGAGAGTGACTTTCGTCTTTGTTTTGCATGAGTAAATGGTCATATTTATGGAGAGTAAAGGTTCCTTTTTATTGTGTAATAATACATAAAAAAGTAATATGCATGGTATACATTTGGCTGCTGTAAGGCAAAGAGTCATCAAGAACATTTCCCGGAGTCTCTAAGAACAAGAGAAAGAGTCGCTTCAGAGGCCCTGAAAGTCCTTGGATCGCTCCTGCACCCTCTGCAGCTGCACAGACTTCTGTTCAAACTATTGGCAACCTGAGCACTAGGTCCAAACCTCTGACACGGTCAGGAAGCCTTCATAGCCTGAGGCCCTTTGGGAGCCCATCTTGCCTTCACCACTCACTCGGATCCTGGTGCTATATGTCCTGTTGTTGCAAATTAATCTTGTGTGGTAAATGGTGAATGATGTTGTTATTCTGGGAATTCAAAAAAATAGTTAAAAAAAAACTGCTTCAATATTCACAAGTGAAAAGGACCTTGATCAGGGTGAGGTCGGAATAGAACAGGCTTGTGTGCTGGACAATATTAAGATTAAGGAAGAGGAAGTGTTGGATCTTCTTAAAACATTAAGATTGATAGGTTCCTGGGGCTGGATGCGATCTACCCCAGTTTCTCAGGGAAGAGATAGCTGGGGCAATGGCTATGATCTTTGAGTCCTCTTTGGCCACAGGGGAGGTGCCGGAGGATTGGAGAATGGCAAATATG
This sequence comes from Narcine bancroftii, assembly GCF_036971445.1. Classification (NCBI taxonomy): domain Eukaryota; kingdom Metazoa; phylum Chordata; class Chondrichthyes; order Torpediniformes; family Narcinidae; genus Narcine; species Narcine bancroftii. The sequence goes on along the minus strand of NC_091473.1, from coordinate 122,959,868 downwards.
GGTCACTTGTTTAAAAAAGGTAATAGGTTGAATTCTGGGAATTATAGATCAGTGAGAATTAACGTCAGTGATGTGTAAACTTTTGGGGAGGATTCTTAAGGATAGGATCTATGAGCATTTGGAGAAGTCCAGTCTACTCAGCATGGCTTTGTGAAGGGAATGTCATTCCTCACGAGCCTAACTGAGTTCTTTTAAGGCAGTAACAAAAGAAACTGATGAGGGTCGAGCGGTCGATGTAGTGTAGAAGTATTTTAGTAAGGCATTTGACAAGATCCCCCATGAGAGACTCGTTCAGAAAATCATGAAGCATGGAATCCATGGAACCTTGGCTAGGCAGATTTTTTTTTAAAATTGGTTTGCAGGTAAAAAGCAGAGTAGTAGTAGATGAAAATATACAGAAGGATGGGTCAGTAAGTTTGTGGATGAAGGTTGGGGGAGGTGTGGATGGTGTTGAAGATTGCCGTAGGTTACAAAAGGATATAGACAGGGTACAGAGTTGGGTGGGAAAGTAGCAAATGGAGTCCAATCCAGATAAGTGTGAGGTGATACATTTTGGAAGGACAAACAAGAAGGCTGAGTACAGGGTTAATGGTCGGTTACTTTAGAGTGTGGATGAACAGAGGGACTCTGCGGTCCAAATCCATACATCTGTCAAGGTTGCCGCACAGGTTGATAGGATAGTTAAGCAGGCCTATGGATGTTTGGCTTCATTAATAGGGGGATTGAGTTCTAGAGTTGAGAAGTCATACAGCAACTCTACAAATCTCTGGTGAGACCACATTTGAAATATTGTGTTCAGTTCTGGTCACTTCATTATAGAAAGGATGCGGAAGCTATGGAAAAGGTGCAGAGGAGATTTACCAGGATGTTGCCTGGATTGGGAAATAAATCTCATGAGGCAAGATGAGCAGAGCTAGGACTTTTCACTTTGGGAAAAGGATGAGAGGAGACTTAATATGGGTCTGCAAGATTTAGAGAGGCTTAGATTAGATAGGGCCTTTTTTCCAGGGCAGGAATGGCAAACACCAGAGGACACCTGTACAAATTGAAGGAATGGAAGTTTTTTTTTACACTGAGAGTTGTGGGTGCCTGAAATGTCTTGCCAGGGATGGTGATGGAGGTTGAAAGATTAGGGGCACTGCAAAAGTCTCTTAGGCACTTATAACCATATAACCATTTACGGAGCGGAAACAGGCCATGTTGGCCTTTCGAGTCCGCACCGGTTCACTGATTTGTAAAAAGTTCACCAGGCTTTGGTGCTTTCCTCTGCGTTTGAAATGCCTTTCTTGCTTAGATCAGAGTCGTCTCTAACAAGTGCACATTCAGGTAATAATCTGCTATTGTCAACAGTTCAATGCAAAACTGAATTACTCTTCTGTTGAAATTCTTCAGATAGAGACTTCTTTTAAGGACATGAGCAAGTTCTGTATTCTTAAATGGTTACTTGTATGAAAAAGTCAAGGGTTATGAGGCAGAAAGTGTTTAGTACATTTTTTTTGGAAGGAATATATGGAAGGCACAACATCAAGGGCTGAAGTGCCTGTACTGTGCTGTAGTGTTCTCTGTTCTGTATACATGATCTATAACTGTGATTGTAAGGGGTATGGCATGGTAGATGTTGAAATGATTTAATAGCGGGAGGGAGGTCAAGATTGAGTATTCTCTGTTCTGTGTATATGTTCTATAACTGATTGTAAGAGGTATGGCAGGGTAGATGTTGAAATTATTTAATGGGGGAGGGGGTCAGGATTGAAGGGACATAAGGGTTAGTCTTTTAAAATGAAGGTGTGAAGAAATAACTTTTCAGAGAGGATGATAAATCTCTAGAATTCTCTATGTCAGAGGGTTTTGGAGGTTGGATTAATCAGAATATTTAAAGTGGAGGTAGATACATTTTTGAAAAATTGGGGTATAGAGCATTCCAGAATTAAGTGGAAGACCAGCTATGATTATATTGAATGGCAGGACAGACTTGGGGTACCATACGACCCATTCCTACTTTTTTGTGGGCTTGTTAATTATCAGGAGAAAGAAGAGGAGTGGGCTTGTACAGAATAGTATGTGCATAAAATTTTAAATTGTGATTGATTATCAAGCTATCTGCTTCTGTTGCCATTCTTCATAAGGAGGGAATGAGGAAGTTGTTCTTATTAGCCCTTTTCACACTTGCAAGTGATCCCAGGAATTAACTAGCAATTGGTCTTTAAAGTTTCTAGTGTGAAAGCAAAATCAGCTCAATGCTGTTGTAAGATGATGTCATCGATGATGGCCTCGACCTCTAGTACAATTCCTAGTGTCTTGAGACGCTGGCGTTGCAATCAGGTAAATGTGAAACGGGTAATTGCATTGTGGGATTGAAATGACCCAACTTTTTGTGTAAGTGTGGGAACTTGAAGGAAGAAAAGATTAAAATGAAGGTATAAACTTTGCCGTGGAAAAGTTGCAACAGGAGAGAGAGAGGAAGTAAATGACAATAGCAGACAATTTTTAAACATCATGGGAAAATTTATAGCGCACAATTTATAAGACCGAGGGGGAAAACACAATGGTGGATCTGATCGCCATCGCTTTTTCCCATCGTATTTACAAATTGTATGCAATAGTGCTACCAACTTTCCCATGCTAAATAAATTGTGCACTAAAGCGCTATCACTTTCCTATGTTATATAAGTTGAGCACTATAGCGCTACCAACTTTCCCAGCCTATTTAAAAATTGTCTGCACTTTCCCACGGTTCCTTATAAAGGTTTATATAGGTTGGCACAACAACTACAGGAGCTGAAGGGCTCATACTGTGCTGTACATAAAGATTAATTATGTTATAATTAGGCATGGTTTATTTTGTTCAAATATTGATCAGGATTTAGGCAGGTCCACCATCACTCAATACATCTACCGGTCGAAGGTAGAATAGTTCTAATCCTGGGGATGGCTCCTTACAAGTGTGAAAGCATTCAGTGTCCCAGTTAGGAGTGGTCAAGTGTGAAAACCCAAACCCTCATTCCTATCCCAGGACACTGAATGACCAATTTAGTGGGATGCAAGTGTGAAAGGGGCTATTGATTTTTGTTTTAAGTTAACATCCAGCTTCTTGCCACATTAACAATTTTCTAATTGTAACCTGTAAATTTGTATCATTTCAATTTCTGTTCCAGTATATTGTGTAGCTGTATCAACCATTGCTTAGTGAAATTAATCCACTGTGGCGTGTCTCGAGGTTATAGGCTGGGAAAGAAGACACAAATAACAAGGAGTACAGTTGTCACTGACTTAGGGAACTGGCTGATCTTTTATATTGTCAGGCTGCCATGTGACCAGTGGGCGTGACCCATGTTCCTTCTGGCTCTGATTGATGTTCTCATGCCCCACCGTCGGTGATTGGCTGGATTGAACCATTCTGCTGCACCGTCGTTGGTGGCCTGGGTGCTGATTGGCCCTTTCGTGATCTGTCACCAGTGATTGGCTGGCTGAGTCTGTTTTTGCAGTGGCCTATGGGAACAGGGCGCTGATGCCTCGTGTAGCCCGCTCAATTGCCGTGTTCAAACCGTGTCTTCTGTGCTGGCCCACGGCGACGGCTGTACGCTGTTACACCACAACTATTTTGCTGCTTTAAATTAAATACTATAAAGTTGAGGGAATTGGTTCTTGTTGGGTTGTAACTTTATGGTAGATTAGTGATTTGAAAAATTGAGTATAATTTATATTTGGAGCATATCCATTGAAAAGAAACGTTCCTGATTGTGATTTAAAAAAAATTTAATCAGTTGAAGATCCAAGTTATGCTCAGATTTTTTTTTCTTTTCTCTCATTCTCTTGAATTTACTTGTATATAATTTTTGACCTATTTTCTTTTTTTTAACTTTTGCTGTACTTTTATGAATTGCTGCTGTCAATTTATTCTGCGTGGTGAATTATATACTTGGCAACATATTAAAATTGTTTTATCCTAAAGTCGTGGAACTAGTGTTTCATTCGTGTGATGTGGGATCAATGAACCTTGGATCTGAAAAGCACATAAAAATTTAACAGTTCATTTATTTCTATGCCATTTTGCATTGACTCTTGAAAAAAGTTCATTCCAGTTGTACAACTATTCAACCACAAATTAAATGTCACCTTTATTGGGAAGTAAAGTTAATGATGCCAATGTACTAATAATCCTATAGGTGTATGCAAATTACCCTGACCAGAGAGTTTTTTCAAGCAAGCAAGCTTACACTGCTGAGAATATTTTAATATATTTAGTTTATCGATATTTAATGAGATGCATAGTTAATCATGGTAAGAAATAAGCATTTAATTACGATATCTTTGGTGCTTTCAGAGATAAATATTCCCACGCCATTTTCAGGATGTATTATGTTCCAGTTTCTTCTTGGCTTGCAGAGACTTCTTTAATTTGAACCTGTGCAAATGCTGAAGAAATTTGTTTCACTTGGTTTTATCTGCATTTTTGTACTATTACAGTCGAGTTCTTAAGAGAAAATACACGAACTGCTAGAGTACATGCAAATTAAGCACCATTCAGTTGGATGATGGTATCAAGGTAGAAGCGTTTATAACTGATAGGTCATAAGGTAGAAGCGTTTATAACTGATAGGTCATAGAGTGAAAAATGCTAGAAGAACTCAATGATTTAGACAGCATCTCTGGAGGCAGAGGGATAGTTGATGTTTTGGGTTGAGATTTGGAATCAGGACACCCATTGATTTTTTTGCTCCACATTCCAGCATCTGGAGTCTCTTGTGTCTTCAATCGATACATCCTGTTTCTGCAAGTTTGGTGAAACTGCTGTGGTAATAACTGCATTTATGTTATCACAGTAGTGTACGATAACATCTACTATCTGTAATTTAACATTTCACATTTAGTTTAAAAACTTGTTAAAGTCTTGTGGTCATTTTTAACCAGACACTATCTGTAAATTGTCTAAAAACCTGAAATATTAACTTGAAGAAATCCAAAAAAACTGCAGACTGTACAAACAATATAATCCCTCAAATAAAATTTAGCTTTCATCTCAACAATCTCGACATTTAAAACAGGTTTCACAACACAATTTTCGTCAAGGTATTAATGTTTGCCAACATTATTTTATCTCTTTGGTGCCAAATACACTAAAATTGGAGAATGGCATTGGTTCATGCATCCAGGAAAAGTGCAATTAGATGTTGCCACACCATTTAATAAAAAACAGCACATTAACATAATAGCCACTTATGACAGAGGCTGTTGTTCATTGATTACAGCTCACTGTTTAACATCATCACACCAGCAAACCTTAGAATTAAACAGAGGGATCTGTGACTCTGCTCATCTCCAGCAGATTCCAATCAGAGCAGATTGGGGACATTACCACTTCGTTGCTGACCACTAACACTGGCATCTCAAGACTTTGTGCTTTGTCCTCTACTTTATTCCCTATGCATGCATGACTGCATTGCCAAGTTCAGCTCAAACACAATCTATGCATTTGTTCATGACACTACTGTTGGCTGAATAATGTGAAGTGATGAGCCAGAATACGGGATGGAGGATGTGAATGTTGAGTGATGTTATGCCAACAATCTTGCTCTTAGTATGACCAAAGAACTTGTGTGAATTCTAAGAGGGAGAAACCAAGTGACCACACACCTACCTTCATTGATAAAATGGAGGTGGAGAGTGCTAGTGCCTTCAAGTTCCTGGAGATTTTGTATTAAATTTTTAAAATTAGTCATACAGCATGGTAACAGGCCATTTCAGCCCATGAGTCCATGCCGCCCACTTTACACCCAATTAACCTACACCCCGGGTATGTTTCAAACCATGGGAGGAAATTGGAGCCCCCAGAGAAAACCCACGGGGAGATCGTACAAATTCCTTACAGACAGTATGGGATTTGAATCCTGGCCCTGATTGCTGGTGCTCTAAAGGCATTGCACTAACTGCTACGCCAACCATGGAGGACAAGTCCTGGAGCCAGCACGTTGAGGCAACTGTGAAGAAGGCGCACCACTGCCTTTACTTACTACGTAGTCTGAGGAAATTTGGCACGTAATCTAATACTCTGTCAAACCACTACAGAGGCACTGTGAAAAGTCCTGGTTTGGAAGTTCAAGTGCCCAGAAACATTAAAGGCTGCAGAAATGAGGAAACACAGCTAAGTACATTAAGCTTTGATCTCCCATCCACTGAAGGCATTTATGTGAGGCAATACCTCAAGAAGGTAGCCAACGTATTAAAGGGCTCCCACCAAATTGGCCACAACCTCTACTCACTGCTATCTTCAGGAAGAAGATGCAGAAGCCTGAAGTCCAGCACCTCTAGGTTCAAGAACAGTTTTTAATCCAACAGCTACTTCGGAACTACTAAAAAGATGAGTCTGTACTATTGAACTACCACTTTTTTCTTGAACCAACTAACCTTGAATATCTATTTATTTATTTATCCTGTATTTATTTATCTCTTTCTGTACTGGATCATTTGTGTGTACTGCTGTAGTTGGTGTATCTTCACATACCTGTTGAGGCTGTTTGGCTGCAGCAAGAAAGAATTTCAGTGCATTATACATGGTACTTGTGTATTTGACCATAACCACATTCTAATTATTAATATTGTTTAACTTTAGACTACTGATATTTTTCATATCGCTTGCAGGGAAGCTAATTTTTGTAATGTTAAACTGTATTTGTGATCCATTTTCATGCTAAAGTAAATGTCTTTCTTTGGGCTCATACCGACTAAATTATGTTCCTTTTGTCCAATGCTTTATTATGTTTGGTGTCTGCAGCTGTGATGCTTAAAAGTATGATGGAGTTTCTTAAGTGCTTTGATGCCTTTAATAAAATCAGTAATTTGTGAGTTCTGAGTGCTGTTTTTTCACAGGTATCAAATGAGTAGCAAGGTTGAAAGGACCATCTGGTTAAGTTGTGCAGTAACCCACAGACCTTGGACAGATTTGCACGATAAAAATAATACAGGACACATGTGCTGTCTAGTAACCCTCTGAGTTATTGAGCAGTTACAGCAGTCACAATTCAGCTCAAATTACATTTTCTTTTTAAAAACTGGCAAAAGCTATGTAATAGTTTATATTTGTCTCTATGCCAATTGACTGCAGGTATGAATCCTGTGAGTATTGTACACCATGCGATTTATATTCATTGGCCCTGATTTGATTTTCAGTAACATCTGTGCAGGTCATCTTAGGCCCAGCAATATACCTTTATTTTAATTGCATTAAACTGGTGAATTTACCATTTGTTTTGGCTCAAAAAAAACTATTCATCTCAATTCACTACACAGAAATTAACTGTCAAGTATAAGAATGAACCACTACTTTACTCTAATAAGTTGACTCATTCTTTGATGTGTCAGCTTGAAAGTTTTTATTTCACTGTTATCTCCAAGTTTGATATTTAAAATGCTTTAGAAAATGTCTTTGCTTATTGGAAACTTTTATCATCATTGTTCAAGTAAAATTGAGCTATTCCTCTAACAACTATTATGTTCAGATAACTATTGTGTTTTCAGACTTGCTCAAAATGACTATTTTAATAAGACCATAAGATATAGGAGCAGAAATAGGCTATTAGGCCCATCGAGTCTGCCCCACCATTCTATCATGAGCTGATCCATGTTCCTACTCAACCTTACTGCCCAGCCTTCTCTCCATAACCTTTGATGCCCTGGCTATTCAAGAACCTGTCAATTCCTCCCTTAAATATACCCAATGACTTGGCCTCCATTTACAACCCTTCGACTAAAGAAATTCCTTCAATCGTGAAGTTGTGCTCTCTTCCCTGGACTCTCCCACTATGGGAAACAACTTTTAACATCTTCTCTGTTTACGCCTTTCAACATTTGATATGTTTCAATGAGTTTCCCCCTCATTCTCCTGAATTGCAACAAGTACAGACTAAGAGCTGTCAAATGCTCCTCATATGATAACCCTTTCAGTCCTGGAACAATCCTTGTGAGCCTCCTCTAAACCCTCTCCAAAGTCAGCACATACTTTCTTAAATGAGGAGACCAAAACTTCTCACAATACTCCAGTTAAGGTCTGACTAGAGCCCTGTAAAGCATCAATTTCACATCCCTGCTCTTATGCTATCTTTAACATACCCTTAGGACAGAACAGAAGACGTGAAGGGCAAAATAGTTATAGAGCAACCATTTTGAAATCATAGAAAATCAATTTAAGCATTTTGAAAATGGCATACAAAATCTGGATTTTCTCAGATTATCTCGCAATTATGAATGTGATATTAGTCATTAGTAGTGTAGCTCAATAAATACCATTTGGGGTGTTTTGGTCTCTTAGTCCCTCTTGTTCTTATTGATTCAATTATACATTACCAATTTTGTTTGGGAAGCGCTTAAGCTGTCAAACGTCCAATCTTCTATGACCAAATAGTAGTGAACCAGCAAAGAGCAGCTTAATGTTTGACTTTTAACTCATAGTCATATCTGTGTGGTAGTCCTCACAGGTAAGTGTATGATACTCCAAAGGTGCTTGGATTAGTTTGTGTGCTAGTTGATATCCATCTCGTAAGGTACTAGCGTTTGAAAACCTAGGCTTTGATCTTCATTGGAATATACTATGGTGTCATAATTAATAATGAGATGGGATAAGGAAGCTCTTGTTTCTCAGCTGTAATGCATTTATGTCATGGGGAGTGTGTAAAGCTGAAATTAAACATGTCATCAGTTATATTTTGAAGCAGCATTTTAAGGAAGGATGGAGAAAATTTACTAGGATTTATATAGTTAATGCAAAGTTAGGCTGGGCACTTTACTGAAGTATAATTGAACACAGGAATATGAAATCAATGCAAGAGATATTGTCAAAGGTTTAGCATGCATCTTGTATGGATGGTGTTCAAGAATATGGGACCTAAATAATAGATGGGCAGGGTATAGATCTGGATGCCAGCAAAGTCAAATATTGAAACAGTTGAGATATATGGTATCAATGGAATAAATGAGGATTACAAACGGTAGACTAATGGAAATTGGCACCATTGTAGAGTAGGAGACTTTTTTTTCCAGTAGCTGTGAATGACAAGCTTATCTCACAGTTGTACAGGATAGAGAATTGACAAATACTTGGATTGAACTTGAGGTGGTTTTTCTGGAAGAGGAAAATAATTGGTACCAAAGATAGAAGTTCAAGAAAAGGTGAAGAAAGTGACTTTTATCTTTACAATGTTCAAATATCAAATAGTAATGCACAGTTGGCGTAGTGGTTAGCGCAACACCTTTAAAGCACCAGCGATTGGGACTAAGGTTTGAATCCCATGCTGTCTGAAAGGAGTTTCTACGTTCTCCCCATGTCTGCATGGGTTTTTCCCAGGGGCTCAGGTTTCCCCCCAAATGTCCGGGAGTAGGAGGGGAGGGTGGTGTTGGTTAACATGTGTTGGGGAACATGAGGGGAAATTTCTTTACGCAGAGGGTGGTGGGGATGTGGAATGAACTTCCGGCAGATGTGGTCGAGGCGGGATGATTGGTTACATTTAAGGAAAGACTGGATCGTTATATGGATAGGAGGGGACTAGAGGGGTATGGACCGGGTGCTGGTCAGTGGGACTAGGAGGGTGGGGATTTGCTACGCCATGGACTAGTAGGGCCGAACTGGCCTGTTCTGTGCTGTAAGTGGTTATATGGTTATATGTTATATGGTTAATTGGGTGGCACAGACTTGTGGGCCGAAATGGCCTGTTACTGTTGTGTGTGTGTCTAAGTTTTTAAAAAAACCACATTTTGAGTCATCCTCTACAGAGTGCTGCTCTCTAACAACCCAGTCCAAACTTAATCATGATTTTGTTCACCGACCTGAAATATCTTCGGCAAGGTCTGCTTAAGGAAGAATAATTATAACATCTTGAAATGAGATTAGTAACTGGATAAAATTTTAGTAAACAAGTAAAACTAGCTGTTTGATAACTATTCATGGTTGTTGAAATATGTATGGCCGAACTGGTGATGTGTTGTTATTATTATAACAAATGAAAGCTGATTAATACCATGGATCTATGGCAATCACTTCTACAGAAAGTGTCTGCAGCTCAAGGAACTTCAGCTTAAAATCAATGAATTGGAGTCTGACAATTTGAATCTAGCTGGGATCAGTGTCCTGGTTAGGGGAAATGTTCAATGAAGTGAATTTTAGAAAGTTAAAGAGAGGGCATAATAGCACAATAGGTAACGATAACCCAAAAGTGTGAAAATAAAGGCTAGAGCATACTTGCATAGGAGTATAATGGATTTATAAAAGGAAAATTGATGCAGAAAAGGGGGAGGAAAGGAAGGAAAATATCTGTGTTAGGATAGAGACCAAGAGAGGCCGAATAACACTGTGAATGTGTTAAAGCCTAGTAATCATTGTCGATCAAAAGGGAGGAGATACAAATAGAAACAGCTGAAGTATAACAGAGCTCAGAAAAGTAATAAATAATACCTCAACTGTGAGCTATTGAACTCGAAAGATGCTGGAAATCTGAAATGAAATGGTGAAAATGAGCGGTGGTTCTGATGCACTCTGGAAAGGCATGTTATCTGAAATTGTTCAATTCATTGTTGAATTGACAATGCAGGAATAATCAGGACACTTTCAGGTTGGGACATTGTGACGTGATACTCTTTAGGGAGAGGCAGAAAAGCGCCAACTGTTCACAGTAAATATCAATGATTTCATTCAGGGTCTAAGAGTAAAATAGATCAGCTGATGATGCCAAGCTAGATGGCACGGTGAGTTGTGAGAAGGATGAAGGGAGGCTTAAAGAAGATGCAGGTAGTTTAAATGAATGAATGAGAAAAATGCAAAGAAAATACAGTGTTCTCCATAATGTTTGGGACAAAGGCACTTTTTTCCTTTACTTGCCCCTTTGCTCGCAGTTTTAAATTTGTCATCAAATAATTTTCGTGATTAAAGTGCACAATCCAGATTTTATTCGAGGTTATTTGTATACATTTTGGTTTAAGCATATAGAAATTTCAGCACTTTCTATATATAATCTCCCCATTTCAAGGCACCATAATATTTGGGGCCTAGCCATGATAGGTATATTAAAGTAGTCATCTTTATTACTTTGTTACATATTCCTTGCATGGAATGACTGTGCTTGAAGTCTGTGATTCATAGACCTCATCAGGTGCTGAGCATCTTCTCTGGCGATTCTCTGTCAGGCCTCTACTGCAGCCACCTTCAGCTCTTGATTGTTTCAGGGGCTTGTCCCCTTAGCTTTCTCTTCAATATATGGAAGGTGTGCAAAATTGGATTTAGATCAGGTGACTGACTTAGCCATTAAAGAATTTTCCAATTTTTAACTATGAAAAACTCCTTTGTTGCTTTAGCAGTATGTCTGGGATCATTGTCTTGCTGTAAGATGAAGTGCCGTCCAATAAGTTTGGAGGCATTTGCGCAAACTTGAGCAGATAAGATGTTTCTTTGCACATCACAATTCATTTTGCTACTGCCATCATGTGACAGAGTATTCTGATGTGGTTTGGGAGAAATTGCTAGAGCAGCTTGCACACACACATTTTAAAACACAGAATTTTTGCAGGACTTTTGCAGAATCCTTTTTGCAAATGAGCAACAAAGTTGCAGAATACTGCTTGCCTGGGAGAGCATGTGATTTTTGCAGGCAAGGATAAAACAGTTTTGCTATCAGTGAGGGAGGGTATGAAACCGAGTGAAAGGAAACAGAAATACGTTCCAGAAGGACAAAGCTGGCAAACTTTAGGAAGACTTTCTGGTCAAAGGAGAAGGCTGTCTGTCTGAAAGGTGACCTGAAAGAAAGAGGATCATCTGGAGAACCCTGAAGGGGGCAAGTTTTGTCAGCAAGACTGATTGGAAAGGAATCAGTTGCAGATATCCAGGAAAGGGAATCTCTGAAAACCAGCAAGAACCCTCCCAAGTGGGAACCATTTGCCAGTTAAGCACCAAAGACTGGTGAACTTTGTTAATACTAACTTCTGTGCACAGTACAAGAATTGCCTGCAACCAGTGAGATTGAACTGTGATCCAAAGAACTTTTCTAATCTTAAATACACATTACACACACCTGCACTTAGTATTTAGAAGGAGGTTAAGTAATAAGTTAAAGTTTAATTCTGCTTTATTGTTCAAATATAATTAAAAACTACTTTTGTTTAAATACCCATTTGTGTTGTGGTACACAACATTTGTGTTGTGGCTGCTGGTTTTTGGGGTCCTCTGGACTCCGTAACAATCATCACTGAAGAAATGTGCGCCAGTACCTGTGGCAGCCATATATGACTGGGCCATAACACCCTCATTACCGTGTTTCATCGGTGAGGTGGTATGATTTGGATCTTGGGCAGTTCCTTTATGCTTCCAAAGTTTGCTTTTGATAATCTTGGTCTCAACTGTCCACAAGATCTTTTTCCAGAATTCTGCAGGCTCCTTTAAATACTTCTTGGCAAACAGTAATCTGGCCATCCTATTTTTGTGGCCAGTTTGGTTTTCATCTTGCAGCTTAGCCTCTGTATTACTGTTCATTGACACATCCACACTTGTGTCCTGAAGAGTGCTTCTGATCTGTTAGGCAGACATTTGGGGATTTTTCTTCATTATGATGAGAATAATTCTGTCTTCAGCAGTGGAGGCTTTCCTTGGCCATTTGCGATTGCTGAACTCGCCAGTACGCTCTTTCTTAATGATGCTTCAATCAGTTGATTTTGGTAATCTAAGATTTGGGCAATGTCTCTTGCTGTTTTATTCTTGTTTTTCAGCCTCATAATGGCTTCTTTGACTTTCCTTGGCACAACTCTGGTCCTTATGTTGAAAAATGGCAACTGCATATTCCACTAGTGATTAAAAGCTTAGAAGCAAGCCTAGCTCTCTTATACTTGCACCAATGAAGCAACTAAGTATACCTGAGTAATCACAAATACCTATCAAGCCAAATGCCCGAAACATTATGGTGCCCTGAAAAGTGATGTAATTTCTACATGGTCAAACCAAAATGTATACAAATGACCTTGAATAAAATCTGGAATGTGCACTTTAATTGCATGTGAATTGTTTGATGACAAATTTAAAACTATGGAGCACAGGTACAAATAAAGGAAAAATGTGTCTTTGCCCCAAACCTTATGGAGGGCACTGTAAGTAAGTCTTTTTACCTGTAATAGTTCAAACATTTCAGCCAATTTTTTTTGTTGGTCTCTCTGAGCTAGTTTCCACAGTTTGATTCAATAATCACTACACTCAGGAATGCAAAATATTTGAAGTTACCGAAGATGTTGACAGCAGTTCCTTATGTTGAGATTCACTAGCATGTACCATATTTTCCTGCAGTATTAACTGTAATCTCATTCCATGTTTTGAGATCGTTATTTTTGCAGGTTTTAGTATGGAGAATCCTCTATGAATATTGTTACATTGTCAGGGAACTCTTCTTCCTTGTGAATAGAGAGCTATTCCAAGAATTTCAACATTTCTGATTAAAGCGTGTTAAGTGCTCAGTTTATTTTGGGCAGAAACAGCTGTGCTTACTCTCTGGTTTGCTCTTCATCTGAGTTTCTTCTTTCATTAAACCCACCACCATATCCAGTCCTTTCTTCTAGTTTGGCATATTTTAGAGTGTTGACATGTTGCACTCTGATCTTCTTGCACAATTCACATTCCCACAGGTTTTTACATGGCTACTTGTTCTCACTGAAAAGGTTTCAACATATTTTTCTGCAAGACTTTTCAGTTTCTATTCCTTCAGCCTTCATTAGCTTTGCTCTGATGCAGAAAGAATGGCAGTGTGTAAGTGGAGATCCTTGATATATAATGCTTGAACAGAGTTTACATTTTATCAATTGCACACTCTCTCTCTTTGTCTCTCTCTCTCTGCCTCTCCCTCTCTTTCCCCACCTCTCCCTCTAACCCCTCTGGCTCTGTTCCCTTCTCTCCTCCTCTCCCCCTCCCCTCCCTCCTCCTCCCCTCCCTCCTCCTCCCCTCCCTCCTTCTCCCCTCCCTCTCTCCCCTCCCTCTCTCCCCTCCCTCCTCCTCCCCTCCCTCCTCCTCCCCTCCCTCCTTCTCCCCTCCCTCTCTCTCCCCTCCCTCTCCCCTCCCCTCCCTCTCCCTCCCCGCTCCCTCCCTCCCCACTTCCTCCCTCCCCGCTCCCTCCCTCCCCGCTCTCCCTCCCCCCCCCCCACCGCTCTCCCTCTCCCCCTACTCCCTCCAACCCAGTCTGGAGGGCTTGTGTTATAAGTAGTGATTGAATCAGCCAGGGCTTTATTTCTGCAATGTATGAGACTGAGGGGTAACCTTGTATATGTTAATAAAATAGAGAAGGGCATAGATAAGGTGAATAGTCACAGTCTTGTCCACAGCATAGGGAAGCCTAAAACTAGAGGGGATAGGCTTAAGAGGAGAAAGATTCAAGAGGGCAACTGTTTCCTCACACAGGTGTGGTTTATAGGTGGAATGAGCTGCCAGAGCAAACTGTAGATGTGGGAACATTTTCGACATTTAAAAGACACTTGTATAGGTGCTTGGTTCAGGAAGGTTTTGAGGAATTTGGGCTAAAAAAATGAGAGGCAATGGGTCAGGCAACATCTATTGAGAAATGGTCAATCAACCTTTCAGTTTTTATCGAGATGGCACCTGTAGTTCTTGAGTTTTGCAGGCAAATGGGACTAGCTCAGATTGGCAACTCAGTTGGCATGGATGCGTTGACTAAAGGGCCTGTTTCTGACTTGTATGTTGTTGACTTGATATGTCCAGACAGTTGATATGGACATGCTAACTTTGCAAATGATAGATTTGGAAAGATCTTGTGAGGAAAAGCTGATGCTTAATGTAAAAAGCAGAATATGTGATCAACTTTATACTTGGCATGATTGACAGATTGTATACAGCTATGGGGATTAGTTTTTTGAAAGTTTTTATTTCAATTCGAGGAGCGTTCTGAGGATTCATTGAAATATTATCTATGAGAGCCTGTGTTTATATAAAAAAAATCCTCATACCCTTTTGGAGCTGAATCAACTCCAATAAAATTACAGTGTCTAAATATTTTGATATTAAATAGGTAAAAATGTCTGTTGAACAAACTGCAATATTTGGCTGAGGTTTTGATGGATTAAGGTTTCTTTTCACCTGCCTGTTGGACAGACTTGCGTTCTGCATTTAGATCTAAGTGTTTTGTGCATCAAAATTTCTGGAAATGCAGCCTATGAATGGTGCAGGAAGGACAATGAGGCACTGGAACATGGTGAAAAATATTACCAAAAACAATGTTAATGAGAACTAAGGAGCAAATCAAGGATTGAAAAAGATAATCTGGAGAAATGAGGAGGATGACTTTGAATATGCAAATTTAGTGTCAATTACCAAAAGAGAAATAGAAAGAGAAAAATATTCAGTTAAGAGAGAAAGGAAAGTTTTACATTTAACATTTTAATAACTGATTTCAGCTTGAAGCATTGAACCTGCTCTTGTATGATTATTTCCTTTCACGTCAGATTAATTTTAAAAGTGTGCTTGTCCTCAAGGACGTTATCACATTCTGTGGAGAATTTGGAACTTCACACTACAGACCCCTATGCCCCTGATGTGCTCATCTCTGACATCTCCCTTAAACTTTCCTCCACTCACCTTATACCAAGGTGCCCCAGGAAAGAGGTGCTAGCTTCCCACTCTATCTAAGCCCCTCATATTCTTATATAATTTTATATGGGTAATTAATGTGAAAATGCATTAACTCCATGAAATTTACAGTGACTTTGGAATTAGTTGCCATTTGTAATAATTTGCTGTTCATCAGGTATCCCTTTCTTGGCAAAAGTTATTGATGGATTTTTGCAATATTAACAGCATTATGTTGTTTTATTGAAATATTGCCCAGTTTTTCTTTATAGTCAAACTAATTTTTGTGCTATTCTATAGTTATTTCCAATATGAACAAGAACCAATACCATTTGAAGGAAAATCCATGCTTCCTTGACTTTACTGAATTTTCTCTCTTGTGTTCAACAATTTTTAACGTATTACTTTCTAGTTGATTGGCCACATAACTTCTACTTCAGAGTCAGTTGATGCTTTCTTACTTCATTCCATATTCTTTTCACTTCAACAGTAACTCTGCACCCTGGTTATTACAGTACGTTTCCCCATATCTGAAAAGCTTGGGACTGGACTTTTTCAATTAACTGGATATTTCAGATAACTGATGCCCAGTAGCATCAGCAGAATTACTTGTATCAACGTTTAAACAACAGCAAAAAACACTGGAAGGCTTTTCAAGCATAAAATGACGTTTAATTCTTATCGAAAAACAATGTGATCTCTGCTTACCAAATAAGAGATTTTCACTGACATCGACAGTGGTATCTGCAGGCCTTTTTGCCATTGAACAATACACGAGAGCTCTGTTGGGTTCGGAATGATGCTAACAGCACATTAGAGTCCTAACTGAGCACTTTGGGTGACATCATGTCGCGACCGATAAAAGTTTGGATAATTGAAGTTTTCAATTAACCGAATTTCAGATACTGTATTTTGATTTGAAAATGAGCTCTTGTTTTTGTATGAATTCATGCTTTAGAGCAGGGGTGTCAAACTCAAATTCACGGAGGGCCAAAATTAAAAACTTGGACTAAGTCGAGGGCCGAACTAAATATTTATTGAAAATTTTCAACAACATCTGCATGTTTTCTCTTCTTTCAACATATGTAATGTTAAACTTTAGGATATAACTTTAGGAGGATAATGTTACAGGTCAGGAGTAGGTAGCTCAAGTTCACCCTTTGCTTGACCTGAGGGAAACATATTTGGTCCCTGTGGAGATGTAGTCAGCATTCACAGGCTGTGTCCATTTTGGCCTGCATCAGGACTCAGCATTTCCTGCTCACTCCTCAGGCTCTAGGCCTCTATTCACCCTCGACCCACCATCCCTCTACCTGACCAGTCCTTTACCCAACCTCTACTCATCCCTCATTCCACTCGCTCTGCCTCTACCCACCCCATCCTATACATGCCCCTCTACTGCCTCTCCCCTCAACCTGTTCCTCCCTCTACCCGTCTCTCACCCTCTAATCACCCCTCCCCTACTCGTCCTGCCCCTCCCCTTTTACCTCTTCCCTATCCACCCCTCCTTCTACTCATCCCTCCCTCTAATTGCCCCTCGCACCACCATAACTTCCCCTGCCCATTACTCCTCACCTACACCCTCTGCCCACCTCTGCTTACCCACCCACTCAGAACCAGCGCACTGCCGATCAGCCTTTGCGGACAGCCACCATCTCTCTCTTCACGTGCAGGGCCGAACCAGCCGACCCTGGGGTCCGCGCGGGTGCAAGCGCTGAAGGCCTTGGCGACCGGGAGAAGTGCGCTCGCGCTGTGGAAGGGCTGTCCGGTGCCAGTCACGCGGGGCTTGCGCTGCCCGGGGGCCGTGCGCAGCCTGCCATGTCCGTCGCGCCAACAGGAAATCACAAGCGCTCGCCCATCCGCCGCACCGCTCGACAGGTGGGAGAAGTGACTGGTTGTGCGGGGAGCCTTCCAACTGGCTTGCCGGCTGATGACATCGACAGACTTCTCGTGTTACAATTTCTCGTGTTACAATGGGGAAGGATGTGCAATGAAGGGGGAGGATGGTGGGGGTGACATTACCAAAAAACAGCATCGGCTCTCGCTGCAGGGCGGGCCACCTCTAATACATTTTTGAAATGATCTTGCGGGCCAAATATAATTATATCGCGGGCCAAATTTGGCCCGCGGGCCAGAGTTTGACATGTGTGCTTTAGAGCAATGAAATTAATTTATTTTAGACATAGAGCACAGTCACAGGCCCTTTCAGCCCACAAGCCCCTGCTACCCAATTACACCCAATTGATCTATAATCCTGATACATTCTTTTTGAAGGATTCTTAGAAGGTTTGTGATGAAGGTGCATTGTCCTGAAAGATTAATTATGTTTCTCTTTTCACAGATAGTGACTGATCTGCTCAGTCTTTTCAGTACTTTTGGTTTCAGTGTTAGATTTCCTGCAGAGGCAGATTTTTTTCATGAAATTCTTTGGAGTGTAATACCCTTTACTAGTTGAAATGTATTAGATTTAAGCTGGGATATTCTCATCCATGATCTGGGAGCTAATGAACTCCTCTTTCACATTTCAGAGACTGTTGTGTGGGAGATTTTTTATTTATTTAAGGTGTTCTCTGAAAACTTGTGCATCAAGAAAGTTATATTTTGGCAATTTTAACCAATATTTTGCAAAATTAACTAATTATGTTTCCAGCTTTTTTATTTTAAATGCTAGCCATTGAATTTCAATGGGGACTATTCACCAGCAAATGTTTCGCCAACATATTACCAAGCCACTTGCATCTACTGCTTAGGTGCAGGTGTTTATTTTCTGGCTATAGTTGACTTTTTGACATTCTATCTGGGTGGCTCCTTAGTGACTATAGAAACCATGAGGCAAATAATGGTGTTTTATGTTTTGCTCTAAGTTTCAATCTGAAGATATTTTCTATGGTTGCTGCTTTTGTGTTCCATGACCTTGAAAAGCAGTTGACATCTTGACATGTTTCCAACCAGATTTTTATCACCCTGACATCGTTGGTCTATCCCACAGTGAAATGCTGGAGGAACGCAACTGGTCTTTTCAGCATCTGTAGGAGATAAAGATATGTTGCCGATGGTTCGGGCCTGAGCTCTTCTTCAAGGAAAAATCAGAACAGGTAGAAGCAGAATATTTTCAGGAAGTTTTAGAATTCAAACAATGAGGGAGGAATCCAGACCAACAAATAGTGTTAATTGGATAAGGGATGAGACAGAATTTATCATAATCTATGTGAAAGGAGACAGGGAATGGGGAGATGACTGGTGGGGGTTAACGAAAGCCTGAGAAGGCCTGAAACATTAGCAATATATCTTTGTATACTATGTATGCCGAAAAGACCAGCAGAGTTCCTCCAGCATTTTGTTATGTTTACCTCAATCACAGTGTCTGCAGCTTATTGTATTTCTCTCCCACATTGTACCTTTCTTGAAGCAGAAAATTATTTGACCATGATATTTCTTGAGCCAGAAACTTTTTTAGGGGATGAAATAAAAACTTGAAGCTGTGGGTTGAGAGCAAAGACAGGAATCTCACTGCAGCTTACTCCAATGCAAATTAAGTACAGTTGTAATAGATCAAATTTTCTGTAACCATGCTGTATGCTTATTGGGACATTGCTTAGAATCATTCAATTCTGTATTTGATCCATGACTTATTTGGCCTACCAAAATTTACCAAAATTTTCATGCTCTTGTCTTTCTGTTTTCCTTTCGGGAAAGGGTCAAATGCACCCCTTGGTCAGAATAGGTGTTGTTTACATTTGTAGATACAACCATGCACCTACCAGAAGCCACTCATGCAGGCACATTTACTTGATAGCCCCCTATTGATCTTCATCTCACTTAATGGGGATGAAGTGCTGTTTGTTGCTATCAATTGTACTGGGAACAAAAATGGAATAAATTGGTGTAAATCCAATTTAAGGAAAAAACTCTGAAATTATTGAATCTGATATCTGCAGTGCTTATAAAAAAGAACATGAATTAAATTTGCAGACTTATCCCAGCCCTCTGTTAAACACATGATTGTCATGCATTCTGCTTGGTGAATAGCTTATCAATTCACCAATGCTCTTGTAATAATAAAATGTATTGAATTCGCAAGGTACTTTCATACTGCTCATGTCCAAGAAGAGGAGAGCGAGCTGCCATAATGACTGTTGCCCAGTAGCCCTCACATCTATTGTGAAAGAATGCTTTGAGAGGTTGGTCACATATCTTATAAAGGATCTGGACGCACTGCAATTTGCCTACTGTCACAATCGCTCCACAGCAGATGCAATATCACTAGCTTTCCACTCAGTTTTGGATCATCTCGAAAACAGCAACTCATATATACAGCTGCTGTTCATAGACTACAGCTCAGCCTTCAACACCATCATTCCCTCAGTGCTGGTCAACAAGTTCCAAAACTTGGGCCTCTGCACCCCACTTCTGTAACTGGATCCTTGACTTCCTCATTGGAAGACCAAGTCAGTATGAATTGGAAACAAGGTCTCCTTCTCACTGATGATCAACACAGACGCACTTCAAGGAACTCACTCTACACCCACGGCTGTGTGATTAGGCATGGCGCTACAAATTTGCTGATGACACCACAGTCGTTGGCAGAATCCTAGGGCAAGTAAATGTGCCTGCATGAGTGGCTTCTGGTAGGTGCATGGCTGTATCTACAAATATAAACAACACCCATTCTGACCAAGGGGTGCATTTGATCCTTTCTCGAAAGGAAAAAAGAAAGACAAGAGCACCGGTGAATTTTGGTAGGCCAGATAAGTCATGGATCAAATACAGAATTGAATGATTCTAAGCAATAGTCCCAATAAGCATACAACATGGTTACAGACAATTTGATCAAAGTGTACAGGTGAGAGATAGATAAGCTAGTTGAGTGGTATGACGGCACCAACCTTACACCCAACATGAGCAAAACCAAGGAGCTGACTGTAGACTTCAGGAGGAAATCAGGAGAACACAAATCAGTCCTAATTGTGAAGTCAGCAGCAGAAAAGGTAAACAACTTACAATTCCTGGGTGTCAACATTTCTGAGATCTGTACTGGGGCATCCATGTCAGTGCAATCATGGAGAAGGCATTGACATGACTATACTTAATGAGGAGTTTGAGGAGATTCAGTATGTCACCAAAGTCTCTCGAAAATTTCTAAAGGTGGACTGTGGAGAGCATTCTGACAGGTTGCATCGCTGTCTGCTGTGGAGGTGCCAATGCACAGGACAGGAAAAGGCTACAGAGAGTTGTTAACTTGGCCAGCAACGTTATGGGTACTAGTCTTCTCTCCATCGAGGATATCTGCAAGAGGGGGTGTCTTGAGAAAGCAGCTTCTATCCTCAAGGATCCCCACAACCCAGACTATGCCATCTTTAAACTGCTAGCATCAGGAAAACGATACAGGTGCCCAAAGACGAACACTCAGTGCCACAAAAACAGCTTCTTCTCTTCTGCTGTCAGATTTCTGACTGGACAATGAACCACAGACCCTACCTCACTTTTTCCTAGTTTCTTGCACTTCTATATTTATTTTTGAAATGTAATTTGTTTCAATATTTGCACTACAAATTTTGTAATATGTTCATGACAATAAATTCTGATTCTATTGTAGTTGCCTTATATTTTGTGGCAAACATCTAATTTAAAAAAAAGAGATGGGTTCCCATGGTAAAGCAAAACTTCTGGCTTTAGTCTGTCAAATTTTTCTATTGTGCTTCAGGAGTTGGAGGATTTCTCTTGTCAGCATTCCAGACACTGCATTTTTCATTCCCTTCTCTCCTCCTGTTTTTGAAAAAAGATTTGACTTCTCATGCATTCCCCTAAATTAGATTGGTATCTGGAGAACATTTCAATACAATTTTCTCATCTTGTTTTTATTTAGACCATCCAAACTTAAAAAATACATAATTGACATTACTGGCACAATTGATACAAATGATTATGGACAAACTTTTGATTCCTTTCCTCCTGTAGCTCTCTGATTATGTTGCCAGCAATTTTATAATAAATTGTGTTTAATAACTTATTTAATGCATAATGTTGGAAGAAATTCAGAGCCTTCCTTGAGGGGGTGGGGATGGTAAATGTGGTGAGCAAGAGCAACAATTATTGCTGAAAGTAATTGCCAATTAACTGCCATCTTGAACTACTGCCATCCTGAAGGTGAAGATACACCCACAGTGCTCATGGGGAAGGAATTCCAGAATTTTGGACCAATAATATATTTCCAAGTTGGGATGGTGCATGACTTGCAGATGAACTCTCAGGTGATGGTGTTCCCTGGTGCGGAAATCACAGGTTAGGGAGATACTGCCATAGTTATCTTGGATGGTAACTTAATGCATGTTATAGATGGAAACATGTGCCATTGATGGAGGGATTGAAAATGTGTGTTAAGTGGTATTGTGACAGATTATGTTGTGTTTTATATTGTACATAGATGTGTTTTAAAGGAGATAAATTGTGGCAGTTTTTTTTTAGTGTAGGTCACATACAAACACTTCAAAACAGATTTCATTTAAATCTACTCAAGCTAGTCAGTCTGGTTCCAAATGCCTTTGCAAAAGCAACAGATGAAAGAACTCGGAGGATTAGGTTCAGAGCTGCAGGCTGTCTGAGTGCAGTTTGCTGTTCTAAGGGAATCATGTGGTTTTGCAAGCAGAGAGAGCCAAACAGGCTTTTCTCTGAGAGCCAGAGTGGGAGAGAGAGAATTGAGTTCTACAGTGTGCTACAATAGCAGCAGCTGCAGCTGGGACAGGAACAGGACAAACTGGCAAGCTTGTGGAAAAACTCCATCTTTTTCTTTTTTTAAAAAATTTTTTTATTTTTCACACCATAAATCACAATAGCCATGATATACACTTTTTCTTTTCCACACATTTACAGTGACTTTTTCTCCCTCCCCCCTCCCTCCTCCCAAGCCACCCCCCCCACCCCCCCCCCTCTCATCCATTTTAGGTATACAATCTAGGTTGCATTAATTCAGTTAGACAATGTTGTCATTCAACAGAAATACACCAGCAATTCTACTGAGTCCATTCTTTTCTTTTCTTCTCCTTCCATCAACTTAGGTAATGTTTGTTCCCGGTAGGTTTTCGCTATTGTATTTAATGTAAGGCTCCCATACTTGTTCGAATATTTCAATATTATTTCTTAAACTATATGTTATTTTTTCTAATGGAATACATTTATTCATTTCTATATACCATTGTTGTATTTTCAAATTATCTTCCAATTTCCAGGTTGACATAATACATTTTTTTGCTACGGCTAGGGCTATCTTGACAAATCTTTTTTGTGCATCTTCCAAGTCAATTCCAAATTCTTTATTTTTTATGTTACTTAGGAGAAAGATCTCTGGATTCTTTGGTATATTGTTTTCTGTTATTTTATTTAATATCTGATTGAGATCATCCCAAAATTTTTCTACTCTCTCACATGTCCAGATTGCATGAATTGTTGTTCCCCTTTCTTTTTTACATCGAAAACATCTATCAGATACTGTTGGGTCCCATTTATTTAACTTTTGCGGTGTAATGTTTAGTCTGTGTAACCAATTATATTGTATCATACGCAGCCTCGTATTTATTGTATTTCTCATCGTTCCAGAGCATAACTTCTCCCATGTTTCCTTTTTTATCTTTATATTTAAATCTTGTTCCCATTTTTGTTTAGTTTTACCATTTGTTTCCTCATTCTCCTTTTCTTGCAGTTTAATATACATATTTTTTATAAATCTTTTGATTAACATTGTATCTGTAATCACATATTCAAGGTTACTTCCCTCTGGTAAACTCAAGTTGTTTCCTAATTTATCTTTCAAGTAGGATCTCAGTTGGTAATATGCCAGCGCTGTATCTCCAGTTATATTGTACTTATCTCTCATTTGTTCAAAGGATAAGAATCTACTTCCTGAAAAACAATTTTCTATTCTTTTAATCCCTTTTTTTTCCCATTTTCTAAAGGCAAGGTTGTCTATTGTAAAAGGGAGTAGCTTATTTTGCGTCAATATTAGTTTTGGTATTTGGTAGTTTATTTTATTTCTTTCTACATGAATCTTCTTCCATATATTGAGGAGATGGTGTAATACTGGAGAAGTTCTATGTTGTACCAATTTTTCGTCCCATTTATATAATATGTGTTCAGGTATCTTTTCCCCTATTTTATCTAATTCTAGTCTCGTCCAGTCTGGTTTTTCCCTTGTTTGATAAAAATCTGATAGGTACCTTAATTGTGCGGCTCTATAATAATTTTTGAAGTTTGGCAATTGTAAGCCTCCTTGTTTATACCATTCTGTTAATTTATCTAGTGCTATCCTCGGTTTCCCCCCTCTCCATAAAAATCTCCTTATTATTTTCTTTAACTCTTTGAAGAATTTTTCTGTCAGTTGTATTGGTAATGCCTGAAATAAGTATAGTATCCTTGGAAAAATGTTCATTTTAATACAGTTTATCCTTCCTATCAGTGTTAGTGGTAGCTCTTTCCAATGCTCTAAATCGTCCTGTAATTTTTTCATTAGTGGATTGTAATTGAGTTTATATAATTGCCCTAGATTTTTGTTTATTTGCACACCTAGGTATCTTATTGCCTGCGTTTGCCATCTGAATGGGGATTCCTCCTTAAATTTTGAGAAATCCGCGTTATTTATAGGCATTGCTTCACTTTTATTTACGTTTATCTTGTATCCCGACACTTCTCCATATTCCTTCAATTTCTTATATAGTTCTTTTATTGATAGTTCTGGTTCTGTTAAGTACACTATCACATCATCCGCAAACAGACTGATTTTATATTCCCTGTCTTTTATTTTTATTCCTTTTATATTATTATCTCTTCTTATCGATTCTGCTAGTGGTTCTATAGCTAGCGCAAACAATAATGGTGATAGTGGGCATCCCTGCCGCGTTGACCTGATTAAGTTAAATTGCTTTGATACATGTCCATTTACTGTCACTTTCGCTAACGGTCCCTTATATAATGCTTTAATCCAATTAATATACTTCTCCGGTAAACTGAATTTTTGCAATACTTTGAACAAGTAATTCCATTCTACTCTGTCGAAGGACTTCTCTGCGTCTAAAGCAACTGCTACTGCCGGTGCTTTATTTCCTTCTACTGCATGAATTAAGTTAATAAATTTACAAATATTGTCTGTTGTGCGTCTTTTTTTGATAAATCCAGTTTGGTCTAAATTTACCATTTTCGGTACCTGTTCTGCTAATCTGTTCGCTAATAGTTTAGCTATTATCTTATAATCTGTGTTTAGCAGAGATATTGGTCTATATGACGCTGGTGAGAGTGGATCTTTCCCTTGTTTTAGTATCACTGTAATTATTGCTGTTTTACATGAATCTGGTAAGTTTTGTGTCTCATCAATCTGGTTGATTACATCCAGGAGGGGCGGTATTATTAGGTCTTTAAATGTTTTGTAGAATTCTATTGGGAGTCCATCCTCTCCTGGTGTCTTATTATTTGGTAAATTTTTTATTATCTCTTGTATTTCTACTGTTCCAAATGGTTCTGTTAATTTATTTTGTTCCTCTATTTGTAGTTTTGGTAGTTCAATTTTAGTCAAAAATTCATCTATTTTCCCTTCTTTCCCTTCGTTTTCGGTTCGGTATAATTGTTCATAGAATTCTCTGAAGTTTTCCTTAATTTCTTTTGGATTATATGTAATTTGTTTGTCTTTTTTCCTTGTTGCCAATACCATTTTCTTAGTTTGCTCTGTCTTAAGCTGCCATGCTAAGATTTTGTGTGTTTTTTCACCTAGTTCATAATATTTCTGTTTTGTCTTCATTATATTCTTCTCCACCTTATATGTTTGTAATGTTTCATATTTTATTTTTTTATCCGCCAATTCTCTTCTTTTGGTTGTATCTTCCTTTATTGCTAATTTTTTTTCTATGTTTATTATTTCCCTTTCCAACTGCTCTGTTTCCTGGTTATAGTCCTTCTTCATCTTGGTTGCATAACTTATTATTTGCCCTCTAATGAATGCTTTCATTGCGTCCCGTAGTATAAACTTATCTTCCACTGATTCCGTATTTACTTCAAAGTACATTTTTAATTGTTTTTCAATAAATTCTCTAAAATCCTGTCTTTTAAGTAGCATGGGGTTTAATCTCCATCTATACATTCTTGGAGGGATGTCCTCTAGCTCTATTGCCAATAACAGGGGTGAGTGGTCCGATAATAGTCTAGCTTTATATTCCGTTTTCCTAACTCTCCCTTGAATGTGGGCTGATAACAGGAATAGGTCTATCCTTGAGTATGTTTTATGTCTAGTCGAGTAGTATGAGTATTCCTTTTCTTTTGGGTTTTGTTTCCTCCATATGTCCACAAGTTTCATTTCTTGCATTGATTTAATTATAAATTTGGTTACTTTGTTCTTCCTGTTAATTTTTTTCCCCGTTTTATCCATATTTGGATCCAAATTCAGATTGAAATCCCCTCCTATTAGTATGTTCCCTTGCGTATTAGCTACCTTCAAAAAGATATCTTGCATAAACTTTTGATCTTCTTCGTTAGGTGAATATATATTAAGTAGATTCCAAAGCTCTGAATATATCTGACATTTTATCATAACATATCTCCCTGCTGGATCTATTATTTCCTCTTCTATTTTAAATGGCACATTTTTGCTAATTAATATAGCCACTCCTCTTGCTTTTGAATTATACGATGCTGCTGTTACATGTCCTACCCAATCTCTCTTTAATTTCTTGTGCTCCAATTCAGTTAAGTGTGTTTCTTGGACAAATGCTATATCTATTTTTTCCTTTTTCAGTAAATTTAGTAGTTTCTTCCTTTTAATTTGGTTATGTATTCCATTAATATTTAGAGTCATATAGTTCCGCGTAGCCATTTTATATTTTGTTTATCTTCTCTTTCCGTTTTTCCATCATTACCTTTCCTCCTTTTCCATTTCTGTTTTCTTATTTTCAACTCTTTACCAGACAACATTCCTACAACATCCAACATTTTCCTTATTCTCCTATTTCTATCTTCTTTATCCCCAATCTCCCCTTCCCCTCCTGAGTTGCCCTTTATCCCTTGTCGGACAACCACATCTCCCCTCTCCATTTGGATTTGCGAATCCCCTCGCAAGCGTCAACTGATTTTGCAGTGACCGCTCTTTTCCCCCACCCAGCCCCCCCCAGAAAAGATTTCGCTTTTTATATGTCACAAAGGTCACTCTTTTAATTCCCTCCTTATTCTCTCTATTCCATTACCTTCTCTTATTAATTCTTGTCTATACTCTCTATGTTTTCCTCTAATTACAGATACTTTCACATATGCCCATTGTCTCTATTCACTCTTATACCTCTTTACCCGCATACATATCAATCGTGGTCATTTTTACCCTCCTTACCCTTCTTCATCCCTCAGTCTATTTTTGTCTTTACCCACATACATATCAATCGTGATAATTTTTGCTCTCATTACCCGTCTTCATCCCTCAGTCTATTTTTGTAATTGTTCTGCAAATTTTCGTGCTTCTTCTGGATCCGAGAATAGTCTGTTTTGTTGTCCTGCAATAAATATTTTCAATACCGCAGGATGCTTCAGTGTAAATTTATATCCTTTCTTCCATAAAATCGCTTTTGCTGTATTGAACTCTTTTCTCTTCTTTAGGAGTTCAAAGCTTATATCTGGATAAATGAAGATTTTTTGCCCTTTATACTCCAGTGGTTTGTTGCCCTCTCTTACTTTTTCCATTGTCTTCTCCAGTACCTTTTCTCTTGTAGTATATCTTAGGAATTTTACTACAATAGATCTTGGTTTTTGTTGTGGTTGTGGTTTAGGGGCCAATGCTCTATGTGCCCTTTCTATTTCCATTTCTTGCTGTAGTTCTGGACATCCTAGGGCCTTAGGGATCCATTCTTTTATAAACTCCCTCATATTCTTGCCTTCTTCATCTTCCTTAAGGCCCACTATCTTTATGTTATTTCTTCTGTTATAATTTTCCATTATATCTATTTTTTGGGCTAGTAATTCTTGTGTCTCTTTAGTTTTTTTATTAGATTCCTCCAATTTCTTTTTTAAGTCTTCTACCTCCATTTCTGCTGCTATTGCCCGTTCTTCCATCTTGTCCATTTTTTTCCCCATTTCTGTTAAGGTCATATCCATTTTATTTATTTTCTCTTCTGTGTTGTTTATTCTTCTTCTTAAATCATTGAATTCCTGTGTTTGCCATTCTTTAAATGACTCCATGTATCCTCTAACAAGAGCAAGTATATCCTTTACCTTGCCTTTCCCTTTATCTATTTCACTGTACTCTTCCTCTTCTTCTTCCTCTGGGTTGACCATCTGTTGTTTCTTTGCTGCCCTTTCCTCCTCTTCTTTCTTGTTTCCATTGTCTTCTGTGGTCTCTTCTTGCTGCAGGTGTTCTGCAGCTGTCGTTGCCGGCTGTGGAGATCGACTCCCCAGCTGGTCCCCCCTCCCGTCGGTGTGTTTTTTTGCATGCGCATCGTGCATGCGCGAGGAGTCGCGCATGCGCGGTTGCGCACTTTTACTCGGCTCTGTGAGCCATTGTTGTAGTTCTTTTTCTACCGACCTGAGGTAGTGGGGCCCTCTCTCCACAGCGGGCCTCTTCGGACAGGTAAGGCCTTCACCTTTTTCCTCCGTTGTCTTCTCTTCCTCTCTTCTTTCCGTTGATTTTGATTTTTCTCCTTTTGTCTCCATCTTCTTTCCACCTTTATACTCACTTTTCTTTAACTTGTATTTCTGTGCCTTTGTATTTTCTCTTGTTTTTCCCGACTTTTCTGGAGAGGGCTGGAGTTCACCGTCCGGCCACTACTCCATCACGTGACTCCCCTCGAAAAACTCCATCTTGAAGATGGGCTGTGAGTTCTTAGTTCAGCCTGGTTAAAGCCCTTGTGGTCCATACAAGAGGAGAAGACTGGCTGCCCAATGTTTCACTTGAAATAAGAAAAACAAAAAGAAACTCTGTGGTGACCTGAAAGAAAGAGATTATCATCTGGAAAACCCTGATGGGGCAGGTTTCTTCGGCAAGTCACTGATGTAGCTGATTACAAGGTGTCAGTTTGTGTCCAGAGAGCAACAAACCTCTCTCTGAAAACCGACAAGAACCTTCCTGAGCGGAAGGTTTACCTTTCAAGTACCAAAGCCTAGTGAACTTCATAAATGTTAAATTCTGTGCACAGTATGAGAATTGCCTGCAACTGGTAAACTTGGAGGAATGAGAAGTGAGAGTGGACTGTGAATCAAATAACTTTTTTAAACCTACACATGCACTTAGAATTAGAAGGGGTGGGGGGGGGGGTAAGTTAGGTTAAGTAAGCTAATAGTAATAAGTTAGAGTTTGATCCTGTTTTCATGTTTAAAGATAATTAAAAGTAACTTTTGTTTAAGTAACCATTTGTCTTGGTGTTGCTGCTGGGTTTTGGGGTCCTCTAGGTTCGTAACAGTATTCCAAACAAAACTTTGACCCAACCAATGTTACATGTTCCCAGAGCTGAACTCAGTTACAGAAATGACAGATGTTTCATCACACTTATGACTTTTGCCTTCAGCCTATCAAGGGATGAGTCACGCAGCAGGATACAGCATCTCTGAGCTGCTGATGAAGTCCCATTAGCTATGTAGCTGCATTCGTTACCCAGAAGCCTGATTTTGGTAATGATAAGAAATATGTAATTAGATTCTCTTGTTGACAATTACAATTGTTGGTGCAATTTTGTTGAAAGTGTGATGAGTTTATTTTTAAGTTTTACTTTGGTTTCAATAGAGAAATTAAATAGAATTTGCAAAATATGCGGTTAGTTTCTGTATGTATTATTACTTATAAAGAATAAAAGTAAATGAATAAATTCAAATTACAAAGAGGGGAGAAAATCATGGCCAAAAATGGTTCATTTCAATTTGTATTTACTCTGATATATTTCAGCTGCAGTTTTAATTAAATTAAAGATAATTTTAATTACCTTTAAACATGAAAACAGGATCAAATTCTAAGTTATTACTATTAGCTTACTTAACCTAACTTACCCCCCCCCCCACCCCTTCTAATTCTAAGTGCATGTGTAGGTTTAAAAAAGTTATTTGATTCACAGTCCACTCTCACTTCTCATTCCTCCAAGTTTACCAGTTGCAGGCAATTCTCATACTGTGCACAGAATTTAACATTTATATCGATCTTTTCTGACCTATCATAATTTCTTTGCCATTATAGTCTTATAGTTTTGAATGTTCTTGCTATAAAAACTAGGCTATTCAACCTGTCACTTCTAGCAACACCCTCACACCCCTCCCCCCCCCCCCAACTTCCCCCATGCATTTCCATTTGATCTTATATGGCCATCAACTCTAACCTGATTATAATAGCAGGAATTTATGTTCGCCAATTAACCTACCAACCTCATATCATGCATAAAGGAAGGAAATAAGTTGAATTATTAATGTTCCAATGCTAAGACTATGTGAGTATCTGCCTTCATCACCCAATACATCTTCAACTCCAATCATTCATTGGGTGAAAAATTTATTCCTACACCCTCTTTATTCCTTACCTTAAGCCTGTTCCCTTTGGTTACAATACCTCTGCTATGGGAAAAGGATTACCCTTCTCTAAGCCCTTAATAAATTTGCACTTCGCTCTCAGGTCTTCCCTTGGTCTTCTGCACTCTGAAGAAAGCAAACATGAGCCTATCTCATTTTTCCTTGTATCTGAGACAACAGTTATAAAATCATGAATTTTTATTGTTATATACATGTACAATGTAAGATGCACCAAAATCCTTAGTTTAGCCAAAGATATCCTGACTATTCTACATACATTAAATCTGCCTGTCCTGCATCGGACTGGTCAGCCACCAATGAGCCTGCAGCTGACGTGGACTTTTACCCCCTCCATAAATCTTCGTCCGCGAAGCCAAGCCAAAGAAAGAATTACCACCATATACTATACAGGAAAAGGGATAATGAATATGAAAGGATAGATAAATATTCATAATTGCTGTTAGTGCAAGAAAAATGTGACATTTAAATTGTGTAAACAGATATTTTGGTGGTCCCAAACTAGTTTATTGTATAGTTGTGCAACATAGAAATAGGCCCACCAGATCTAAGATGATTATCATGCCTCTTAATACTACTCTCACCTGCCTTCATTGATTTCAAACCCCTCTTTGCCTTGTTCATTGAAGTACTTGTTTAGATGTCTCTTAAATATTATTACTATTCCTGTCTCTACCATGTCCTCTGGCAACTCATTCCAGATACCAACTATTTCCAAGAAAAAAAATGTCCTTTAGATTCCTTTGGTCCTTCTTCCTTTCACTTTAAACTGATGCCCACTAGTTTTAGGCACCAGTAAAGTGGTGACCAATATAACCATAAAACAATTACAGCACAGAAACTGGTCAGTTCACCCTACTAGTCCATGCCGAACACCTTCTCCCACCAAGTCCTATTGACCTGCACCCAACACATAACCCTCCACACCTCTCTTGTCCATATACCTATCCAACTTTTCCTTAAATATCAAAATTGAACCCATATTTATTTCTTCGGCCGGAAGCTCATTCCACACTCCCACCACCCTCTTCAGTGAAGAAATTCCCCATCATCTTTCCCCTGAACCATAGATTCTCAAGGTGGGACATGGGAATATTTTGGTAGGACGTGGTGCTTAAGAATATTTTAGTGGGGCATAGGAATGTTTTGGGAAATGATTAAAAAGTTAGTTTGAACAAAAAAACTCAGTATGTTGGTGTGAAAGATGCAGCTCGGCAACACTGTCTGTATAACACAATGGTGGTAACTTACAAGTAAAATCACTTTGTTCTTTTTATTTTCATAAAGTATTTTTGCTCTTCCGTTGTTTCACTTTTGTTTCTCTTATTTTAACTGTTGTTGTCCTTGGTTAACATTATAATTTTTTTTTTCTGACTGGGCTTATTAACATCCATTCCAAATTATCCCACTCTTTTAAAATATTTTTTGGTTTTCAAACATATATCAAATATAATGTTTTTACATAAATAAAATAAAATAGTTTGCTTACAGCTTACACGTCAAATACGAGTTTTTCTTAAAAAATACAAATTTTTCATAAATATCTGTATTATTAATAGAATAACAAATGCTATTTAAACATATTAACTTCATCAGACATAAGTCAAATAAAACAAGATTTTCAAACAATAAACATTCTAGCCCCCCACAATACCCCCTTCCCTATAACACAAAAAATAGACGAATATTGTGTCTTTCTGTCAACCGTAGGAGCTGACAATCGACATTCTATTAAAAAAGATATAAAGTCAGGGGAAGACCATGACTTTGAAGCAGCATTATTGTACTTGTGCAATGGTTGTCATTTCTTGAGGAATGTATCATATTATATGTAATACAACTGTCCATTTCTGATATCCATCGTGCTAGACCAATCAGTGTATCTGAACTTCCATGTAAACTGCTGCACATTCCTTGGCTACCACCAATGCAATCTTAATAAAAGATATTTGAAGCTCTGTGAGGTTATTGCTAATATCTATAAAAATTCCCAGTAAATATAGTTCTGGGTTACCTTGTTAAAACTTCTCATATTTCTTGCCAGAAAGAATGAACTTTTGCGCATGACCATACAGACTGGAGAAATGTTCTTTCCTCTATTTGACCTCGAAAACATCTATTTCATGTTTCTGGTTTGGATTTGTGTAGTCTTTGTGGGGTCAAATATAATTGATGCAAAGAGTTATATTACACCAAGCCATACCGCGCATTAATAATCGAGGCTGCCCCATCTTTGCACCATTCAGACCAAGATTGTTCTGCTACATTTCCTGCCAGATCTACTTCCCATCTTTCTCTTGATCTATGTAACCAGGCTTTTTCCCTTCCATTTGTAGGACGATATATTTGGATAATAAATTTGGGTATATTACCCATCCATAATGTGTGTTCCAATTCGCTTACTCTTGGAGGAGTCACGTCATTTCCCCAAATTTCTCTTAGAAAAATCCTTAATTGCAGATAACAAAGGAAAGTACCATTTGGAATTCCATAGGTTAGCTTCATTTGTTCAAATGACATTAAGACACCATCTTTGTACCAGTCCACAATATGGCTGATCCTCTTTTGTAGCCATATATTTAGAATCCTATTTCTCATGATCATAGGTAGCATCAGGTTATTACATAATGGTGATCTTTAATGAAATTAGAGTTTTCCTTCCTATATTATTGTTAATATCCTGCCAATTTTTTTTTACCATATGAATCATTATAGGGTTTGAAGTCTTTTTCCTAATTAATTTTAAATTCCATTTATAAATAAAATCTTTAACCACTGTTTCATCTATTCCTTGTAATCCCAAATACACCCATTTTGTTGGGTTTATATTGAAGAAAGATGCCAAAATCTTAATTGTGCAGCCAAATACTGTAATTTTTTTAAATCTGGGAGTCACAGTTTATGATCCCATGTCAATTTTTCTAATGCTATTCTTGATACTTTATTATTCCATAGGAATTGTCTTACTAAATTATTTATTGTCTTCAACAAACTTTTTTGGTAAATGTATTGGTATCAACTGGAACAAATACTGATTTTTTTGGCCTTATCTTCACTTTGATACAATTAATTCTTCCTGTTAACATTAGGGGCAGGTCCTTCCATTTTTGTAGGTCTTGTTCTATTTTTGCCAACAGAGGAGAGTAGTTCAATTTATGCAAATTATTCAAATTGTTATCAAGCATAATTGCCAGATATTTGATCCCTTCATTTTTCCATTTGCTATTGCTCATAATCATGACTTTTTTAAAGGTAGAATTTCATTTTTATCCATATTTATTGTATACTCTGATACTCTTCCATACTTTGTTAAAGTTTCCTGCAGTTTTTCTAGCGATCTCTCGGGTTCAGATATGTACATTAATACAGGTACTTAATCCTTTCTCCGGAACCATTGGGGACAATGTGTTCTGAATTTCGGAAAGCCAGATTTAAGCCCGCCCGACTCGCGCTGCCAGTCTCGCCCACCCGACTCGCACTGCCGGACTCCCCCCTCACCAGCCTGCGTTGCGCTGCCAGTCTCCTCTCCTAGCCCGCCTGACTCATGCTGCTGGTCTCTCGCTTGCTCGACTCGCGCTGCCGGTCTCTCCGCCTCACCTGCCCGACTTGTCTCTCTCCCCACTTGCCGGTTTTTTAGAGCTTTCTGGATTTTAGATGTCTGGATAAAGGATTGTGTACCTGTATATCATAGGCAAACGAACTTATTTTGTGTTGACCTTGACTGACCTCGAAGCCTTTAATTTCAGGATCACTTCTAATTATTTCTGTTAGTGGTTCTATCACCATAACAAATAGAGCCGGGGAGAGAGAGGGCAACCTTGTCTACTTGATCGACTTAACGGGAATGTTCCTGATATTTGGCTGTTAGTTGTTATTTTAGCTTGTGGTTTTTGATATAATGCCCTAATCAGTTAATAAATCCCTGTCTTATACCCAACTTTTTAAATGTTTTAAACAGAAACAGCCACTCAAGTCTATCGAATGCTTTTTCTGCATCTAATGATACTACTATATTAGGATCCTCTCTTGATTGGGCTAAATATATTATGTTAAACAACCTTGCCAGATTATTTGATGCTTGTCTGCCTTTAACAAATTCCATTTGATCTGTATGTATTAATTTGGGTAAATGCTGTCCTAACCTGTTTGCCAGTGCTTTTCCTATTATTTTATTATCTGTGTTTAATAGAGATATCGGTCAATAAGAGGAAGTTTTAAGTGGCTCTCTCACAGTAATTCATTGCCACTGAGAAAGAACCCAGTAATGTCCGTGTTTCTACTGCTTGCTCTATTACATCCACGAATAACGGCATTAACAAATCCTTAAATTCTTTGCAAACCTCGAGTGGAAAGCCCATGGCTTTATTAGCTTGAAGAGTTCTTAATGCTATCTCAATTTCCTCCAAGTGAAATTGAAATCCAATTCTTGCCTATCATTATCATTCAGTTTTGGGAATTCCACACAATCTAGAAATTCCTCTATTTTAGTCTAATCTTCCGGCGAGTCAGATTTATATACATTTTTATAATATTGTCTGAATGTTTCACTTATTTCTTTCTGGTTATATGTGACTGTAGGGCAGATTACTATTTGAATGGCAATAGATTAAGAGATGGGGAAGAGCAGAGGTAGGGGTACTTGTACATCAGTCTCTGAAGGCGAGCATGCAGGTACAGCAGGCGGTTAAAAAGGCAAATGGTATGTTGGCCTTCATATCAAGAGGGTTTGAGTCTAGGAACAAGGATACCTTACTGCAGCTATACAGGGCCTTGGTGAGACCACACCTGGAGTATTGTGTGCAGTTTTGGTCAGCTTATCTAAGGAAGGATGTTCTTGCAATGGAGGAAGTGCAGAGGCGATTCACCAGGCTGATACCTGGAATGGCAGGAATGACTTATGAGGAAAGATTGCGCAAATTGGGATTGTACTCGCTGGAGTTTAGAAGATTGAGAGGGGATCTTATAGAGACCTATAAAATTCTGGCAGGACTGGACAGAATGGATGCAGATGGAATGTTTCCAATGATGGGAAAATCCAGAACCCGGGGCCATGGTTTGAGGATAATAGGCAAAGCATTTAGGACCGAGATGAGGAGGAATTTCTTGACCCAGAGGGTGGTGAATCTGTGGAATTCATTGCCACAGAGGGCAGTAGAGGCAGGTTCATTAAATATATTTAAGAGGGAATTAGATATATTTCTTCAGTATAAGGGTGTTAAAGGTTACGGAGAGAAGGCGGGGACGGGGTACTGAACTTTAAGATCAGCTATGATCTTGTTGAATGGCGGAGCAGGCTCGAAGGGTCAAATGACCTATACTCCTGCTCCTATCTTCTATGTTTCTATGTTTCTATGTATTGTTTTCCTTCTGTATAGCATTTATAGCTCTTGCTGATTCTGAAGCCTTTAATTGCCATGCCTATATTTTATGTGCTCTTTCTCCTAATTTGTAATATTTCTGTTTTGTGTTTAATGTAGTCTTTTCTGCTCTGTATGTTTGTAAAGTGTTGTATTGAATTTTCTTATTTTCCATTGTTCTATACTTGATTTGTTCCCCCGTTCTTTGATATACTTTTTCTAATTTTCCTATTTCTTTCTCCAGTTTATTCACTTCGGCCTTGTAATGTGAACCAAAGACTTGTTGATCCAAACCAAGGCTTTTATTAACTAAAAGAAAGGAGCATATTACAAGTAGGTCAACCAGTCCAGAATGACCTGGTCTGGCTAGGAGCAATCCTTTAAGACCTGCCAGTAGGTGTGGCTACACTCTCAGCCAATCACAGTCATCCTACACTACCATCTGTACATATATACATTGATGATAGAATCTGTACTTTCACAGGCCTTAAACTGTCTTTTATTCTTTTTTGTGAATGAAATAATTTGTCCACATTGGTATGCCTTAAAAGTATCCCATATCAAAAAGCTGTTGTCAGTTGATCCTAAATTTGTTTCACAAAAAAATTCAATCTGTTTTCTTATAAATTGTTTAAAAGCCTCCCTTTTCAACAACAGTGTATTTAATCGCCACCTATACATACTTTCTTGTTTCTCTGGTATCTGTATTTTTTAAAGTTACTGGTGAATGATCCGAGTGTAATATGGGTAGGTATTCTGTTTTACTCTATCCTCCAGACATGACGACAGCAAAAACAAACCTATTCTTGTATATGAATCATGCATTTTTGAATAAAATGAGTAGTCTCTTTCCGTGGGATTGGATTGCCTCCATACATCCATCATATTTAAATCTTTCATTTATGAAAGAGTTAGCTTAGCTGCCTTAGCTCTTGTTACTGTTCTTGCTGACTTATCAAGTATTGGGTCTAGACAAAAATTAAAGCCCCTCTGATCAGTATATTTTGCCTTCCCTCTGCTGTTTTTAAGAACACATTCTTCATAAAGGCCTCATCATCATAATTTGGCGTGTAAATATTAATCAACGCCCATGATTCTCAATAAATTTTGTCGTTTATCATATATATCTGCCTGCTTGATCTTTTGAAATATTTTCTATAACAATTGGAACATTTTTATCGATTAAAATTGCTACTTCCCCTACTTTTAAATTAAATGATGAAGAAAAGACCTGTCCCACCCATAATCATTTTAGTTTATCATATTCTACTTTCATGAAATGTGTTTCTTGGAGAAATAGCACATCAGCTTTTTTAAATATGTAAGTATTCTTTTCCTCTTGGCTTATCCATTCAAACCATTTACATTAAAACATAAATTTCAATGTCCTATCCATAGCAGCCTTTTGTACATTCTGTGCAAATATATAAATATGTAGCCAGAGTTTGAACCGTGATATTATCTTCAATACCCTCTTTCCACTTTCTGAGCTCACCAAGAGAGCCATAGATAGGATGAAACTTTGTCATTTATTAATATAATTAAGACATCTTCACAAAAAAAAATAAAACTTTACTAGGTTCATAAAATATCTTAATCACATTAGTTTTTCTACAGTCAATTTTTCTTTGTCTGCTTTCTTTTCATCTCTTCAGAATTGTTGGATGAAGTCTTCCACTTCTTCTTTCATTTTAAAGAATCTTCTATTGCCTTCTGAGATTTCCACTCTCAAAGTTGCTGGGTATAACATCGCATATCTGAGGTTCTTTTCACGGAGTTGCCTCTTGACCACTTCGAACTCTCTCCTCTTTTGGATTACCCTATTACTAAAGTCCTATAAAAACCTAATCTGTATCGTCCCACTTTATTGGAGAGTGGGTATTTTGTGAATGTTCAAATGCAACTCTCAAGATTATCCCTCTGTCTTTGAAGCCTTACCAGAATGGGTCGAGGGTTGGTTTCACCCATTCTCCTCATTCCAGGTGTTCGGTGAGCACGTTCAATGTGGGCACAATCGCCGAGTTTATCGGTGTGAATGACTTGAAAAATCCAAGACTCGAAAAATTTCACAGCATCTTTGCCTTCTGCGCCTTCTCTCAGGCCAACTATTCTCACATTGTTTCTCTGACTGAAGCTCTCCATGTGAACAATTGTATCTAAAAGAAGTTGCTTGTCTATTGCCCATTGTTTGGCTTGCTTTTTCAGGTCTTCAAGCTGTTTATCATGTAACTGAGATCTCTCTCAGTGCCATCCCCTTTACTTTTTCAGTTCAGAAATGAGTGAGACCTGTATCTGTATGTATCTTTGTGCACTAGCGTATTGATGGGGGGTTCTGAGGGGGGGATGCCAAAATTGGAAATAAAAGGGACCTAGAAAGTAAAGCACGAAGCTAGTGCAGTTTTGATGCACTCTCTGCGAGAAAAAATGTCAGAAACTGCACTGGTGTTTTTTCCCCCATTTTTTTTGGGTCAATATTCTTCCTTTGATTGAACCATTACTTCTAATACATTTTTTAATTCTAAGTCATAATAAAATATTGATTAATCTGTTTCAGGGAGTTTGCGCTGTTGTATTAATCTGTTTCAGGGATCTCGTGCTGTTGTATATTCAAAATGAGCAGATCAAGCCAGCAAAAAGTTCGTCAATATTCAGTGGAGTTCTTGAAGTTTGGGTTTATACCTTCTGTACATGATGAATGTGCACCTATTATGCTAACAGACTTTGATAAATGAATCAATGAAAGCAGGCTGTCTTGAAGCTCATTTGAGGGTAAAACATTCTAACCATGTCAATTTGAAATTGAAATATTTTAAATCACTGAAAGAGGAGTTTGAAAATAAATTAAAAAAATTACTTAATTATTCGCTGCGCAAACGATAGCCCTGAATCGTACACTTGAAGCTAGCTATGAAATTTCTCTCCTGATAGGGAAACATGGGAAGAATCATACGATTGGGGAGATACTGATTAAATCAGCAATATCATTGTTTCTCAAAACAGTTCTGCAAAAGGGTGACACAGATGTCCGAGCAATGCCATTGAGTAATAGTACTGTCTGCAACAGAATAGATGACTTGGGTCAAGATGTTGAAAAACAGATTATTGAGAAGTTGAAATAACGTAAATTCTCAATACAACTGGAACTGGATGAATCTACCATACAGGACAGTGAGCCTCTGTTATTGGCATACGTAATATTTTATGATCATAAAGAGTTTCAAGAAGAGATGTTGTTTTGTGAATCATTAGTAACAACCACAACTGTAGTTGATATCTACAGCAAGCTCAAAAATTATTTGGATGAAAATGAAATACCAAAACAAAACATTGTAGCTTGTGTTGCAGATGGTGTACCTGCTATGATGGATTAAAAAACAGGATGTTTAAAATTAATGAAGGATGAAAATCCAAACATGTTTGTTGTGCATTGTGTTATCCACCAAAAAAACTTAGTGGCCAAGAAAGTTTCCCCTGTTCTACACGAGATCATTCTGTGATCAAGTGTATCAATGCCATCAAAGCCAATGCCAAATGTGAACATCTGTTTAAGCAGTTTTATGTGGATAAAAATGCAGAACATGTGAGATTATTGCATCACAATGAAGTAAGGTGGTTGTCAAAGGGAAACAGCTTCAAAAGGTTTATGGAACTGTTTGATCTCCTCAGCAAGTTTTTGAAGGACAAACCTGAAATGAAGCTCTTGCTAACAACAGATGGCAAAGCTCATCTTAGTTACTTGACAGACATTTTTGAGAAAATAAATACATTGAACAAGCAACTCCCAAGTAGCAAATATGATGCTTGTTGATTCAAAAACAAAGATATTTGGATTCATGACACTTCTAAATTTATTCCAAAGGAATATTTCTGCAAGAAATTTCAGTCATTTCTATTGGTTAAATAAGTGTGTGGTAATTAATGCTGCTACAAGCATCATTGTTGATCATTTGATTTAAAGGTAATGGATTTTCCCTCTTGGTTAGCTCAACTATTGCTGGTGGACTTATCTGAAGTTCCAGTGCAATACCAAGAGGAGTTATCTGAGTTGCAACATAATGAATTTGTGAAAACTCTGTTCACAGTGAAAGGAATCATGATGTGGCTGTCTAACGAGATTGAAAAGAAATACCCAAATTCGATTACTTTAGCAAGGGAACTATTGATACATTTTCCATCATCTTATTTAGTAGAATATGGTGCTGTTAGTATTTGCTACAAGCTAAGAGAAACCAACTGGAAATTACAAAATGTAGATTTAAGGTTGAAACTAACAAAATTAGTACCTCCAATCAAAAAAATCTTCAGCTAGTGCCAGGGGCAAGTCACTGAAGTGACGACAATTGTTAAAAGTATGTTTGAGATGGTTGACGTATTGAAGTAGTCGTTGAATATGAAATGTGTTCCAGTGTATTCGCAACCTTAATTGCATTGAAATATACTTGCAGTAAATTATTTAATTAAATTGATCTTTTGAATATATAACTTTTTTTTTGCTAATGGTGGGGTGTACAACTTTTTGAAAAATTAAAGTGGGGCCTAGGGCAAAAAATGGTTGAGAACAACTGCCTTAAACTTTTCCCCTTTTCAATCTCAATCCATTTGCTCTAGTTTGAATCTCCCCATCTCAATAGAAAAAGTCTGTCCACATTGACTCTATCTGTCCTCCTCATAATTTTAAATACATCCATCAAATCACCCCTCAATCTTCTATGCTCCAGGGAATAAAGTCCCAGCCTGCTCAACCTTTCCCTGTAACTCAAACTCTGAAACCCAGGCAACATTCTTGTAAAACTCCTCTGCACTCTCTCTGTTCTATTTATACCCTTCTTATAATTCGGTGACCAAAAGTGCACTCAGTATTCCAAATTTGGCCTCACCAATGCCTTATACAACTTCAATATGGCATTCCAACTCCTGCATTCAATACCAACAAGGCCAGCTTAACAAATTGCCTAAACTGCAGACAACACTTCAGGTCAGGCTTCACCAATGTTATGTACAAAAGTAACATAACATCCCACCCTTTGAGCACAGAGCCTCAGCTAATGTGCCATATGCCTTCTTCGCACCTTATCTACATGCAAAGAAGGCATATGGCACTTGCACCCCAAGGTCTTTCTGTTCAGCAACACTTCCCAGACCCTAGTGTTCACCAAATAGGTGCAGTCATGGTTTAACTTTCAAAACTGTGTCAATTCACACTTTTCCAAGGTAAATTCTATCCTCTGTTTGTTTATCCACTTTTTTAATTGATCTTTACTTGGTGAATCCTCTCTGTATTTTCTCCAGCTGCAGATATAATTGTATACCAGTCACAGCAATCTCATAGATGCAGCAAATTGTTCATGCCATATTGGTCTTCATGACTAAAGTGTAGGAGCAAGGATATTTTACAGGGATTTGGTGAGTCCACACAGAGTATTGTAAACAGTTTTGGTCTCTTTACCTAAGAAGTGATATGGCTACAATGAAAAAGTGTAGTGAAGGTTCACCAGATTATTTCCTGGCATGATATTGCAATGTATAATAAGAAATTGGAATGATTATTGCCTTCATTTGCCAAAGTTTAGAAGGAAAGATCAAATTGAAACATTTTGATGAAGCTCAACAGGCTGAATATAAGGAGGATTTTTCCCTAGCAGGGGAGTGTGCATAAGGATTGGGGATGGTAAAAGTCCAGAAATGCAAGTCATAATTTAATGATTTAAGCATTTACTACTGAGGTGATATTTAATTAAACATATAACATTACAGCACAGTACAGGCCTTTCAGACCATGATGTTGTTCCGACCTGTGTAAGCCATCTCCACAACAATCTAATCTTTCCCCAGCTCACAAGCATAACCCTCTATTTTTTTTACATCTAGGTGCCTATCTAAGACTCTTCAAAT
Source organism: Narcine bancroftii (assembly GCF_036971445.1). Lineage (NCBI taxonomy): Eukaryota > Metazoa > Chordata > Chondrichthyes > Torpediniformes > Narcinidae > Narcine > Narcine bancroftii. The sequence goes on along the minus strand of NC_091473.1, from coordinate 122,918,504 downwards.
GTTTCTAATATATCAGTCTCCACCACCACACCCAGGAATGCATTCCAGGCCCCCACTAATCTCTGTGTAAAATACTTACCTCTGACATATCCCCAAGATGTTCTTCCACACATTTTAAACCGATGTCCTTGGGAATTTGCTGTTGTCTCCCCCTAGGAGAAAGGTGCTGGCTTCCACCCCATCAAAGTCCCTTATTTTCTTATATATGTCTATTAAGGCACCTCTCATCCTTCATCGCTTCAAAGAGAAAAGCCCCAGTTTTGTCAACCTTGCTTCATAAGACACATTCTCCAATCCAGGCAACATCCTTGATCTTGGTTAAAAAAAATTCTTTGCTGCATAAAGTTGTGTAGGTCAAGTTGGTGGATATATGAAGACTGAGACACAAGGGCTTCATATGATCTGGGAGCAGGAATATGGTATTAAATAAAGGATAGACTGTTGTTACGAGTCCCCAAAACCCAGCAGCAATAGAAATTCACCAAGACACATGGTTACTTAATCAAAAGTTGCTTTTAATTTTCTTTAAACATAAAAACAGGATTAAAATTAAACTTGTTACTATTAAGTTAGCCCCCTTTTAATTCTAAGTGCATGTGTATGTAAGTTCAGAAAAGTTCTTTGATTCACAGTCCAATCTCACTTCTTACTCCTCCAAGTTCACCAGTATCAGGCAATTCTTATACTGTGGATAGAATTTATCATTTATGATATGGTGCTTAAAGGTAAATGGTTACTGTTCAGGAAGGTTCTTGTCGGTTTCAGAGAGAGATTTTATGCTTGTTGGACACACGCAAACTGATTTCCTCCGATCAGTCACTTCAGTGTCTTGCCGAAGAAACTTGTCCCATCGTGGGTTTTCCAAATGATAACCTCTTCTTCCAGGTCACCACAGAGTTCCTCTTGTTTCCCTTATTTCAGGAGAAATACTCTAGCCAGCCATTTCCTCTTCTAAGGACTATAAGAGTTTTCAACAGGCTGAACTGAGAACTCACAACCTATCTTCAAAATGGGGTTTTTCAACAAGCCTGCCAGTTTGCCATGTTGCAACCTCTAAAAGCTACTGCAGAACTCTTGTTCTCTCTTGTTATCGAAGAGAAGAATCCTGTTTGGTTTTTTTTCTCCTCTCTCTCTGCTTGTCAAAACCAGAACACCTCCCCAAGGCTCAAAAATCCAACCCTTGAAATATCTTATCAGTACTTTAAACCTGGAATGTTTAATTGCACCTGCTTTTGAAATTCCTTCCAAAACAGTTCTATAGTCTTTTGCAAAGTCACTTTGCTTGCATGTCTGCCACATTGACCACCACCAGTGGGCTGATCTCGCCTCAAACCGTGCATCTTGGCACCTCACAGTTCGGCGGGCAGCAACCCCCTTTGAAGAAGACCGCAGAGCCCACCTCACTGACAAAAGACAAAGGAGGAAAAACCCAACACCCAACCCCAACCAACCAATTTTCCCTTGCAACCGCTGCAACCGTGCCTGCCTGTCCCTCATCGGACTTGTCAGTCACCAACGAGCCTGCAGCTAACGTGGACATTACCCCTCCATTAATCTTCGTCCGCGAAGCCAAGCCAAAGAAAGAAAGAAAGAAAGAAGTATAAGTATCTATTTGTGAAGTGACTGATACTAACCTCCCCCCTTCCCCCCAATCTATTCTTTTAAAGATATTTAAAAGATATATATGAAAGATAATATAACCCATAACACTGTGATTATATTGAAGGGCAGATTAGGCCCTATGGATCAAATAACTGCTGTTAATTTCTATCTTTCTACTTCTATGTCTGCTTTGATCCTGTTCTTAGGATATCTTTAGTCAGCCGTTAATAATACTCATCTACCAAGGTGGAAGGTTGTAGATTTAAATTCCAGTCCAGGCTTGGGACATGGCCTACTTTCTCATTCAGGACTGTTGTAATGTTGAGTTGTTTGAGATACTCTGCTACAATGAGGTATTAATCTTTCATTTATGTCATTGTTGAAGATTTTCCATATAACTAACAGACAGTAATCTTTCCTGCTTCAACTAATGTCACCAAAAATGTGTTTACTGAGTACTTAACTGATTGCTCTTAATGGACCATAACGAGAGACAAAGTTATATACATAGCTCAACATTAATGTAGAGCTTGAAATATTTCTTTGAAACATGTGCGGAACTCAATATATGTTTTCTCCCTTATTTCAGAGCATGAAATATAATATTTAACATGTCATGGTCAATATGACCCAATTGTGTCCAAGAAGGGCAGTGTAAATTTCAGGTAATTTTGCTTGTCCGAGAGCTCTTTGCATTGATTTTATACATTGTCCTTTTGCTATTTATTTTGTTTATGTGTTGAAATTTTGCCTATTTATTTGTTCATTTCAGATTTTGTTCAGGATCTTATATGTGACCTTGTTGAATTGCTGTATGTTTTAGATCAAAAGTCCAGCTATAGTACCTCAGATATTTGGATACAAACACCGATGAACATTTCTATTCAATATCAGAAAAATTGCCAGTGTGCCTTTTTCACCTGACATATTCTCCAATTTCATTACTATCAAGTGAGACAATGAATGTGCAAACTGTGAAGCTAATGAGGTTGACAGGTTATTTGTGTGATATATTATGTGTTAATTGATTGACTGTCCAAGGTTAATGTAAATTTCTGTTGATTGAAAATGCATATGATGAGATCCATGGCATTTGTAACTTGCACAGCTGCAAATTAGTACAGAGGTAGATTGACCAAAGGCCAACTATTTCTTGTGAAGAAACATAGATTGCAATAACTTCAAGTGCTGTAATGTTCAGGAATTGTTTTATTTTTGACTTTTGCATCTAATCCTGAAGATAAAGCAATGAAAATGAGGCAATGTTTTTTAAAAAAGTGTTTTGAAAATACTAAGCAGCAACACTCCAGGGGAAGCCTATTAGATGTGAAGCACAGTATTGTCAAGGGGTCCAGCCCTGAAATGGGCCCACCATTGTTCATGTCAGGGGGATAGGAACTAGAGTGTCAGGGCAGATAGAGGACTGGAGGAAGGAAAAGATATGTGAAAATTGCGTTAGAAGTCAACAGGTTATACTTCTACTCAGGTGTATCTATTTCAATGCAAGGTGTATTGTAGGAAAGACAGAGTGTGGATTGGGATGTGGAATTATGACATTGTGGTCATTAATGAAATTTGGTTCGAGGAGGGGCAGGACCGGCAGCTCAATATTATGGGCTTCTGTTGCTTCAGATGGCATTAGAGGATCAGAGGTGGAGAGATGAAGTAACTATCTTGAAGGATCTTTCCTAGACCCAACACACTAATGGCTTAGTGAAGAAAGCACGTCAGGGCCTCTAATTCCTAAGGAGTTTGCGAATGTTTGGTATGACTCCAGAAACCCTGGCAAATTTCTACAGATGTGTGTTGACTGGCTGCACCACAGTCTGGTATGTGGATACCAATACCCCTGAGAGTAAAGCCCTGCAAAAGGTAGTGGACACAGCCCAGGACATCATAGGCAAAACTCTCCCCATGGTCAAGAACCTGTAGCAATGAATGCTGTTGATGGAGAGCAGCAGCAATAATCAAGGATCCACACCACCCAGCACATGCTCTGTCCTCCCTAATGTCATCTTGAAAGAGGTATAAGTGCCACTAGACTCGCACCACCAGGTTCAGGAACAGCTGCTACCCCTCCACCATCAGACCCCTCAACAACAAACTCAAACAGAGACTCATTTAATGACTCTTACTTGTGCACTTTCTTAATTTTTAAAATTCTCTTTGTATTGCACATTCAGTTTGCCTCTCTGGCAGAAAAAATAAATTTCAGGGTTGTATGTGATGCCATGTATATACTCTGACAATAAATCTAAATCTGATGAAAGGGGGAGGGGTGGCATTAATTGTCAGGGAAATATCACAGCTGTACTCAGGCAGGACAGACCAGTGGGCTCATCTACTGAGGCTTTATGGTGGAGCTGAGGAACAGGGAAGGTATGACCACACTCATGTCAACGAGAATTGGAGGAGCAAATCTGATAGAGTTAGCAGACGGCTGCAGGAAACATAAGGTTGTGATAGTAGGAGATTTTAACTTTCCACATATTGACTGCAACTCTCATACTATAAAAAGGCTGGATGGCTTGGAGTTTGTCAAATGTTTTCAGAAAAGTTTTCTAAATCAATATACAGAGGTACCAAGTAGAAAGAGTGCAATACTGGATCCCCAGTTAGGGAATGAAACAGGGCAGGTGACAGATATAAGTGTAGGGGAACATTTTGGGACCAGTGATCATACTGATATTAGTTTTGTTAATTATGGAGAAAGATAGGTCTGGGCCTCGGGTTGAGATTCTAAATTGGAGAAAGACTAATTTTGAGGAAATGAGAAAGGATCTAGATGTGTGGATATGGATAAGTTGTTTTTGGGCAAGGATGTGTGAAGTAAGTAGAAGACCCAGAAAGGTTAAAATTTGAGAGTACAGACTTTGTACATTCCTGTCAGTGATTAAAAAACCCTACCATGCACAAAGCCATGTGACTATTCCTAATCAGTCCCACGCTATCCAAAATAATTTTATATCCGATCTCTTAGAACACCATCAAATAATTTACCTTCTACTGCCAACATGATCACAATTTCCAGGGTTACTTTTGGAGCCTTTTTTAAAAAAAATAGAAAAACGTTAGCTACCCTCCAACCCTCCAGCACCCCACCTGTGGCTAAGAACATTTTAAATATTTTGAGGAGGTTACCAGTAAAGTTGATGAAGGAAAGGCTGTGGATGTTGTCTACATGGACATTATTAAGGCCTTTGACAAGGTACCACGTGGGAGGTTAGTCAGGAAGGTTCAGATGCCTGGCATCCTTGTGAAGTAGTAAACTGGTTTCAACTATGGCTGGATGGGAGAATCCAGAGAGCAGTGGTAGATGGTTGCTTCTCAGACTGGAAACCTGTGACACCGGGATCGGTGCTGGGACCATTGTTGTTTATCATCTATATCAATGATCTGGATGATAATGTGGTAAATTGGATAAACAAGTTTGCAGATTACTTTAAATTTGGAGGTGAAGAAGGTTTTAAAAGCTTGCTGAGGGATCTGGACCAATGGGCTGAAAAATAACAGATGGAACTATTTATGCATACGGGTGTGAGGCTTTGCATTTTGGAAGGACAAACCAAAAAGGACATACATGGTAAATGGTAGGGCATGGAGGAGTGTGGTGGAAAGAGGGTTCTGGAAATACAGGTATATAATTCCTTGATAGTGACATCACAGGTGGATAGGGTTGTAAAAAAAAACTTGGCATATTGATTAGATTAGATTCAACTTTATTGTCGTTGTGCCAAGTACAAATCAACATTGGTCTTCATCAGTCAAAGTAGTGAGTATAAGAATTTTGTTGTTATGGCAAAGTTTTATAAGATCAAATATGGAGCACTGTGTACAGTTTTGGCCATCTAACTATTGGAAAGAAACCAATAAGATAGAAAGAGTGCAGCAAAGATTGATGAAGATGCTGCCCAGATTTCAGGAACTGTGTTGCAGGCAAAGGTTAAACAGGTTGGCACTTTATTCCCTAGAATATAGAAGAATGAGGGGAGATTTATGAGGGGGGACGGACAGAGTAAATAAAGTTAGGGTTTTTATCACTGAGGGTAGGTGAGATGCAAAGCAGAGGTCATGTCTTAAGGGTAAAAGATGAAATGCTTAGGGAGAATATGAGGGAAAATTTCTTCTCACAGTTAGTGTTGGGAGTGTGGAATGAGCTGCCAGCCGAAGTGGAGAATGTGGGCTCAAGTTTAACGTTTAAGAAGAATTTGAACAGGTACATGGATGGGAGAAGTATGGAGGATTATGGACTGGTGCAGGACAATGGGATTGGGTAGAAAAATGGTTTGGCACAGATAAGAAGGACCGAAAGGGTTGTTTCTGTGCTGTAATATTCTATGGTTCTATGTCATGTATTTTTGCCCATTTACAATAATCCTATTTCCTTGCATAAAAATCTATGCTTTGCCTATTTATGCATCTGGGTACCTCTGCAACATATAGATGGCACCCACATTATAGTATAGGTACAGAATCTTTTATCCAAAACCCTTGGGACTAGAGACTTTTCGGAATCTGAAATTTTTCAGATGGAATTATAGTAATGGTGGTACATTAAGTATTGCGCTGATTTCAGATTTGTGCAAAACTAAAACACATTCCCAACTACAAGGGTCTCTGGCCGGGGGGTTGGAGGGGGGGGGGGTTGGTTGTGGTGCAGGCCTGGGTTGGGGGGGGAATAGGGTGGTGGAGGAGCTGGACCAGGGTGAAGAGGAGGGGTGTGAGTGGTAAATGAAGTGAGATAAAGATGACCATAAAATTACTAGCTTTCTTTTTATTTTTACGTAAAACATACAGTTACAACAATATCTTTATCTTTGTTATGCTGACAATTGTCCTCAATCTTTTTAAAGACTTTGTCCAGTGTCATCTGACCGGATGACAAATTGGACAGCTGTTTATGGTGAATTGGAGGTGCTGAACTCTTTTTTTTACGCTGGCTCCTATAAAGTAATGATTCCCTAGAGTTCTACTAATTGCCAACGTGGACCGACACAGGATATTCATGTGCGAGTTGAGCATGGGTAGCATCGGATCATGTTTGGCGCTAAACGTGAGCTTTGGTGTGCAGACGGCATCCATGAAAATAATAGTCGGTTTTCGATTTTAAGAACTTCAGATAAAAGGTGTGGTGCGCTGTTAGCCAGAATATAAGATAAAGACTATACAACAGGCTTTAATCCACAAAGACTCCCACAGAGCCAGGCTGGCTGTGGCTGCAGCAACTGAGTGAGGCTTCGGGAGGCTGGCGCAGGGTTATATCCCGGAGGGTGATTGACACCCAACCAGGTGGGGCTTGATCCATTCAGGCCAACTGATTGACAGCCGGCCAGGTGTTGTCCTGTCCCCTTACACTCCTGCAGCTACAGAGGTTGCCCCCTGCAGTAGGCCGGTGGTGTACCACCACAAAAGGATATATATACTTGTAATTATATCCGATTCTTCTACCTCCTTTGGCAATGCATTCGATGAACTGCATTTACGAATCTGTGGTTTAGAAAATCACCTGATCGAAAGATCCCTTTTAATTCCCTCTTTCTCATTTTAAAAATATGACCTATTATTTTTGCTACTTCTAACACTGGAAAACAACTCTTTTGCTATCTGCTTTATTTATGCTTCTCATAATATCATATATTTATTTTTAGTTACTTTACCTCCTTTACTCCAGAGAAAATGAGCCCTGCCTCTCTTCTCTCTCTCTCTCTCTCTCTCTCTCTCTCTCTCTCTCTCTCTCTCTCTCACTCCATATCTGAAGTCCTCCAATCTAAGTCACATTCTAGATAACGTCCTCTGCACGGTGTCCAACACAATGACATCCATCCTTCGATATTGACAATCAGAATCATACACAAAGCTTCAAGTGCGGTCTTTTCAGTGTATTGTAAAGTTGCATTGAGGAAGATTGAGTAAAATGTGGGGAGTTAGGCAGCCTTACTTGACGCTGAGTTGCACAAAGGTTGGGACGGCTTAGGATTTGTGAATTAAGATCATGAAGAGGATGCCAAAATAGGATGGAGGTTCTGAGGGCAGTCAAAATTAAAGAAGGGTTCGCCATTGGATAATCTACCCTTTGATTCTGAGCATAATTTCTTAGCCACAAAGAGGAGGCATTTGAAGTGGACTCTTCGCCTGAGATAGAAGCATGAAATGATAGTCACTTCCATTCCTAATGCATTGATGTTCTGGCACAATTTTAGACCTGCAAAATACTTTTGCTCCAAGGAAGGAAGCAAAGAATCCAAGAGTGAATCGCTTCCTGGGACTGTGATATATGGGAGCATCTCTGTTTAAGAAAAATTGTTTACTAACGTGGATGCTGGCACATCCATTTTAATGTAATATGTTGGCTGTAAAGATGCAAAAATATCACAAAGACTGGAAAGGAGTAGAATTTAACTAATGACATGTGGATGAAATTTTTACACCCTATTTTAACAGATTAAATATTTCATTATTGAATTATTGATTCTTGATTCTTCATTTTCATCTGCATAGCACAAGGCAAATAATTTTTCAGAACCTGTTCTCAGATTAAATATCCACTTTTAAATAATTTATACCTCTGGCACAATATTTCTCCATGGTGCTACATCCACTAGTGGAAATATAAGGACATATAAAACAAATATGAAACTTCTTCATAATGAAGCTCATCTGTTGTCTCTTGAGTTTTTGATCCCAATGCCATCGTCAGTCCTCTCTGGGTCAAATTAGCTGTTACTCTCATAGGAGTGAAGTATTTTATTCTCAGCAATTCTCATGTTTGTAAAGACACAATGCTGGAGAAATTTAGCGTCAAACAGTGTACTTTATTGTGAAATCAATTCTGAAGTACACACCAATGGCATCATGAAGAAAACCTCTACTTCCTCAGGAGTTTGCGGAGGAGCTAGTGGAGTTGTTCAAGTGAACCGGTACCGACTTGAAGGGCCGACATGGCCTGTTTCTGTGCTGTAAATGGTTATATGGTTATATATAGCAAAAATAAAGATACATTACCAACTTTTTGGGCTTGATCCCTTCAGCAAGGTATGAAACATTGGTTATGTATCTTTATCATTGCTGTCTGTTTGGCCTGCAAAAATTTCTCCAGCGTTGTGTGTTTACTTCAACCACATGTCTACAGACTTTTGTGTTTTAGTTAATTCTCATACTTGTGGCTAGTTTTGCTCTTCAAATGAATTAGGAAGATTTTGAACAAGGAGAAGAGTATTAGTGATAGTATTACCCTACAGAATTTGCTAGTTTTAAGATTCAAAACTTGAGTTGCTTTAAAAGTCACTGTGGGAATGAAAAATATTCTCATTACCCAAAGCAAAAATATGTACTTATAAATCATTATGTCATAGAAACTACAAGCAGTGTCTTAGAATTTAGATAACAATATTGTTCACTCCCATGGTATAAACTATATTTATGGAGACGTATACTGTCTGGAGAATTTAGAGGAGTCTGTTTTGTTGCTCTGTTATTTTAGCTCATTGAACTGACCATGTTCTCTGTTGGATGCTTTAGGGTGAAAACTAACCACAAATGATCAGGGAAACTATTCCTTCTAGCACAGGCTGAACAGTCACATCAGTTCTGCTCCATTATTGCCTCTGCACAGGAAGAAAAGAACAAACTTATTTTAAAGCATCCACAATCTTTTGAGTGTATTATTTAGTCATCTATTTGCAATCAGTGATGACATGAACGACCAGAAAAATGATATGAAGAATAAATGCCAGACAAAAAAGAAAAGAACATGGTGATTTTTTTTTGGGGATGGATTCTTTTTACATTCACCCCCAACATAGATTCAGCCTTGATTTTAAATTTAAAGATGGTACTTATCCAACTTCCACTGAAGTGTTGAGATGAGTTTATTGCCATATACCTAACTATATAATGCATAAAAATTCTTGCTTGCTGCAACCAAATAGAAACACAAGATATACAAATTACGATAGTATAAATTATGCAAAGATAGAAAGAGATCATACATATGAAAGGATAGATTATTTGTGTTCCTGTTGTTGTTAGTGAAGGAAAAAAAGTGACACCAGTAATGCAATCAGATTTTTTTTTGTGGTCCGGCATCCTGCCTTAATTTATAGTTAGCGTTAGAGTAGTAAGGAGAGGTTCAAGAGCATGATATCTGTTTGATTTTTAATTAAAAAAAAACAGTTCTTGAATCTAGAGCTGCCAGACTTTGGGTTTCCATACCTTCTGTCTGAAGGGAGCAAAGAGAAGAGATTGTGAATAGTGTGATGGGGATCCTTCACGTAGATATTTTAAATGGACAAGAAGTCAATAGACTTCGCTTGGTTTGCCATTTTCTGCAGCCTTTTGCAATCCTGCACACTGGAATTACTCATCTATGATGCAACTAGTCGATATATTTTCCATTGTTGATTCAGTTGGGAGGCTGCTCCATCAGCTAAAGATGCATGGGATCCACAGTGAATGGATAGTTCTCCATGGAACCCAGATGGAGTGGTGGAAGGTGTTATTCTGGCTGAAAGTCTATTACCAGTGGTGCTATTATCCTTATTGATTATAAATTATTTGGATGGAAGTGAAGATGGATGGTTTAGTAAGTTTAAAGATCAGAAAACGTTTGCTGGCATTGTAGATAGTGTAGAGAGCAATCAACGTGCACTACATGATATAGATTACTAACAGATATGAGCAAAGAAATGGCAGATAGAGTTTAATCCGAACAAATGTGAGGAGAAAATAGTCAATGACAGGACCCTTAACAGCATTGATGAAGAGAGGAATCTGGCAACTGAAGTTCCTGAAAGTGGCCATGCAATTAGATTTAGGTATTAAAGAAGACCTTTGGCAGTCTTAACTTTATTGGTCAGGGTGTTGAGTATGAGAGTAAGGAATTCCTATTGCAGCTATATAAAACTGGCTAGGGTGTACTTGTAGCATAGTATGCAGTTGTGGTTGCCGCATTACAGGAATGATGTGAAGGCTTTGGAAGGATATGGGAGAGTTTTACCGAGATGCTGTCTGGATTAAAGTAAATGAGCAATTAGGGAAGGTTGAACAAACTTTCATTGTTTTCTGTGGGGCTTTGGAGGCTGAGGGGAAACCTGAAAGAGAATGACAGGTGCCTGTAACAGGCTGCTTGGGGAGGTGGTGAAATCAGATGTGATGGTAATGTTGAAGAGGTTCTTGTTGAGGCACATGAATATGCAGGAAATGGAGGGAAATGGATCTCATGTGCAGGCAAAAATGATTTAATTTAATTTGGCATCGAGTTTGGCACAGACATCATGGATTGAAGGGCCTATTCCTGTGCTAGTGGCCTAGTTCAGTGAACATTCATTTCAATAATATCCAAATTTCTGTGCTATTGTTTTAAATATATATTTTAATCTTTATCTTTGTATCTGAAAGCAAATTAGAAGTAATTACTTGAAATGGCATCAAAAATAACATTGTTATTTGAGGAATAAAGAGCATACTTGCGTGTGATGCAAGTTAGTGAATGGGTTGTGAGATTATTATTACTAGTCTAGTGCTTTCCTGATATTCACTCCTACCTTTGATCATTTATGATTTGAGAAGGAAATAATATCAATAGCAATGTTTTTGCAGTCAATGAGAGGTCTTAGACCTGTGGGAAATAAGTTTACTCCTTTGTACTTGGAATGGAAGTATTAATAGATTTTGTCAGGAAAGGTCTGTAAGATAAGAATTCCAATGAATGCCATTCATCTGGACTCTATGTCACACAAGGCTATTATGGATGAACATGACAGTTGAATTCTTACCTCCAGATGAAAATGCCTTTCATTTGTCTTCAGTGGAATGCGCTTATGATGGGAAACCACTTGTTTGAGATGAAGCAATTTTATAATGATAATTTTCCAGATAACAGGAATTTTCCTGATAATGGGAATATTTGGGTGGAATCTCCAAGTAGTATTTGCCTTCATATATAATGTAGCTTGGAGGATGGATAATATGATGCCTCTTGAAATTTTGAAAGAAATATTTTCTTTTTGTAGTTTTACATCAATTATAGCTTAAGAATGAATTCCAGTTGCCTTGGATTTGGTAATTAGAAAGAGAGGAAAGACATAAAATAACAGGAAGATGAAAATCTTAGTGTTGGGAAAAATAAATCGGCCACGAGGGCTTGCGAGGAATGTTAGATGTGGTTAATTAGGAGAACATGTTGAAAACTGTGATTGTGGCAATGTAGTGGTTAGCATTTAAGGAAGTAGTGCAGAAGTGCAAAAAAATGTTCTCTTGTGGTGCACAAACCACAGGATGTGGCTGATGAGAAAATAAATAGTATGAAATCCAAGGAAGAGACGTATAATATGGTCAGACATAGCAGAACAGTAGGCCTAAGCATTGGGAGTAGTTTGAGATTTAGTAAAGGAGGACAAATAAATAATAAAGAAGGGCAAACTTGTATTAGGAGAACTGACCAGCTGGAAACCTACAAATGGATTCTAAGAACCTTTACAAGTACTTAAAAGGAAAAAGACCAAGCCAAATTTTGGGTGTCTTATTGATATGCAGGAAGATATAATGTCAGAGAACTATGTGTCTGATGTCATGAAGGAAGGTGCACAAAACCAATCCATATATAACATAATGATCCATTGATGAAGAGGAAAGAAATAAATGATAGTCAAAAAAATTAGCACCAATGAAATAGATGAGCTCAAAAATTATTCAAAATTATTTACAAACCAAAGATTTGAAAGTGGTGGATTTAGAGCCAGTGAATGCTTAGAATGTGGCAAATATGATCCCACTATTTAAAAAGGAGGAAATAACACCACTAGAATTTCAACCCAATAGTACCAATCAAGCTATCACCAAGCCATGTGTCCTTGCACTCAGCACTCCTTTCAGCAATTGGATACATGATTTTCTATTCCTCAGGCCGTAATCAATAACCTAACTTCTTCCATGATTATCATCAATGCTGTGCACTCAGTCCTCCATTGTACTACACCCATGGCCAAACACAGCTCAATCTATAAATTCATGGATGACACCACTGTCATTGGCAGGATCTGATTCAGTGACAAAACAGAGTACAGAAGAGAGATGGAGGGTCTTGTTGCATGGTGCCAGGACAACAAAATCTACAGTATCAGCAAGACCAAAGAGCTGGTTGGAGACTTCCAGAGGAGGTGCGGAGCTCGCTCTCTGGTCCATATCAATGGTGCTGAAGTGAAGATAATAGACATCTTTAGATTCTGGAGTGTAAACATCTGGTCCACCCACATTGATGCAGTTGCCAAGGAAGTGCACCAGTGTGCCTGCTCCTCAGAAAACTGAGGAAATTTGGCATGTCACCAGCATTCATTAACAACTTATACAAGCGCACCATTGAAAGAATCCTATCCAGGTGCATCACTATGTGGAATGGGAGCTGCCCTGTCCAAGACTGCAAGAAATTGCAGAAATTGTGAATGTGGCTCAGTACATCATACACATTCCCCATCTCTCTATTGACTCCATCTTTAACTCCCACTGCCTTGTGTGACGGATTTATGTTATATTTTATATTGTATATAGATATGTTTTAAAGGAGATTTGTGGCAGGATTTTTTTAAATATAGGACACAAACAAACATTTCACAACACAGATCTCATTTAAAATGCCAGAGCTCTGCTCAAGCCAGACAGTCCGGGCTCCGAGTGCCTTTGCAAAAACTTTGAAGAATGCCTTTAGAGACTTTACAAGTAGATGTTAATTGGAATAATGAAAGCAATAGATGAACAGACTCAGAAGATTGAGTCTGGTGCAACAGTCTGTCTGAATGCATTTTGCTGTTCTAAGAGGGATATGTTTTTTTCTCAGAGAGAGGGAGAGAGAATTCAGTTCTACAGTTCAGCAGCCGCTAGGACTGGAATATGACAAGCTGGCAAGCTTGTGGAAAAACCCCATTTTGAAGATGGGTTGTGAAATGGTAGATGTGGGTACAATTACAATGTTTAAAGACATTTGGACAGAAGCATGAATACAAATTATTTCGAGGGACGTGGACCACGTGCAGGCAAGTGGGATCAACTAGGGTTGACAACTTGGTCAAGTGGATGAGTTTGGCTGAAGGGGCTATTTTGTACTGTATAACTCCAATAGTACAACAAAAATATTGTGAAAACACAAATTTAGGGGGCCAGAAATTTCCTGTATTTTGTATAATTTGATAAAGCATGCAAGTCTTCTATATCTCTCATCTTTTTTATATAGAATGCTTTAGAATTTCTCTATTATACAAATGGGACATTTACTGTTGTGTTTGGATTTAGGCCTAAACTGTACTCTGTTCCTGAATGCCCATGAATGATGGTGCCAAATATCGACTACTGCTTAAAAGGAAGTTGTATCCAGAGCTATCTTTTCATGTCAACGTTGGTGGTTCAGGCTACTGAAAGTCTTAATCTTGACTTGCTCTATTTACTATGGGAAAGTTCCCATATGTGAATCACAGGACCAAAAAATGTTAACAATTTTTCATCTTGACAAATCAAAGATTAGGTCAGAATATTTGTGGTTTCTCAAAGCCTGTTTTTATTCTAATATAGAATTATGTATTCTACGAGCTGATATTAAGTTTGTACTTGGAGATTTCACTCTGGGTATTGCACTTTGTTCAAATTAACAGTTTTTATTTGGGATGTTGAATGGTATGTGAGTGGATATTCCACATTGACTTGTATGTGTACGTTTATTTTTTAAAAGGTTTTGTTTTCAGAAAACCCAACCTGTCCACTCTTGCTTTTTGTTCCTGCTATTCAAAAAGCTTGTAAGAAGTGAAGCCCAACATGCACAGGATGCATGACTTCTGGATTGGTATTTGAACTCTAATCTTTTAATTAGAAGGCTAACATTTAATTATTTTAACTGTGTCTATACAGTAGATCAATTACAATTTTCCAATACCTGAGAGACTTTTGTGAACTGATACAGAGCCATCTTTTGATAATTGCTGGATTTTCCTTTGAGATGGAGCTGTTTCACTCTCTGCTCTATTTTTGTTCTATCACAAGCCATTCACTGAATTAAATATTCGTTAGCAAATTAGTTGCTGTCAAGGTTGACTATAGTACCAGCTGGAAGACAGCATGCACAAACCACTCAAGCTGATTCATTCTTTAATGTGCCGACATATATTTTCTGATGCAGTGCCAAAGATTTGCTGGTAAAAACATTCCAAAAAAAAGAACTGTTTAAATGTTTTTGAAACATGACTTAATTGTTGGCACTGGCTTACATAAGATTAAGACGGCACATCCAATGTATTCAGAAGACTTTCCAGTTATTGACCCTTTAATGCTTGTCTGAGTTTCCATTTACCAGCTGGCTTTTGGGGAATACCAACACTCTCCATTGCAAAGGCATTTTATTTCTAGTGTTGTACCCTAAGTGGTGTTGGGGATGCATCAGTTTTCCAAAGTTCAGTTGATAAATAAAGACACTGGGGACAAAGGGGTGACAAAATGCATTTGTTGACTTTGCACAGATAATCTTTGTATTCCACTGTTGCAGTACTGTGTTTATATCACTAGAGGCCCCTGACCATCTATGCAAATCCAAATTTCTCAAAGGAATAGTATTTTCATTACTCCGTTTTATTTCAAATCACTCGTTAGATGTTATTGAATACACTGCTTTTTTTAAAAAATGAACATTTTAGACAGTAAATAATTTGTAGTGGGCTAAGCTGTTATGTGATTTTCCTTGTTCTTCCCTTCTTATGTTCATTTAATAATATTTGAGCAGCGTATGCTGTGCTTCAAGCCTTACTTTCTACAGATGGATTATATTGGTTCCTTTCACTCCACATTAATGGAAGTCAAGCTGAAATATATTTTGTCATTATTTTTATTTTTAGTTGAGAACAGAGGCCAGGATATTGAAGGGCTTGATGAAGGGCTCAGGCTCGAAACGTTGGTAATGTATCTTTACCATAAAGAACCTGCTAAGATTCTCCAGCACTTTTGTGTATTAAAGTCCAATTAAGGCGTCTGTAGGTTTTCTTGTTTAACTCCAGGATGTTAAAGATTGATTGTTTTTTTTTGTTTCATGTGGAATGTGGGAATTGCTGAAAATGCCAACATTTATTGTCCATTTCTTGGTGCCCCTGAAATGAGAAGGCAGTTAATTGTCATCCTTGCTTGTGGCTCTGGGGTCACATATAAACCAGATAAAATTAATGACAGTTTTTCTTTCCCCGAATAACATCTGTGAAGTTTGTGAGATGTTAACAACTATCTCACTGATAGTGAGATCACATTTTATTCAAAATTAATTGAATTTACCATTGTTATTTTTCAGTCCTAATTATGTGGGGATTGTAGTATATTTTCTAATTTATAGAAAGTGTGTTTTGTGCCATTAGAAATATTAGTGCCTTTGCAATTGTCTAAGCATTTGATCCTCCTTCCGATATAAAATTCCTTGGTTATGTTTCTTATGAATAAGAAACAATATTGTAAATATTGAATAGCTGTAATTATGTTTCTTTGGCTGTGCCTGATAGGAGTGTTCTTACCCCTTAATCAGTGAAACTCTACACCAGATGTTTCGGTAAATATTAGTCTGCTTCATTTGATCATATTTTAAATAAAGACGTGATTACCCTCTGAAGCAGGTGTGTAAAAATAAAATCATGAGACTCTGAAGGAAAATAGGATTGTTCTTCTGGCCAGCATTTTACAAGCTGACATCAATGAATTAAGTCACCAATTAAACAAATTGGAGATGCAGGAGACTACAGATGCTAGAATCTGGAGCAACAAGCAATCTTCTGTAGTCTTTGGTGGGTGAAGCAGCATTTGTGGCTGGAGAGAAATTGCTGATATTTCTAATTGAGACCCTGAATCAGGGCTTGAGACTGCAGAGGAATGATAGCTGGTATAAAAACACACCAAAATGCTGGAGGAACTCAGCTGGTCTTTCGGCATCCATAAAAAGCAAAGATATATTCCTGATGTTTCAGATCTGAGTCCTCTTCAAGGAATAAGCAGAATAGACCAGAAGCAGGAAATCACAAAAAAATCTCAGAATTCAGACAGTGCTGGCTTTGGGTGAAATCCAGACAAACTAAAGGATGTGATAAGGGGAGAGGTGAGAATTTATCATGTTTGTGTGAAAGGAGTCAGGGAAGGGAGACAGAGAGCTGGGCGAAAGCGAAAGGTTGTATTCAAAGTTAGAGGGGAATTTAGAATAAATAACTTGGGAAAATGTTGTTTATTTTAATTTGCACATAATTGGAGGTAACTATTGATAAAAGGCATTGTGAAGGAAGTGAAATTGGCTAAATATTTACAACTACCAGTACATTTTTCAATGTTCTGGAATTGTTTGTTCAAAATGCATTTCTGTGAATGTATGTTGTATGCTTCATAGATTTATGTTATTCAATTTGACGCTCCTCAAAAATTACATGCAGTGTGCATCTGCATAAATTAGTGCAGACTGTTTAATATGTGAAATTTTAATTTTGAAAGCTCAGCATTTTGGCATATGATTGTGAGCAGTGGACCAACAGGGATCTAGTTCTGTGACTTTGGATGGAGTATTCTAACCTTTAACCGCGGTCAAATGAAATAGTCACAGTGGAGACAGCTAACTTAACACAGTCTGATGATCAAAGTCACATTTGTCATGATAATGAATATGTATTCACCTGACCGGAAGTCACATGGTATGAGTGAGAGAGAAGAGCGCGAAATGGAGGAACAATGAAAGCTGGAGTATAAAGACACGGAGATGTTTAACTGATAAAACTTGCGTTATTAGTGTTATTAACTTCACATTTCGGGCCACAAATGTGACATTGGTGACGAGGATTAAAACAACAACATTTTGGAACTTCAATGTGATAAGAATTTTGATCTTTGATTCGGAGGCTTTGGGCTGAAAAAGGTTTCCTCATGGCAGGTGCAGAAGCTGACTTTCTAATACTTCAAGGTGTTCCTCATTTTGACCCAACGGGTGATGCAAGCACTGTAAGTGTGAAGTGGAAGGCATGGGTGGAAGAATTTGAAGCCTACGCCGACAGTCGTGGCCTATTTCTCGATAGCGGTACGGTGGAACAAAAAGCGCAGAGGAGGGCGTTGCTTCTTTTCACCGCAGGACCCGCAGTTCGGGAAACTTTTAAGACACTTTTGAATACAGGAAGGAAGGATGAATACCAGAAAGCGGTCGATGCATTGAATGCACACTATGTAATGACACCGAATGCTACATTTCAACGCCATTTGTTTCGGAGAACGAAACAAGAAGATGGACAAACAATTGCTCAGTACGTGATGAGATTGCACCAGCTGGCTGTTGGATGCAATTACATGGCAGCTGATTTGGACAACCAATTATTGGATCAAGTCGTGCAGCACTGGAGATCAGACAAGCTCAGGAGACGTCTGCTGGAAAAAGGGAGTGAGTTGGAACTCACCGATGCTTTAGCCATTGCTGCTGCATTAGAGGCTGTTGAGGGGCAATTTCATACCATGACCCTGAAGGACAACTCAAGCCAGCAAGTTAAGAGGCTCTCGCATCGCCATAACCAGCCAAGATATACGTCGACACATGACGTGGAGTGTTATCGATATGGAAATAGAGGTCATTTTGGAAAAGACCCATGCTGCCCAGCAAAAGGCAAAGTTTGCAGAAAATGTGGAGGTAAGGACCACTTTGCAAAGAAGTGCAAAAGCAAGTCCAATGCAGACCAGAAGGGGAAGAGCACAGCTTCCAAAGGCAAAGCTTGGGGGAAAGGAAAGTATCCTGGAAAGAAAGACACTATTCGCCATATAGACGGTGACCCAGAAAGTGACGATGATGATGATAACCAGGTTGGACAGAGATATTATCAATTTACATTGAATGATGTACATCATGAGAAGGTCCCAGTGATCATTGGTGGTGTGACAGTTCAGGTCATTGTAGACTCAGGCAGTGACAATAATGTAATTGATCGACATTTATGGGAGAAATTGAAAAGGAAGAAGATCATCTGTACCTCAAAGAAGTGCTCCAAGAAACTGTATCCATACACAGCAACCAAGCCATTGCAGACCATTGGATGTTTTACTGCAACTGTTGAAGCTGGTGATAAGTACACCGAAGCAGAGTTTGTTGTCATAGACAAGAGGGGAGAACCATTGCTGAGTAGACCACAGCGCAAGACCTGGCAATACTTCATATTGGAGCTCGTGTCAATTCAGTTCAGTCATACGAGGATACGAAGCAAGAATTCCCCGCAGTCTTCCAAGGAGTAGGAAAGCTGAAAGGTCGACAACTAAAGCTAGTGGTGGACAAAACGGTCAAACCCAAGGCACAACCAGTGCGCAGAACTCCGTTTGGACTTCGTGGGAAAGTCGAAGCCAAAATTAAAGAGTTGATCGAGCAAGACATTATTGAACCTGTGGAACATTCGACACAATGGGACAGCCCAGTAGTGATTATGCCCAAACCAAATGGTGACATAAGACTGTGTGTTGATATGAGGATGGCCAATGAAGCTATAATTCAAGAACGACACCCTATACCAACAGTGGAGGAAATACTTCAAGAGTTAACTACCAGTAAGATATTCTCAAAAATTGATTTACAGTGAGGCTATCATCAATTAGAGCTGGACCCAGAATCCCGAGACGTAACAACATTTGTGACTCACTGTGGATTGTACCGATACAAGAGACTATCGTTTGGCATTAATGCAGCTTCTGAGATCTACCAGTATGAAATCCATCGAGTGATTCAAGGCATTCCTGGAGTTGCCATTATTTCTGACGACATCATAGTCCATGCACCTACAAAGGAAGAGCATGACAGACGGTTGAGGCGTGTACTATCTAGACTACAGGAGGCAGGCCTTACCGTGAATGGAAACAAGTGCCAGTTCGGTGTGTCAGAAATGGACTTCATGGGACACAGACTTACACGGGAAGGACTAAACCCAGCAGAGGCCAAGGTGAAGGCTATTGCAGATGCACGTGCACCCCAGAATGCAACGGAGGTGAGGAGTTTCCTGGGATTGGTCAATTATTGCGCAAAGTTCAACCCTAATTTTGCTACGGTGGCAGAACCACTAAGGAAACTAACCAGGAAAGGTGTACCATTTCATTTTGGATCGGAGCAGAAGGAAGCATTCACAACGCTGAAGCAAAGTCTGACAGATGCTGATAATCTTGGATATTATGATCCGGCTGCACTAACCAAAGTCATAGCGGATGCTAGTCCCGTTGGTTTAGGAGCCGTCTTGGTCCAGATGCATGACGTAGGACCAAGAATCAGCAGATCGTTGTAAGATGTGGAAAGAAGATATTCTCAGACAGAGAAAGAAGCACTCGGACTTGTATGGGCCTGTGAGAGGTTCCATGCATATTTGTATGGCATTGAATTTGAACTCATCACAGATCATAAGCCATTAGAGGTGATCTATGCCGCTAGATCCAAAGTGTGTGCCAGAATAGAGCGATGGGTACTCTGACTCCAGCCCTACAAATATAAAGTAGTTCACATTGCCGGGAAAGCAAACATTTCTGATCCGCTGTCCAGATTGGTGAAGGATGGATGCCCGCAATACAAGTCAGAATTGGGGACAGAAGCAGAGAGCTTTGTACGCTTCGTAGCTATTCAGTCGACACCGAAAGCTGTGACCACGAAGGAAGTCGAGAGAGCGTCCGAACATGACCCAGAACTCATGGAAGTGAGAGAATGTATCTAGAGTGGACAATGGGACAAGTGTACTCACAAAGCTTACATTCCCATTAGAGACGAACTTTGTTGCATCGGACAGTGTGTATTGAGAGGTTGTAGATTGGTGATACCACAGAGGTTGAGACCGAAGATCGTATCCTTAGCTCACGAAAGACACCTAGGTATTGTTGGCACCAAGCAAAACCTCAGGAGTAAAGTATGGTGGCCAGGTTGTGATAAAGACGCAGAGAAATTCGTCAAAACTTGCCATGGATGTCAAATCACAAGTAGGAGTAATCCTCCAGAGCCGATCCAGAGTACGCAACTCCCGACAGGACCGTGGATCGACGTAGCCGTTGATTTTCTTGGACCTTTACCAACTGGTGAATCAATCATGGTAGTGATAGATTACTACAGCAGATACTATGAGTATGCTGTGATGAGGTCCACGACCACTGAAAAAACAATACAAGCGTTAGCAGAGATCTTCGCAAGATATGGATTGCCTGTTACGCTATACTCTGGCAATGGTCCACAATTCATTTCAGAGACATTTGCTGAATACATGAGGACCACAGGTATCCACCATCATAAAGTAACTCCGAAATGGCCGCAAGCCAACGGGGAAGTAGAGAGACAAAATCAGTCCATTGAAAAACGATTATGGATTGCTCACGCAGAAGGACAAAATTGGCGAGAAGCATTGCTATCTTATGTGGCTGTCTATCGAGCAACGCCTCATTCAACCACAGGAAAAAGTCCTGCAGAAGCATTTTTTGGGAGAAAAATCCGCACAAAAATGCCCGAAATAAAGGAAATGTGGGACGACCAGGAGATGAGGGACCACGATGCTGAAAAGGAAGGAGCAGCAAAGCTGTACACAGACTCAAGATGTGGAGCCAGGTACTCAGACATCATGCCTGGAGATAATGTTCTGGTGAGGCATGAGAATAGTGGTAAGCTAGACACACCTTATTACCATCATCCCTACACTGTCGTATCCAGAAGTGGCAGTATGGTAACAGTCAAGTCTCCGGCTGCAGTCCTGTACAAAAGAAATGTGTCAGGTGTAAAAAGGTACCAGTCCAGAGAGACATCGAGTGAGGTGGTTGAAAGTCCAATACGAGATGCTCAACCTGAGAGACCAGATGATGTTCCCGAGGCGGTTACCAGCATTCCTGATGAAGTGACTAGAGGGCCAGAAGCACCCGAGGCCGTAGCAAATAGTGTTTCCGACGCTGAGAGTGAACAACCGAGTAGCGACGATAGTATCGCAGGAAGGCCAAAACGAGACATTAAAGCGCCTAAACGATACGAAGACTTTGTGCCGTATTTCTAATTGTGCCCGCACTATCACAAAAGGGAAAGTTTGTGACGGTTGGAACGATAAAAGAACATTGGGACAGTGATTTGATCATATATCATAAAGTGCGTGTATGAATGCTGTATGAAGTACATTTTAGTTAGTTGAGTTATTGTATTACAGTTAGTTACGACATGTTCATGTTACATTGTGTGTAGAAGGAGTTTGAACTTGTTTGTTTGTTTGTTAGACATTGTTTGTTGGTTCCGAGGGATATTGTTAAGGTGACCTGTGGTCCTCATGTATTCAGCAAATGTCTCTGAAATGAATTGTGGACCATTGCCAGAGTATAGCGTAACAGGCAATCCATATCTTGCGAAGATCTCTGCTAACGCTTGTATTGTTTTTTCAGTGGTCGTGGACCTCATCACAGCATACTCATAGTATCTGCTGTAGTAAGGTGTAAAGGTTATTTCTGGTAAAAGGAGGGATGTCATGATAATGAATATGCATGAGATGTATTCACCTGACCGGAAGTCACATGGTATGTGTGAGAGAGAAGAGCGCGAAATGGAGGAACAATGAAAGCTGGAGAATAAAGACATGGAGATGTTTAACTGGTAAAACTTGCGTTATTAGTGTTATTAACTTCACATTTCGGGCCACAAATGTGATAACATTCTTCTTGATCTATAAACTGATTGCAATACCATGCTGTAATTTGATCTGTCCATGAACAGATCCTAATGGAATGTCATTCCTGGAAATTGGGAAGTAATCCTTTCACCTAATAGGGAGATAATTTACTCTAGAAGCATTTTGAGTCAATCTTTGGTACTAAGGAGGCTGTTTATTGCTTGAAGATGAGGATACCTTATGTCACTTAAAAGGAAATCAATCGATCACTATGTTCAGAACAATTTTAATGGTCATCCTCTTTCTACTGGGTCAGGATCAAAATATTTAAACAATACCAAACACCATTTCCTCACAGATGACATAAAGAATGGTCTAGCTCCTGAATGTACTAACCATTACCAAAATCTTGAGCACACTTGCTTCCTTATTTCAATTTCTTGGCATTCTTTCTCAGCATCATGTTCAATATTGTCAGCACCTTTTATTTGAAAAATAAAGCTGGAAAAAATGAGGAAAAAGTACATCAAAAACATTTTACTTGTGGTCGGAAAGTTCCTTGTTTTACTGTAAACTTTGATGAAATGCTATATTGGAAAAAATAAAGAAATTTTGTTCTATCAGCTCAATAAATGGCCTTGCATCAATAACTAATAAGACCTACGAAATTGGAATATAAGAACAGTAGCACCTCATTCAACACTTTGAGCTTTTTTCTTCCAGTTAATAAAATCATGGTTGATCAGTGACCTAACTCTGTGTTCCCATCTTAGTTTCTGATCTCTACCTTTGGCTAACATAATCTATCACTTCCAGATTTAAAATTAGCAATTGCTTGGAATCATTTGGGAATTGCAACTCCTAAAGATCTGAAATGTGTTGGGAGTTACTGCAAATAAAGTTGAACTGATCTGTTGTCTGGGAGAATTTAGAATTGCAATTTGCAAATAAACTGAGGATTTGCAAAGGAATATTGAAGCAGTATAAATGAATCCTTGCCTTAACATATAATTGGTATTACATTTTGCAAGTAACAAAGTTGAAAATGAGTTATCTAATGACATGAAACAACATAGTTTAATCCAAGCATTTATGTTTCTTGATTACAAGGTAAATTAATTCCATACCCGTATTTTGCAGATTAAGAAAATTGTCCAAAAGTTTTTTTTAATCCATGTGTTGATAATTATTAGTGCTTTTCTGAAATCACAAAATATCGTGGGATTGCTGTAGAGAAAATAAACCTTCACTTTCTGTGTTCTCTAGAAACTAAATTTAATGTGTAATTAGTTTCTTACACGGAACAACTAACAGGTCTCTGGTAGTGTTGTACATTCTGAAGCAAACATTCATCTGTCTGTCTCTCTCATCTTTGTATTTCTAATTTTTCTCTGCACGTTTTTATATTCTGCTCTGCATCTTGTTTCTTTTTCATTGTCTGTTTAATTTGTCCTGTTATTTTGAGGTTGGTTATCAGTGAGGGGGTAGGATTATGCTTAAACTTTGCTTTGCCCATTCATTCTACACTTCATTGCAACTTTTTAGGCACCTAAAAAGCCACACTTTACATATGTGAGTGGTAGTTCTCCGTTTGCAGAGCTTTGTATTTCCAGCAAGACAGGTTGAGAAGTCAGATGGGCTTGGAAACTTTTGGGCTTCCCTGTTTTTCAAACAGAGGCAAAAATAAATTAGTTACATTGTACCTCTATAAAACACTGAATCAAATGTAATAAAAGAATAATTCCTTTCTGATTACCATACTGTGGGAAGGATGTGAAGCTCGGAAAGAGATTGGAGAGAGAAATAAAAATAACAGAATGGTGCAGGCAGTGAGGAACTTCTGAGATGTGGTGAGAATGGAGAAGCTGTGAATGGGGAGAAAGGTTTAAGAGTTGTCAATGGTGTTCACAATTCTCAAGATTTGAACAAAGTGAAACTTTTCCCATAGTGGAAGTATTGAGAACCAAAGGATATGGATGTGAAATAATTGATAACAGTATCTGCGATGACTTTAGTGGGGAGAAATCTTTCCTGTCGTGAATGCTTGAGATGACTGATGTCATCACTGTCAAAAGGGAATCAGATAGATTACCACTGGAGTATAAAAGCTAAGTCGATGAGACTAGGTTCAGTGGGAAGATTGGCTTCTTCACAGAAAAGTTACAGCACGATTATGAGGTTATCATTGAAGATGCTAATGAGATCTCTTATGTCAATCGTTTTGTTCATCTTAGCTCTTGTGGACACCAGGAGCGGGTATAAAATACATCAGCAATACTTATATGTGTATAATAATATACTTCTTCTCAAAGTATGTCTAAAAGAACTGGAAGAATACTTATACAATTAGCCAGCTGATTATCTTGCAGATTGTTATAGTTTGATTCTGTGATTTAAGTTGCAGAAAAATCAGTAAAATATTTTATCTAATGCAATCGTGGCTTAATGTTTGTTTAATTAAATTGATGTAAAACATTGGTATTGTATACCTAATTTGATTAAGGGTTCCAGCTCAAAACATTAATATTTATTTTTCTGCCACTGGTGCTGTTTGAGCTGGTGAGTTCCTTCAGCAGATCATATTTTGTTCCAGCATCTGCAATCTCTCCTGTCTCTTGTATAACATATATATGTGTAACAGTAAATCTCTCTCCCCCCCCACCCCCCCCCCCCCCGCCCTTTTATTGGTATTTTCTATATCCCATGTAAAGATTGACTCCTATATTTTTGGCCCTGACCGAGCACCCATCCGAGCTCCCAACTTCCTGAATGCAGACTTACTACCCAGTCGGTTTTGGCCATCCAAGCTCCCAATGCCCCAAATGACACAGGCACTAACCACGGTCAGAAGTAGTATGCATGTAAAAGTCGACCCCCAAAATGTGACCTGAAAAATTGTTTGCCTGAACTTGCTTATTACACAAGTATATATGGTACCCTTTCACCATTAATAGCTTAATATGATTTCCAATTTTTATTTTATTTTACTGAGGCCTGGATTCATCTTGGACTGATGAAGTTGCTACAGACAATGAGTTGCCGGAGGAACTCAGCAGGTCAGGTAGTTCTCATGGGTAGAAATGGTCGGTCACATTTTGGAGCTGGGCCCTTCATCGAGAGACCATCGTTAGTTCAAAATTATGCGTTTCTTGTGTTTCTCTATTGAAGGCCACTATGAATATGAAAACTGTTGTCAAGCGATTAACCAGAGAAAAGGTGTTGAGAAAAACACAAACATTGAATATTTGAATTGTTTCGACATTACTGCTGCCAGACATTTTTTACTGAAGCAGAACCTCTACCTTCGAAGCTGCGTTAACGAAGTGCTTATACAGCTGCTTTCTTCAGCTCTGTCACGCTATCTTGCACTGATTTCAGGCATAATTTATTACCAAACATTTAACCATTTGAGGTTCAGCGTTTCGTTCTGTGTTCTAACATTCATTGTCATCAAGAACTGTTAGTAGCAAAGATTATATTGTTCAAATGAGCTTGTATTTATTTAGGATAAATTGTATCACCAAATTATATCGTGACCAACCAGAAATAGTGTTAACTGCTAATAAAATCGGAACTAAAATGTATCTAATTTTTAGCATGTTATGCAGATATGCTTGGATATGTGCTGATATATTTGTTCAAGTGCTAAAAACCCATTCTTTTGAAGTATGTGATGTATCCACACTGCTGTTGCTAGGGATGTGTTCAAGATGTTACCTTACAAAACTAGATGGGATGTTGAAGTTGGAAAGAAATTTAAGAGGATTTCAAATCTGAAAAAAAAATTGATAGGAACTTGGTTAAATAACAATAAAATAATTGAAATTTAATCTTTTGACTTCTTTTCTTTGGCTTGGCTTCGGGGACAAAGATTTATGGAGGGGGTAAAAGTCCACGTCAGCTGCAGGCTCGTTTGTGGCTGACAAGTCCGATGCGGGACAGGCAGATACGGTTGCAGCGGCTGCAGGGGAAAATTGGTTGGTTGGGGTTGGGTGTTGGGTTTTTCCTCCTTTACCTTTTGTCAGTGAGGTGGGCTCTGCGGTCTTCTTCAAAGGAGGTTGCTGCCTGCCAAACTGTGAGGCGCCAAGATGCACGGTTTGAGGCGATATCAGCCCACTGGCGGTGGTCAATGTGGCAGGCACCAAGAGATTTCTTTAGGCAGTCCTTGTACCTTTTCTTTGGTGCACCTCTGTCACGGTGGCCAGTGGAGAGCTCGCCATATAACACGATCTTGGGAAGGCGATGGTCCTCCATTCTGGAGACGTGACCCACCCAGCGCAGCTGGATCTTCAGCAGCGTGGCTCGAGTACTTCGACGTTAGGGATGAAAGCGCTCCAATGGATGTTGAGGATGGAGCGGAGACAACGCTGGTGGAAGCGTTCTAGGAGCCGTAGGTGATGGCGGTAGAGGACCCATGATTCGGAGCCGAACAGGAGTGTGGGTATGACAACGGCTCTGTATACGCTTATCTTTGTGAGGTTTTTCAGTTGGTTGTTTTTCCAGACTCTTTTGTGTAGTCTTCCAAAGGCGCTATTTGCCTTGGCGAGTCTGTTGTCTATCTCGTTGTTGATCCTTGCATCTGATGAAATGGTGCAGCCGAGATAGGTAAACTGGTTGACCGTTTTGAGTTTTGGAGATGGAGATGTGGGGGGGCTGGTAGTCATGGTGGGGAGCTGGCTGATGGAGGACCTCCGTTTTCTTCAGGCTGACTTCCAGGCCAAACATTTTGGCAGTTTCCGCAAAGCAGGACGTCAAGCGCTGAAGAGCTGGCTCTGAATGGGCAACTAAAGCGGCATCGTCTGCAAAGAGTAGTTCACGGACAAGTTTCTCTTGTGTCTTGGTGTGAGCTTGCAGGCGCCTCAGATTGAAGAGACTGCCATCCGTGCGGTACCGGATGTAAACAGCGTCTTCATTGTTGGGGTCTTTCATGGCTTGGTTCAGCATCATGCTGAAGAAGATTGAAAAGAGGGTTGGTGCCAGAACACAGCCTTGCTTCACGCCATTGTTAATGGAGAAGGGTTCAGAGAGCTCATTGCTGTATCTGACCCGACCTTGTTGGTTTTCGTGCAGTTGGATAATCATGTTGAGGAACTTTGGGGGACATCCGATGCGCTCTAGTATTTGCCAAAGCCCTTTCCTGCTCACGGTGTCGAAGGCTTTGGTGAGGTCAACAAAGGTGATGTAGAGTCCTTTGTTTTGTTCTCTGCATTTTTCTTGGAGCTGTCTGAGGGCAAAGACCATGTCAGTAGTTCCTCTGTTTGTGCGAAAGCCGCACTGTGATTCTGGGAGAATATTCTCGGCGACACTAGGTATTATTCTATTTAGTAGAATCCTAGCGAAGATTTTGCCTGCAATGGAGAGCAACGTGATTCCCCTGTAGTTTGAGCAGTCTGATTTCTCGCCTTTGTTTTTGTACAGGGTGATGATGGTGGCATCACGAAGATCCTGAGGCAGTTTACCTTGGTCCCAACAAAGCTTGAAAAACTCATGCAGTTTGGCATGCAGAGTTTTGCCGCCAGCCTTCCAGACTTCTGGGGGGATTCCATCCATACCTGCTGCTTTGCCACTTTTCAGTTGTTCGATTGCCTTATATGTCTCATCCAGGTTGGGAACCTCATCCAGCTCTAGCCTTAGGGGCTGTTGAGGGAGCTGGAGCAGGGCGGAATCTTGGACTGAGCGGTTGGCACTGAAAAGAGATTGGAAGTGTTCTGACCATCGGTTGAGGATGGAGATCTTGTCGCTGAGGAGGACTTTGCCGTCTGAGCTGCGCAGCGGGCTTTGGACTTGGGGTGAGGGGCCGTACACAGCCTTTAGAGCCTCGTAGAAACCCTTGAAGTCGCCAATGTCCGCGCTGAGCTGGGTTCGTTTGGCGAGGCTAGTCCACCACTCATTTTGGATCTCCCGGAGTTTGCGCTGAAGATAGCTGCATGCGCGACGGAAGGCTTGTTTCTTCTCTGGACAGGACGGCTTTGTAAGGTGAGCCTGGTGGGCAGCTCGCTTCTTTGCCAGCAGCTCCTGGATTTCCTGGCTGTTTTCGTCAAACCAGTCCTTGTTTTTCCTGGAGGAGAAGCCCAATACCTCTTCAGTGGATTGCAGTATGGTAGTCTTCAACTGATCCCAGAGGGTTTTAGGGGACGGGTCCGTGAGGCGGGTTGCATCGTCGAGCTTTGCTTTGAGGTTTGCCTGGAAGTTTCCTCTCGCTTCGTCTGACTGCAGGTTTCCAACATTGAACCTCTTTCTGGGGGCTTTATTGTTCCTGGGCTTTGGTTTGAAGTGAAGGTTGAGCTTGCAGCGAACCAGCCGGTGGTCAGTGTGGCATTCCGTGCTAGGCATGACCCTGGTGTGGAGCACATCTCGTTTGTCACTTTCTTGCACCAGGATGTAGTCCAGGAGGTGCCAGTGTTTGGATCGGGGATGCATCCAGGTGGTCTTAAGGCTGTCCCTCTGCTGAAAAAGGGTGTTTGTAATGACAAGCCGCTGTTCTGCGCAGAGCTCCAACAGGAGGCGCCCATTGTGGTTGCACTTGCCGACGCCATGCTTGCCCAGGATTCCTGGCCAGGTTTCTGAGTCTTTGCCGACACGAGCGTTGAAGTCGCCCAGGATGACAACCTTGTCGGCTGTAGGGGTGCGTTGGATGAGGTTGCGCAGGTCGGTGTAGAACTTGTCCTTTTCTGCTGGTTCCGCCTGGAGGGTTGGAGCATAGACACTGATGAGGGTGATGTGATGCTTGTTCTGAAGGGGGAGTCGCATGGACATGATTCGGTCCGAGAGGCCTCTCGGAAGGTTTTCGAGTTTGGAGGCAATGAAGCTCTTGACCATGAAGCCTACACCAGATAGGCGTCGTTCATCCGAAGGCTTGCCAGACCAGTAGAGTGTGTAGCCCGCGCCGCGTTCTTGGAGGCTGCCTACATCTGCCAGGCGGACTTCACTGAGAGCGGCTATGTCGATGTCAAGTCTGAGGAGTTCATGTGCAATGAGGGCAGACCGACGTTCAGGTCGGTGGCTGTCAGCCTTGTCTAGCATGGTTCTGATGTTCCAGCATGCTAGCTTGAGTTTGTGAGCATCTTTTGAGGGGGAAGGCGTGGAGGGAGAGGACGTGGAGGGGAAGGACGTGGAGGGGGATGACGTGGAGTGGGAGGACGTGGAGGGGGAGGACGTGGAGGGGGAGGACGTGGAGGGGGAGGACGTGAAGGGGGAGGACGTGGAGGGGGAGGACGTGGACCTGTCCTCGGGCCTGCGCAAAGGAGCTTTTAGGTGGAGTGCAGTGCGCGCAGTACTGGCCCCACCCTTTACACCCATGGTTCGTGTGCCGTGGCCAAGCAAGCTGGGACGTGGCAGCGAGGTCCTTGGGTCGTAGGTTTTATATCGGAGTGGCCTTCTCCTATGCAGGTTTCTTACCCGGGCTGGAGGGGCCTGCCTCCCCTCCTAGGTCGGTCCATACTGCCCGGACCGGGGCCAAGGCCGCCGCAGCTCACCCTGTGCCTGGACTGGGGCCGCCGCCTCCCACTCTCTGCCCGGATCGGGGCCTCCCCCTGCCCCACTCGACCGAGGCCGGGGCCGCCGTCTCCCCCTTGCTCCTGCCCGGATCGAGGCCGCCGCCGTCTACCCTTCGCCCGGACCGGGGCCGGGGCCGCTGCTGCTCTCCCTGTGCCTGGACTGGGGCCGCCGCCTCCCACTCCCTGTCCGGACCGGGGCCTCCGCCTGCCTCACTCGACCGAGGCCGGGGCCGCCGTCTCCCCCTTGCTCCTGCCCGTATCGGGGCCGCCGTCGAGGGGATAGAAAGAGATCACACAATGAATTGATCTGGCCCTGGCAAATAAGTCAGACAAGACAAAAAAAAGATCATGTTATATCTCATGGATGACAAAAGGGAGAATACTGTACCTTATAATAATTTAAAAGAACAACATTGAACCCAGAAGAATGTATTAGATGCTTGACAAGCACTTTGTAAACTTTCTCGGAATAAAACAGTCAGCTACTTTTGATCCTCAAGATTCAAGGTTCAATTTAGTGTCGTAATAAAACAGTGAGATATTACATGAAATTGCTTTTGCCTGCTGTAAGGCAGACAGGTTCGCCATCGGCATAAATTGCCTGAGCGGCTCTTAGAGTCAGAGAGAGAGAGAGAGAGAGAGAAGCAAAAGAGAGTCCCCCCCAGAGTCACCGTGTGTCTATAGGTTTGCCTCCAGCACTCTTACTGCCTCTGCAGCGACACAAAGTCCAGTCCAAACCATTGGTAACCCGAGCTCCAGATACAAACCTCCGATACTGTCAGGAACTCTTCAATACCTTCAGCATCCCCTTGCATCCTGGTTCTGATACCTGGTACCCCTTCAGCCAATTTTGAGCCAGTCTCTATCAGTCCGCGGCCTGCCGTGAGCCTCCCGACAGCAGTCTCCAGTAGCAAGTCTCCATGGATCTCTCACCTCGAGTCACCAGCAGCCCACCTCATGCATTGGTCTTTCAGCCACAGAGCCCCCACCCCTCCTTCACTGGTCCACTGCCGTGGTCACCGTTCCCATGGACAGTCTCCTCTGCTTCTCCTTCTCAGAGGGGGGATGGTCTCCCTGTTTACTGGTGCCCTGCTCCAGTCCTCCACTCACCTGGAATCTGCAACCCATCATGGCTGCTGCCGTTCAGAGCCACCGCCGTGTAGGGCGCAGGCCCCACAGTCCCGAGATTTAAAATAAAACTGCAGTCGGCTCCATTAACAGACCATTCAAATCTTGTGTGGAGCTAATGGCAGTTGATGGGGCGGTTTGACCCTGCAGGAACTTTGTATCTCGCTCCCGCGAGTCCACACCAGGGGCAGCATTGCGATCCTTTACATAACACCAGGATTAGAGAGAATTTTTTGACACTATCTTAGCAGAGCTTAGATTACTGCCAGATAATTGCAATTTTGTAAATTTGAAGGACTTTCTCATTAAAGATCAAATTATTGTGAATCCCTGAGGCTAGCAGGGAGAAACAGCAATGCCTGAGGCAGAGCTAAACCTAGAGAAATATATATAGATGTGGACAGCTGAAGTCATGCATAAAGTTAGAGAAGACAGACAAGAAATGTTGGATAACTTACAAAAGGAAATGCATGTGGTGCAGATTGCAAAGGTTCTGCCAAGGTTCTCTCAATTCTGCAAGTATTTTGGACGTCAAATTGAATTGAAGAAAGATGTTCTTTACTTAATGGTAAGTGTGCACATAATGTGGAATGGAAAACTATTTCTCAAACAATTGTACCATCAAGAGGGCATTGAAAGTTTGTGGAGTGAATGAAATGAGCCATGCAGGGACAAAAACTGGATCAGATTCAGAGTACCAATTTAAAACAGTGGCCTAACACCTCTTCTATTACACTTCGAGAGGAATTCAGTTGGTTGAGCAGGATCAGAGGGGGTTGGGGGGTGGAAAGAGAAAATTGCGATTACTTCAATTTGAAACCTATCATTAAGGCCGCCAGCGTAAGGAGGAGAAGGTGTGAGGGGTTAGATGGGCCAGTATCTGATTGGTGGTAAACCAGTGAGGGCTGAAGAATGATGGACATAAGGGAAAGTGAGGGGTGGAGTGGGAAACAGCAAGTGATTTTTAGGTGGCTTTGTGACTCCTCGCACCTTATATTTGCTGCTTCTTTCTCCCCTTCAAGCTGGTACATGGCCACAATTACATTTTGCAACATGGTCTTGAATTTGACCATGTGTGAGATGTTACACTTTGGGAGGCCAAAAATAAGGGCAAGGTTTGCAGTTAATGTCAGAACTCTGAACAGCATTGATGTGCTGAAGGATCTGGTGGCGGGTGGGGGGGGTCAAAGTCCATTGATCCTTGAAAGTGACTATGCAAGATGGTAAAGAAGATGTATGGCATGCTTGATGTCATTGGTTGGAGCATTCAACCAATATGTTGCAGCCATATAAAATTTTGGCTCGGCTGCACTAAAGAGTATTCTGTGATATTCTGGCTGCCCCATTACAGAAAGGATGTGGAGGCTTTGGAAAGGTACAGAAGAGATATATCAGGATGCTCGATTAGAACATGGAATAATGCAGTGCAGAACAGACCTTTCGACCCTCAATGTTGTGCCGACCCATATGTTCTTTCCTAAAAATAAAAGTACTAAACCCTCCCCCCTCAAATTTTCTTTCATCCATGTGTCTGTCTAAGAGTCTCTTAAATGCCCCCAATGTTTCAACCTCCACCACCATCCCAGGCAAGGCATTCCAGGCACCCACAATTCTCTGTGAAAAATAAAAATACCCCTTGATACCTCCCCTAAATGTCCCTCCATTTACTTTGTACATATTTCCTCTGGTGTTTGCTGACCCTGCCCTGGGAAACAGGTGCTGGCTGACCACCCTATCTACGCCTCTTAATACCTTGTAGACCTCCATCAAGTCTCCTCTTATCCTTCTACACTCCAAAGAGAAAAGTCTCAGCTCTGCTAATCTTGCCTTATAAGACCTGTTTCCAATCCAGGCAACATCCTGGTAAATCTCCTCTGCACCCTCTCCATAGCTTCTGCGTCCTTCCAATAATGAGATGACCAGAACTGAACACAATACACTAAGTGTGGTCTCATCGGAGATTTGTAGAGTTGCAATATGACCTCTCCTCCTGAACTCAAGCCCCCTAATTAATGAAGCCCAACATCCCATAGGCCTTCTTAACTCTCCTCTCAACCTGTGTGGTGACCTTGAGGGATGTATGGTTTTGTACCCAAGGCCCCTCTGTTAATCCACACTCTTAAGTAACTGATCATTAACCCTGTACTCAGCCTTCTGGTTTGTCCTTCCAAAATGCATCACCTCACACTTATCCCCTTCGAATTGAAATTCATCTGCTACTTTTCTGCCTGCAACCTTCAATAACCTTCAGCTTTATCCACATCTCCTCCAATCTTGGTGTCACCTGGAAACTTACTGACCCATCCTTTCGCCTCTTCATCCAGGTCATTTATAAAAATCACAAAGAGCAGGGATCCCAGAACAGATCATTGCGGCACTCAACTAGTCACTGACGTCCAAGAAGAATACTTTCTTCCAGTACTACTCTCTGCTTTCTTCCTGTAAGCCAATTTTTTATCCACACAGCCAAGGTTCCACTGATGCTGTGCCTCATGACTTTCTGGATGAATCTCTCGTGGGGGAGAACTATACTTGACTACACTCGTGTGAGTTTCTTTACTTCAAGTAGCACGTAGCTACAATTTGTGACCCCAATGGTTTAGATGGTATTTAAACCCCAATAATGAGCAGGCCATTAGCAGTCCACGCAGTTGCCCTGAAGCTGCTGACCTTGTGAACAAATCAGTTTCAGATCCGGCAGATCACAGCAGAGTCCACCCGGAACTACCACGTGGTGAGCACCCTGGACACGACAAGCCGGGTGGCCAATTTCATCCAAGGGCCCCTGTCAGAAGGCACCTTCTCTGCCTTCAAAGACTTATTCATTGAGACCTTCAGGCTCTCACAGCAAATCTGCTCCACTTGGATGGGCTGGGGAACAGGCCCCATCGGCCCTGATGAACAATATGCTGGCCCTCATTGGGAAGCATGAACCCTGCATAATGTTTGAGCAGGCGTTCCGAGAGCAACAACCTGAGGACGCCTAATTGCTCCTGGCAGATGCTGACTTCAGTGACCCCGGAATGTTGTTGCGTAACCGGACATTCTATGGAAGCAGAAGAGGGAGTGCTCGACATCCATGGGGCTCGTCGCCAAACCCCACAGCCAGACTTGGATCAGCCCGCCGAAGGAACAACTACCCCACAAGGAACGTGAGCCCAATGACCAGTGGTGCTTCTATCACCAGCAATGGGGTTCCAGAGCCTGCCGATACTGACTGCCGTGCACGTTCCAGGGAAATACTGGGCCAACTGTCGCTGATGAGTATGGTGGCTGGCCAAGAAGACGGCCTCCTATACGTGAGGGACCTTTAATCTGGCGTGCGGTTCCTTGTGGACACAGGAGCAGTGGACAGAGTCCTGCCCCATGGGCCCCATGCTAAGGGCTGCCAACAGCAGCGCAATCAGGACCTATGGCACATGCAAGGTCCAACTGCAGTTGGGAGGCAGCCTCTTCTTGTAAGTGTTCACATTGGCAGCAGTGGAACAGCCACTCCTTGAGGCGGACTTTCTGCGCACCCACAGCCTGCTGGTGGACCTGAAGGATCAGAGACTGATCCACGCACAGACTTTCCAGACTCCCAACCTGGACTCAGTGCAGTGATCCACAGACGAGTACACCAAGATCCTAGCAGAGTTCCTGGCAATGCTTACCCTCCATTTCACTACAGAGATGCCCTGGCATGGAGTGTGGCATCACAGCCTCATCCAAGACCCACCACTCCATGCATGAGCTAGATGACTCTCTCTGGAGAAGCTCCAACTAGCAAAGGAAGAGTTGAAGAAGTTGGAAGAGCTTGCTATAGTACGGCAGTCAGACATCCCATGGGCTTCTCCCCTGCACATGGTGCCCAAAGCCACTGGGGGTTGGAGACCGTGCGGCGACTGCCACCATCTCAACGAGGCCACAATGCCAGATCGTTATCCTGTGCCGCACATCCAAAACTTTGCAGCCAACCTGCACGGGGCAAAGATCTTCTTGAAAATGGACCTCGTGCGGGGATCCTTCAGATTCCAGTACACCCTGATGACATCCCCATTAATGCCATCATCACCCTGTTTTGGCTTGTTCAAATTCTAGCACACGCCGTTCGGGTTGAAGAAGGCCACATGAACCTTCCAGTGACTGATCGACGCAGTTGTCCGAGACCTGTATGGCACATTCATTTACCTAGATAGCATCCTCGTGGTGAGCAAAGACTGGCAAGAACACGTGGAGCACCTCTGCATCCTCTACACCCGGCTGAGCGAGTTTGGACTGACGATCAGCCTAGTCAAATGCCAGTTCGGGTTGGAAACCATCGACATCCTGGGCCAGAGTATAACTAAGGAAGGGGCCACACCACTACCTAGCAAGGTGGAGGCCATCCAAAAGTTTCCTAGGCCCAGCACAACCAGGAGACTACAAGAGTTCATGGGATGATCAACTTTTATCACAGGTTCATCCCCTCAGCTGCCAGAATCATACGACCCTTGTTCACCTGGATGGCGGGCAAGGCCAAAGATGTAACTTGGGGCAAAAAAATCGGCAGAGGCTTTCATGAGGGCCAAGGAAGCCCTGGCGGATGCTGCTCTCCTGGCAATCCCAGGTCAGATGCTCCAATGGCCCTGACTGTGGACGCCTCAGGAACGGCAATCGGTGGTGTTTTAGAGCAGCAGATCAAAGGGTGTTGGCGGCCGTTGGCTTTCTTCAGCAAACATCTGCAGCCTCCGGAACTGAAATACAGCACTTCCACCATTTCCGATACTTCCTCGAGGGCAGGACATTTACAGCCTTTACTGACTGCAAACTCCTGACCTTCACCCTGGCCAAAATCTCAGACCACTGGTCAGCTCACCAACAGTGTCATCTATCATTCAGCTCCGAGTACACCATAGACGTGTGGCATGTCTCGGGAAAGGACAATGTGGTGGCGGACGCACTATCCCAACAGAACATTTCGTGACACTAGCAAAGGCACAACAAGACGAAGTGGAGATGCTCCAGTATGGGACAGCCATATCGGGACTGCAACTCCAGGACATCCCAGTCGGCATAGGCAACACCACCCTCCTGTGCATCGTGGTCACCGGATAGGCCAGACCTATCGTCTTAGTGGTATTGAGACAACAGGTTTTCGATTCCATCCACAGGCTGGCTCACCCATCCATCAGGACCATGGTCCGACTGGTGGCCAGCAAATATGTGTGGCATGGTCTCCGGAAACAAGTCAGCGGGTAGGCAAAGGTGTTCACACAGTGCCAAACAGTCAAGGTACAGTAGCATACCAAGAACCCACCACAGCACTTCGATCCCGCGGAGCGAAGGTTTGACCATATCCATGGGGACATCGTAGGACCCTACCAGTAACCCAGGGGTTCTGCTACCTGTTCACGATGGTTGACCTTTTCACCAAGTGGCCAGAAACAGTCCCGATGGCAGACACCTCCACGACCTCATCCGCCAGGGCCCTCATCTCCCCCTGGGTGGCACAGTTCGGTATATCCTCCAACATTACATCGGACAGAGGGGTCCAATTCACCTCCATCTTATGGTCCGACCTTGTCAGTCTGTGGGGCGCTCAGCTACATAACACAACAGCCTATCACCCGCAATCAAATGGGCTGGTGGAGTGTTTCCACAGGCACCTCAAATCCGCACTCCTAGCCAGACTACAGGGATCCAACTGGGTAGACGAGCTACCATGAGCACTATTGGGGATTCGCACAGTGGCCAAGGAGGATCTCAACATCACTTCCACCAAACTCGTCTACGGAGATCCACTGGTGGTATCCGGGGAATTCGCACCATCTCCAGACAAGCAACAAGACGACACAGCCGCACTCCTTCACAGGCTACGGGAACGCATCAGCAACCTGGCCCTGATTCCACTGACCAGGTACGGACAAGTGAGGACCAACATACCCAAAGATCTGCAGGACTGTGAGTATCTTTTCATTTGCAGCAGTCTACACCATCCACCACTACAGAGGCCGTATAAGCTGGAGGTTGGAGGCAAGACAGAGGTCTTCACTACGGACAGGTTAAAGCCGGCACAGCTGGACCCGGCATGCCCAGTCCACGCAAGAGAGGCAGGTCATCAAAGCCCACAGAGACACTGCCTTCGGGCACCAAACTGCTGGTTCTGAGGGAGGGTCATGTAGCGACACACCACGGCGACAATCGGACCAGCCCTCTGGGCAGAGAGCGCAACCAAGAGCCAGCAGACCACGCAGCGGCACTGGCCCCAGCAAGCGAACCGGTGGCTAAGCCAGCATCCCCAACATGACATTGGCTCCGCTGCACAGCCAACATATAGGAAGAGCGCGCGGGGAAGAAGGTATTGTCATGTAAGAATGTACCCGCATGCAGGAGACCCGCTAGTGTTATGTGGGCAGTGATGTCAGCAAATGGGGGAAAACTGCAGGAATGCAAATGGTATAAAAGTCAGGCTTCAGCTCCAATAAACCAGAGCTATACCTGACTAGACTCATGTGTGTGTCTTTACTTCAAGTAGTGCGCGGCTACAAATGTATAAATATTGTGATTATATCTATCTATTTGATAAAAATGTGGGTGGTCGTATTTGTAAGTTTGCAGGCAACACAAATATTTAGAAATAGTTGAGAAATGCATAATACATAAAAAAGTTAATACTTCTTAAAAATAAATAATCTTAATCTTAATTTTACTGAAATGTTTTTAAATGTAAAAACACACTGTTGAGTCTCCCAATGAACACTTTCAGGCAAAAGCAACTGAATTTGAAACAGTGAAACCTGAATTTCAAATGACTGAAGTCTCCATCATGGGTCAGCGAAGTAGATGCCAATCTCAAGTCCAACGGTTATTGCAGGAAGGAGATGATTTCTGTGGTTCATAAGCTGCCCGACTGATCGCGTGGTGTGTTCAACCAGCTTTCTGAGAAGGATGTTAATTGTTTATCTCTGGAGGGCAAGGGGCGTACCTACTTGCCTGGGATGGACAGGGAAGTCAAAAATCAAGTGTGAAAATGTCAAGTCTTGCAGATCTCCTGAAAGGAATCAACTGGGGGAGTTCTGAGGAATGGTCTTTGACTTCAAATGTTAATGTTATTTGAACTGTTGAATGTTTATAGCCATTTTATTTAGAGCTTTCAGTATCTGCTGTTTTTATATTTCCATTTATGGAAGAGATGTAGAAGAGAGAGAACAGGCGGCATTAGCTTAGCAGTTAGTGGAATGCTGTTACAGTGCCATCAACTGGGGTTCAAATGTGGCAGTGCCTTTAATGAGTTTGTATATTCTCTCAGTGTCTGTGTGGGTTTCCTCCAGGTGCTATGGTTTCCTCCCACCATTCAAAAATGTACCGGGAGTTGTAGGTCAATTGGGTATAATTGGACGGTACAGGTTTGTAGGCTGAAAGGGCCTGTTACTGTGCTGCACAGTATGTCTGTCTGCATGTCTGTAGATGTTTCATGTTCATGAAATCCCAGAGAAAGCCTCTTTAATGATTATTTGCAAGGTTAGCAGGCAGTTTGATAAATATAGAATCCCTGATTTGCAGATCATAGTTAATGAGCCATTGTGCATGGGGGAAAAACGTACAGGAGCCTGAAGACGAGCACTGAGTGGCACAAGAACAGCTTCTTCCCCTCTGCCATCAGATTCCTGAGTAATCAATGAACCAAAAACACTGCCTTATTTTGACTTTTCGTGCACTGTTTCATTTATTTTTGTTAGATGGTTAATATAAATGTTTGCAGTGTAACGCTGCTGCAAAACAGCAAATTTCGTGACTTGGACATGACAATAAATTCTGCTTCAATTGAACGAATTCTCAGAAATAGAGATCTACCAGCACGAAGACCTGGATACTCAGTCAACGTCAGTCATATTTCAATACCCACCATGTCTCAAATGAAATCCTGACAGAGGAGTGTGTGCCACATCAGAGGTAAAGGTATTATCTCTGAGGGTGGTGTGACATATTTGTCATCTGTAGCATCAGCCCATAGCTCCTTGAATATCATTCTCCTTTAAGGATTGGGGCTATCAGTTGACTTCTGGTTCATTGGTTTTGGTGGGGGAGGGGCGCAGATATTTCCAGAAGGATTTTGTTTGAAAGGACACATAAGTATGGATGTTTGCCGACACTGTCAAGTGTCATATAAATCAAGTACCTTCATGGATGGGTTTAAATGACTAGTATTTGAACCATAGTGAGACAGATAGCATCCCTGCACAAAATTAAATTTGAAGAGAAAAGAGAGAAAATTGATAGAAAATTCCAGTTAGAATCTGATGGTGACGATAAGAAATGCTTTAAATAAATTATTCTGGAAGTAAAACTAACATTTTAAAAGTTATAAATTCAGAAAGTGAAAGGGAATCTGAAATGAAGACATTTTGTTCAATTTCTGGTGGCACGGTTAGCGTAGCAATCAGCGCACCCATGTTTCATTTCAGCACTCTCTGTAAGGAATTTGTATGTTCTTCCTTGTCTCATGGGTTTCTTTTGGGTTACGCTGGTTTCTTCCCACCCTCGAAAACAGTTGTAGGTTAATGCGGGTATTTAGGCATTTACAACGCCACTGACCCAGATTTGAATCCAGCACCATAAGTAAGGAACATGTACATTCTCCCCCTGTCTCTATGGGTTTCCTCTGGATGCTCTGGTTTCCTCCCACCCTTCAAAATGGTTGTAGGTTAATTGGGACATTTAGATATCTTGGGCTTGTGGGCTGGAAGAGCCTGTTACTGTGTTCTATGACTAAATTTAATTTAAATTTAAAATGGTTTTGAAGATCCATCAAGTGCACAGTAATTATAATATTACAAGTATTGTGTGACAGTTGTGGTGATACATTTAAAATATGAACAACTTGACAAATTGAACTTCATTAACAAAATAAAAGAATCAGGTTTCTGCATCTCTGTTGTTCCCTCTCAGCTTGCCAATGCTCTGGGTTTCCAATGTGCTTTGTGAAACTGCATGAACTTCTATGCAATGGCGAGGAGTTTCTATTTGAATGTTCAAGTCAAAAATGAAGAGTTTGGATGATGCCCAAAGATCTTTTCAGGACTCCCAAAGTGGGCCATGTTCATGGTTCAGAGTCTCTTCCTGACAGTGGTGCTCATTCTCCTAAATAGAATGTTCACCTGAGGTACGAGGATCTCCCAGATTGATGAGGGTGTTTGCAAAACAAATCCTGCAGTGTTGAGAATCATTGAGGTGGTCGGAAACATTCCAGAAGCTGAATGTGCTCTGATGTAATGTGTTCTGGCATTACCGTTTGTTTCTTTGAAAATGGATGTCTCTTTTTTGCATTGTAACATATTGTTAATTGTGGTCCTATACCTTTTAAATAATTGCCCACAGTGTACAGACCTAAAGAATTTTTATTATCATCTTCTTTTGAGTATATCTACCCATTGTCACATTTCCCTGCAGAGATGGACACATTTAATAAAAAAAACTTTTATTGCACAGGTCTGTGGTGGCCCGCAATTGCGGAGATTGGGCCGGCGCATTGCGCAGCAGCAGACGCGGACAGAGATCGCTAAAGCGACTTCCAGGACTTAACCTGCAGGGGTAGAAACTGGGGCAGCATCATACCAACAGCCCTAAAATGGTGTTGGTCAAGCTACCCAGCTAACTCAGCAGAAACAGGCTGGGGAAGAAGGGCATTCATATGCATGGATGTTCCTGCCCGCTGTTATTCATATGGATGACTCAGTCAATCAGCAAAAACGGCGGGAACTTGAACAGTATAAAAGCAGCCTTTCCAGCCCTAATAAAGGAGTGAGCTTAACCTGCCACACTGTGTGTGTGTGTTTTTCTTTGTAGCGCATGGCTACAGGTCTGGAATTGGGTGGCATCTGATGCGTGAACAAAGTGCAATGAGTAACCTTCGACAAGGGAAGTTCTAAAGTGGAATTGCTTTGCAAAAATTGTATTATTTTCACAGAAGGCACCAATTCCCTAATCAAATTTTTGAACACTACAGTTCTATTTTATATCCAGTTGTCACCACAAACAATATGATTTTTTTAAAAATTGGGATTCAGTTGAGAAGGCACATTTACTTCTAAAGTTAATGTGTGGACAGATTTACTAACAAAGTGCTACACAACCAATTAATTGCTTGTAATCTGTTGCACTGTTGTTGGCAGATGCACTTGAATTCCTGCATTTGATGCTGTCATTACTGTAAAATTAACCAACTTGGTTGTGCACTTCAGTGGTTGAAATATCTTTTTCCCTTTTGTTCATATTTGCTTTCAGTAGAGAGAATGAAGATCATAGGAAAGACTGTACCAGCACTGGATATCTGTTTAGTATTGTAATAACTTTGTGACATTCCAACAAACATAAAAATGACTTGCATTGTTACACTATTCAATCTTTTTCCTTCTGTTCTGTGTTTCAGATTCTCAAAACCAGCACCAATGTTTCTTGATAACACCTTTAAGCGATGGTCAAAGCTGAAAGATTTTGTTCCACCATTTGGAATTAAAGGGCAAGGTACTGTTGGAACAAACATTTTGGAATCCTGAGTTTTGAATTTTGTAACATAAGGACTTTATGTGACTTTATCTGGTCCTGATGGGATTTTCCCCAGGATGTTAAGGGAGGTGAGGGAGCAAATAGCGGAAGCATTGTCAGTGATTTTTCAACGATCACCGGAGGAGGATGTGATGCCGCGGGATTGGAGGGTTTCTAATGTAGTTCCGTTGTTTAAAAAAGGCACGAGGTGTCAGCCAAGTAATTATAGGCCTGTAAGCTTGACTTCAGTGGTAGGGAAAGTTATGGAGGGTATTCTTAGAGTTGGTGTGTATAAATATCTAGATAAGCAGGGATTGATCAGGAGCACCCAGCATGGGTTTGTGAAGGGCAAGTCATGTTTGCGAACATTGTTGAGTTTTTTAAAGAAGTGACAAGAAAGGTGGATGAAGGTAGGGCAGTTGATATGATCTATCTGGATTTTAGCAAAGCTTTTGATAAGGTTCCACATGAAAGGTTAGTAAGGAAGGTTCAGTCACTAGGGATTAATAGAGAAATAGTTAGATGGGTTCAGAGGTGGCTGGAGGAGAGACAACAGAGAGTCATGGCGGACAACTGTCTGTCAGGATGGAAGCCTATGATGAGCGGTGTGCCTCAAGGATCGGTGCTAGGTTCCCTGTTGTTCATAATTTATATTAATGATTTGGATAATGGGGTGGTTAACTGGGTAAGTAAATATGAAGACGATACGAAAATAGGGGGAGTGGTGGATAACGAGGAAGATTTTCAAGGATTACAGAGGGATTTGGTTTGTTTGGAAAATTGGGCTGAAAGATGGCAGATGGAATTTAATGTAGAGAAGTGTGAGGTGCTTCATTTCGGAAAAAAATAGGACATATGTAGTAAAGGGGAGGACATTGGAGAATGCACAAGAACAAAGAGATCTTGGAGTTATGGTGCATCGTTCCTTGAAGGTGGATTCCCATGTTGACAAGGTGATTAAGAAGGCATTTGGTATGTTAGCCTTCATAAATCATAGCATAGAGTATAGGAGCTGGGAAGTGATGCTGCGACTGTTTAAGCCATTGGTGAGACCAGTTTTAGAGTATTGTGTTCAGTTCTGGTCTCCAAATTATAGGAAGGATATAGATAAGGTGGAGAGGGTGCAGAGAAGATTTACAAGGATGTTGCCTGTCTTAAAATACCTAGAGTACAGAGAAAGATTTTTTTTAAAAAATTTTTTATTTTTCACAACATAAATCACATTAACCATGGTACACACTTTTTCCTTTTCACACATATACAGTGCCATTTTCTCCCCCCCCCCCCCTCCTCCCATCCCACCCTCCTTACCTCCCCCCTCCCGTCCATTTAAGGTATACAATCTAGGATACATTAAACCAGTCAGACAATGTTGTCATTCAATAAAAATACACCAGAAATTCTACTGAGTCCATTCTTTTCATTTCCTTTTCCTTCCGTTAACTTTGGTAATGATTGTCCCCGGTAGATTTTCGCTATTGTATTTAATGTAAGGCTCCCATATTTGTTCGAATATTTCAATATTATTTCTTAAACTATATGTTATTTTTTCTAATGGAATACATTTATTCATTTCTATATACCATTGTTGTATTTTCAAATTATCTTCCAATTTCCAGGTTGACATAATACATTTTTTTGCTACGGCTGGAGCTATCTTAACAAATCTTTTTTGTGCATCCTCCAAATCAATTCCAAATTCTTTGTTTTTTATGTTACTTAGGAGGAAGATCTCTGGATTCTTTGGTATATTGTTTTCTGTTATTTTATTTAATATCTGATTTAAATCTTCCCAAAATTTTTTTACTTTCTCACATGTCCAGATTGCATGAATTGTTGTTCCCATTTCTTTTTTACATCGAAAACATCTATCAGATACTGTTGGGTCCCATTTATTTAACTTTTGAGGTGTAATGTATAGCCTGTGTATCCAGTTATATTGTATCATACGTAACCTCGTATTTATTGTATTTCTCATCGTTCCGGAGCATAACTTCTCCCATGTTTCCTTTTTTATCTTTATATTTAAATCTTGTTCCCATTTTTGTTTAATTTTTCCATTTGTTTCCTCATTCTCCTTTTCTTGCAGTTTAATATACATATTTGTTATAAATCTTTTGATTATCATTGTATCTGTAATCACATATTCAAAGTTACTTCCCTCTGGCAAACTCAAACTGCTTCCTAATTTATCCTTCAAGTAGGATCTCAATTGGTAATATGCCAGCGCTGTATCTTGAGTTATATTGTACTTATCTTTCATTTGTTCAAAGGATAAGAATCTATTTCCTGAAAAACAATTTTCTATTCTTTTAATCCCTTTTTTGTCCCATTCTCTAAAGGAAAGGTTATCTATTGTAAAAGGGAGTAACTTGTTTTGCGTCAATATTAGTTTTGGTAATTGATAATTTGTTTTATTTCTTTCTACATGAATCTTCTTCCAAATATTGAGAAGAT
This sequence comes from Narcine bancroftii, assembly GCF_036971445.1. Lineage (NCBI taxonomy): Eukaryota > Metazoa > Chordata > Chondrichthyes > Torpediniformes > Narcinidae > Narcine > Narcine bancroftii. Next base: position 122,874,697 of record NC_091473.1, on the reverse strand, counting down.
GATGTAATACTGGAGAACTTCTATGTTGTACCAATTTTTCATCCCATTTATATAATATGTGTTCAGGTATCTTTTCCCCTATTTTACCTAATTCTAATCTCGTCTAATCTGGCTTTTCCCTTGTTTGATAAAAATCTGATAGGTATCTTAATTGTGCGGCTCTATAATAATTTTTAAAGTTTGGCAGTTGTAAGCCCCCTTGTTTATACCATTCTGTTAATTTATCTAGTGCTATCCTCGGTTTCCCCCCTCTCCATAAAAATTTCCTTATTATTTTCTTTAACTCCTTGAAGAATTTCTCTGTCAGTTGTATTGGCAATGCCTGAAATAAGTATAATATCCTTGGAAAAATGTTCATTTTAATACAGTTTATCCTTCCTATTAGTGTTAGTGGTAAATCTTTCCAATGCTCTAAATCGTCCTCTAATTTTTTCATTAGTGGATAATAATTGAGTTTATATAGTTGGCCGAGATTTTTGTTTATTTGTACACCTAGGTATCTTATTGCTTGCATTTGCCATCTGAATGGTGATTCCTTCTTAAATTTTGAGAAATCCGCATTATTCATAGGCATTGCTTCACTTTTATTTACGTTTATCTTGTAACCCGACACTTCTCCATATTCCTTCAATTTCTTATATAATTCTTTTATTGATAGTTCTGGTTCTGTTAAGTACACTATAACATCATCCGCAAATAAACTGATTTTATATTCCTTGTCTTTTATTTTTATTCCTTTTATATTATTATCTGTTCTTATCAATTCTGCTAGTGGTTCTATAGCTAAAGCAAACAATTAAGGGTGTAGTGGGCATCCCTGACGTGTTGACCTGCTTAAGTTAAATTGCTTTGATACATGTCCATTTACTGTCACTTTCGCTAACGGTCCCTTATATAATGCTTTAATCCAATTAATATACTTCTCCGGTAAACTGAATTTTTGCAATACTTTGAACAAATAATTCCATTCTACTCTGTCAAAGGCCTTCTCTGCGTCTAAAGCAACTGCGACTGTAGGTGCTTTATTCCCTTCTACTGCATGAATTAAGTTAATAAATTTACAAATATTGTCTGTTGTGCGTCTTTTTTTGATAAATCCAGTTTGGTCTAAATTTACCATTTTCGGTACATACTCTGCTAATCTGTTTGCTAATAGTTTAGCTATTATCTTATAATCTGTGTTAAGTAAAGATATTGGTCTATATGATGCTGGTGAGAGTGGATCTTTCCCTTGCTTTAGTATTACTGTAATTATTGCTGTTTTACATGAATCTGGTAAGCTTTGTGTTTTATCAATCTGGTTGATTACTTCCAGGAGAGGCGGAATTAATAAGTCTTTAAATGTTTTGTAGAATCCATCCTCTCCTGGTGTCTTATTATTTGGTAATTTTTTTATTATCCCTTGTATTTCTACTATTCCAAATGGCTCTGTTAATTTATTTTGTTCCTTTATTTGTAGTTTTGGTAGTTCAATTTTAGTCAGAAATTCATCTATTTTCCCTTCTTTCCCTTCATTTTCAGTTTGGTATAATTGTTCATAGAATTCTCTAAAGTTTTCCTTAATTTCTTTTGGATTATATGTAATTTGTTTGTCTTTTTTCCTTGATGCCAATACCATTTTCTTATCTTGTTCTGTCTTAAGCTGCCATGCTAGGATTTTGTGCATTTTTTCACCTAGTTCATAATATTTCTGTTTTGTCTTCATTATATTCTTCTCCACCTTATACATTTGTAGTGTTTCATATTTTATTTTTTTATCCGCCAATTCTCTTCTTTTAGTTGTATCTTCCTTCATTGCTAATTCTTTTTCTATATTTACTATTTCCCTTTCCAACTGCTCTGTTTCCTGATTATAGTCCTTCTTCATCTTGGTTACATAACTTATTATTTGCCCTCTAATGAATGCTTTCATTGCATCCCATAGTATAAACTTATCTTCCACTGATTCCGTATTTATTTCAAAATACATTTTTATTTGTTTTTCAATAAATTCTCTAAAATCCTGCCTTTTAAGTAACATGGGGTTTAACCTCCATCTATACATTCTTGGAGGGATGTCCTCTAACTTTACTGTCAATATTAAGGGTGAATGGCCCGATAGTATTCTAGCTTTATATTCTGTTTTTCTTACTCTATCTTGCATACGAGCTGATAACAAAAATAGGTCTATTCTTGAGTATGTTTTATGTCTAGCCGAGTAATATGAATATTCCTTTTCCTTTGGGTGTTGTTTCCTCCATATATCCAAAAGTTGCATTTCTTGCATCGATTTAATTATAAATTTGGTTACTTTGTTCTTTCTGTTAATTTTTTTCCCAGTTTTGTCCATATTTGAATCCAAATTCAGGTTGAAATCCCCTCCTATTAATATGTTCCCTTGCGTATCTGCTACCTTCAAAAAGATATCTTGCATAAACTTTTGATCTTCTTCGTTAGGTGAATATACATTGAGTAGATTCCAAAACTCTGAATATATCTGACATTTTATCATTACATATCTCCCTGCTGGATCTATTATTTCCTCTTCTATTTTAAATGGCACATTTTTACTAATTAATATAGCTACTCCTCTTGCTTTTGAATTATACGATGCTGCTGTTACGTGTCCTACCCAATCTCTCTTTAATTTCTTGTGCTCCAATTCAGTTAAATGTGTTTCTTGCACAAATGCTATATCAATTTTTTCTTTTTTCAGTAAATTTAGCAGTTTCTTCCTTTTAATTTGGTTATGTATTCCATTAATATTTAAAGTCATATAGTTCAACGTAGCCATTTTATACTTTGTTTATCTTCCCTTTCCGTTTCTCCATCATTACCTTTCCTTCTTATCCATTTCTGTTTTCTTGTTTTGAACCCTTTATAAGACAACATTCCTAAAACATCAAACATTTTCCTTATTCTCCTATTTAAAACTTCTTTAGCCCCAATCTCCCCTTCCCCTCCTGAGTTGTCCTTTATCCCTTGTCGGACAACCACATCTCCCCTCTCCATTTGGATTTGCGAATTCACTCGCAAGCGTCAGCTGATTTTGCAGTGACCGCAACTCCTCCCCACCCAGCCCCCCCCAGAAAAGATTTCACTTTTCATATGTAACAAAGGTCACTCTTTTAGTTCCCTCCTTATTCCTTCTATTCCATTTCCTTCCCTTATTAATTCTTGTCTATACTATCTATATTTTCCTCTAAATACGGATACATTCATGTATGCACATTATACATATTCACACATATACCTCTTTACCCACATACATATAAATTGTGGTCATTTTTACTCTTATTACATATCTTCATCTCTCTGGTTGTTTTGTAGTTGTTCTGCAAATTTCCTTGCTTCCTCTGGATCCGAGAATAGTTTTTTTTTCCCATAAGATCGTTTTCGATGTATTGAACTCCTTTCTCTTCTTCAGGAGTTCAAAACTTATGTGTCTTTTTAGTTCTCAGTCTTTTGTACTCTCGTTACACGTCTTCATCACTCAGTCTATTTTGTAATTGTTCTGCAAATTTTCGTGCTTCCTCTGGATCCGAGAATAGTCTGTTTTGTTGTCCTGGAATAAATATTTTCAATACCGCTGGATGCTTTGGTATAAATTTATACCCTTTCTTCCATAAAATCGCCTTTGCTGTATTGAACTCCTTTCTCTTCTTCAGGAGTTCAAAACTTATATCTGGATAAATGAAGATTTTTTGCCCTTTGTACTCCAGTGGCTTGTTGCCCTCTCTTACTTTTTCCATTGTCTTCTCCAGTACCTTTTCTCTTGTAGTATATCTTAGGAATTTTACTAAAATAGATCTTGGCTTTTGTTGTGGTTGTGGTTTAAAGGCCAATGCTCTATGTGCCCTTTCTATTTCCATTTCTTGCTGTAGTTCTGGACATCCTAGGATCCTGGGGATCCAATCTTTTATAAACTCTCTCATATTCTTGCCTTCTTCATCTTCCTTAAGGCCCACTATCTTTATGTTATTTCTTCTGTTATAATTTTCCATTATATCTATTTTCTGAGCTAACAGTTCTTGTGTCTCTATAACTTTTTTATTAGATTCCTCTAATTTCTTTTTTAAGTCCTCTACCTCCATTTCTACTGCTGTTTCCCGCTCTTCCATCTTGTCCATTCTCTTTCCCATTTCTGTTAAGGTCATATCTATTTTATTCATTTTCTCTTCTGTATTGTTTATTCTTCTTCTTAAATCATTAAATTCTTGCGCTTGCCATTCTTTAAATGACTCCATGTATTCTTTAATAAGAGAAAGTATATCCTTTATCTTGCCTTTCCCTTCTTCTTCTATTTCACTGTACTCTTCCTCTTCCTCTTCTTCTTCCTCTGGGTTGGCCATCTGTTGTTTCTTTGTTGCCCTTTACTTCTCTTCTTTCTTGTTTTCGTTGTCTTCTATTATGTTCTCCTCTTGCTGCAGGTGTTCTGCAGCTGTCATTGCCGGCTGTGGAGATTGACTCCCCAGCTGGTCACCCCTCCCGTCGGTGTGTTTTTTTGCATGCGCATCGCGCATGTGCGACTCCTCGCGCATGCGCGGTTGCGCACTTTTACTCGGCTCAGCGAGCCATTTTTGTAGTCCACTTTCTACCGACCTGAGGGAGCGGGTTTCTCTCTCCACCGCGGGCCTCTTCGAACAGGTAAGGCCTTCTCCTTCTTCTTCCATTGTCTTCTCTTCCTCTCTTCTTACCGTTGATTTCGATTTTTCTTTTTTCGTCGCCATCTTCTTTCCACCTTTATACTCACTTTTCTTTAATTTTTATTTTTGTGCCTTTGTGTTTTCCTTTGTTTTTTCCGACTTTTCTGGAGAGGGCTGGAGTTCACCGTCCGGCCACTACTCCATCACGTGACTCCTCCCAGTACAGAGAAAGATTGAAGAGGTTAGGACTTTATTCCTTGGAATGTAGACGGTTGAGAGGGATTTGATAGGGGTGTCTAAAATTATGAAGGGAATAGATAGACTAGATGCAAGTAGACTCTTCCCCCTGAGAGCAGGGGAGGTTGATACAAGTTGAGGGTAAGGGGGCAAAATTTTAGGAGAAACATTAAAGGATGCTTCTTGTCTCAGAAAGTGGTGGCTGAATGGAATAATCTTCCGGAGGAAATAGTTGAGGCAGAGTCAATTCTTTCATTTAAGAGGAGGCTGGAAATATACATAGATAAAAGGGGGTTGGAGGATTATGGGCCGAGAATAGACGGAGGGATCTTGCAGAGTTGTTTGAGTGAACCGGCGTAGACTTGAAGGGCCGAGATGGCCTGTTTCCATGTCATAAACTGTTATATGGTTATATGGAAAGGAGTTTCAACATTTTAATTTTTTGCTGTACCAGATCTTTTAGTAATTAATTAAGCAAAGATATTCTTTATTTAACATTTTATTTATATTTTCACACAAGCTTGTACAGCCAAATACAGCGTCATGCCAACAATGGCAGTTCACGTTCAAATATACATATATTCATTTTCTTTATGACTAGATATACAAGTGCATATCTCTACCAACCCCCCCGCCCCCCACGTATAAAACAAGACTACTCACTCAAACTTCAACCAAACTTTAACACCAGGAAAATAAATAATAAATAAGGGCCAGGGATTGACGCAGCTCAGTGGCGGCCTTTGGGCCGATGTTCATTCCTGACTTTCCTTCATTGGGATCAGTGCGAGGGAGTGAAAGTTACAGCAAGGAACAGGGAAAGCAATCCACTGCCATGCGCCTATGTAGTGCATATATGGCTGCCAGATCTTACGAAAAGTATCGAATTTTTTTCTCTGGTTATGTTATTTTCTCCAGGGGAATGCAGCTCTACATTTCCTTGTTCCATCGTTCGATACTAAGGCTAAAATTGACCCATGATGGAATTTTGACTGAACGGGTGGAGTACCGAAGTCTTTTTTAACATTTTATTTATATTTTCACACAAGCTTTTACAGCCATAAATATTTTTACTTCCATCCTGGCAGATCGTATTCAAATTTACACACACTCCATTCTCATTATTGACTGCATACACAAGCTTGCGTCTTTTCTAGTTCCCCCCCCCCCCCCCCCCACCCCACATCCAACACAGGACAGCTCATTCAGACTTCGACCAATAACAGAAAACTTTACACTAGGATAATAAATAATAATTAGAGAACAGAGATTGTTGCTGTTTGGTGGGCGATCGATGGGCCAATATATATTCCTGACTTTCCTAGATCGGGATTAGTGAGAGAGAGAAGACACCACGGTAGGGAATGAGGGAATCAGTCACCACCATACGCCTATGTGGCGCATGTACAGCTGCCTAATCCTTCGAAGAGTGTCATATTTGTTTCTCAAATTATAAGTTAACTTCTTCTGGGAATCACAGTTCTGCATTTCCATATTCCCTCGTTCGATACTAAGGCTAAAGTCGGACTTCCAAGTTGCCACAATGTACTTCCTGGCCACTGCCAATGTGATTAGCACAAATTGGATTTAAAATTTGGACAGTTTCATTGTAAGCCTTACTTCCATTATGTTTCCCAACAGGAACAACTCTGGGTTCTGTGGGAATCGTTTACCTATGATTTTTATCTTGGACTTGGCCTAGTTGTTCCAAAAAGGGCCTCACCATGGCACATGAACGTCCCTGCAACCATGTCGCATCTGAAGAAGCATTGTTCCAAGAGTTCTGGTTTTGACCTGTCTATGTTCTGCGGTGTTAGATACAGCTGGTGCAAGAAATTATATTGCACCAACCTGTACCTTGCATTGATGATCGTGGTTATACTGTTCCGGCATAAGTCAGACCAGCATCCCTCATCAATTACAATACCCAAGTCTGACTCCCATCTTTGTCTCGATCTACGGAGGCACAATTTAGGTCCATCCGACTGGAGCAAGAAATGAATTTCTTTCCACTCTCCCTTCGAATAATGGTCTCTATGGCTCAGCACTGAGGTAGGGCCATACTTGGACCCAATACGTCCCGTAAAAAAAAAGATCTTATGTGAAGATAGCAGTGGAATGTCTGATTTGGCAAATCATATTTATTTTTGAGTTGTTCAAATGACATTAATTCCCCTGCTTATAACAGTCCTCTATGCACCTGATGCCATTATGGCACCAGGTGTCCAGGATCTTGTTACCTACTGTTAATGGTATTAATTTATTAGGAGTCATGGGTATTTTTGGGGACAGCCCGACTTTGATGTTCAAATATTGGTTAATTTTGTTCCAGATATCAATCACTTGTTTTAATATGGGGCTGCCCTTCTTTCCTGACAGCAATTTAGCATCCCATTTATAGATAAAGTCCTCTGCCATCCTCTCACCCACCAGGTGCAGATCAATTTGTGCCAAAGATGGTACACCTCCTCCTTGGAAGAGAGAGGCGATGTAACTTGACTGGGCTGCCCAATAATATTTTTTAAAGTCTGGCATCCTCAATCTGCCTAGTCTGTAGTCCCATGTTAATTTTTCCATAGAGACTCTTGCCATCTTACCATTCCAGAGAAACATTCGGACCTTGTGTAGCAGTGTTTGAAGAAAGCTGGGATAACGGCACAGGCAATATCTGAAAATGATACTGGAATCCTGCCCACTAATGTTATTGGCAGGGACATCGGACTATTTAAATCTTCCTCGACCCTCTCCAGCAACGGGGAATATTTTAACTTTTATAAATTATTCGAGTGGCCACTTTAAATGCTATTTTCCTTAAGTTGGCTATAATTTCCCTCGGTGATTGGCATCACCTCACTTTTTCCGCAATTGATCTTATACCCGGAGAGTTTCCCATAGTCCTCCAATACCACGTGCAGTCGAGGCAAAGAAGTCAGAGGGTCTGTCAGATATAGCAGCAGGTCCTCAGCAAATAAATTGATTTTGTTCTCCTCCTGGCCCACTTTATGACCTTTAATGTCTAGATCCTGGCAAATGGCCTCAGCCAGTGGTTCCATTGCTAGCACAAAGAGAGCCGGTGATAATGGATACCTTTGTCTACTAGATCAGTTAAGTGGGAAAGCTGAAGAGATTTGTCCATCGGTCGTATCCTTTGCCTTGGGTGCATGGTATTGTGCCCTAATCCAATTTCAAAAAGTTGGCTCTAACCCCACATTCTTCAGCACTTTAAATAAAAATTCCCACTCCAGTCTATCAAAAGCCTTCTGGAAAGCATCCAAGGAAACAACCAATCCCTTCTCATTTCTGATTTGTGCCAGATGCATTACACTCAACAGTCTGCCAATGTTATCTGCTGCTTGCCTCTCCTGCACAAAGCCTGTCTGCTCTTTATTTATTAATTTTGGTAAATACAATGCCAATCTGTTTGCCAGGGCCTTGGCAAGGATCTTATAATCAGTATTCAGCAGGGAGATTGGTCTATAAGAAGAAGGCAAAGGCAGACCGGAATAACAATTGCCAATGTGAAAGATTCCAGGAGGGTCTGTGTTTCCTTTGCTTGATCCATTACTTCCATTTACAGAGGCATTAGTAAATCCTTAAATTCTCGATAGAACTCAGATGGGAATCCATCCTCCCCGGAGACTTGCCAGCTTTTAGCCCACTCAATGCTTTCCACAGCTCTTCCTCTGTAAGAGGAAGGTCTAGTCCCTCCTGCTCCCCTGGGCTTACATTTGGGAGATCTAATCTGGCCAGAAACTCATCCATTTGATTAGAATCACCAGTCAATTCAGATTTGTACAGTCCTTCATAGAATTCTTTGTAGGTCTCATTAATTTCCTTAGATTTATCCGAGATCTGGCCATTCCCTGTTTGTATTGCATTGATTGTTCTAGAGGCTTGTTTTGCCCTTAACTGCCAGGTGAGGACCTTCTGTGCTCATTTCCCCAACTCATAATACTGTTGCCTCGACCTCGTAGCGGCCTTCTTCATACTATATGTCTGAAGAGTATTGTATTCCAATTTCTTGTTTGTAAGAGCTCTATAGTGGTCCTCTGAGCTTGATTCCTGCAAGTCCTCTCTAATTGGGTAATGTCCTTTTCCAATTCCTCCACCTCCGCAATATTAATTTTCTTGACTGTCTTTGTGTGCCAAATTATCTGTCCCCTCAAATATGATTTAAGGGTGCCCCACAAAAGGAATTTAACTGTAGTAGAGGGCAGTTGGCCTCATAAAACAAAGCTATTTCAGCTCTTGTGAAACTACAAAACTCCGGATTTTTCAACAAGAGTCTTAAGACACCAACCGTATGCTGTGTCCTGCTCATCTGGCATTTCTATAGTCAAAACCAGGGAGGAATGATCCGAGAGAAGCCTTGCCCCATACTCGGCTACCATGATCCTACCCTCTATATGGGCTGAAGCCAGAAAAAAGTCTATTCCAGAGTAGGAATCATGTTGCTTTGAGTAAAACGAGTAATTCCACTCTCTTGGATGCTTTACCGCCACACATCTATCAAATTCAGCTCTCTCATGCAGTCGATGGTGTGTTTCGCCGGTCTAGTCCTAGTTATTCATTTTGTGGATTTATCCAACACCGGATCCAGACATGGAATCATTTGGAAATATCCTGTATAAATTTTTCATCATCATAATTGGGGAGATAGACATTCACTGGGGTCCAGGATTCTGAATATATCTGACAGTGCGCCATAACGTATCTTCCCATTTTGCCTGTTATCTCCCTCTGCACCTAAACTGGAACACTCCTCTCCACTAGAATTGCTACCACCCTTGCCTTTGAGCCAAACGAGGAGGATATGACCTGACCCACCAATCACCTTTTTAGCTTCTGATGCTCCCACTCTGTTAAATGCATCTCTTGGAGGAAGGCCAGATATATCCCCAATTTTTTAATGTTTATCAAGACCCTTTTTCATTTCACTGTACCGTTTAAGCCATTAACATTGAAAGTAGCATACTTTACACTTTTAGCCATTACACCAGGGCTCCCTCCCTAAAAGTTTTTCATCCATCTCCACCCCCACACCCCTGCAGACCTAATCTCTTACCCTCTGCCCATTGCACCACTCCATCCATGCTGTGATAGGCCCTGGGAAAAAAAAAAGGACACCACAAACCCATTAGCCCATAACACCACAACGTACATACCCACTCACAACCATACCTCTCCAAATAATAAAATGGAACACATACCTCACACACATCATACACAAGTCTCAGCTGCCCTCTGCTCACACCTCTGGCGGTCATTCTCCTCCTCTCACCACTATTACCCCTTACCATGCAGTCACCATGACTCTCCATTGTCACCCTCAGCACCCTCCACTCGTCCAGTCCCAGAACCCACCTAGAGCCTTACATATAACATCTTTTATCATCATTATTTTTCTGAAATCAGAAAAAATCCAAAAGCCCATTCTTTATATAACACGGAAATCCAAGTCCTCCCAATTTATCAGTTTTAATATTTTTAAGTCTTATTGTCCCTTTTATTCTTTTTCACTTATTTTCCATTTATTTATAAACTGATGTGCTTTCTCTTTTTCTGTAAAAAAATTCCTTTCACCCCCGGCAACATAATTTTCAAGGTAGCAGGACGACATAGCCCTTTTGCTTTACCGATTGTTTAACTGGTTCCAAGTTTTTACATTTCTTGAGCAGAGCTGCACTAATATCTGTATAAAAGTACACTCTCCAGTGGAGCTCCCCTCTGAATTGCCCCTTTTGCCGCCACCCCTAATATCTTTTCACTATCTTGAAAAGATTTTAACTTTATGAGGTTCAACCAGGCGGGGTCTTTGTCCCAATCCTGGCTTATGGATTGGGGCTCTAAAAGCTCTTTCTATTTTTATGGGGGTTCCCAGCGCCTCCTCTCCTAGTACTTTGTGAATCCATTTAGTTAGGAACTGTAAGATTCCTGCCCCAGTGTCTTCTTTCAATTCCACTATTTTAATGTTGCAGTTTTGTGAAGTTCTCCAGGAAGTCCAACTTCCCCCATACCCCGTCTCTTTCTTTGAGAAGACCTTTAATTTCTTGCTCCCTTTTTGCAATTCTATCCTCCTCTGCCCCAAATTCTCCTCTACCTCTATCACCCTGCCTGTTATATTCACCAGAGCCTCCTCCATTCTGACTAATTTTTCTGATCTGCCTCGGGCCCTTCTGTCCACTACCTTCTCCAACCTATTTTCCATTTGGGTCAGAGCCTGTAAAATGTCTCTTAAGGAGGGTTCCGGGCACTCCTCCTCCCTTTTCTGGATAAACTGTCTTCCAGTTTCTTTTGGCCTCGTGGCTGTGTCCCTCAGACACTCGACCACTGCCATTACCGCCTTCGCGTTCTCCCCTTTCACCCTTTTCTCTGACTCGACGGCCCTTGCGATTGCTGTGATTGCTGTCCCGGTCGACCTCCTCCGCATCCATGGCTGAACTCGTTAGTCCCGAGCTCACGTTGGCTCCACTCGAGCCTGCTCCTCCCTGACTCAAAGCAGTGCTAGCGGACCATGACCATCGGAGAGACCGCTGCTTGGCACGCAAACTCACGAGCTATGAGGGAGAGGCAGCTGTCCTCCCCCGCTCCTGTTCACCTGCTCCAAGGCTCTTCTCTGCCATTCAGGACTGTTTCTCTGCTCTGGGCATAGCCGTTTATGGAATTCCCGTTGGTGCTGAGGTCGGAGGGGGGGTGTTTGCATCCTCCTCGATGGCTCTTGTGTCGGCACCGCCATTACTCCCGACACGAGGCACCTCCACTTGCCTCAGATCCTTGTCGGGCTGCCCATTTCCTCTCTGTATTTTCACCTTTTGTTTTTGTTGATTGAAGCTCCTCATCCTCCTCTTGTATTCAGACAGGATCTTTTTTTCTTTTTTGTCTTAGAATTTAGATTTTTAATGCTGTTTTCTGGTCTAGGTCTGGGAGCTCTTCGGATCTGCAGCCACCAAGACTCTCACCATCACGTGACCCCTCGAGCAGATATTCTTGTGTAAAACTAACTGAAGTAACTTTGGATGTTCACTGCCTAATATGATACAAATTTGAGCCAACTAACCAGTAGCAAAAATGATCTTTTAAAATAAACAAACATGGCTACCTGAAGCTGACCACAAAATAAGAACCCTGTGATAAATAATCGTGCAAACAATAATTTTAGCTTCACTACCAGCAATGATTTTTATTTAATCTGTTGTGTCCAAGAACATCTCTACTTGAAGTAAGTTTAACAGTAAATCTTGGCTTTACACTTAATTGCATTGATTTTGGCACCAGGCACAAAAGACAAGGGGGTGAGATGTATTTGTTTTACTTCCTCATCCAAATATTTAGTACTGGGGTGTAATGGTTTTAAATGTTATGTTAAATTGAGTTACCCAGCATTTAGCTGAATAAGTGTTTGTAATAGATTATAAATTACAGCCCAATCATAAAATTAAGTGAGTTGTTTGTTTAGTATATTTTCAGTTCTAATCATTACCTTCATATTCCTGTGCCATAAGAACTTAAGAATGAGGAGTGGGCCATTTGGCCTGTTGAGCCTGCTCAACCGTTCAATGAGATCATGGCTGGTCTGGCCATGGACTCAGCAACACTTACCCAGCCATTTCTCATTGCCATTAATTGCCCTAGGCAAAAATTATCTATCTGTCTCTTAGTTACATTCAATGAGGCACCCTTTGCTGCTTCACTGGACAGAAAATTCCACATTCTTCTCATCTCTGTCACTCTACTCCCCTGAATCTTAAGGGTGAATCCCATTATTCTATTCTTGTTTACTAGTGGAAACCACCTCTCTGCTTCTATCTTATCTACTACTTTCATAATTTTATCTTTCTGTAAGATCATTCTCCTAAATTCCTACTTGTTTATTTCCAGGCTAGATCTTGTAATAAGATTGCCCCTTCATTTTCAAAATCAACCTGGTACACCTCCTCTGCACAGTCTACAATGTGAGTATATCTTTTCTCAAGTGTGGAGACCAGAACTGCACACAGTACTCTAGGTGTGGCCTCGTCAGTTGCACCAAAACCTCCCTGCTCTTAAATTCAATCCCTCTTTGAGTGAAGCCCAAAATTATATTTGCTTTCTGCAAAATAATATTTTGCAATTCATGCACAAGTATCTCCCAAGTCTCTCTGCACAATAGCATGCTGCAATAATTCACCATTTAAGTAATAATCTGATCTATTATTTATCTTTATAAAGTGGATCACCTCACATTTACTAATGATGTTCTGTTACGAGCCCAGAGGACCCCAAAACTCAGCAGCAAATAGATATTCACCAAGACAAATGGTTACTTAAACAAAAGTTGCTTTTAATTATCTTTAAACATGAAAATAAAATCAAACCTTCTCATTTCTATTGACTTATTTAACCTAACAACCCCCTTCTAATTCTAAGCGCACATGTCTGCAACGTGTGTTTAAGTTCAGAAAAGTTCTTTGGTTCACAGTCCAATCTCACTTCTCATTCCTCCAAGTTCACTGGTTGCAGGCAATTCTTATACTGTGCGTAGAATTTAACATTTAAAGTTCACCAGGCTTTGGTGCTTGAAAGATAAATGGTTATTGCTCAGGAAGGTTTTTGTCGGTTTTCAGAGAGAGATTTGTTGTTCCTTTTTAATCAGCCACTTCAGTGTCTTGCTGACGAAACTTGCCCCTTCAGGGTTCTCCAGATTATAAATCTTTCTTTCAGGTCACCACAGAGTTTCTTTCTGTTTTACTTATTCCAAGTGAAACATTAGACAGCCAGTCCTCTCCTCTTGCATGAACCACAAGGGCTTTGACAAGGCCGTCTTAGAACTGGGCTTTCCATAAGCTTTCCAGCTTGTCCTGTTCCAGTCCCAGCTACTTCTGCTGGCTGTAACACTGTAAAAGTGATCTCTGTCTCTCTCTGACTCTCTGAGAGAAAGCCTGTTTGACTCTCTGCTTGCAAAACCACATGACCCTCTCAGTTCTCTTCCAGACAACAGCGGCTCTGACATGCTCTTTCATCTGTTGCCTTTTGTAAACAGCATTCCATTAGCAAAGTCCCTTCAGCCCTTTTCAAAGCTTTTGCAAAAGCTCTGGGGCCAATATGTCTAGCATGGGGCAGAGCTCCAGTATTTTGAATAAGATCTGTTTTAAAGTGTTTGTATGTGACCTACTCTTACAAACCTTTCCCAATTTATCTCCCAAGGACATTATATATATCTATATTCTCTCTCACAGTACTTCATCTGCCAGATTGTTGCCCACTCACTTAACCTACCTATTGCAGATTGTCTCTGTCCTCTACTCAATTTGCCTTTTCACTCAATTTAGTTCCCTGGAAACTTAAATATAGTATACTTGGTCTCCACCTCCAAATCATTGATGTTTATTGTGAACAGCACTGATCCCAGCAGAACCACACTAACTATAGATTGCAAACTAGAAAACACCCATTTATCTGAACTCTTTGCTTTCCACTGGTTAATCAATCCTTTATACATGCCAATACATTACCCCAGGCTCTGTGCATCCTTATCAGATGCAGATATCTTTTATGTGGTATGTTATTGAATGTCTTCTGGAAATTTAAGATATCACATCCACCTCCTCCCATCAATCCATTGCCCTTGCTATATCCTCAAACTTGCATCAGTAAGTTAGTGAAACATGACCTGCCATTCCTGAATCCATGCTGTATCTGGCTAATAGAACAATTTCTATCCAGATGCCTTATTATCTTTCCCTTAATGATAGCTTCAAGCATTTTTCCGACTTAAGATGAGAAGCAGAGTGGCCTATACTTATCTCCTTTTATCTACCCCTGTTTTTAAACTGTGGGATCACATTTGGTGCCTTCTAGTTTTCTGGGATCTGTCTAGAGAATGTCAGCAAATTAGCACAAGCGCATCTATTTTAACTTCCACCATTTCTTTCAGTATCCTGGAATGTATTAGGGGGCATAACTACTTTTAAGCCCACGCATTTCCCCAGTACTGATAGCATTCCTCATCACTTCTCAGCCTTTTGGTTAAGATCAAATGTAGTGGTAGCAGTCCTCACTCCCATTGCCCCATTAATAGTATGTTAGCCTTGTCTGTCAACACTGACACAAAATAGTTGGCTATTTCCACATTACCCATTGTTAATTCCCCCTTCTTATCTTCTGAGGGACCTATGTTTACACTGGCCCTGTCATAGTGATTGTCTTGAAATTAAGCAATTTTGAACAAGAATTCAAATTTAAAGAGAATTTCTGATTTCGACTTGCCTATTTGACTTTTAATAGAAAACATTGCTGACTTTCTGTTTTTTTGACACAGGTTTGTACTGTTAGAATAATATGAACTGTTAGAATATTTGAAGTGCTCTTTCATTTTCATGTCAGGATACAGGTGCCTAACATTTTACCCGGAATTCTGAAAACCGACAACCTTCAAAAACCGGCTCTTTTTTGAGTAGATGACATTATACATAGGTAATATTAATTTCCTGTAATAAATTCACCATTTTCAGAGGAGACCCTCCCCCCCACCAAGTCCCAGCCCCCGCCCCCATGGACACCCCTTTGGTGGAAAGGTGAATCTCAGGCCCAGGCACCTGGTGGGAGAGAAGCAGATGGTGGTAGGCTCAATGCAGGAGCAGTGGTCAAATCCCTCGACTCAACTGGCAGAACGGTTCCAGCTGCGGGTAGATTGTGGGTAATGAAGACAGCCATTCATCCCGCATTGAGCCGTTGCTGCAATCTGGTGAGGCATTCTGTAAACTCTCGGCTCAGCAGCACTGCACCCCTGCCATGGAAGCAGGCATCCCACTACCGGGGTGTGCCTGAGGGTTGACCCAACAAGCTAGTGGAGCACCTGAAAACCGCCAGCACTTGACTCCACTGCCCAGACGGCCAGCTCCTCCTGCTCTGCACTTTGTGTCTGGACTTCTGCCCTGCTTGGCTGCTTTTTTGGATGAGCTCCCGGGCCACCCCATCGTCTCCTACTTCCACTTGACAGACGCATGGGTCGAGAAGCTCCTGTACAGTGCGGGTCAGACAACTGGTCATCAGCCTCCCCTCCACTCGCTCATCTCGGCCAGCAACACTCCCACCCCCTCCCCACTATGCTTAGCCTGGTCTAGGGCGCAAAATAGTTTGGCACTGGCCCTGGGGGGTGGGGGAGAGGGAGGGCGACAGATGGATGACTGGTGGGTTAAGTGGGGGGTGACAGATAGCCAGGGAAGAGGAAATGGATGGTGGGGGCTAGATGTGAAGCATTTGCTTAAAGGGACCGAAATCAAATGATTTAGAAATGCGGAAGTTTCCGAACAATGGTAGGTGTCTGGTCCCTATGATTCTGGATAAAAGGTAAGGCACCTGTACTGGTTATATCTTACTTGACTGTTCAACTTGGATGAACCATGAAATTAGAATATAACTTGAAACTTTGAAAGACTTAGCTGCATTTTTCTGGGATTTAAAAAAAAGAGATGTGATAAAATCTTAACGTGCCTCTGAAGTCACCACAGGAACTCTGATCTGTAGAATGCAACAGGATATGAGGGAATATTAATCCTGACTTGATACCCAGGGCTGATTGTTTAAAATTTTACCTGTGGCTTCTTAAATCCCTCAAAAAATGAAATAAGCGAGCAGCACTGCAACTTGCATGTGATCTGTTTAAAAAAACAGAATGCTGAATTGAATAATTATGCCATAAAAATTGAGATTTTAACTTAAAAGCAATATTTACCATGGAAATTGAGTAGGTTACTTATATTTTATGCTGTTCTAATCATATAGAATATTAAGTACATTTTTGTAACAGCAGACATTTCATCAGAAAATGTTAATTATAGCTTTATGTTAATTATTTTTATACTTTTATGCTGTCTTTATATTATGATAAGTTCCCATAAAAATACAGCCAACAAACTTTGGCAAATTGATAATTAAAAAAGAAATCTCTCATTCCTCAAAAACAAATGGATAGATGAAATTTTGTTGCATTGCTTTATTACTCATGGATTTCTAATAACCACAATTACCTTATGCTGTAAAATTTGCAGTACAATTTCCATTTTTTAATAGTGAGAATAATTAAATTTTTTTTAAAGAATTCATGACACTAGTTTTCATTTTTTGTTTTAATGAGCCATATGGTGCTGTACAACAGCTTGCCCATATTTGTTGAGCACGTTGAAATGCCTTGGGACATGCGTTTACATTCATAAAAGTGTAACTGAGACATAAACTACAAGTGAACCAAAGGAGATATAGTATAAAGAAACTTGATTGAAAGTTCAGTTAACCTGGCCTGTTTTCTGAAGCACCATAAAAGAGGCAGAGAGGAAAGTTCAGAAATTGCAGAACTTGGGCATTGTTTCAGTGATGGTTCTGACAAAACCTAGGTTTGTATTTAAAGCCTGAAAATGGTTAGATGTGAGAATCCAGAAGAGATTCGAACATAGTGCTTTTTTTTTTAATTCGGGAAATTTGAAGAACTAGAGTTATGATGGCCTAAAAAGTGTGGGACCGTCAGTCAGAGTAAAATTAGTATTTGAGCAATTGAGCATTCAACAATCTGATGATCTTTTGAGTGCCAAAAATAACACGAATGGGATGCCTGTTTCCATGGCATTTCTGGAATCAAGAGTCCTTATCTGTTGCCTGATAATATTTAATTTGGCAAATGTGGAAATTCTGAGAGGTAATCCAATCCTACTGCTTTTGGCCCGTCTCTGTTGAAGAAAGAATGGTGTCTCTGAAACTCTTGGAAAAACAACTCATGCGTCGGGCTGAATTTTCATCAATTCATTTAGCATTACACAATACTGAGAGGTTGGTTGAGAGTATTTCTTCTACAGCTCTCTAGATTCCTTGTCAAGATGATGTCATTGTGTTCTAGTATGAGTTCAGACTAATGGTCCAGTTTTCTTGGGTGAACACTAACTCATAAGGAAAAAATATTTATATCTTGAAAGAGGAATACTCTTTTCCTTGCAATCTGCCTTTGCTCATTTTTTAAATCTTTAACATCTGTTGAGTTGTTGTTGCAGCAATATACAGGTTCTCCATGACTTACGACCATAATTGGATTGGACCAAGGATTGGTCGTATCTCAAAATCCCCTCCAAATAATAAAAGGGAACACATACTCCACGCGCATCATACATAAGTCTCAGCTGCCCTCTGCTCACACCTCTGGCAATCACTCTCCTCCTCTCATCGCCATTACCCCTTACCATGTTGTCACCATGACTCTCCATTCTCACCCTCCACCCGTCCAGCCCCAGAACTGCTCAGACCCTTACGTATAACATCTTTTATCATCATTTTTTTTAAAAATCAGAAAACAGCCAATAGCCCCCCATTCTTTATATAACACAGAAATCAAAATCCTCCTTGTCTATCAGTTTTAATAATTTTAAGTCTTAATGTCCCTTTTATTATTTTCCACTTGGTCCACCATTTAGTGCCAGCAGGATATTTATAAACTGACATGCTTTCTTTTTTTCTGTTTAAAAATTTTTTTTTTTTTCGCCCCCGGCAACATAATTTTCAAGGTAGCAGGATGACATAGAACACAATCATAGGCATTTTACTTTGCTGGTTATTTACCTGGTTCCAAGTCTTTCCGTTTCTTGAGCAGAGCTGCACTAATATCTGGATAAAAGAACACTTTCAATCCCCTGTTCTCCAAGGGAGCTCCCCTCTGAATGGCCCTTTTGCCACCACCCCTAATATTTTTTCACGATCTTGAAAATATTTTAACTTTATAAGGATCAACTGGGGTCTTTGTCCCAGTCCTGGCTTAGGGATTGGGGCTCTAAAGGCTCTTTCTATATTTATGGGGGTTTCCAGAGCCTCCTCTCCTTGTACTTCACTGTTCAATTTAGTTAGGAAGATTCCTGGCCCAGAGTCTTCTTTTACAGTGTTTTGTGAAGTTCTCCAGGAAGTCCAACTTCCCCCATACCTCATCTCTTTCTTTGAGGAGACTTTTAATTTTTTGCTCCCTTTTTGCAATTCTATCCTCCTCTGCCCCCAATCTCAGACACTCGACCACTGCCATTACCACCATCGCGTTCACCCCGCTGACCCTTGTCTCTGAATAGATGGCCCTTGTGATTGCTGTCCCGGCTGACCTCCTCCGCATCCTCGTCAGAATTCGTTAGTCCCGAGCTCACTCTGGCTCCTCTCGAGCCTGCTGCTCCCTGACTCGACGCAGCGCTAGCAGGCCCTGGCCATCAGGGAGACCGCTGCTTGGCGCATGAACTCGCGAGCTGCAAGGGAGAGGCAGCTGTCCTCCCTCACTCCTGTTCACCTGCTCCAAGGCTATTACTGCCTTCTCTGCCACTTGGGACCATTCCTCTGTTCCGGGCACAGCTTGTTTGTGCAACTCCCATTGGTGCTGAGGTTGGGGAGGGGGGTTGCGTCCTCCTTGATGGCTCTTGGTTTGGCACTGCCATTACTCCTGACACGAGATACCTCCACATGCCTCAGATCCTTGTTGGGCCGCCCATTTCCTCTCTGTATTTTTCTTTTTTTTTGTTGATTGAAGCTCCCTCTTCTTGTATTCAGACAGGATCTTTTCTCTTTTTTGTCTTGTTGTTTTCTGGTCTAGGTCTGGGAGCTCTTAGACTCATCATCACATGTCCTCCAGTACCGAAGTCTTAATAGAAACTTAATCAAATCCTTTTTTTATCATAGATTTCAGGAAAACAACTTAAAGCTTCCTGAATTTGTTGATTAACCTTGGTGAATATTTCCACATTTTGGTCCATGCCTACCTTGTTAGTTAGCGTTCCACGATCAGTAGGCTGGGCACGGCCATCTTGATTCTGCATGCTCACAGGAATCAAGATGGTGCACCCAGCCTCTGGACCCCGGGACACCAACTAACCAGGTAAGTATGCACATGTTAGCTCTTACATGCCCTGTATCCCTATTATAGTTTGTCAAATACAATATAATCCATGTAAATTTTATATTTTTTCTTTATTTGGTTGTATGTGCAGATGAACGCAAGTCTTATAGGTCACAGGTCGGAAGTATCTGTATTTCCAAATACAGAAATTCATCTTGATCCTACATTTCTATGAGAGCATTCACACCATGATATTAACTAACTGGGCTGTAACAGAACCATTCTCAATGAAGATTAGAATCAAACAAGGCCCTGTTGTTATTCCCTCAGAGCTTTCTCAATCTTTTTGTTTGTAATATTGGCTCTCACTTCCAAAAATCATCTTGTGGGAGTGGAACTAATCTTTGGAATCAATGGGAAGGTGTCCAGTTAATGGAAAATGCAGTACAGATTCGAGGTACTCAAACATCAGATATCAAGCTGCAATATGCAGGTTTGCATATACTCAAAGCTGACCTTCAATCATTCATTGAGATTTTCACTTAAGCATTCAAGGGGATGAATCTTACACTCAATACCTGTTAGTCAACTGTCATGTACCAATCTGTCCCTGTAACACCACTCTGTCTCAGACAATAACAAATTGATGGCAATACTTCCTGAATTTCAGGAGTTATCTCTTGGTGAAGGCAGTTGACTTGAAACTTACTTGTATAGAACACCAGTAAAGAATAAATGCATGCATTTATTGTAAAATGTTCGAGCTTTCTTTCTTACTGTTCCATATTGAGTAATTGCTTAATAAATTAATGTTAATACACCTCAGACCTGGTACAAAACTTGGATCAAGTGGGCTACAGTAATCATTGCACTTCTTTGTATTTCTGAAATGTTGATTACTTATGGAAGGCACCTCAAAGCATTGTAAAAGTACCAACATGCCAACTCTGCAAAAAGATTAAGTGTCAGCGTCCTCTCTCAGACGAACAACCCAATACTGAGCCCCTAATCATACAAAATTGATTGCATTGGAAGGCCCTGCTGTTTGCTTTCATAACATCATACCCATGGGACACTTATGGGATGAGATTACTCAGAGGAAAAAAGAATGACTCGAAGACAAATTCCAAATCACCTTGAAAAACTTTCACACTGACTCCAGAGAATCTGTTACTCAGAATTGCTCAAGTTGTGAATAAGAATATTGAGAGTTTTGAGAACCTTGATGACATGCATCAGGAATGTACAGAATTCCAAAATGAGCATTTGGAAGGCATACACCACCTTGCTAACTACCCATTCCCCAGCACGAGGAGCATGTTAAGAAATAGTAATTTATAGAGGGGTTAATTGCTTTGCATAATCTTTCTCTTTTTATAGTCTTGATCAGTTTGGTGCTTGCAGCATAATTCTTCTTCGTTTGAAGAAAGTTGAACTGATAACGACTTGTAGAAGAATCTTAAGAGTTTTCTTTCTCACCGTTCCAGCTATAGCAATTGTTTAATAACCATCTCCTGTTTTGAATGGATCTATATTCCAAAGCCCTGTAGATTTTTTTAGTACATATATCATTATGACAAACTGCTATCTTAGTATTTTTTTATAATTTAGACATGCTGCCCCGGTCGCAGGCCCTTCCGGCTCATGAGGTGTTCTGCCCAATTACACCTAATTAACCTTCAATCCCTGTAAGTTTTGAAGGGTGGGAGGAAACCAGAGCACCCAGAGGAAATCCATGCAGGATCAGGAGAATTTACAAACTCCTTACAGAGAGCACTGGATTCGAACCCAAGTTGCCCTAAATGCTATGTTAACTGTGCTGTTAACAGAACTAGAATATGATTTCTAGTTCCCAAATACCAAATTATTATTTGATGGATGATAAATTCAGCATGTTTTAATGGAGAAGTGGGATTACTTTCTTAATTTATTACCAAAATCTCCTTCAATATGAAGAATTTCTTTCTCACGTGATAAATAATTCAGACAGTTGTAAAAGCCAACTTTTGGATTTGCTACCGTATCTCTGTATTACAGTCATCACTCATAATTTTTTTCTTTTTCCGCATTCTGTAGCTTTTGATAATTTTAAGTTAACTGGATTTTAGTGTCATTGGAATATTTATAGTTAATATGGCAATATCTCTCATTTTGAAAATTAATGCCAGCTGGCCTGTCAGTATAATGGAGACATACGAGGATGCTGGTGTCAACTTGTAATATATGAAACCAGAAGTTGCATCCTTTTTTACATTGTTAGGCTGTTATGGTCAAAAAAATTTCTTCTCATGTGATTCAAGATTCCTTTATTGTCATGTAATAAAAATTACATTAAATTGCCTTTCGTCTGTCGTGAGGCAGATTCGTCATCAGGAGAAATTGCCGGGCGCCTCTCACAGACAGAGAAAGAGAAGCAAAAGAGAATCCCCCCCCAGAGTCACCGAGTGTCCAGGGATTCGCCTCCAGTGCTCCCACAGCCTCTGCAGCCACACAGACACCAGTCCAAACCATCAAGCACCAGATCTGAACCTCCGACATGATTAGGAATCCTTCGGTGCCGTTAGCACCCTCTTGCATCCCAGTTTCGATACCTGGTACTCCTTCACCCAGAGTCAAGCCAGTATCCAGCAGTCCGCAGCCTGGTGTGAGTCCTTTGACCGCAGTCTCCAGCACCTGCCACCTTTGTGGGTTCCTAGGCCACAGATCACCTTGCTGGTCCATTTTGTCAGGACATTTCCTTTCTATTTGATCACAGAAGGCGATGGTGAGCGAACATCTCAGCTCCCTCATGAACCATGGTGATAATTAGTTAAAAATTGTACGCCTGTCTTTGGACCAATAGTTGTAGAGAGACAACATTATGTGTGACGTGACATCTTAGTGCAGAAGAGAGAAGTGCTGTTGAAGTAAGCTTGATGAGTTGCTGCAGATCATTCACGTTGAAAGGAGGAATAGTTAAACTGACTACCCAAATGTGAAGGGAAGAATTGTGGACAACCATCAGTCTTGACTCTGCAAGCTTGAATACATAGTAGATTAATTACAAGACAAAAGTAGTATATTTTAATAGGCAAGGTCAGTTTTGATTTAAAGATGTTCATCTTACAAGAAATATTAATATCTGGAGACTTGCTTTGCTTAGGTATCAGATGGAGGAATATTTGCAGTAAATATGATGATTCTGGTTCTGTCCTCGTCAAAATCAGAACATTTTGTGGAACCAAATAACATGCAATACATTTGAGCTCATGAGCTGTTCCATAAGCTTTTGTTGTTCAATTGATGCGAGCAGGCTCAGTAAGGCATTACTTTTTTCCCCTGGTTGTCCTGTGGATGTTTAAACTCCAACATATTGTGTGGAACTAGAGGCTAATGTAGGTCAGGTTACACCACAGTGAGATGTTTCCTTCCCTGAGGGTCATACCAGAGGAACCTATTGTGACATTGGGATATGGGGATAGTGCCGGAGGATTGGCGCATTGCGCATGTGGTTCCTTTATTTAAAAAGGGTTCAAGGAGGAAGCCTGGCAACTATCGGCCTGTAAGTTTGACATCTGTGGTAGGTAAATTAATGGAGAAAATTCTTAGAGATAGTACTTATAAACATCTGGATAGACAGGGTCTGATCAGGAGCACTCAACATGGATTTGTGGGAGGAAGGTCATGTTTGACCAATCTGATTGAATTTTTTGAAGAGGTGACTAGGAATGTGGATGAGGGTAGCGCAGTGGATGTTGTCTACATGGACTTCAGTAAGGCCTTCGATAAGGTACCACATGGAAGGTTAGTTAAGAAGGTGCAGTCTTTAGGTATAAATTTTGAGATAGTCAAATGGATTGAACGTTGGCTGAAAGGGAGAGGCCAGAGAGTGGTAGTGGATAATTGCCTGTCAGGTTGGAGGCCGGTGACCAGTGGTGTGCCTCAAGGATCTGTATTGGGCCCATTGTTGTTCGTTATATACATTAATGATCTAGATGATGGGTTGGTAAATTGGATTAGTAAATATGCAGACGATACTAAGATAGGTGGAATAGTGGATAATGAGGAAGGTTTTCAGGGATTGCAGGGGGATTTGGGCTGCTTAGAAAAGTGGGCTGAAAAATGGCAGATGGAATTTAATGCTGATAAGTGTGAGGTGCTTCATTTTGGTAAGAAGAATCAGAACAGGACATACGTGGTAAATGGGAGAGCATTGATGAATACAGAAGAGCAGAAAGATTTAGGAGTAACGGTACATCGTTCCCTGAAGGTAGAAACTCACGTGAATAGGGTGGTGAAGAAGGCTTTTAGTATGCTGGCCTTTATCAATCATTGTATGGAATATAGGAGTTGGGAGGTGATGTTGAGACTGTATAAGACGTTGGTGCGGCCTAATTTGGAGTTCTGTGTGCAGTTCTGGTCGCCTAATTATAGGAAGGATATAAACAGAGTGGAGAGAGTGCAGAGAAGGTTTACCAGAATGTTACCTGGGTTTAAGCATCTAGAGTATAGGGAGAGATTGGACAGATTAGGTCTTTATTCTTTGGAGCGTAGAAGGTTGAGAGGGGATTTGATAGAAGTATTTAAGTTTATGAAAGGGATAGACAGAGTGGATGTGGATAGACTATTTCCGTTAAGAGGAGGAAAGATTAAAACAAGAGGACATGAGTTAAGAATTAAAGGGCAGAGGTTTAGAGGTAACATGAGGGGGAACTTCTTTACTCAGAGAGTGGTAGACGTGTGGAATGAGCTTCCGGGAGAAATAGTGGTGGCGGAGTCAATTGTATTATTTAAGAAAAGGTTGGACAGGTATATGGATGAGAAGAAGATGGAGGGTTATGGGCATTGTGCAGGGAGGTGGGACTAGAGAGGGGTGTTTGGTTCGGTGCGGACTAGAAGGGCCTAATGGCCTGTTTCCGTGCTGTAAATTGTTATGTTATGTTATGTTAATTTTCTGGTGCCATCCCAGAGGAGAGGTTGCCCAGTTTATTTAGCCTATTGCTAACATTTCCCAGTGATTAGCACAGCGCTGGAGGGTTGGTGCCACTCTTCCGTGATCAGCTTCATGAGGCAATTTCTTTATGCTAGGAGAAAGTTTACCCCTGCACATCCTTTACACAACCGCAGGGTCATGTGCAGCACTGGTATATACCTCAGCGTTTTTTTCTTTTTTGATCTCAGTGAAAAAATATCAAGAGGTGTGAACAGGTTTTCCACTTAATCCTGTAGTTTAATTTTCTGATGGTTAAAATTACTCCCATAATGTCTCAGCCGAAGAAACTTTTGGAACATAAGGGTTCAATCAGGCAGACACAGCATGGTTTTAGAAAGGGAAGATCTTGTCTGACAAACTTGTTAGGATTCTTTGAGGATATAATGGGTGCGGTGGATAGAGGGGAACAGGGTGATGTTGTGTATTTGGATTTCCAGAAAGCGTTTGATAAAGTGCCGCACAAGAGACTTCTCAGTAAGTTACAGGAAAGTGGAGTCCAGGGAAGTATTTTGGCCTGGATTGAAAATTGGTTGTCTGACAGGAGGCAGAGAGTCGGGATAAATGGGAGTTTTTCAGGTTGGCAGAGAGTGGTAAGTAGGGTGCCGCAGGGGTCGGTGTTAGGCCCACAACTGTTCATCATTTACATTGATGACCTGGAGGAGGGGACAAAATGAGGTGTAGCCAAGTTTGCGGATGACACTAAATTGAGTGGAAGAGCAAATTGTAATGAGGATGTGGAGAGCCTGCAGAGGGATATAGTTAAGCTGGATGAGTGGGCAAAGGTCTGGCAGATGGAGTACAATGTTAGTAAGTGTGAGGTTATCCACTTTGGCAAGAAAAATAAAAGAGCTGAATATTATTTAAAGGGTGAAAAACTACAGCATGATGTTGTGCAGAGGGACTTGGGAGTGCTTGTGCATGAATCGCAAAAAGTTAGGTTGCAGGTGCAGCAGGTTATTAAGAAGGCAAATGGAATGTTGGCCTTCATTGCTAGAGGAATTGAATTCAGGAGTAGGGAGGTAATGTTGCAACTGTACAAGGTACTGGAGAGACCGCACCTGGAGTACTGTGTCCAGTTCTGGTCTCCATATTTGAGGAAGGATATACTGGCTTTGGAGACGGTCCAGAGGAGGTTTACTAGGTTGATCCCTGGGATGAAGGGGTTGACTTATGATGAAAGATTAAATTGTCTAGGATTGTATTCGCTCGAGTTCAGAAGAATGAGAGGAGATCTTATAGAAACATAGGGTTACGAAGGGTATGAATAGGATAGATGTATGAAGGTTTTTTGAGCTTGCTGGGGAAACTAAAACGAGAATACACAGTCTTAAGATTCAGGGGAGTAGATTTAGGACAGAGATGAGGAAAAATAGTTTTTCCCAGAGAGTAGTGAATGTTTGAAATTCTCTATCCAGGGAAGCAGTTGAGGCTGCTTCATTAAACATATTTAAAATTCGGTTAGATAAATTTTTACATGATAGAGGAATTAGGGGATATGGGGAGAGATAGGTAGGTGGAGTTAGGTCATAAATTAGATCAGCCATGATCGTATTGAATGGCGGAGCAGGCTCGATGGGCCATTTTTGGCCTACTCCTGTTCCTACTTCCTATGTTCCTAATGTCATTCGGTTGCTTTATGAATGTCAATATCTATTGATTTCACTTTTTCTTTTTTCTTCTGCATGCTGTGCTTTTCTTTCCAGTTCAAATACAAAAATATTAAATATCTTTTCATAACTAATTCCATCCATAATTGTGGAATGTAAAGGGTTGAGCATTTGATGACTGCCTTTCAGCTGTTTTTGTCTTTTCTTTTTGTTGAAGTGAAGACAGTCAAATCTTGAGAGGTTCCGTTGACAGAATCTAATACTCTACTGTTTCAAGGGTCAGAAAAAGAGGGGAATCTGCATGCATTTGATGCAAGTATGTCAAAAATGCAGCTCAATTGTGCAAACATCATCACATTATGATATTCTATTATGACTTTTAGTTTATCAGGTAAGAAATGGATTTTGCAAAGTTACATATATTTATGCGGGCCTATTTAGCAATAAGGAGTGGGTAAAATTATTTTTTTTTAAATGTGCAAAAGGAGAGAAGGTAGAGGAAGCACAAAGACATTTTATCTTGATGTTGCTTCTGGATAAACATTGGTTTGGATAAGATTACACTGTTTCACAAATAGCTCTGAAATGGAAAAACAAGGCTGTGTCATCGTGGCTTTTGTCATCGAAACCTTATCCTGTTAAACCATGAAACCTCGTTCCGCACAGTATAAGCAAAATTAAATGTTTTAAGTTTTATTTTGAGGTTGCATATATGTTTCAAAACATTACAAATGCCTGGGAACACATGAATATTGTGTCTCTTGGTCTTTACATATACCAACCTCTACCACCTCCCTGGCCATGCATTCCAACTCTGTTTAAAACAATTTACCTCTGATGACACCCCTAAATTTCCTCTCCTCACCTTGTATAGACATCGTCTGGTGTTTGCTGGTCTCGTCCCAGGAAAATGGTGCTGGCTGTCCACCCTATCTTTGATTGCAAGTGTCCATAGGATTGCATCTTATTTGATGCCTTGTAGTATTTTTTATAAAATATTTTGAGACATCCTGAGAATGTAAAGGAAATATATAGAGGTTGAGTACCCCCTTATCCGAAGATTGAAAACAAAAAACTGATTTTTTTTTTAAGCGCTGACATGATGTCACAAGTGGGGAAAAGAATTCAACACCTGACTTTCCCATGTGGGGATCTGATGCTCTGTTGGCACCAGCTTGATTACAGTAGCAGTAATAAAAAATTCTTTGCATTTGGCCGGGATGATGCCAAACGGAGCTGGGTCAAAGTCTTCAGCATCAGCTGCAGCCGGAGTCGGCGACAGCAACTCCATTCTGAACATTGGGTGTGGTGCTGTCCACATCGAAGAAGTCACCTCTGGATCCTGGGCAGGAGCAGGGACCTTGGGCTCCTGGGCAGGAGTGGGGACCGTAGTTGGGGACAAGCAGTGGGGAGGTGTCGGGACTAGCACCAGCGATGGGGTCCAGTGGTGGTGGTAGGGAGGTGGTCCTCTTTTGTAAGATTTTTTTAAAAAGTGCTAAACATTATTTCATGTGAATTTTCCACTTATGGTGTCATGTTGGTGCTCAGAAAGATCTGCCGATGTTTGTTGTTGCTGTTTAACAGCTGATACAGATATTCTGCTGATCCTACTGTGCTACTTAATTTCATTGTTCCAAAATCTGAGAAACATTTGCTCCCGACTGTTTCGGATAAGGGGTACTTGACCTGTATAGCCATGTTCTTACTTTAGAGACAATTGTCAGCATTTGGATTGAAAATACTCAAAGATTGATTTTGATAATAATGATTCCAATATTTGCTCAACCTTCCACATACTGTGTTCCTTTTGAAGAGCCTGCTGCCCATATTTCAGTATTTGAATTTCAATGAGCTGTATTATCTCTTGAATCTCTTCCCTATCTGAAAACTCCCGAAAGATCGTGCTTAGAAAGAAAATGAATCCCAAATTTTGCAACAGTTTACAAAGTCCATGGTTTTGCATCTTTCGCTCCTTTTACACTGCCAACCCACTAAATAGGCGTGTGAATATCCATGTTGAAATACTGGATGGGGCATTCTCAATAGACCATAAAATCCCAGGATTGTGCTATCGCAGATCTAAGTGGGGGGGGGCAACCTCCAGTGGTGATGTCCCAAGTGATGTTGGCTCATTCTCATTTGAGCCGAGTCGACACAGCTTGGCTCTGGTACAACCTCCTAGGTTGACTTGTACCCCCCCCCCCCTCCCCCAGCTGGTTCGAAATGTTCACACTGGCAGGTGAACCAATAGATTCCAAGTAGATTGCCAGGATCAACCTATGTTCAACTGGCAATGTGAAAGGGACTAATAGATTCATTTATTTGATTTATTGTTTTAAAGTGCAAAGGAACTTAAAGTAAAATGAGATTTCTGGTCCTCGTGAGGCTCGCTCAAGTGTCACATCAGGCCTGACTAATAATTTATGATGCGCATTAATTGTAGAAATGATGAGTGAACATTTTACATTTTTTT
Source organism: Narcine bancroftii (assembly GCF_036971445.1). Lineage (NCBI taxonomy): Eukaryota > Metazoa > Chordata > Chondrichthyes > Torpediniformes > Narcinidae > Narcine > Narcine bancroftii. The sequence continues at coordinate 122,845,956 of NC_091473.1, read as the reverse complement.
AATCACCGACTGAGGCAGAAGGTAACATCATGTTGCTCGATTGGTATATTAAAGTTCATTGTTCATTTTAAGAGGGTAAATCAGCTGAGACACGCAAGAGAAAATGATCACAGATCTGAATATTTAGCACAGCCCATTATTTGGGTTTGATACGTGGTCTTTGTTTTTTCTTTTGTCAGGAGAGATATGAATGAAAACTTACACTTTTGCATGTAATGCCTCCTACAATTCAGCTGTGTACTGATGCTCATATTTAAATAATAGACATGTCGATGTGATACTCAAGGGCATTTACTATTATGAAGCCATATTTCTTTTAGCAATTAAGTCAGAAGAAGGAAGGAAAAAAATTGGATAAGAACTACTGAGGAGAGTCCAGGAAAAAAATGAAGCATTATGAAATCCTAAATTTAAATCCCATCTTATTTTTAATTGTGTTCTTGTTACCATACAAGTCATTGTATAACAATTAACAGCTATGTAATTTGTGGTTTGAAATAAAAGCAGAAAATGATGGAAACACGCAGCATCTGTGGAAAATAATTAATATTTTGGGTCAAAACCTCATCAGAAAGAGGAGACAAAGATCTTTGTTATGCACTTGCCCTTTCACAATTCAGCTGAATTACCTTCTTAAAAATAACTAACTTCAGTGTATTAATTGAGCATCAAAATGTTGCCTTCCAATATGAATAAGCAGGAGAATTTCACTCATCATTTCTACAATTAAAGTGAATCATAAATTATTAGTCAGGGCGTGAATTGACACTTGAGCGAGCCTCACGAGGGGATGTAAATCTCATTTTACTTCAACTTCCTTTGCATCTTAGCACAATAAATCACATAAATCTATTGCTGAGGTAAAACTATGAGCTACGTACCCTGTTAACCCGTTTTGAATCACATTTTCTTTCTAAACCCTACGCTAAAGCATGACCTTTTTCATGTTTTGGAATAGGAAAGAAACTTCAGCCAAAGTAGCTCATTGAGACCTAAGTGAAGAAAAACAATATGAGCAGAGAATCAACTGCAATACACAGAAAGGAGTAATACATGGAAGGGTGGACAAATACTCATTTTTATTGTGGCATGGACGAATGTTTCAGGTGTAAATGGACTGAAATAAGCAATAGATGTCATTGTGGGTGATCCTTTTTCTTGAAATGTATAGATTCAAAAACACTGAGCCCGCTAAGCAATGTAGTGTGAGCCTTCCTCTAGTATTATATTTCATTTGGCTAACATCATAGGATCAGTAATGTAACAAATGCAGAAATAAGGCAAACTGTGGAACACAGTAAGTTCCATAAATGTAAGCATAAAGCCTGAGGAGCACATGAGCTGAATGATTTCCATGGAATTGCGCTGAAAAATTTACTGAGTGACTGGGATGTATCAACTTGTGGGTTCACACATTCCAAATGGTAACGTTAAGTGGTGATGCGCTGTGGTGCATCAAGCAAACACAAAACACGAGAAATGACTGAACTACATACTTTAATCGACTTAAACTCTGTACACACCAGTTGTCATATCTTGATGGCTCCACTTATGCCCGACTGTCCTCTGCTGGCCCCACGTGTTTGACTGACCCAGGAGGTGATTGACAGCCAGCCAGGTACAGTGGTTGCCTCCTGCAGTAGGCTGGTGGGAGCACGGTCATTGTTGTGGTTGTAACACCACATACATATGTTGTGTTTTCATCAGTATGTTAATTATCCTGCCTATAGTAATAAAAAAAGTCATCTTTCTACAGAAAACATGTATTTAATTTACTGCTGGGAATGTCCTCAATTTGATCGCTATACTGTTCATGTTCCCAGTCAAAGATAATACCTTTAGAAACACCTTAACTAGGTTTAACTTTATACACACTGTTGTTGGTGGTGTAGTGTCTTGATGCCCTGGTTATGCATGGTGGACATCAGACTATCAAAAGAGGTACTCTTATTGTGAAATAAAAACACATGCTGGAGAAACTCAGCAGGTCCAACAGTGTACTTTATGTAGCAAAGATAAAGATACATCACCAACATTTTGGGTTTGAGCCCTTCATCAAAGTTGGGACAAAATGGAGGGGCAGGAGATAATAGGTGGATAAGAGTCGAAGGGCACATCAGCAAGCAACAGGTGATGGGGTGGATCTCTTAATGGAGAGGAAAGGGAGTGGAGACCTGGAGGAAAGAAGACAAAAGGGATATGGAAGTGAGGGAGAACAGGAGTGGTCTAGCAGGAAGTGGAGAAGTCAACGTTAATGCCATCTGGCTGGAGAGTGCCACAATAGAAAATTAGGAAAATTGTGCCTCAAATTTACGGGTGGTCTTGGTTTGACAGTAAATGAAGCCATGGACAGTCATGACAGTGCAGGAGTGGGGCGCAGAATTGAAATGGTCGGTCACTGAAGAACCCTGTCACTGTTGCAGATAGAGCGAAGAAGCTCAGCGAAGCAACTTCCCAGCCTGCCTCAAATCTCTCCAATGTAGAGAAGGCCGCAACGGGAGCACCAGATGCAGTAGATGATTCCCTTAGAAGGACTGTTCAGATGTTGCAGAGAAAGCCAAGTTGCTCTTACTTTGAGCTTTGTCATGGGTGAAGAATATTAGACAGGCAAAGAATAAGATTGAAAGATGTTCTCAGAGCTTTCTCGAAGAAATGCAACATCCCTATTTACCAGTTTTTGTTGTTCAAGTTAAAATGGAAAGGTGTTTAGCAAGAAGAAGAAAGAAAGAGTTTGTAAATGGCAGTTATCCATATCTTGTATGTAAAATGTTTGTGGAAGATGTTTTTCCTGTTATTTTTGTGTTTTACAGAAGCAGTTATACAGAAAATCTTGGGGATAACAAAAGACTACACCTTGACATCCTATTTGGATAGGTAGGTACAGTGAGATTTTTACAATGATATAGGATTGAAAAATGTTATTGTGATTTAAAGCACAGTAATGCTTTAATAACAAGGTTAGATTGGATTCTCTATTATTTTGAACTTGCAAGCAGCTCAAACCTCCTTTAACTGTCTTGGAACTTTAACTGTGCATACCGTCAGTTTTATCTCTGTACGTGGAATATTTTTTCTCAAGTTGTCAAGTCTGTGGAAAATCCATATATGTTTAATGCTTGCCCTGTGGAATGAGCTATTGTCAGCCAGACTTCATTTTAAATATGTGTTTTGTCATTAAATGTTGGAAACTATTCCCAAGATGTCAAAAGTGCATTCCCCATTATTTTCATGCTTTTTCTAACATGACAATCACTATTTTCTTGTTGCAAAATCAGAATTGAGCAGCTCATTCTAAGTTTAAGAGTGGTATTCAGAGATTATATGCATTATATAGATTATATGTATTTTCTTCTCCTGTCGAGTAAAGTTCAAGTCCTAAAATTTTGGAGTAGCTGTAAAATAAAGGGGTAATAGATGACTGGGGGGGGGGGGGTGGGGAGAGAGAGGAGGTGATGCTCATGACTGCTTTATTTAAACCTGTGTTAAACACGAAAGTCTGCAGATGCTGTGACTGCAGTAAAACACACCAAAATGCTTGCAGCGTCCATAGGCGATAAAGATATATTGCTGACATTTTGGGACTGAGCCCTTCTTTGTTTATTTTGGGCTCAGGCCCAAAAAATTGGCAATATTTCTTTATCTCCTATGGATGCTGCAAGACCGACTGAGTTCCTCCAGCTGTAGCTTGGAGAATGTTTACAAAATAAGCTACTGAACATACCCCTGAAATGATGATTCATTTCCGAAGCAGTCATTTATTTTTTCACCTGCAATTGATCCTCTGCCCCTATCTTTGCAAAGCTGTAAGCGTTCTCTTTGTTCAGAGAATAAACTTTTAAATTATCATCAGTATCATTGTTTGCTTTTTTAAATCCCATCAAAGTACCTCTCTTTACCTCAGCTTTATATGTTTGAATGTGCCTAATTTTTCTTGCATGACTTCCTTATGACACAGTTTCCATTGCATGGTTGGAGATCACCGGTTTAGTCAGACTATTTTGCCCTGTTCGTTGTTATTTCTTGATAGATTTTAATTTTCCCACTTAACTATTTTTTCTTTCTCTCTTCTGCTCATTATTCACTGATTACCCACCATGTTGTTAAGTTTTATGGAACATCATTTTGTAAATGAGGAGGTCCCTGCGAGTACTCAATATGTTTTTCACAAAAAAAAACATTTTTTGACATTTCATTTGTTTGTAATGTTGGTCGTCACTTATACTACATTATCAAATATCTCTGAGCGTGGTGGATCTAATTATTTATTTATTTATTTATTTTCGACCTACAGCCCAGTTACAGGCCCTTCCAGCCCACGAGCTTGTGCCACCTAATTACACCCAATTAATCTACAACCTCCATTCATTTTGAATGGTGGAAGGAAATTGGAGCACCCAGAGGAAACTCACGCAGACACGGAGAGAACCTACAAACTCCTTACAGACAGCCCATGATTTAGGGACAGCTCATTTAATTTGCAGGTTTTCCCAAGCTGAACATTAAATACTACTTAAATCTTCATTTAGTTCTCATTCAAACATGTGCTATGATCCACATATTGGTGAAACAACCTTGGTCAGCAGCTAAAATATTAAAAAGAACTGCTAGTGGACCTCAGTCGATCAGGCAGTATCCGTGGAGGGACAGAGACATCAATATTTTGGGTTGAGACCCTGCTTCTGTGTTAAAAGGGGGGGAGAGGAGTTGATGGTGACTTACCCTATTCCTCTTCATACATTTAGTCCTGATGTTGAGATGCCTCAAATAGAAATGTCTTCTGTCTCTTTCTTCCAAGGATGTATCATGGCCTACTAAGTTCCTTCAGCAATTTAAGCTTTTTTTAATCTTTAGATTCTTGCATCTACAGTTCTTGTGTCTCTGCTAAATATTTAATACAGGTGCTTATCCCTTTATGCGAGATCCTTGGGACCGGACACTTCTCGGTATTTGGATTATGGGATGAAAATGGTGGTGGTACAGATTCGCTCTCTCCCCGCTTGAGTTGTGCTTCTGCTCTCTCCACTCATCCCCCAAGCCGCATTCTCTCATCGCCCTCTCCTTCTTGCCTGCCCGAGTTGTACTTCAGCTCTCTCTCTCTCTCTCTCTCTCTCTCTCTCTCTCTCTCTCTCTCTCCATTCACCCATCCGAGTCACGCTGCCACTCTCTCACCGCTCAAGCCAAGTTCCCTCCTCACTCCTCCCCACTTTCCGGCTGAGCTGCATTCTCTCCTCTCTGTCTCCTGCTTGGTGCCCAAGCCACGTTCTATCCTCGCTCTCTCTAGAGCACTTCAACATATACTGCATGCAGTAAAAAGAGGTTTGGTTTTTGGAATCAGGGATAAAGACCTGTATTTTTTGAATGTCAGATGATGCGTATCAGCTCCCTGCCAGGTAAATTTCATTGACCATAAGAAATAGCAGTCAGAGTGGAATTCGAACCCTGATTACCTACTTCGCTGTACGATAAGATCATGGTCACTTTCCTAGCTCCATGCCATTTTCTTGCACTAATTCCATATTCCTCGGTTCCCTTAATATCTAAAGTTCTATTTTTTTTCATCTTGAATATACTGGATTATTGATGCTCAAGCCACCTTGGAATCACTTTCTTCTAGGTGAAGACAATTTTCCTCAATCTATCCTGAACAGTCAACCTCTTACATTCAACTGATTTCTGGTTCTTGGCACTCCAGATGAAAGAACCATCACTTAGTATCTTTGCTGTTAAGATTCTGAAGAATTTTATGATTTTCATCGAGATGACTTTTCGTTCTTCCAAGCTCTTGAGAGTGCAGGGCCAATTTGCTTAATCTTCCCTTGGAAGACAAACCAATAATGAATATATTGAGGTTCTGAGGTAGGGAGATCAGTCAGTTCACAATATACTAGGGGTAGTCTCAGCCTGGCATAATTCAGTACCTTTGAGTCCATCATTCAGTTTGCCTTAGCAGTTGCTTGCTGAACCTGCATGTTAACTTTTAGTGATTTGTGCACAAAAACACCCAGGCCTGCCTGAATATCGCCATCTCAATGTTTAAAAAATATTTTCTTTCTTTTTTTTTCTGCCAGTGTAGAAAATTTGGACATGACATTTCTTGTAGACCTTGCATTTCTTGACATTATATTCCATAAGTCATGTCCTCGTCCATTCACTTAACCTGAGTATAACCCCTCTGCATCCTCTCACTGCCATCCAGTTTTGTTTTGTCAGCAAACATGAATATATTTCATTTGTTCCCCTCAATCACATCATTGACAAATATTGTAAACAGCTGGGGTCCCAGCACTGATCCCTGAGACACTCCGAATCACAGCTTCCAAAATGAAAATGACTGATTAATTCTTGCTCTTTTTTTTGTAAATTGACTAACCCTTAATTCACACCAATATATTATCGCGAATGCCAAGCATTCTAATTTTGTTAGTATCTTTTGCAGTATCGATTGAAGACCTTTAAAAAGTCCAAATCCATCATATCAACTGCTGCAACCTGAAATTTATGTTAGTTAAAGCCTCAAAAATCGCCAACAGATTTGTCAATAGTGATTTCCCTTTCAGAAATTCACATTGATACTGCCCATTCTTTTATTGTCTTATAAATGTTCTCTTACCAGTTTGTTGAGAATAGATGACAGCATTTTCCCTGATATTGATGTCTGGCTAACTGGTCCATTATGATCTTCCAATCTGTGGGAACTGTTCAAGAATCTATGGAATTTTGGAATTGCCACCTCATACATTACCCTAGATTGCAGGTTAAGTGATCTTCAAGATTTATTGCCTTTCAGTCACATTAATTTTTTTGGTACTAACTTTGCAGTGATGCTAATTTCTTTGAACTCCTCATTTAGTCCATATCCTTTACATTCCACCATTCTGAATGGTTTTTTTTTGTGTCTTGGTGAGAGTAGATGCAATTTAAAAAAAAAATTCTCTGCCATTCATCATTCCTTAATTAAATGCTTCCAGTCTCAGCTGATTCCTGCTTATTTATCCTTTTTACATGCTGATGAAATTTTGTTTTTGTGCTTCCGACTTGCATTTTCTCGTATTTTCTTTCCCTTTCCTTATCAATGTTAGGCCCTCCTTTGTTGAATTCTGAAATTTTCCTAGTGCTTAGGTTTCCTACCTTTTTTTCCTTTCACAATTTTAAAAGCCTTTTCCTGTGATGTAATAATATCTTTAACAACTTCTTTTTGTCACTAGTTAATAATAAATTTGATATTTTATTGGTGTCTCCCTGGAGATGGAAGCAATTTTTGAAATACTGTTTTGATCGAATTGGAAGGATCCAGAGGAATACACTTGACTTGGGGTTTTGGTGGCTTTAAACTTCCAAATTGTCCAAACTTCATCTTATTTCCAAGATGAGGGATAAATATTATCAATCCCCCACTTTGCATGTAGGAAAATGACTGTGATTGTACCTACCTGTTCTTCTATGATGCAACCTGTCTTCTTATAAATTGCAGATGATTTTGATTAGCTTTCACCTCAATAAAATTCTAAATAGCACTTCAACAGTGTCATTGGGCAAGAACTCCCACACATTCTAACTTTCCGGTTCTCATTCTTGAAATGTCCTAATGTATCTTAACAAATTAGAAGTGGATTGATTAAAAATGTAACCATCTTACATAAGTTGACATTCATAAAAACAAAATTATTCTGAGAATGAAAATGTACATTTTATATAAATCATGTCTTCTCTCACTTTGTATTCTCAATACGTTCACTGAGAGCTTTAATAAATATTATGTACAGCAGGAATTCCAGGTTGGATCCCTTGAGAGCTATGGTCACAGCTGCTCAATTAGAATTATTGCCATTGATAACTCTTCTCTGTTTCCTATTATCTGGCCAATTCCAAATTTCCTTCATGATCCCATGAGATTTTATTTTTTGCCATTAGTTTTGTGTAAAAATAAAACCACGTTAAATACTTTCTGTCAAGATGTTTAACATCTAACCACTTCCCTTGATCCAGAAACTAATCGACATCCTCAGAGGTTTCAATAAGCCTGTAAAACCGCACCTCCTTTTTATAATTCCATGTTGGTTTGTGTTTATTTTCTTTTTATTCCCTGGGTGTTTTTGATTTAGCTCGCGTGTAATAAATTTTATTTTTATTTCTTATTTTCCAAACTAATATTCGTCTATAATGTTCATTTTTTCTGTGCTTTTAATAAAATGGAGAGTCATATTCAAGTGTTGGTTTGTATATCTTATGCCCAATGAAGGAACACTAACTCGCAAAAAGTTTCAACTTTTTCTGAGTTAATATTTGGGACAAATCATGCCACATTTGGCCTGTCTCACAGTTACTGCTTGCATAAGACTTGCAGGTGGCTCATTCCCAGCATACCATGCCTCAGTGGCCTCACACACAGTTCAGTGAGGTGGCACAGGTTGCAGGTCACTGAAAAGAGATTTAAGAGGGACCTGAAGAGCAATTTTATCACTCAAAGTGTACCAGAGGAAACTACAGGAGCTATTATAATTAAGGCATTCAGAAGAAATTTGGATATGTATATGGCTAGAAAGGGTTTAGAGGCCTATAGACCAAATAGAGGCAAATGGGACTTGCCCAGAAGGCAAACATGGATGAGTTGGGCCGAAGGCCCTGTTCCAGACTGGATGCCTCTCTATGACCTTAACTACATCTGTGGTTTGCTCTTATGGGCTTCTGGAGTCAACACACTTGAGCACTGTTACACCACCATGAAGAACACCTTCCGAGCCATACCTCAACTGCACTTCGGCAAGTCTGATCACCTGACTGTACTTATACTCCTGGCATACAAACAGAGTCTGAGGACCACAGCTCCACTAGTGAAGATGGCAAAAGTGTGGTCCAGAGAGGCAGAGGAGTGTCTGCAGAACTGCTTTGAATTGGTCAACAGGACCAAATTCAAGAACTCATCCTTAGACTTGAATGAATATGCAACATGTGTCACCAACTTCATCAAGATCTGCGTGGCCGAGTGTGTGCCCCCATGCACACATAGTGAGAGTTACCCAACCAGAAACATTGGATGAATCAGAGGATCCACAACCTACTGAGGGCGTTTAAGGCCAGGGATCCAGATCTCCACAAGAAGTCCAGGTTGACCTGTGGAAGGCTATCTCTGAAGCAAAGTGATCATTCTGGAGGAAGCTAGAGACAGAGACAGCTACACGCTAGCTATGGCAGAAGTTGCAGGGCATTACAGCTGACAGAGTGAAGGTGATACTTCATTACCTGATGAACTGAACATCTTCTATGTCCCCTTTGAGAAGGAGAACCCAACAGTGCCAACTAGAATCCCTGAAAAGACTGAGGACCCTCTGATATCTGTCTCCGAGGCTGACGTCAGAACATCATTCAAAAGAGTGAACCCTCGCAAGGCGTCAGCCCTCAGAGTGTACCTGGCAGGGCGCTGGAAATCTGTGCCAACCATCTATCCAGAGTACTCACGGACATTTTCAACCTCTCATTGCTGCAGTCAGAGGTTCCCACCTGCCTCAAAAGGGCATCAATCATCCCGGTGCCCAAGAAGAGTAGAGTTAGTGCTGTAGCACTAACTTCTACTGTGATTAAATGCTTTGAGAAGTTGGTCATAGCCAGAATTAACATGTACCTTAGCAAAGGTCTAGATCCACTGCAATTCGTCTATCGTCACAATTGTTCCCCAGCAGACACAATATCGCTGACTCTCCACTCAACTCTGGATCACGTCAAAAACAGCAACTCATACATATGGCTGCTCTTCACGGACTATAGCTCAGCCTTCACCACCATTATTCCCTCAGAGCTGGTCAAGAAGCTCCAAACCCTTGACCTCTGCAACCCCCTCTGCAATTGGATCCTTAACTTCCTCATCGGAAAACCACAGTCAGTATAAATTGGTAAAAACGACTCCTCCTTACTGACTAGCAACATAGATGCACATCAAGGATGCGTGCTTAGCCCACTGGTCTACTCACTATACATTCATGAATATATGGCCAGGCAATATTCCAGTGCTATCTACAAATTTGCCGACGACACCACAGTTGTCGGCAGAATCACAAACGGCAGTGAGGAAGCGTACAGGAGGGAAATAGATCAGCTCATTGAGTGGTTACACGCCAACAACATTAGAAAAACCAAGGAGATGATTGTTGACTTCAGGAGGAAGTCAGGGGAACATGATCCAGTCCTCATTGACGGCTCAGTAGTGGAACGGGTCAGGAACTTCAAATTCCTGGGTGTCATCATCTCCGAGAATCTGTCCTGGAGTCTCCATATTGATGCAATCACAAAGAAGGCTCTCTAATGGCAATACTTTGTTAGGTATTTGAGGAGATTTGGTATGTTACAGAAGACTCTTGAACCTTCTACAGGTATACTGTGGAGCGCATCCTGCCTGGTTGCATCACTGTCTGTTACGGAGGTGCCAATGCTCAGGACAAGAAAAAACTCGGCCTGCGACATCATGGGCACCAGACATCACTTCATCAAGGACACCTGCAAGAGGTGGTATCTTAAGGAACCACCTCTATCCGTGGGGACCCACACCACCCAGGCCATGCCCTTATCACTCTGCAACCATCAGGAAAAAGGTACAGGAGCCTAAATAAAGATGAACCCTCAGCAGCACAAGATCAGCTTCTTCCTCGTTGCCCTCAGATTCCTGAATGATTAATGAACCAAAGACTGTGTCGTACTTTGACTTTTCATGCACTATTTTCATTTATTTGTAGTCAAGTGGTTTGTATGAATGTTTGCACTGTGATCCTGTCACAAAACAACAAATTTTGTGGCTTGTTCATGACAATAAATACTAGTTCTCTGATTCTGGCAGCTTTATTTCACTGTGTCCAAATGTCTAATGATCAGACATGCTCAAAAGCAGTCAAAAATAAATAAAACAATCGAGAATGGTAAATTTGTTTAAAGAAACAAAAAAAAAACCTTGTCCTGTAGTTGCCGTTCAAGTGAAGGGCAGCAACGTTATTCAATAGGGTTGCTCTTGATAGTTGGCATAAAGCTGAGGGGCCACATAAGAAATTTGCACAGCTTGTCAGCTCACCAACCTAGAGAACACGTCGTGATTTCAGATTGAATGAGTGTGTCTCTGATTCCAACATGATTCTACCTTCTGTGCGCCGATGCAGATGTCTGGAACGTGCAGATGAGTGTGCAGCTGGGCAGCAGTTCTATCCAGACAACTTGGCTAGCTGTCTGCATGTTCCAGACCAATTTCAACTCCCATGTTAAATGTATTTGTTTCTCTGCATATAGACATTGCCTGGCTGGGATGTCTTCATTATATTTAGAGCTGCCTCTATTTCAACAAGGCTGAGTTATCTCTACATCACCATTGTATATTAAGATTGATTTCATAATGCTTTTTTTTTCAAATTAAGTGCAATTTCATCCATGCAAGTTGTAGAGTTTTATTTTTGTCATCTATATTCATTGGGTGTGGACGGATCATCTGTCTGAGCTTAATTGCTGACCCTGCCTTCTCCCCACCTCCCAGTCCTTGTGCCTTGTTGGACTATTTCATAAAATGATTGAGCCAATCAATTGTTGGCTTGGTGTCACATATAAATCAGATCAGGGGGGAAAAAAATTGCAGATTACCATCTCTGAAGATTTTTTTCTAGTAAGCTATTTTACGCAAGATATTATTTTTGCAATATTATTTTCTGGTAGATCATGAGTCTTCTTCAGCAGGCAGAGGAAGCAAAGTTTCTAGGAGGGTGAAAAGATACTGTGGGTGGAACTAAGTGGTGGTTAAACTTATCAATTAGGTTGATTAATAAATGACTGAGCAGGTTTGTTCTGTTAAATAGCATAATCCTGTTTGTTAATTTGTATATTCATATAAAATTGCTTGAATTTAAATCTCTATTAGGCTCGATGGGATTTGAACTTGTATATTGAGATGTTCACTATCTCAACCATCATTCTACTAAACCTCCAAGTTCATTTTTAAACCATGAGCATCCATATTTAATATTCAGCCTTAATTATGCCGCAGCTACCAACCCCTTTAACTGTGTGAAGTTTATTTCTGTTTATTAGAATAAGGCAGCAGGATTTTGGGGTGAAAAATGGAACCTATTGTTCTTCCTGTCTTTACCATTACAAGATCTGTGTACCTTTCACATCATGGGTCGTCCATGGAACTGGCAGCCAAAAAGACGGAATTTGCAATCATCTCTTTTAATAGTGATGTAGTCTGGTGAAAATAAAGGTTTTTTTTTCATTTATAGTTTGATGTTGAAATTTAAATGACCTTGGAGACCTCTAAGAGGTGTTAATGATAAAACGTCTCTTTCAGTTTAAGCTGCAAGCGCTGCATCATCATGGGTAATGGAGGAATAATGGCCAATAAATCTCTTGGACCAAGAATTGATGAATACGATGTTGTCATAAGGTGAGTTTTTGTTCAGTCTGCTGGATCCTTTTGTGTATTTTATGTGTATTTACAATTAGAACATTACAGCACAGTACAGGCCTTCAGTCCTTGATGTTATTCTGACCTATATAATCCCACCCAAAACAATACTAAACCCTTCCTACCTCATAACCCACTATTTTTCTTTCATCCATGTGCTTGTCTACTAATCTCTTAAATGCCCCTAATGTTTCAACCTCCACCACTACCCCTGCAAAGCATTTCAGGCACCCACAACTCCCTGTGCAAAAAAAAAAAGTACTTCTGATGTCACCCCTAAACTTTCCTCCCTTTATGCAGATGCCCTCTGGTGTTGGCTACTCCTGCCCTGGGAAAGACACTGGCTGCTGAACTTGGAGACAATGTGATTGAAGTTGGGAAATTTATGGGTAGAACAATGGGCAGTCTTAGGGGATAGGTTGACTTGGTGCCTTAGGAAAGACATAGAAGTAAGACAGTCAACTGTGGCTGATTCAGTCTCAGTGACCCAAGAAATTCATGAACTCCTGTTAGAGGTGAGGGAGAAGGGCACGAATACAAGGAGCAGGGATTTGAGGAGAATTTATTTCAGACATGCATAAATGATGGGGTCCTTAAGGCAGGCATAAGAAAATAAAAGCAAGACTGAACCACCTTCTGACAATTCAATCAGGCTCAGATGTCAACAAGACATGGTTTAGTTCTGACTAGTATGGAATATAAGGGTAATATTTTCAATCCTGAATGACAAAGGAACATGATATGTGTTATCTTAATTGTATTTTACCTGAATCTGATAGATCTGGCAAAGAATGTCTAAAATAGTTGTTCACCTTATACAGGTATGCGCTGCTTAATGACCATTCGGGCAACGTCCGACCACATATACGTCAGTCGTCCGTGGTCCCATAAGGTTTTTAATAGAATTCAGAAATCACGACCTGAGAAATGGACATAACAGGAAGGACTCAACAACTTCCTGCACGCAACACGTGTATCTCATGTCTTTTGTATCCAAAGCTTATATATGTAGGTACTGTACTTTCTATCTTTCACGGCTTTCAAACAAAGCAAAACCAGTGCTAATGATGACAGCAGCAAGAGACAAAGGAGAAATATCGATTTGGAAGTGAAGCAAAAGGTTATTAAACAGCACAAAGGTGGAAAAACAGTGAATGCTATTGTTTGTAATTTCGGCATGTCGCACTCGACAATCGCAACAATCCTCAAAAACAAAAAATTCTCCGAGCTGTTAAAGGATCAGCTCCAGTGAAAGCTACAAGGCCTAATGAAAACGTGAGAGGAACCTATGTCATATCTGGAGAAATTGCTGATGACGTGGATTAAAGACCAAACACAACAGCGATTTCCTCTCAGCACGTTGACAATCACTGCTAAGGCACAAAGCTTGTTCCAGATGCTTAAAGAAAAAGCAGAACCAGACTATGATATCGAGTTTAGTGTTCATTCTGGGTGGTTCAGGTGTTTTCATTAACATTTTTTTGCTGCATAATATGGAAGTGAGTGGTGAGACCTGCAAGTGCTGATGTGAAGGCAGCAGAAGAGTTTGTTTAAACTGTTGATAAGCTCATTGTAGAAGGAGGTTATTTGCCCCAGCAATTTTTTAAAGATGTTTTATTGAAGCAAAACAGCCAAATTTTTCATAAACAGATACTCATTTATAAAAAAGACAGAAAAACAAGCGAACAAAAGAAAATGCACCCTCCTACCCGCAACCCTGCTGTGATGATAATTTCTCTCTTGTTCACAATTTTAAAAAATAGCAAAAATAAAATTCGATCAGGTAAGGTATGAGGTCCTACAGCAGATAATAGGGGCGCGGGAGGGCAGTTATCTGTGCTAATTCAATAACCGAGGAGGTGTAATAAGGTCAAAAAAGAGCCCCATATTTTTTCACATGTTTCTGGTTTCTTTCTCGCACTATAAAAGATCTTTTCAGGTGAAGTATAGAATGTTTAACCATTGCCTCTGTGAAGGAGGAAGTTCAGATTTCTAGTTTTGTAGGATGCACTTTTTCCCAGCTGTGGCCACAAGCAATATAAATATCTGAGGTTATTCTAACGATAAATTTCCAAAAGTCTTCCAGATAAGAGCAATTCCAAAGCACATGAATTAAATCTCCATCACATGTTTTACACCTCTAACAATTGAGAGGGGTGTTATGATATATTTTATGCAGTCCATGTGGAGTGAAATAGGTCCTGTTAAAGTTATTAAACTGTATTTGTCTATTTTAGTTGAAATTAATAGATATTTCAAGGATATTACACCAATTAGCACCATTATAATTGCATTCAAGATTTGATTCTCATTTATTTTTTATATCACTTTGGTATAGATTGACAAGTTAATAATATAAATAGTCGATGTCAGACCCTTTGCTTCACTAAGCAATTGCTTTTCAAAAAGGGATTCTGTTGGAATTTGTGGAAAGTCTATATAACTTACAGATCCAGTCATCTGATAATATTTAAATAAATTATTATTTGGTTTCCAGTCAATTTTATCTTGGCAATGTAAATCTTCAACCATTCGTATGCTACTATTAACCCAACTATTTTAGTATTTCGTCTGCAGTTGGATGAAGGATATTGGGGTTATTCCTCAGATGAGTTTTCTGGAATAATAAGGTATTTATACTAATAACTGTGAACTTCTTGCCTTACTGCAAAAGAGTTTAGTATTATAGGTTCTTAGTGATATTTAAAAGTGCTTTCTTAGAGGTTAAGAAGGGAAGAACTTTTGTTCAATAGGAAGCCATCTAGCCTGATTGTCCTCAGAGTGCAACCAACACCATATTGAATGGAATTGAGCTGCAAGGTAGTAACATTTAAAATTTGAAAGATTTAATCCTTCCTTAGATGAGAAAATATTTTTTTACCCAGAGAAGTGTGAATCTGTGGAATGCTCTGCCACAGAGGGTGGTAGAGGTAGATTTGCTGATTATGTTCAAAAGAGAGTTAGATAAGACTCTAGTGGACAAAGGAGTTAAGGGTTAAGGGGATAAGGCTGGAAAGGGGTACTGATGGTAGTGATCAGCCATGATCTGTAAAATGGCGGTGCTGGCTCGACGGGCCGAAGGGCCTACTCCAGCTCCCATTGTCTATTGAACAAGTTCCTAAATTAGAAATTCCTTGGCATAAAGGGCCAGAAAAGGTTGAGAGCTTGACCTTAGAAACTGAACATAGATTTATTTAGTTCATTAAATAGATTTTTGAGGATTTTAATTGGGACACATTGGAATAAATATAGAAATTTAGGGAGTATATTCATTATAATTGGGTTCACTCTATTAAGAAGGTAGGGTAATGATTTTGTTGGATTAGACAGGAAAACTAAAAGATCGTTGGCATAAAGGGCTAGTTTGTGTTCATTTGAGCCAAATTTAATGCCAGTGATGGTGGGATTAGAATGAATAGCAAAAGCCAATGATTCAATAGCTATTAAAGAACAGCAGGTGGACAATAGACAATAGGAGCTGGAGTAGGTCCTTCGGCCCGTCGAGCCAGCACCGCCATTTTACAGATCATGGCTGATCACTACCATCAGTACCCCTTTCCAGCCTTATCCCCATAACCCTTAACTCCTTTGCCTTGCACTTGGACAACCTTGGAGGATGCCTCTGGACAGCAGGAAAGCACCTGACTTGACTCCATAAGTTAGAATTTGAGCTTTACAGCCAGCAAAAAAATGTTTCAATGTATTGAGTAAATCTCTCTCCAAAATTCATTGCTTTAAGAGTTTGCAAAAGGAAACTACTGTAAATATTCGAGTATAATGCAAAAATTTTTCCCCCTCTTTCCCCTCAAAAATAGGGGGTCGCATTATACTCGAGAGTGATATTTTAGACGGCAGCATGACTTAGGCGGGTGAATGGCAGCGCGACTTGGGTGGCCAGGCGGGCGAGCCACGACTCAGGTGGGTGAGTGGTAGACGGCAGCGCGACTCGGGCAGGCAAGCAGTAGGTGGCAGCACGACTCTGGCGGCCAAGGGGAGGGGGGCGGTCATGAGAGACGACATCGCGAATCGGGCGGGTGGGGGGAGGGGGGATCATGAGAGACGCCAGCGTGACTCAGGCGGGTGAAGGGAGGGTGGGTCATGAGAGACAGTAGCGCGACCTGGGCGGGTGAGGGGAGGGGGGATCATGAGGGACGCCAGCATGACTCGGGTGGGTGAGGGGAGGGGGGTCGTGAGAGACGGTAGCGCGACTCGGGTGGGCGGGCGAGCGGTTGGAGAGGCGGCAGCGCGACTCAGGCGGGTGGGGGGGGTCTAATATACACGGGTAAAATTTTCCCCCCTTTTTCCCCTCAAAAATGGGGGGGGGGGGATGTCACATTAAACATGGAGCGCATTCTACACAAATATTTAAGGTATATTCAATTCTGTCATAACGCCTTCTCCACATCCATCAACAGTATCAGCATGGGATCATTTTTGCTTATCAGCCACTTCCATTATGTGGAAAAAAATCTCTGTACATTGTCAATTCCATATAGATTTTGACAAAGCTTGTCTGGTCAGCATTAATAATTTTAGGGATAATGTCATCTGTTCTTAATGCAATTAATTTTGATAAAATTTTGTAATCTAAAATCAAAAGGCTAAGGGGCTGATAAGCACATTTTTGATGGTCCTTGTCAGGATTTGGCAGTAATATTATTGTAGCCAATTCCAGAGAGCTAGGCAGAGTTTTATTAGTCAGTGCTTCCTTAAACGTGTTCATTAAAGGGGTTAAAACCTTATCTGAAAAGGCTTTAAAGTATTCAATTGGAAAACCATCTGGCCCCAGAGCTTTATTGTTCTGTAGAGACTTCATAGCGCCAAGAACCTCTTCTTCAGATATATCAGCATCAAGACAATCTTTATCCTTAGTAATTTAGGCAGAGTTAATGAGTTAAAGAAATGTGTTGTTTTGGTGTTTCCAATATAATGATGTCTTGTTTAGTGTTTCATAAATCTTGTAAACTTCTTAATTAATGAGGGATCTCTCATCATCCTTAATAATAGATTGAATAAATCTATTGGTCTCTTTCTTTTTTTTAGTTTGCCAAAACTTACTAGTTTTGTTTTCAAATTTGTAATAATGATCATTTGTCCTGGCCATGTCTGCCTCAGCTTTACTTGTTCATAAATTATTATATTGGATCAGTTTAAAACTTCTTCACTTTTAGTAAAAAGCATGTTCACTTTCAAGATTTCCAATCTCTTCCTTTAAAGATATAAGAGTTTTCCTTTTTTCTCTTATCTTTTGCATGCTATATGAAATGACTTGACCTCTCATAGATGCTTTTAAAGCCTCCCATATGTTAGAGTGGGTATAAGAATATGAATTGATTTCCATAAATAAATCAATGTGGCCATTCATGAATCTAAGAAATTCAGGATCCTTAAGCCTATGTGTTTTGAATCTCAAATTTGATGATTGTGTAATATTAATCTCCCAAGACATTTTTATTGGATTATAATCAGAAAGTATGGCCGGTAGATAGGAGCATTCAGTAACCCTGGATACTATACTTTGGGATATTAAAAACGTATCAATTCTAGAATAGGAGCTGTGGACATTTGAAAAGAAGGAAAAGTCCTTTACATTTGGATTATGTTGATGCCAAATATTGCATAACCCCAAATCCCTTGTGCCCTAATCAAGTAACGCTGTATGGGCAAAACCTCCTTATTCTGGAAGCGAATGCCTGAAAGGACCTTCATCCATAAGGAGGCCAAGTCAATGCCAGGCTTTAAGGTATTTTAAAGAAAGTGTGACAGTATTGTTAGGAGGCAATGTTGCTGGCTACAATTTAAAACCATTTCTTATTTGGCATAGTGAAAATTCCAGGGCTTTCAAGAACATTAACAAACACTCTTACCAGTTTATTACAGGATCAATAAAAAGTCCTAGATGACACAAATGCTTTTTCAGAACGTCCTTCTTGATTGCTATGTTAATGAAGTGGAGAAGGACTGCTTAGAAGAAGGCATACTTTTCAAGATTTTGCTAATTGTAGACAATGTTCCAGGACATCCCTTTTTCATTGGTGACCTCCACCCCAAACATCACCTCTTTAGTCCAGCTAGTGGACCAAGGGATTATTGCAGCATTCAAGGACATTGGCTCTGGCTGTTGTTGCAACTGATGACACTGGCAAGATACTGATGCAGTTCTGGAAGGAGTACAACATTTTTCACTGCATAGAGAATGTTGCTTGGGCCTGGGATGATGTGGCCAAAGAATGCATGAATGGCATATGGAAAAAAATTACTGAAGCAGTATATGCATGACTTTAAGGGATTTGAAAAAGATGCTGAGATTGCAAGGATTAATAGAGTGTTGTCGACATGGTAAACAACAACTTGAACCTAGATATAGATGATGAGGACATTGAAGAGCTCCTCGAGGTGGTTCTTGAGGAATTAACAAATGAAGAGGTGCTAGAGCTAATGCAAGCGAGAATAGTTGAAGAAGAGGCAAGGGAAAAGGAAACTGCAGAAGGAGAAGAACAGGTGCAGTAGAGGTTCACTGTTAAGGGGTTAGCCAAATTCTTTGCAGTCCTTAACAGCTTGCTCAAGGGTGCTGAAGAGATAGACCGAAACACTGAACGCTTTTCAGTGATAGAGGAATGCTCATTCAGTGTTTGTTAATGTATATTAAAAAAAATTCTGAAGAAAAGAAAAAGCAAACTAGGCAAACAACACAGGGCATATTCCTGAAGAAGACAACACCTCCCCAAGGGCCTCAGCCAGGTCCTTCAGGCAATGCAAAATCCAGGCTGAGACAGAGAATGGTGTCTTTTAATGAGGACCAAAGTTTGTAACATGTTGAGAAAATAGATAGTGAAAGAATTTGGTCCTGTTGTTTGATTCCTTGAGAATTTGACAAGAAATATACAATTTGGAATGTTTATTCTGTATCATTCTCCATAATTTAAATAATGGTAAAGCAATTTTACAGAATAATCTTTCATTTTTTTCCACAATAGAACATAAGAAATCACCTGCTAAATTGTATTAATGGTTAAAATGTAATTAAAATTATTTCTAATTTAATGCCCTATATCTATGCCTTTACAATATGTATGTAGCTCAAAGATCCCCTAATTGCTCTATTTTGCACCTCTGACATGCTGTTACTTGAAAGATGTTTTAACGTCTCTCTTTAATTACTGCCTTCATTGTTCACACATGTGAGTAATACATTCATGCTTAGTTTACAATGAAAAGAATCCAAAAGCTGGAGAATTCCATGGTCTACTTAACTTAAATCAAAGTATCAACCATGGATCAGATCCTGAGAGTTGCAGAAGGAAAGTTTCACCTGTTGGATATGTTTACAGTTTCATACAAAACTCAAAATTGACCATGTTTAGTTTTTCATATTTATTTTTTATTTCTCTCAGCCTTCCAGTCCTTAATCCAGATGGCCAAATGTGCAAAGTGGAGGGTGGAGCAAAGTAATTGTACCAATTCAAATCAGGCACTGACCACAAAACTAAAGAAAGATTAAAGTTATTTGTTAAAATTTGCATGAATTTTATCTTCAGTTGACACCGATTCATGTTCTTAACAGAAATTAATTGAGCTCATGGCCACTTTATGATAAGAGCCCAAAGGCAGATAAGAGTTTTTGAACAGCTGAACAGTGAGGCATCATTTTTTTTGAAAGATTGATTTATTCTTTTCTTTCATAATAAAACATTGCTATAGATATTTTTGTAGTCATAATTAAATTATTTCAAGATGTATTGCACTTCAAATCACAAATTTGTGCTATTGCCACGAGCACGATTGGTATGGTGACAGGGTTTCATTAAATTATATAGTCTAATTTATGCCAATCTTTGTATATATTGAATTTATTGGAATTGTATCTGAAAGGGACCTTTTGAACAGCTGGCTGGGGGTTGGCAGAATGTGTTATAAACTGATTGAATTCTCTGCTATAAAAGACTATTGAATACCACTTCGAAACTTTGTTTTTAATGACTGAATGACATCAATAGCTCGCATTTTTTCAATTGTGATTGCATGCAGGTCTCTGAAACAGAATTAACAGATGAGAGTCTCTCCATAAATCTATCTGACCTGTTGGCTTTTCCAGCATTTTCTGGTTTTATTTCAGATTTTTTGCATCGACTGTTTTTTAAGATTATAGTAACAGCTGAGAGCTATGGAAAAACTATTAGCTCTCAACACAAATTAATTCATTAATTTTCAGTTACAATGAATGAGTAATTCTATATATTGATGATGCAAAGCTCAGTTGTATATTTTCATATCAATCCTTGTAATTTTCTCAGTACTTTTTCATTTGAATCTGGGCAGTAGTTCTATCCTTAAGCTTTTATTTACAATTAGCAAGATTTTTTTCAGTTAATTTCTTTCTTATCTTTCACTTTTTATATTTGAAAAATATCTTGCCTAGTGAATAAATGACAAGCTCATACTTATTTGTTTATACTGAATTAACAACTTTATCAGATGTACTTTTAAAAATAACTGAGCATTACATGGAAAAACATCTTGGTTTGAATAAACTTCTTTATGGCATCCTGTTGAGGAATGCTCAACACTTTTGGGAAATTACTCATGGTAAGATGCTTCTATACTCACCAAAATCATTTTGATAGGGGATAGAGATTCTCTTAAGGTGGTAAATATGTGTGTGTCAAATTGGAATTTGTGACAATTTTGTCACCTTGTATTGTGACCATATAATTAGTTTCACAGATCCTATTTTGTCCTTCTGTAACTATTTTTAAAAAATAATGCTGAATAAACTATTGTTACAGGCCTCAAAACTTTGATCCTTTGAACAATGTCACGACAAAGTTTTGAATTAAAGTGCAACAATGGAATATACAGAAAACAAAATTGATAATAAAAAGGGGAAAACAGAGCTTTTGGTACTGAGAAGCATCATGGAGCCATGGTAACTAATTGCATTTGAAAGGTTGGGGAATCCAGAACTGCTTTATCTAATTACTTCAGCTGGAATTTCTCCTATACAATATTTTAAAATGAAGCAATAGGTGTTTACACAGCATTTAAATTATCACATTCAATTATGAATTGAATTTGCTTTGTAATTCAAAAACCTCAAAGCTATAGTCCATTTAACTTCTATGTGATATGTGCCATTTAACCCAGTGCCATGACTACATTCCCACTGCATTTGTACCTATTGAAGGTGGTACCAACAAACTGCAGTTAATATTTTCAGTTGAAAAATAAAAACAGGATTGTCGTGTTCTTCTTTCACAATGGCTTCATTTTCCATTGCTGAATTCAAAAATTAACCTCAACTACTCGCATGAACAAACCACTGAATCTATTTAAAGTTAACCTCGTGATTGAAGCTATTCAAGAAATAAAAACAATACCAAACCAAGAGATGGTACAAAATATTGATTAGGAGGTATAGGCACAAATGCAGCATTTCCAGTGGGCATAGGGGTAGATACTAAGGGGGCAATAAGAGGGAAAGCATGAGGGAGTCACAAAGGGAACAATCCCTGCAGAAGACAGAGAGAGGAGGAGTGGGGAAGATGGTTAGATCACGTTGTAGGTAGTGGTAGCATGTTTGATGCAGAGGCTGGTGGAGAGATCCTGTCCTGTTGCATCTTGGGGCTGAGGAGGCCAGGGCAGATGTGCAGGAAATGGAGAAGATGTGGGTAAGGGCGGAGTTGACGGCAGTGGAAGGGAAGCCACATTCCTTGAAGAAAGAGGACATTTTGGATGATCTAAATGGGAGCAGATGCGACAGAGATGGAGGAATTGGGAGAAAGACACCATAGTATCTTCCCCTATCACTTCTCAGCTTTTTTTCTATACAGCCCTGTGATAGTACATATCTATCACCAATGTACATAGTGTATATAGTAGTGTATATAGTTACTGTATCTAGACTGTGCTTATAGCGATTGGCTGAGAGCTAAGCCACACCCATTACCTGGGCCTTAAAGGGCTGTGTCCCTAGCCAGGTCGGATCATTCCGGACTGGTCGGCCACCTGTGAAGAGCTCCGGTCTTTTGCTAATAAAAGCCTTGGTTTGGATCAACAAGTCTTTGGTTCTTTCTTTCTTTTTTTTTTTTTTTTTTAATTTTTTATTTTTCACACCATAAATCACAATAGCCATGATATACACTTTTTCTTTTCCACACATTTACAGTGACTTTTTCTCCCTCCCCCCTCCCTCCTCCCAAGCCACCCCCCCACCCCCCCCCCTCTCATCCATTTTAGGTATACAATCTAGGTTGCATTAATTCAGTTAGACAATGTTGTCATTCAACAAAAATACACCAGAAATTCTACTGAGTCCATTCTTTTCTTTTCTTCTCCTTCCATCAACTTAGGTAATGTTTGTTCCCGGTAGGTTTTCGCTATTGTATTTAATGTAAGGCTCCCATACTTGTTCGAATATTTCAATATTATTTCTTAAACTATATGTTATTTTTTCTAATGGAATACATTTATTCATTTCTATATACCATTGTTGTATTTTCAAATTATCTTCCAATTTCCAGGTTGACATAATACATTTTTTTGCTACGGCTAGGGCTATCTTGACAAATCTTTTTTGTGCATCTTCCAAGTCAATTCCAAATTCTTTATTTTTTATGTTACTTAGGAGAAAGATCTCTGGATTCTTTGGTATATTGTTTTCTGTTATTTTATTTAATATCTGATTGAGATCATCCCAAAATTTTTCTACTCTCTCACATGTCCAGATTGCATGAATTGTTGTTCCCCTTTCTTTTTTACATCGAAAACATCTATCAGATACTGTTGGGTCCCATTTATTTAACTTTTGCGGTGTAATGTATAGTCTGTGTAACCAATTATATTGTATCATACGCAGCCTCGTATTTATTGTATTTCTCATTGTTCCAGAGCATAACTTCTCCCATGTTTCCTTTTTTATCTTTATATTTAAATCTTGTTCCCATTTTTGTTTAGTTTTACCATTTGTTTCCTCATTTTCCTTTTCTTGCAGTTTAATATACATATTTTTTATAAATCTTTTGATTAACATTGTATCTGTAATCACATATTCAAGGTTACTTCCCTCTGGTAAACTCAAGTTGCTTCCTAATTTATCTTTCAAGTAGGATCTCAGTTGGTAATATGCCAGCGCTGTATCTCCAGTTATATTGTACTTATCTCTCATTTGTTCAAAGGATAAGAATCTACTTCCTGAAAAACAATTTTCTATTCTTTTAATCCCTTTTTTTTCCCATTTTCTAAAGGCAAGGTTGTCTATTGTAAAAGGGAGTAGCTTATTTTGCGTCAATATTAGTTTTGGTATTTGGTAATTTATTTTATTTCTTTCTACATGAATCTTCTTCCATATATTGAGGAGATGGTGTAATACTGGAGAAGTTCTATGTTGTACCAATTTTTCGTCCCATTTATATAATATGTGTTCAGGTATCTTTTCCCCTATTTTATCTAATTCTAGTCTCGTCCAGTCTGGTTTTTCCCTTGTTTGATAAAAATCTGATAGGTACCTTAATTGTGCGGCTCTATAATAATTTTTGAAGTTTGGCAATTGTAAGCCTCCTTGTTTATACCATTCTGTTAATTTATCTAGTGCTATCCTCGGTTTCCCCCCTCTCCATAAAAATCTCCTTATTATTTTCTTTAACTCTTTGAAGAATTTTTCTGTCAGTTGTATTGGCAATGCCTGAAATAAGTAAAATGTTCATTTTAATACAGTTTATCCTTCCTATCAGTGTTAGTGGTAGCTCTTTCCAATGCTCTAAATCGTCCTGTAATTTTTTCATTAGTGGATTGTAATTGAGTTTATATAATTGGCCTAGATTTTTGTTTATTTGCACACCTAGGTATCTTATTGCCTGCGTTTGCCATCTGAATGGGGATTCCTCCTTAAATTTTGAGAAATCCGCGTTATTCATAGGCATTGCTTCACTTTTATTTACGTTTATCTTGTATCCCGACACTTCTCCATATTCCTTCAATTTCTTATATAGTTCTTTTATTGATAGTTCTGGTTCTGTTAAGTACACTATCACATCATCCGCAAACAGACTGATTTTATATTCCCTGTCTTTTATTTTTATTCCTTTTATATTATTATCTCTTCTTATCGATTCTGCTAGTGGTTCTATAGCTAGCGCAAACAATAATGGTTATAGTGGGCATCCCTGCCGCGTTGACCTGCTTAAGTTAAATTGCTTTGATACATGTCCATTTACTGTCACTTTCGCTAACGGTCCCTTATATAATGCTTTAATCCAATTAATATACTTCTCCGGTAAACTGAATTTTTGCAATACTTTGAACAAGTAATTCCATTCTACTCTGTCGAAGGCCTTCTCTGCGTCTAAAGCAACTGCTACTGCCGGTGCTTTATTTCCTTCTACTGCATGAATTAAGTTAATAAATTTACAAATATTGTCTGTTGTGCGTCTTTTTTTGATAAATCCAGTTTGGTCTAAATTTACCATTTTCGGTACCTGTTCTGCTAATCTGTTCGCTAATAGTTTAGCTATTATCTTATAATCTGTGTTTAGCAGAGATATTGGTCTGTATGACGCTGGTGAGAGTGGATCTTTCCCTTGTTTTAGTATCACTGTAATTATTGCTGTTTTACATGAATCTGGTAAGTTTTGTGTCTCATCAATCTGGTTGATTACATCCAGGAGGGGCGGTATTATTAGGTCTTTAAATGTTTTGTAGAATTCTATTGGGAGTCCATCCTCTCCTGGTGTCTTATTATTTGGTAAATTTTTTATTATCTCTTGTATTTCTACTGTTCCAAATGGTTCTGTTAATTTATTTTGTTCCTCTATTTGTAGTTTTGGTAGTTCAATTTTAGTCAAAAATTCATCTATTTTCCCTTCTTTCCCTTCGTTTTCGGTTCAGTATAATTGTTCATAGAATTCTCTGAAGTTTTCCTTAATTTCTTTTGGATTATATGTAATTTGTTTGTCTTTTTTCCTTGTTGCCAATACCATTTTCTTAGTTTGCTCTGTCTTAAGCTGCCATGCTAGGATTTTGTGTGTTTTTTCCCCTAGTTCATAATATTTCTGTTTTGTCTTCATTATATTCTTCTCCACCTTATATGTTTGTAATGTTTCATATTTTTTTTTTTTATCCGCCAATTCTCTTCTTTTGGTTGTATCTTCCCTTATTGCTAATTTTTTTTCTATGTTTATTATTTCCCTTTCCAACTGCTCTGTTTCCTGATTATAGTCCTTCTTCATCTTGGTTGCATAACTTATTATTTGCCCTCTAATGAATGCTTTCATTGCGTCCCATAGTATAAACTTATCTTCCACTGATTCCGTATTTACTTCAAAGTACATTTTTAATTGTTTTTCAATAAATTCTCTAAAATCCTGTCTTTTAAGTAGCATGGGGTTTAATCTCCATCTATACATTCTTGGAGGGATGTCCTCTAGCTCTATTGCCAATAACAGGGGTGAGTGGTCCGATAATAGTCTAGCTTTATATTCCGTTTTCCTAACTCTCCCTTGAATGTGGGCTGATAACAGGAATAGGTCTATCCTTGAGTATGTTTTATGTCTAGTCGAGTAGTATGAGTATTCCTTTTCTTTTGGGTTTTGTTTCCTCCATATGTCCACAAGTTTCATTTCTTGCATTGATTTAATTATAAATTTGGTTACTTTGTTCTTCCTGTTAATTTTTTTCCCCGTTTTATCCATATTTGGATCCAAATTCAGATTGAAATCCCCTCCTATTAGTATGTTCCCTTGCGTATTAGCTACCTTCAAAAAGATATCTTGCATAAACTTTTGATCTTCTTCGTTAGGTGAATATATATTAAGTAGATTCCAAAGCTCTGAATATATCTGACATTTTATCATAACATATCTCCCTGCTGGATCTATTATTTCCTCTTCTATTTTAAATGGCACATTTTTGCTAATTAATATAGCCACTCCTCTTGCTTTTGAATTATACGATGCTGCTGTTACATGTCCTACCCAATCTCTCTTTAATTTCTTGTGCTCCAATTCAGTTAAGTGTGTTTCTTGGACAAATGCTATATCTATTTTTTCCTTTTTCAGTAAATTTAGTAGTTTCTTCCTTTTAATTTGGTTATGTATTCCATTAATATTTAGAGTCATATAGTTCAGCGTAGCCATTTTATATTTTGTTTATCTTCTCTTTCCGTTTTTCCATCATTACCTTTCCTCCTTTTCCATTTCTGTTTTCTTATTTTCAACTCTTTACCAGACAACATTCCTACAACATCCAACATTTTCCTTATTCTCCTATTTCTATCTTCTTTATCCCCAATCTCCCCTTCCCCTCCTGAGTTGCCCTTTATCCCTTGTCGGACAACCACATCTCCCCTCTCCATTTGGATTTGCGAATCCCCTCGCAAGCGTCAACTGATTTTGCAGTGACCGCTCTTTTCCCCCACCCAGCCCCCCCCAGAAAAGATTTCGCTTTTTATATGTCACAAAGGTCACTCTTTTAATTCCCTCTTTATTCTCTCTATTCCATTACCTTCCCTTATTAATTCTTGTCTATACTCTCTATGTTTTCCTCTAATTACAGATACTTTCACATATGCCCATTGTCTCTATTCACTCTTATACCTCTTTACCCGCATACATATCAATCGTGGTCATTTTTACCCTCCTTACCCATCTTCATCCCTCAGTCTATTTTTGTCTTTACCCACATACATATCAATCGTGATGATTTTTGCTCTCATTACCCGTCTTCATCCCTCAGTCTATTTTTGTAATTGTTCTGCAAATTTTCGTGCTTCTTCTGGATCCGAGAATAGTCTGTTTTGTTGTCCTGCAATAAATATTTTCAATACCGCAGGATGCTTCAGTGTAAATTTATATCCTTTCTTCCATAAAATCGCTTTTGCTGTATTGAACTCTTTTCTCTTCTTTAGGAGTTCAAAGCTTATATCTGGATAAATGAAGATTTTTTGCCCTTTATACTCCAGTGGTTTGTTGCCCTCTCTTACTTTTTCCATTGTCTTCTCCAGTACCTTTTCTCTTGTAGTATATCTTAGGAATTTTACTACAATAGATCTTGGTTTTTGTTGTGGTTGTGGTTTAGGGGCCAATGCTCTATGTGCCCTTTCTATTTCCATTTCTTGCTGTAGTTCTGGACATCCTAGGGCCTTAGGGATCCATTCTTTTATAAACTCCCTCATATTCTTGCCTTCTACATCTTCCTTAAGGCCCACTATCTTTATGTTATTTCTTCTGTTATAATTTTCCATTATATCTATTTTTTGGGCTAGTAATTCTTGTGTCTCTTTAGTTTTTTTATTAGATTCCTCCAATTTCTTTTTTAAGTCTTCTACCTCCATTTCTGCTGCTATTGCCCGTTCTTCCATCTTGTCCATTTTTTTCCCCATTTCTGTTAAGGTCATATCCATTTTATTTATTTTCTTTTCTGTGTTGTTTATTCTTCTTCTTAAATCATTGAATTCCTGTGTTTGCCATTCTTTAAATGACTCCATGTATCCTCTAACAAGAGCAAGTATATCCTTTACCTTGCCTTTCCCTTTATCTATTTCACTGTATTCTTCCTCTTCTTCTTCCTCTAGGTTGACCATCTGTTGTTTCTTTGCTGCCCTTTCCTCCTCTTCTTTCTTGTTTCCATTGTCTTCTGTGGTCTCTTCTTGCTGCAGGTGTTCTGCAGCTGTCGTTGCCGGCTGTGGAGATCGACTCCCCAGCTGGTCCCCCCTCCCGTCGGTGTGTTTTTTTTCATGCGCATCGCGCATGCGCGACTCATCGCGCATGCGCGGTTGCGCACTTTTACTCGGCTCTGTGAGCCATTGTTGTAGTTCTCTTTCTACCGACCTGAGGTAGTGGGGTCTTCTCTCCACAGCGGGCCTCTTCGGACAGGTAAGGCCTTCACCTTTTTCCTCCGTTGTCTTCTCTTCCTCTCTTCTTTCCGTTGATTTTGATTTTTCTCCTTTTGTCTCCATCTTCTTTCCACCTTTATACTCACTTTTCTTTAACTTGTATTTCTGTGCCTTTGTATTTTCTCTTGTTTTTCCCGACTTTTCTGGAGAGGGCTGGAGTTCACCGTCCGGCCACTACTCCATCACGTGACTCCTCCCAGTCTTTGGTTCTTTCGACGAGCTCTACAAGCCCTCCTACTCATATCCACCTATGATCTGTTGCCTGTGCTCCTCTTCTTGCCCCTTCTTCCAACCTGTCCCAGCTTTTTATTCAGTTGCTCGTCTACATTTTGCTCATAACTTGACAAAGGGCTAAGGCCCAAAGGTTGATCATATATTTTTGCTTCCTATGGCTGCTGTTACAAGCCCAGAGGACCCATAAACCCAGCAGCAATTGATATTCACCAAGACAAATGGTTACTTAAACAAAAGTTGCTTTTAATTATCTTTAAACATTAAAACTTTAGCTTATCTATTATTAACAACCCCCTTCTAATTCTAAGCACATGTGTATGTAATGTGTGGATAAGTTCAGAAATGCTCTTTGGTTCACTGTCCAATCTCACTTCTCATTCCTCCAAGTTCACTGGTTACAGGCAATTCTTATACTCTGTACAGAATTTAACATGTATAAAGTTCACCAGGCTTTGGTGCTCGAAGGTAAATAGTTATCACTCAGGAAGGTTCTTGTTGGTTTTCAGAGAGAGTTGTGATGTTCCAGGACCTCCACAACTGATGTACTTCCATCAGATACCTCAGTGTCTTGCTGATGAAACTTGCCCTGTCAGGGTTCTCCAGATGATAACCTCTTTCTTTCAGGTCACCACAGAGTTCCTCTTTGTTTATTTTATTCCAATGAAACATTAGACAGCCAATCCTCTTCTCTTGCATGAACCACAAGGACTTCGACCAGGCTATCTTCCAAAAGCATGCCAGCTTGTTCTGTTTCAGTCCCAGCAACTTCTGCTGACTGACACTGTCAAGTGATCTCTGCTTCTCACTCTCTCTCTCTCTCTCTTACACTGAGACTGAGTGAAAGCCTGTTTGACTCTCTCTGCTTACAAAACCACATAACCCTCTTACAACAGCAAATTCTCCTTTCAGACAGCAGTGGCTCCAGCCTACTCTCATCTGTTGCCATGATAAGCAATAATCCATTAGTGACTCCTCTTGAGCACTCTTCAAAGCTCTTGCAAAAAGGTGAGAGAAGCCACATTTTCCAGTATTTCAAATAAGATCTGTTTTAAAGTGTTTGCATGTGACCTACTCTAAAAAGCCTTTCCCAATTTATCTCCCCAAAACATTTCTATATACTCTTGTCACACTGCAATGTGACCTGCTGAATTTCTCCAGCTCTTCTGTGTACTAAAGTAAAATCACAGCATCTGCAAACTTTCTTGTTTAACTGTTTTTCAAAGACATCCATTGATTTTAACAATTTTGATACTTTATAATCTAGCATATTTGTATGTAGAGCAGTGGCTCACATACCACTTTAAGTTATCCCTTACTAGCCAGAGAGCACCTATGGTATAGGATGCCATAGGTGCTCTGAGGTTAGTAAGGGGTTCTTCTTCTTTGGCTTGGCTTCGCGGACGAAGATTTATGGAGGGGGTAAAAGTCCACGTCAGCTGCAGGCTCGATTGTGGCTGACAAGTCCGATGCGGGACAGGCAGACACGGTTGCAGCGGTTGCAGGGGAAAATTGGTTGGTTGGGGTTGGGTGTTGGGTTTTTCCTCCTTTGTCTTTTGTCAGTGAGGTGGGCTCTGCGGTCTTCTTCAAAGGAGGTTGCTGCCTGCCGAACTGTGAGGCGCCAAGATGCATGGTTTGAGGCGATATCAGCCCACTGGCGGTGGTCAATGTGGTAGGCACCAAGAGATTTCTTTAGGCAGTCCTTGTACCTCTTCTTTGGTGCACCTCTGTCACGGTGGCCAGTGGAGAGCTCTCCATATAACACGATCTTGGAAAGGCAATGGTCCTCCATTCTGGAGACGTGACCCACCCAGCGCAGCTGGGTCTTCAGCAGCGTGGACTCAATGCTGTCGGCCTCTGCCATCTCGAGTACTTCAATGTTAGGGATGAAGTCGCTCCAATGAATTTTGAGGATGGAGCGGAGACAACGCTGGTGGAAGCGTTTTAGGAGCCGTAGGTGATGCCGGTAGAGGACCCATGATTCGGAGCCGAACAGGAGTGTGGGTATGACAATGGCTCTGTATACGCTAATCTTTGTGAGGTTTTTCAGTTAGTTGTTTTTGCAGACTCTTTTGTGTAGTCTTCCAAAGGCGCTATTTGCCTTGGAGAGTCTGTTGTCTATCTCGTTGTCGATCCTTGCATCTGATGAAATGGTGCATCCGAGATAGGTAAACTGGTTGACCGTTTTGAGTTTTGTGTGCCCGATGGAGATGTGGGGGGGCTGGTAGTCATGGTGGGGAGCTGGCTGATGGAGGACCTCAGTTTTCTTCAGGCTGACTTCCAGGCCAAACATTTTGGCAGTTTCCGCAAAACAGGACATCAAGCGCTGAAGAGCTGACTCTGAATGGGCAACTAAAGCGGCATCATCTGCAAAGAGTAGTTTACGGACAAGTTTCTCTTGTGTCTTGGTGTGAGCTTGCAGGCGCCTCAGATTGAAGAGACTGCCATCCGTGCGGTACCGGATGTAAACAGCGTCTTCATTGTTGAGGTCTTTCATGGCTTGGTTCAGCATCATGCTGAAGAAGATTGAAAAGAGGGTTGGTGCGAGAACACAGCCTTGCTTCACGCCATTGTTAATGGAGAAGGGTTCAGAGAGCTCATTGCTGTATCTGACACCGTGAGCAGGAAAGGGCTTTGGCAAATACTAGAGAGTAAGGGGTTAGTGGGGAAAAAAAAGGTTGAGACAACAGACGTAGAGAATTGTTTAACTTTGCAACCCCTGGCTTCAGTATGTTTTCAAGGTCTGGCCATGAGCCATCTTCCAATCCAAAAACATTGAATTCAAAGGCATCTTCTGACATTCATATCTAGTGTTTACGTTGTTCATCAGTCCAAAATGATACAGGCAGAAAGATCATGCTAAAATTATGTAATTATTGTTTGTGGCCTATTTGCATATGTTGAATAAGTATATTTACATAAATCTTTTCTGCCAATTTCCCTCAAAGTTTATGATGCGCTATCCCATTGCACTTCAGGTGTGCTGACGCCTGCAATGTCCCCAAATGCGGGATACTCGACTGCAAAATTTGTGATAGTGGGGGGCTGCGTTTTTTTAATTTTCTTTTAAATAGAAAAAAAATAATAAATAAAAAAGTTTATGATGCAACCACATTTTTCAACTGATAGACCATGAATCTGATTCTCATTTCCTCACTCTGATATTCTGTGCTATCTGAAAGGAATCTTTGTCATCTATTTTTCTTGGTTACTGCAACATTCTTGACAACATTAGCTCAGTAATATGTAGAATCCAGATTTTTTTGTCACATTGGATTAATAATGAAGGTATGTGATCCTTTTGTGTACAACAATTTACTATTTTACGAAATTGCTGAAGGTCAAATTGTTCCCCCATGTTATTACATAAATTGTTCAAATCAACTTTATTAGTGCTCTTCCAAATTTCATAGTCCTTTTTTATGTTCACCTTGTAGTGATTTTTGTTGGAAAGAGAGCCAAAAAAGAAAGACATCCACCAGAAAATTTCAAAGCTCTTTGTAGGTTGACTGGTTTTAAAGTTGAGGTGCTGTTGTAACAAAGTCACAGCCAAGTAAATACCCAATGAGCTCATAAACTGCAGTTTTTGAGGCATTGATAAATAGCATTGCAAAAGACACTGAGGCGAACTCATTTGCTTTCTTGTGAAACAGTGTAATGAATTCTGTTATCTCAACCTGAGAGAGTAGAATAACTCGTCAAAAGACACTCCCTCACAATGCAATAGAGTTTTGCCCTAAAGTCTCTGGATTGAGATGTAAATCAGAATCTTCTGAACAATAGAAGCTAGAGCTGACAAAAATTTGTGTGAGCTTGTTCAATTGATAGTTTACATTTTTTGAGAAAAGGCATTTTCATGTCTGCCCTCCAATGTCATGAACTACAATCAATTTTGTTGAACCCAATTTTGATCCCATTGCTCATGCATTCCATTATGTTCAATATCTTTTGGACTTAAAATGGACACTCATTTATAATTTGCTCAATTTTTTTTCAATAACCACAAAATTATTTCTTGATTAGTTTGTTGAAAGTGGTTCATTTGTCGTGTACATGCCATTGTGAGTTTTCCTGTATTTGCATTCTGCTCGTCTTTCCTTGCCCAAAATGGAAATCTTTTAACTATTCTCATAATGCTTTTGCCTTTGACTTTTTTACTGTTCTGCCAAATTGTAATATGCTTCCATGAAGACAGATTTGAAGTACTAAACAGGCTATTTGGCATATACCATGTCCAAGATGACCATGGAATACTTACCTAAACGAATCTCATCTTCTAGCAATTGATCTATAACTTGGTGATTCAAGTGTTAATTTAAATGCTTCTGAAATGTTGTGCAGTGCAAGGAGGTGCAAGTGAATGGGTTGGTGATGGGGTTTTAAAGCAGAGTGATTGAGAAATGGAAGTCTGTGCAAAGGTCCAAAAATATTTTTGAGGGAGCTGAAAACTGGCCCCATTAAAAAGCCAAAAAGTAGAACTATGGAGGAGGCATGAGTTGGAGAGCAAAATGCACGACAAGGGCAAAGTTCAAGAAAAGTGCAGAGAGTAAGATGATTAAGGGAATGGAACTAAAAGTTCGATGTCAATACATAGGGCAGCAGGGAGCCAGTTTAATAAGACAACTAAGATATAACAATAATACACTACAATAATCAGATAGTCACATTACAGTGAAACTTGCATCAAACCATCGGACCAGAAGTCAATACAGAGGATCTTCAATATGGCTGAGAGGATCACTAGGGTCTCCCTTCCCTCAACTGACAACATTTACTGGGAACTTTTCTTAAATCAGGATCAAAGAAATATTGAGAACCCTTTCCATTCAGCACACGGTATCTTTGACCCACTACCATCAAGAAGACAGAACAGGAGCCTCAAAATCAAGGCTGCAAGGCTGGGAAATAGCTTCTACCCACAGGCTGTAAGATTGATGAACAGTATCCTGTAACTGAGTAAATCATCATAAAATATTTACATGTATTTATTTCAAATTATATAGTTATATATATTTTTGTGTATTTGTGTGCACTGTAGTCCACTGTTTAATCTGGTTGTAACTTTACAGTCCGATAATAATAATCCTGAAAGTCAGGTAGTATTTTAAGTTGGGAGTATCTGAGATGGAATGAATATTGTAAAATGAGAGCATTGCAGATCCACTGACTGTTATAAATAAAAACTTTGTTAAGGGAAGAAGGCTTGGTAAACCATTGGATGCACACTCGAAAACAATAGTTAAAGGAAGTAGTTTTGGTAATATTGCTTCATTTTCTGTTCATTTATCTTACAGACTTAATGAAGCCCCAGTGAAAGGATTTGAAAAAGATGTTGGGACAAAGACAACACTCCGAATCACATATCCCGAAGGAGCCATCCAAAAACCAGCACGGTATGAGAGGGACTCGTTATTCGTGTTTGCTGGATTCAAGCCTCAAGATTTCAAATGGTTGAAATACATTGTTTACAAAGAAAAAGTGGTAAGTAATCCCATTCCCAGATAGTTGAGCATTTTAAATGGAACAATAAAGATACAGCCGATTAGACATTCGTGTTCAGTGAAAATGGCCTATTAAACCTTGAAGTTCAATTGTTCCTTTGGGAAGAAATGCTGAATATGATTAATTGAATAATATGTATGCTCGGAAATGTCTCTTTTATTATTCCCTGGTGATGTAATGTAAATAAACTGAATTTTTGAATGACCACATTAGGATCGAATCTCCAGTAAGCTTCGAAGTGCTCAATCATCTTCATTAAATAGCAGAAGAGCACAATACTCATCAAAACCATTCATGAATATTCAGCAATAATGATCGATGACTGAAGATGTTGATCAGTGGTATTCACGAATTTGTCTGATTATCCAATGTTTGCAATCCATTGATATCAATGAACAATAAATGTGCGTGAAAAATGTGTTGAAATCATTTAATAACACTTATTCTTTTCCTAAACTGATGAAACAAGAGGTAGCATTGGTAAATATCAACAGTTCAGTTTGAGGTGGGGAATTGCAGTCATTAAATATGAACCAGTTTCATTACAATTTTGTCTATTTTCCTTGGGGTCCCCTTGCTTTTCATGATTTGAAATGTAACATTACTTCTGTGCCACTGCTGTTTTGTTTTGTCTGCTGTTTTTTTCATTCTGGAAAATAAGCCATGAGTTTTATCTCCTGTTGTGAGAGAAAATCAAACTGATCTTAACAGTAGACTGTAAAGTATCATAGAATGGATGAACTGATTTTGACATGATCCTTTAACTCTATTGTTTCTCAATGGATGTTGCCTGACCTGAATATGGGGTTCATGGTTAGTTTAGTGGTTAGTGCAGTGCTATTGCAGTGCCAGTGGTCAGGACCAAGTTTCGAATCCTGTGCTGTCTGTAATGAGTTTGTACATTCTCTCCATGTCTGCGTGGGTTTTCTCTGGGTGCTCCGATTTCCTCCCACCGTTCAAAAAACGTATCAGAGTGCAGGTTAATTGGGTGTAATTGGGAGGAACGGGCTCGTGGGCAGAAGGGGCCTGTTAGCATGCAGTATGTCTAAACTAAAAATTAAAATGTTCCATCGTTTACTGTTTTTAGACCAAGTCTGCCTAATCGGTCCTTATACAGCGCTCACCATCCCAGGAATCAAACTGGTGAACCTTCATTGCACTCGATTGCAAGTATTTTTTTTTCTTGGAGAGGGGTCCAGGCTTATGCATAATATTACACAAGCAATACCTCATATATGCATCTCAATTGTAGTGTTCAAATTCTCCTGCAACAAAGGTCAATGTATTATTTGTCTTATATACTGTATCTGTGCTTTCAAAGATTTGCGTACATGGACACTGAGTTCCTTCTCAACACCTGTAAATCTCTAAATTTTAACCAAAATGGATTATCTCACATTTATACACAATCAATTCTATTTGTCATGTTCTCTCCCTACCCACTTAACCTGACCATCCTGTAGATCTTTTTTCACCTCTTTTTCATAGCTTATACTACTCCAGTACATTAATTCTTTTTACAGCATGAATGCTCTGATGTTGTTTTTGCATTTGTACTTGCCAAAGATCATTAATGCTCAATTGTAGGTAAAGACCCTATTATCAAAAGCTGGAGATGCCTGCATGCATAAACACGGTGAAACAAGCAAGTCTGCAGACGCTGTAATTGTCGTAAAAGAACTCAGCCGGTCTTTCAGCGTCCTTAGGAGACAAAAAAATTAGTGCTGAAATTTTGGGCCTGAGCCATTCTTCAAGGAATAAGCAGAATGACCAAAACACAGAAAATCTCAGAATACAGACAGTGCCAGCTGGGGGAGGATTCCAGACCAAACAAAGGTGTTAATTGGATATGATAAGGGGAGAGGTGAGAATTGATTATGTCTGTGTGAAAGGAGATGGGAGAAAAAGACAAGAGCAGGGAAGGCGACCGAGGAAGGGGGTGGGGGGGGGGGGGGGGGGCAGTGTTTTTTTTAAATCAAAAGCCAGAGAAGTCCATGTTAACGCCATCTGGTTCAAGGGTGCCCAATCGGAAGATGAAGTGTTGTTCCTCCAATTTGTGGGGGGTCTCAGTCTAGCAGGCCACCCATTTCAATTCCCCATCTCATTCCCTTGCTGACGTGCACTGCCAGACTGGAATTGCTTTATGTAATGTCAGTTCATGAAATTCATTTCCAAGCCATTCACGGCGCCATTGGTGTTGATATTCAATAATGGTTTCAACAAATGATGAGCTCAAACACTGAAACTTTATGAAAAGTCTTTATTGAAATACAGGTACACAATCCTTTATCCGGACATCTAAAATCTGGAAAGCTCCAAAAATTGGCAAGTGGGTAAAGAGACGGCACCGTGGGCCAGGCGGGCGAGGGGGAGAGACCAGCAGTGCAAGTCAGGTGGGCAAGGAGGAGGGACCGGCAGCGCGAGTCGGGCGGGCGAGAGACCGGCAGCGCGTATCAGGCGGGCGAGAGACTGGCAGCGCGAGTCGGGGGGGTGAGGGGGTGGGGGAGACAGCAATGTAGTTTTCTGTTATACACTGTGGATTGGTGTCAAGCCAGACAGATGGTCGAAGAATATTTCTTTTTCCTTAAAGCTTCCAAGTTAATTGATAAACTTAAGGGAGCTCATTTTATTTTTAAAAAAGCGAATGTCCTAATCATTTTCTTGGTGAAAGGTCAGTTCTGTTTAACTGCTGAAAATTACTGACAAATTACTTGTGGTTTCTGCAGAGTAGGGCTCTGATTGTACAGATTGAGAGCCCAAGGTCGGCCATTACCAATATGGTTTTTTTCCATTGTGTTTCATACTGATAATTTGGCCCAGCTTAAGAGACCAACTTTATAATAAAGGGTTGTGCATAAAGGTCACGCAAAAGATTACATATACACATATATGTATATTCAAGTTTGTGTGTATCTGTATAGGAGACTTTAGATTTTGATTATTTCTTGCGTCTTTGATTTCTTTGGCAGACAATATGAAAGAAAATCCTAAGGGTTTCTACAGGGGTATATTAAGAGCAAAAGGATAGTAAGGGACAAAATTGGTCTCCTTGACGATCAGAGTGGTCAGCTTTGTATGGAGTCAAAAGTGATTGGGGAGATCTTAAATGTTTTTTTTTCGTCAGTATTCACTCAGGAAACAGGCACAGCGTCGTGGGAAGTAAGGAAAACAAGAAGTGAGGTCACGGAATGTATACAGATTAAAGAACAGAAGAAATAGGAGCAGGAGTCAGCCATCCGGCCCATTGAGCCTGCTCCTCTATTCAATAAGATCATGGCTGATCTGATCATTGACTCAACTCTACTTTTCCCCATATCCCTTAATTCCTTTTTTATGTAAAAATCTATCTAACTGAACTTTAAATATGTTTAATGAAGTAGCCTCAACCACTTTCCTGGGTGGAGAATTTCATAGATTCACTACTCTCTGTGAAAAAAGTTTTTCCTCATCTCCATCTTAAATCTACTCCCCTGAATCTCGAGGCTGTGTTCCCTAGGTCTGGTTTCACTTACCAGTGAAAGCCATTCTCCTATTTTTATCTTAACTATCCCTTTCATAATTTTACATGCTTCTATAAGATCTCCTCTCATTTTTCTTAGTTCAAATGAGTATAATCTCAGATGGTTTAGTTTCTCCTTGTAGGTCAATCCCCCTCATTTCTGGGATCAACCTGGTGAACCTCCTCTGGACTGCCTCCAAGGCAGTAAATCCTTCCTCAAGTATAGAGACCAGAACTGCACACACTACTCCAGGTGCAGTCTCACCAGTACCTTGTATCGTTGGAGCATGACCTGCCTGCTCTTGAATTCAATCCCTCCAGCAATAAAGTCCAACATTCCATTTACCTTCTTAATAACTTGTATCTGCAACCCAACCTTTTGCGATTCATGCACAAGTACACCCAAGTCCTTCTGCTGTACAGCATGCTGTAGTCTTTCACCATTTAAATAATAATCTGCTCTTGTACCAAAGTGGATGACCGCGCATTTAAAAACGTTGTACTCCATCTGCCAGACATTTGCCCACTGCCCTAACTATATCCTTCTGCAGCCGCAGTTTGGTTTTTCACTTAATTTAGTATCATCCGCAAACATGGCTACACTATGCTCTGTCCCTCTTCCAAATCACCAATGTAAATGATGAACAGCTGCAGGTCCAGCATCAACCCTTGCACTTACCACTGTCTGCCAATCAGAAAAACACCCATTTATCCTGACTCTCTGCCTCTGTCAGTTAACCAATCCTCAATCCATACCAAAATATTTTCCCCGACTCCATTCATCTGTATCTTATTGATAAGTCTCTTGTCCGACACCTAATCAAATGTCTTGCTTTCTTTAAGCAAATAAGAGTGGATAAATCCCCAGGGCCTGACAAGATATTCCCTCGGGCCTTGAGGGAGGCTAGTGTAGAAATTGTAGGGCCTCTGGTAGAAATATTTAAAATGTCCTTTGCCATGGATGTGATGCCAGAGGATTGAAAGGTAGCTCATGTTTAAAAAAAAAGCTCCAAAATAACCCAGGAAATTAAAGGCCGGTAAGCCTGATGTCAGTAGTAGGTAAATTATTGGAAGGTGTTCTAAGAGAATAGATATAAAATTATTTAGAAACTGATGAGGGATAGTCAAAATGGCTTTGTGCATGGTGGGTCATGTTTAAGTAATCTGATGGAGTTTTTCAAGGAGGTTACCAGGAAAGTTGACGAACGAAAGGCTGTGGATATTGTCAAAGTCCCACATGGGCGGTTAGTCAAGAAGGTTCAGATGCTAGGTATTCATAGTGAAGTAGTGAACTAGATTTGACAATGGCTAGATGGGAGAAGCCAGAGGGTAGTGGTGGATGATGCTTCTCAGACTGGAGGCCTGATGATGAAACCACAGTTGTCGGCAGAATCACAAATGGCAATGAGGTAATGTACATGAGGGAGATCGAGCAGCTTTTTGAGTGGTGTCACAACAACCTTGCCCTCAACATTAGCAAAACCAAGATGATGTTTGTGGACTTCAGGAGGGAGTCAAGGGAATACAACTCAGTCCTCATTGAGGGCTCAGTAGTGGTGAGGGTCAAGAACTTCAAATTCCTGGGTGTCAACATTTCCGAGGATCTGCCTGGAGCCTCCATGTTGATGCAATCACGAAGAAGGCCCGCCAGTGGGTCTATTTTATGAGTTGCTTGAGGAGATTGGATAGGTCACCAAAGACACTCGAAAACTTCTACAGGTGTACTGTGGAGAGCATTTTGGCTGGTTGTATCACTGTCTGGTATGGAGGCAAGAAAACACCCCAGAGGGTTGTTAACTTGAGGTACGGGATCCTAAAGTCAAGCACTCAGTAGTACAGGGACAGCTCCTTCCTGAATGATCAGTGAACCAAAGACATTGCCTTACTTTTCGTAGACTACTCTTTAAATTTTTTAAATATATTAGTGTTGTAAGATGGTTCATAATATAAATGTTTGTTCTGAGATGCTGCCACAAAACACCAAATTTCATGACCTGTTCACACAGAGAGTAGAGGGAGTGTGGAACGAGCTGCCATCTGAGGTGGTGAATGTGGGCTCAATTTGAACATTTAAAAAGAATTTGGGCAGGGTGCAGGTCAGTGGTCAGTGGTACTAGGCAAAATAAAATGGTTCAACAAAGACGAGAGGGGCCAAAGGGGCCTGTTTCTGTGCTGCAGTGTTCCCTGGTCCTGCACTAGCTGGTGATATTGAGAGGAATTCGTAGAGATGATGGTGCTTGGGGTTGGTGGGGGTGTAGGTGAAAATTGGAAAACTGGGCTTGTTGATGGGAAAAGCCAATATAAAATATTGGTGGTAGCAATAGGAAAGTGAGATCTGAATGATTGGCGTTGTTGGATGAGGAGCATGGTGGAGAGAGGGCAATAAAACAAACTGCTGGAGGAACTCAGTGTCACCTTAGAGGCAAAGGGATGGATGGAGTTTCAAGTCAAGACCCTACTTCAGGACTGAGAGGAGATGGCCATTGCCAGTGATACAGTGATGGGGATTTGAATCCTGCACTGTCTGTAAGGAGTTTATATGTTCTCCCCTTGTTTGTGTGGGTTCTCTCTGGGGGGCTCCGGATTCCTCCCGCCTTTCAAAATGTACCGGGGGTAAATTAGACAGTGTGGACTTCTGGGCCAAAATGGCTTGTTATCATGCTGTATGTTTAAATTTAAAGAAAAAAAAAATTAAATTTAATAATGAGGTGAGGGTCAGAGAGCAGGTGCTCAGCAAATCTACCGCATAGTCTGATCTCGCTAATGTAGAGGAGGCCACATTGAGAAGGCTAAGTGCTGTAATCCAGGTTAGAGGAGGTGTATTTGAATCTTTGCCTCAACTGGAAGAACTTCTTAGGTCCCCGGATGACAGTGAGGGAGAAGATGTCGGGCAGATAATATACCTTACAAAACTGTTCGGGAGATGTGGAGGTATGTGTACTGAGGAATCAGTGAACCAGGGAGTTCCAGAGAGAGTGGTTCCCTTGAAAAGTAGAAAGGGAAGGCAAACAAAATATGTGATTGGTGGTTGGATCACATTGTATCTGGTGGAAATGGCAGAAAATTATGTGCTGCATGGGGGGGCTAATTGGATGAGAGGTATGGACAGAGGCAACTTCACTTTTTTTTGTCTGGGGAGGTGGGGTAAGCGAGAAGAAGGGAAGAAATGTAGGGGAGGGTCCCATCAACCACAGCAGAGGGGAAGCCATTTTTTTTTTAAAAAAAAAAGAACATTTCAAATGTCTCAGAATAAAAATCCTGATCTTGAGAACAAATGTGGTAGGAATGGAGAAAATTAGAGAAAACTGTAATGTCTTTCCAAAAGACTGGGTGGGAAAAACTATAGCCCAGGTAGCTGTGGAAGTTGTAGGCCAAGTAGCAATTGTCAGTGGACACTTTGTCTCTTGTGATGGAGACACAGGAATTCAGAAAGGAGAGTCAGATTTTGGAAATAGACCAAGTCCAGAATGGGGAGAGAGATTTAGGAAAGCAATTTTAGTTCAGTAGTTGATACGATGTGGCAGTGTGCAGAAGTTGCTGGATTTCTGCATTCAATGGCTTAAGATCAAACCTTGCAATGGAAGCTAGAACATTTAAATTCAGTTAATTGAATTAACTGAATTTAATTCAAAAATTTAATCCTCATCCAAAATGGATGAGGATAGAAAGCAGAAGAGCCCAGGGAGGCCATCTACTTCTGGAGCACAGGTAATTAGGTTTCCTCAGGTTAGTTGGTGTTGAATCTGAAATGGAAACAAAATTTCAACCACGAGGCCTAATTAAAAATAGGTAAAGTAATTTCCAACCTATCAAAACCAACCTATTTTTGTGGTTAAAATTTACCTAAAAAACCTGGACTCCCTTGACCAGGCTGGATCACCATTGCTAATTTGTATAAAAGACAGAACTGATCAAATGCTTCTTGCGTAATCAAAAGTTGTTCTGCATTCTTTTCTCGTTGTTCCCCTTTCCTGTTCCCTCACATACCTGGTTCCATCTGTTCATCACGTCTGATTCTACTTATTAGTTATCAGCTTGTCTCTATCCGTACCCATCTCCATTTTTCTCCTGCCAACTTTTTTCTTCTGTCTCCATCTATCATCTACCAGCTTCAGTCCAAATTCTCCTTTACCCATTTGCCTCTAGCTACCCACTCCCCCCCCCACCACCTCCATCTGTTCACACTTATTCCGTGGCCGACTATTTCAATTCCATGCCCCACTCTTGTGCTGACAAGTCTGTCCATGGCCTCATGCACTGCTAAAATAAGGCTACCCATAAATTGGAAAGCAGCACCAAAGAGTCTGTGCACTCTCCAACTGGATGGCAGTAACATCAACCTCTGATTTCTGCGAGCTTACTCCTCCTTCTCCCTCCCTTCCCATTTCATCTGTCTTCTTTCCTCCAGCTCTCCACCTTCTTCCCTCTCCATTCACTGAGTCATCCCCCTCCCACTGTTTGCTGGTATGCCTTTCTCCCCTCCCCTTATTCATTTTTTACCTTCTGTCTGTAGGACTGTGCTCCTCCCCCTGCCAGTCCCCCACCATTTTTTTTAGGTGCCTACCTTCATTTTACTCATACTTTGATGAATGGCTCGAGCCTATAATATTAGCTATGGAACTTTATATTTGCTGTATAAAATACACTGTTTGACCTGCTGAGTTTTCCACTTATTCTCTGGCAGCTGCTTCCTCACCTCTCCCTCTCTCTTCTTTATACTAACTATCTTCCTTCTATCCTCTGTCCTGATACTTCAAATGTCGACCATTTCTTTGCCTCCGTACATTTTGCTCTATGTACTAAGTTCTTATGGTGTGTTTCTTGTTCCAGATTCCCATCACATTTTCTTAGTAAAATAGTGGCTATATTTCAGAAGTACTTCAGAACTCAAGTGTGTTTTGAAATCTCCTGAGGTTGTGAGATCTTTTTAAAATGCAAGTTTTTAATACTTTGGACTTTTCATGCTGAATTTTATTTTTGCATTTTGCAGCAAGGCAAAATCACAATTAAACATTCTGTTCCTGAAATTAATTCTTTGCAAATAAAAAAAAATCTCAAATACATCTGAATTACAATTCAACAAGTATACCCCTTGGATATTGCTGAGTGGGATGACCTAACTTGGAAAGGCAGCAGCCAGACCAATAGCACCGTGGTTGACTCTGCACCTCAGATAGTCAGGGAAACAGATAGGAGATCCTCTGGCTTCAGAAGAGACTCCACGATCGTGTGTTGCCTCCCGGGTGCTCGGGTCCAGGATGTTGCTGAGCGGGGAGGGTAAGCAACCAGTGGTCATTCATACCAACGACATGGGCAGAAGTAGATAGAGGTCCTGCAAAGTAAGTTTCAGGAGTTTGGAAAGGGGCAGAAGAAGAGGACCCACAAGATAGTAATCTCTGGATTACTGCTTGGACCAGAAGGAAAGTCAGAACAGGAAGATAGTGCAGACAAACGTGTGGCTTAAGAGATGATGCAGGGTTGCAAGTTCTTGAATCATAGAACCTTTTCTGGGGAAGGGGTGTACAAGTGGGGCAGGTGGCACCTGAACTTGAGGGGAACCAATATCCTGGCAGTGAGGTTTCCTAATGCTATTTGTTGGCGGGGGGAGGGGAGAATTTAAACTGGATTTGAAAGGGGGTGGGAACCAAGGTACAGAGGCAGCAGAAGAGGTGGTTCGCGCACAAATATGGACAGCTGGAATGGAATTTGTGTGGAAGGAGAGGCAGATGGGGCAAAATTGCAACCAGTGGCATGAGTGACAACTTAACAGGGACATGAAATCAAAAGTAATAAATAACAAATAAAGGGCTAAAGGTTCTGTCTTTAAGTGCATGCAGTATAAAAAGTCAAGTGGATGACCTTGTAGTACAGCTTCACATTGGCAGGAATGATGTGGCCATCATGGAGTCATGGCGAAAGGATAGATGTCATTGGGAGCTTAATGTCCAAGAATACATGGTGTATTGAAAGGATAGGCAAGTAAGCAGAGGGGATGGCATGGCTTTGTTGGTAAGGAACAACATTAAATCATGTGAAAGAGGTGATATATGATCAAATGATATAGAATTATTGTGAGTTGAGTTAGAAAATAGCAAGGCTAAAAAGACCCTGCTGGTAGTTACATACAAACTTCC
Organism: Narcine bancroftii; assembly: GCF_036971445.1. Classification (NCBI taxonomy): domain Eukaryota; kingdom Metazoa; phylum Chordata; class Chondrichthyes; order Torpediniformes; family Narcinidae; genus Narcine; species Narcine bancroftii. Next base: position 122,802,274 of record NC_091473.1, on the reverse strand, counting down.
AAATAATAGCTGAGATGTGGACAACAAATTGCAACAACAAATAGAAAAGGTGTGTCAGTAGAGCAACGTTACAGTTGTCATGTGAGATTTTAACATGCAAGTAAAATCCTCATATCTTTTTCAAAGAATAATCAATTTTTGAATATTTGGTTTCATAAGGGGATTATAAATGTTGAAGATTATGAAAGGAGTCATTTGAGCAATTGAGCAATAAATATAGTATAACTCATAACATTTTTTTGTTATTTTCAATTAAAACCATATTTGAGGGATAAACTAGGGCCAACCATGTTGTTGCCTAGTTGTACTGAAGTAGAACTTCTTATTAGAAGTGGAATGTTAAAAATGTACTTCTATGATATACTCATTATTACAAGTAGGAACTCCAAAACGAGGACTTCACAAGTCGAGACAGAGGTGGGAAACCTCTGAATATTGCATTTGATGAACAAATATTGGCAGATTTATATAGGGATTGTATGACCAATATTTTCAATGTAAGATATAGACTAGTTCAATACAATTTTTTTTGCATCAGTTCTATCTTACACCACCAAAATTGAATAGATTGAAATCCAATTTATTGGATCAATGTTTTAGGTGTGGTGAAGATGGAGGAACTTGTATTTAACTTGATCTTGTACTAATGTAAAGCCCTTTTGGGCAGATCTATGGAACTTTTTGGAACAAGTTAAAGAAATTGTTTTTCTGCAAAGTCCAGATTTATGTTTAATGAGGAATATCAAAGGATCAAGACCTAAATTAAAATTATCAATATATCAATTGGAATTTGTTAAATTGATGTTAGCAGTGGTGAGGAAATGTATTGCATTTAATTGGAAATCTGATATATCTCAGGGTATGCCATGGAGGCATACAGAAATTCAAAGTTGTATCCCGTTGGAAAAAATTACATAGAGTTTGAGAAATAACTATGCTATGTATTTGCAAATTTTGTGACTGTATACCAAAATATTAGGAAGAACATTGTTACAAATTTAATCCTTTGCCTCAGGACCTGCGAGATTCTCTTCTGAATGGTAATGAAGAATTTTTTTTATTGATTTGTGCTAAACGACACCTTTATTTATTTTTTTGTTTATATAGCTGCGTTGTACCTTTATATTAATTTTTTTGAGGGAGGAGAGGTTGGGAGGGAGGATGTTTTGAAAAGGGGGTGAAAACCATCATTTATGTAACTTTCAATTTGCTCTTTTAAAACTTGAATTATTACAGTAATTTCAATTACTTCATGCATGGAAAAATTTTAAATAAAATATTTCAAAAAAATGTAAATAGATTGGGAAAACCAGGTTGGGACTAAATCTCAAAGGAGAGAATTTGTGGGAAGCCTATGACTTTTTAGAGCAGCTTGTTGATTACCTAAGGGAACAGCTGTACCTGTATCGTATATATTTTTAATAAGCCAAATAGAATTACACACTCAGCACAGTGTTAATGGCGCACGGCATTCTCCTTCCTTGAGCCGACGAACCACTGAAGCCACATGTAGTCTGTTCATAAGTATAAGTTGGACGTTCTGAACCTGGGGATGGCCTGTACTGGATAGGGTGATAAGAGAGCTTAGAGTAAAGGAACCACAAGGAGCAGTGATCACAATATGATTGTTCGATTTGAGATTTAACAAGGAGAAATTAAAGTCAGATGGGTCGGTATTTCAGTGGAGTAAAGGGAATTACAGTGGCATGAGAGAGGAACTGGCCAAAGTAGATTGGAAGCAGGCTTCAGTAGAGAGGACGGCAGAGCAGCAATGAATGGAGTTTCTGCAAGAAACGAGGAAGGTGCCAGATAAATATATGCCAAAAAAAAGGAAATATTCAAATAGAAAATGTTACAACTGTGGCTGACAAGGGAAGTCAAAACCAATGTGAAACCAAAAGAGAGGGCATACGAGGAAGTAAAAATTGGTGGGAAGATGAAATGATTGGGAAGTTTTTAAAACACAGAGGGTAACTAAAAAAATAATAAGGAGGAAAAATATGAAGTACAAAAGTAAGCTAGCAAATAATATCAAAGAGGAGACAAAAAGTTTCTTCAAGTGTATAAAGGGTACCGCAGACCGCAGAGCCCACCTCACTGACAAAAGGCAAAGGAGGAAAAACCCAACACCCAACCCCAACCAACCAATTTTCCCCTGCAGCCGCTGCAACCGTGTCTGCCTGTCCCGCATCGGACTTGTCAGCCACAAACGAGCCTGCAGCTGACGTGGACTTTTACCCCCTCCATAAATCTTCGTCCGCGAAGCCAAGCCAAAGAAAAAAAAAAGGGTAAAATAGAGGTGAGAGTAGATGTAGGACCACTGGAATAAAATGCTGGAGAAATAATAATAGGAAACAAGGAGGTGACAGAGGAGCTAAATGAGTATTTAGCTCAGTCTTAACAGTGGAAGATACTGGTAGTGTGCCAGATGCCAAAGGATGTTGAAGAAAGGAAGTGAGAGAGCAGTTACTTTTTCAAGGGAGAAGGTGCTCAGAAAGCTAAATGGTCCAAGGGTGAATAAGATTCCCAGACCAGAGGGATTGCTCCCTTGGGTTCTGAAAGAGGTAGAAGTAGGTGGTGGCATTAACAATCCTCTTTCAGGAATCAGTCGGTTCTGGAAAATCACAATGTCACCCCACTATTCAGGATGGCAGGGAGGCAGTAAAAAGGAACTTCTGGGGGCTAACCCTGTTAGCCTGATGTCATTTGTTTGGAAGTTGTTGGAGTCTATATCAAGGATGAGGTTACAGAGAACTTGGAGGCACATAACAAGATAGGCCAAACCCAGCATGGTTTTCTTAAAGGAAAATCTTGCTTGATAAACCAATTAGAATTTTTTAGTTGACAAGCAGGCTAGACAAAGGAAATCCAGAAGGTAGAGTGTATTTCGATGATCAGAAAACATTTGACAAGCAAATGAGGCTTCTTAAAAAGATCATGGTAAAAGAGGAAAAGTACTAGCTTGGGTGGACCAATGGCTGATTGGAAGGAACGCTAGGATCATATTCTGCTCAGCTGCCACTTTCTAATGATATTCCACATGGGTCAGTGTTGGGGCCATATCTTTTTATGTTCATATTAAAGATTTGGATAATGAAATTAATGACTTTGTGGCCACATTTTCAGATGATATGAAGGTAGGTGGAGAGAGATTTTGTTGAGGAAAGAGGGAGGCTTCAGATGGACAAATTAGGAGAATGGGCAGAGATGTGCCAAATGCAATACAATGTCAGAAAGTGCACGGTCATGCACTTTAGTTAAAAAAATAAATGGGCAAGTTATTTTTTAAATGGGAAAATTGAAAATACCATCATGCAAAGGGACCTGGCAGTCTCGTGCAGGATAGTCTGAAGGCAAACTTGCATGTTGAGTCAGTGGTGATGAAGGCAAATGCAATGCTGGCATTCATTTCAAGAGGAATAGAATTTAAGAGCAAGCGTGTAATGTTAAGGCTTTCCAAGAAATTGGTAAACCCTCATGGAGTATATTGAGCTCTTCATTTATTAAAGTTTGTGCTGGCATTGGAGAGGGTTCAGAGGATGTTCACAAGGATGATTCTGGGAATGAAAGGATTATCATATGAGGAGAATTTGTCAGCTCTTGATCTGTACTCGATGGAATTTAGGAGAATAAGGGAGGATCTCTCTGAGACATCAAATGTTGAAAGTAGTGGACAGAGTAGATGTAGCAAGGTTGTTTCCTATGGTGGGAGAGTCTAGGTCAAGAGGGATTGAAATGTGATGGCTTAGTAAGGAGATGCAAAGGAATTTCTTCAGCCAGAGGGTGGTAAATTTGTGGAATTTGTTTCCACATCCATTTGTAGAGGCCAGATCATTGGGTGTCTATAAGGCAGAGATTAATAGTTTCTTGATGACCCAGGTATTAAAAGATTATGGGGAGAAGACCAGGCATTGGGACTGAATGAAAAAAATGGCAAAAGGTACAGGTACACGATCCTTCATCCGGACATCTAAAATCCAGAAAACTCCAAAATCCGGCAAATGGGGACTGGTGGTTGGGGGAGGCGGCCAAGGGACCGCGGTCAGGGGAGACAGCCGAGGGACTGCGGTTGGGGGCGGCGGCCAGGCAACTGGAAGGGGGTGGGGTGGATACGGCAGCACAATTCAGGTGGGCTTTCCGAAATCTGGAAAAATCCGGAACACACTCTCCCCCAAGGGTTCCGGATAAAGGATCATGTACGTGCAGCACATTATATTTGTACAAGCCTGATGGTGTCACTAATGCAGAAATATCCCTTCCTCTTTTGGTTAGTGGCACATACCAGTAACCCTTCAGCAGATCCACCTTAGTAAGAAATTTAGCTTTCCCAATTTTATCAATACAATTGTAAATTCTGGGAATGGTATAAGCATCTATTTTGGTTACTGCATTAACCTTTCTGTAATCTGTACAGAATCTAACAGTTCCATCTGTTTTAGGAACCAGAACACAAGGATAACAATTTGAATTTGAAGGTCTAATAATATCTTTTTCCAACTTGTATTCCACCTCCTGATCCATTATTTTACTCTTTTCAATGCTTATTCGATAGGGGTGTTGTTTTATGGGACTCGCTTCTCCTACATTCACATCATGACAAATCACTGACGTTGTTTGAGGCACATCTGGAAACAAATTTTTAAATTTTAAAAGTAGCTGTTTAAATTGCTCCTTTTCCTAGGGCTGGAGATGATCAAACTCAGTGGTTCTCAACCTTTTTCTTTCCACTCGTGTACCAATTTAAGTATTCCTTATATCGTAGGTGCTCTGTGGTTAGTAAGGATTTGCTTAAAGTGGTGCATGGGTGGAAAGAAAAAGTTTGAAGACCACTGTTTTAATCATACCTAATTGACTCATTATGTTCATGGTTTCATAGCTCCAAAGGAAATGGGCCAATGACAATTTTTCTCAACCAAAATATTTCAGTATAAATTGGGGCTAGAGCAGTGATTCTCAACCTTCATTTCCCACTCACATACACCTTAAGCAACCCTTTACTAATCACAGAGCACCAATGGCATTGGGATTACTTAAAATTGTACGTGAGTGGAAAGAAAAAGGTTGAGAATCACTGATCTAACTTATCATCCAGATTCTGCAAAATGGTTGAATTAGACAGCCGAACTGGAACAATAATTTGTTTAAAGTGACCCTCACAAAAGTCAGCTTGTACTGTCTCGTGATCATCCATAGATGCCTCAATTTTGCCAACAACAAATACCTCTGGGGAAGATTATTCCTTTTTCAAAATATGGCTTCAAGATATTTATGTGATAATTTTGTGGTTTGCATCTCCGATCAAGTGTTTTAACAACATAATCAACGTCATTAATCCTTGATTCTATTTCATATGGTCCTGAAAATCTAGCCCTAAGTGAATTAGAGTTTGTTGGGAAAATAATTAACACATTATCTCACTTCTTAAAATTGCTCACTCTTGCTTTCTTATTATTACCAGGTTTTCATATTTCCTTGAGCCACTTTCAAATTCCCTTGAGCCATTTCCTAGGCTTTCAGCAACTGGTCCTTGAATTTACAAACATAATCAATTAAATTTAACTGCACATCCTCATTAACCTATTGTTCTTTCAACAACATTAAACATCCTCTAACTTGATGACCACACACCAGCTCAAAAGGACTGAAGCCTAATGATTCCTGTACAGACTGTCTAACTGCAAACAGAAGCAGATGGGCAACCTCATCTCAATCCTTCCCATTATCACATAAATAGGCCCTCATCATAGTTGTGAGTGTCAAATGAAATTTCTCCAAGGCTCCTTTAGTTTCAGGATGATATGCAGATTATGTAATTTGTTTAACTCCCAATTTATAAATAATTTGTTGGAAAAGTCCTGACAGAAACTTACTTCCTTGATTCGATTGAATTTCCTTAGGCAATCCCATCATTGTAAAGAATTTAACCAAAGCTTTGGTAATGGATTTAGCCTTTATGTTCCTAAGTAGAATAGCTTCTGAAAACCTGGAAGCTGCTCACATGACAGTTAACAAGTACTGATTACCAGCTTTTATGTTGGGCAATGGATGAACATAATCCACAATAACTCTAGAAAATAGTTCTCCACATTTGGCAGCCCCTGATTAGGTTTACCCATAATCTGACAAATATGACACAGTGTCCCTCCTTAAACTAGCCAAAAAAAGTGTTTTGTTATTTTATCTACAGTCTTCTCTACTCCAAAATGACCATTCAAGGGTGTGCTATGGGCCAAGTTTAAAATTTCATTCCTATACGCATTAGGAACTACAACTTGATGAATAACTGCCCATTCTTCATTAGCAGGTCTCTATTTTCTTATAAGTTGGGTTAGTTAAGTTAAGTTAAACTTTGATTCTGTTTTCATGTTTAAAGATCATTAAAAACAACTTTTGTTCAAGTAACTACTTGTCTTGGTGAATGTCTATTGGCCCCTGGTTTTGGGGTCGTAACAATACTTTAGTTAAATATATAATCCGTGGATACATTGAATGTGAAAAGACAAGTCAGATCTATAAGCCTATTATTTCCACTGACTTTTTGCAACTTGCCCTTATGTAATTTAATTTCCTGAGGCCGGGAGAAAAAAAAAATAGATCCCAAGTGAAATTGGATTTAGAATTACTGATTATTTTTATATATGTTAAATGTAGGGTGCCAGTTTGAAACATGCAAGGTAATGGCAACAAAAGGAGTTGCCAATGTTGACTTTGAAGTACTATTTGATGTTTAATTGGTGTTTTTAAAAATTGTTTTTAGGCTATGTGTGGAAAGTGAGTTAACTTTAAAAAAAAACTGGTTAAAGCTAAGAAGAAATAAACTATTAAAATAATCTGTCTGCAAATGGATTCAGATGGTGATGATAATCAGTGGGATGTAAGAAGTCTAGTGTGTTTGCTTCACAAAATGAAGTGTTGTGAAGAATCTCAAGGTTGGTTACGTTTAGGATATTTTTAGAAAGCAACATTAACCAAAAACAGTATTCTATTGTGTCCAAGTGGAAGTAGCTTTATTAAAGAAACCCTATTACACTTGCATTGAAGCATTGAAGTCACTTCCAAGAGATGGAAAATTATGTTGTTACATTTTATTATATACTTAAAAGAAAAAGAATCAGAAAACAATAATCAAAATTCTTTGGACATATCCTGCGGAAAAGATACATTAGATCATATAGTTACAACTAGAAAGCTTGAAGGAAAAAGAAGCAGAGGAAGACAGAGAATTAAAATGTTAGATGGATTAACATCACGACTATAAACCGGGGAGGCAACAGCTATAATTCAGAGGGTTAGAGACGTGATGGATGGAGCGACATGATTGCCCATGCCGAGCAGCAAGGCACCTGATGATATTTTGGAAAATATCCAGTCTCTCTCTGAGTCCAAGTCTGGATCTGTGTTGTCTCTGTAGAGAAACCTCATTCACACGTTTTTGCCTTAGCTTGTATATATTTTGACTTCAAACATTTAATCTTAAATATTTATTCGCTTTCCTTTATAAAGCTACAACTGAATCTCCATCCCCACATTTTCAAGCAGTGTGTGTGAGATAAGGTACTTCTTGAAGTCCTTTCTATCTTTCATATCAAATCCTTGTCATTCAACATAGTGAATGTTTTCTGTATTTTTATATAATTCTGTCAGTGTTGAACTCCAGTTGACTGGATTGCGTATTATCTGATAAAATATATAAAATCCAGTGCAGAAAAGGCCAGCTTTTGTTTTGCTTGGACTAGTCTTTCAAACGATGAAACTCAAGCTCTCCAATCCTGGCAACATCCTAGTGAATCTCATCTGCACCCTCCAGTGTTGACATTTTTTCTGATAACTGGGTGATCAGAACTGCACACAGTATTCACTTTCTTCCCATCAGCAAGAGACATTCAGTGTTTCAGTGAAAATAATATTGTCGTTAAACTCTCAGATAGACTCAACTCTTAAATATAGAGGAAATCAATTAAAACCTGAAATAAAACATGATATCATTTTGACATAAAATGCTTAGATTTAAAGGAAGTGGAGATTTAAGTTTTCTTTTCTCTCAGCGTTTTTTGTCATTTGATTTGAAAGTGTTACTGCTATAAATTAGAAATATTGCCTACATTTGAATACATCAGCTCTGATCCTAATAGCAGAGCAAACCTGATGGGCTGAATGGCCTAATTCTGCTTCTATCTCTATTGTTTAGAGTAATTTGTAGTTAGGTTTAGAGGTTAGATAAATTGTAAATTTTTCATCCCTTTCAAATCCAGACCAACCCAATCCCCGAACAGTCCAGATTTTTAGTCTTCTACTGTACTAATGATTATGATGACCCTTCCCAAATGTTAATGATAAGATTGTGGATTCATAACTGATGCTCTTCGCTACTGAAATATAAAACTTCAGTGGGAATGGCATCTGTTCTTGAGGCACATGGTCATAAAACACGGAAATAGTCCTTCCACCCAACATATCCATGCTGCCAAATTGGTATTCAGGTACAGGTCCAGTCCAATTTGCCTGCATTTGACCTGCATCCTTTCAAATCCAACTTAGTTGGTCCAAGCTTATTCTTCAAATATGCTCTTAACTGAAATAACAAAAAAGAGTATTATATGGAATATCATATTTGTTTCTTAATTGCTCAAAAGACATTAATTGACCACTTTCATCACAATCTTCAACATTAAGGATTCCTTTATGAAACCATATATTCAAAAACTGATTATCCCTTGAAAAAACTAGGAAGATTTTGGATCAATGGCATTTTAGGTGATATGGATCCTCCACCAAGATCTTAATTTATTTTATACCAAACATTTAACAGATGATACAATAATGGAGTCTCTTTATCAACAACCAACAATTTTGGTTCCCATTTGTATACAAATTCTTCTGCATTCTTCTATCCTATTTTGTTCAATTCCCGTGCCAATTTTTTATTTTCAGAAAAAAAGCAAGAAATCTCATCTGTGCCATTCAATAATAATAATCTTCTCCAGGAGATTCATTACTTTGGAATGAATTCATTGCATCTTGTACTTATGCCTTCTTAAACAAAGCATTTGTTCTTCCATACTTAACTATGATAAATAATTATTTATCTTAAATTTATCTCCTAAAGACTAAAGTATATAATTTCGTATAAAAATTCCTCAAAGATTCATTTATTTCTTGGGGTTTATATTAGTATCTTTTTTAATTTCTAAAATTAGGGAGCTGTAAACCTCCCAATTCTCTATCGGAAGTCTTGACATTTTACCTTTCCAAAGAAATTTCCTTACATTTTAATTTAATTCTTGAAATAAATGTTGAGGTATTAAAATTGGTAATGCCCTAAAAATATATTGTATCCTTGGAAATATATTAGTCTTTATACAATTCATCCTTCCAACTAAAGTTATAGGTAAATTTATCCATTTTTTCAAATCTGCCTCAATCTTTTTAAGTAAAGATAGATAATTTAATTTTATATAAATTCTTCAAATTATTGTCCATACTTATACCTAAGTATTTAACACCTTCTTTTGGTCACTAATGCCCTTTGACATTGGGTATAATTACCTATTGTTAATGGCATAATTTCACTTTCGTTCCAATTTATTTTATAGCCTGAAACTTTTCCATATTCTTCCATTTGGGCGTATAATCCTTGAAAAGATGACTCAGGATCAGTCAAATATATTAAAACATCATCTACAAATAAACTGACCTCTTGACTTACCTTAAACCCTTAATTTGTTAATCATAACAGATTATCTGAGCATGTTCTGTAGCTAAAATAAATAGAGCTGGTGATAAAGGACAGCCTTGTCCACTTGATCTCGTTAATTTAAATGGCATAGATACTTGACTTAATAGATACAAGTTTAGCTTTTGGACTATTATATAATGCTCTAATCCAATTTTAAAAGTTCAATCCAAATCCAAACTTCTTTTAAACAAAAAAATCTCTCTAATCTATCAAACACCTTTTTTGCAACTAAGCCCATTGCAACACTCAAGTCACCTCTTTTTTGATAAATTATACTTATTAATCTTGTGATATTCTCAAAAGATTGTCCCTTTTTAACAAACCCTGTCTGATCCATATTTATTAATTTAGATAACAACTTGTTCATTTGCCAAAATTTTTCTTACTATTTTGTAATCCACACTTAATAATGAAACAGACCAATAGGATGAAGGTTTTAACGGTCTTTATCTTTTTTAGGAATCACAGTGATTATTGCAATCGAAAATTATCTGGAAGAGTATGGGTTTCCGATGCCTAAATATAGGAATTAATAAATCCTTCAATTGTTTATAAAATTCAGGTGGAAAAAAATCTTCTCCAGGAGATTCATTTCTTTGGAAAAATCCATTGCATCTTGTACCTTATGCCTCCTTAAACAAAGCATTAAGTTCAGTTTGTTCTTCCATACTTAACTGTGATAAATAATTATTTATCTTAAATTTATCTCCTAAAGACTGAAGTATATAATTTCATATAAAAATTCCTCAAAGATTCATTTATTTCTTGCGGTTTATATGTAATTACATTATCTTTTTTAATTGCATTAATTATTCTTGAAGATTGTTCTGCTTTCAATTCCCAAGCTAATACTTTGTGATCTCACACCGAATTCATAATATCTTTGTTTTGTTCTAATAACTGGTTTCTCAATTCTATAAGTTTATAATGTATTATAATAATTTTTTTATTGATCAATTGTCTATATTTCTCTTCAGAGGCACATTTCTGATCCTTTTCGAAACTATTATTTATTTTTCTAATTGATCAACTTCTCTCAAATAATCTTATTTTAATTTTAGATGTGAAACTTAAAATTTTACCCCGTAAATATGCCTTTAAAGTATCCTACATAATAAATTTATCATTTTATGAGTTCAAACTTGCATCACAAAATATCCAAGTATGTGTTTGAACAAAATCACAAAAATCTTGCTTTTTAAACAACAAAGAATTCAGTTGCCATCTATTTATCAACTTCTTATCAGGCATTTCCATCATTATTAACAAAGGCAAAAGGTCAGATAAAATCCTTGGTTTATAATCATTTTCAAAAATCCTAGTTTGCATTTGAAGTCAAAAAGGACTTCTTGCATTTTCCTGACTGGAGTAGCTGGAAGATGTGTGCGGGATGGTAGGGTTCCTCCCTGATTTTGTGATACTGAAAAAAATCACATCAATGTGGGAGAGGGTGATCCCAGATATCCGCTCTGCCGCTTTTATTGTCTTGTGGATTGACCTCTGATCTGATGCTATACAGCAACTGTACCGCACTATGATGCAGCCGGCCAGGATGTTCTAGAAAGAGCTCCTGAAAAGCCTTCCCTGCCTCAACCTTCTATTAATTGCAGTTGCTGTTGTGCCTTCCTGACAAGTGAGGAGATGTGTGTCCAGGATAGGTCACTTCTTAAGTGAACCCGAGGTGCTCTCTACTGTCAATGTATTAATGTACAGTGGAGGGTAGTCATCCCTGGTCCTCCTGAAGTTCACAATCATCTCCTTTGTTTTGTCCATGTTGAGACTCGAATTATTATTCTCACACCATTTCACGAGATTTTCAACCTCTTCTCTGTATTTCAACTCATCGTTGTTGCTGATGAGACCAACTACTGTTGTGTCACCTGCAAACTTGATTACTCTGTTGGAGCTTGATCTAGCATTGCATTTTTGGGTCAGTAGCCCTGAGGAGCTCAGTGTGATGGTGCTTGATGATCTGGTGCCAACCCAAAGAGAAGTCCATAATCCAGTTCCAGGGAGGGTTGTTGAGTCCCAGCAAGAACAGCTTCTCCACTAGCCTCTAGTGTATGATTGTATTATACACTGACATGGTCTATGAACAGCAGCCTCATACTGTCGTTCTCCAGGTGGGTCAAGACTGAGTGGAGGGATAAAGCTATTGCATCATCAGTGAAACAGTTCCATCTGTAGGCGAATTGAAATGGGCCTATTGTCTCTGGGAGGTGCACTTTGATATGTTCCATCACCAGATGCTCAAAACACTTCATGATGTTGGAGGCCAGTGCCACTGGGCGGTAGTCATTGAAGCCTGTTACTGTTGCCCTCTTTGGTATTGGAATAATGGTGGCTGCCTTGAAACACACGAGGACGATGGAGTACTATAAAGACTTGTTGAAGATATCCATAAGTACCCCTGTCAGTAAGTCTGCAAAGTCCTTCAGTACCCAACCTGTGTAGGTTCACTTGATGGGATTCTCCTCCCTTCAGTTGTGGCTAAGCAAGAGGCCTGTTCTTCTTGTTGAACCATACGTAGAAGGTGTTCAGTGAAACGCGAAAATGCAGTCTCTGTGATTGTAGTGAAAATGCAGAAATAATAGAGGAACTCAGGAGGTGTCACAGCATCTATAGCTGATAAAGTTATATAACTAATGTTTATGGCCCGAGCCCTTCTCCATGATATGAGTAAAAAGTAGGCTTACATCTGAATTAAAACAAATGGCGGGGGGGAAAGTGCACAGACCATCAGACAAGAAGTCTTAATTGGATAAGGAGAGGAGACCAGGAGAGAGGAAATGTAAGAATTGATTGGGGGTGGGGGAGTTTGGCTCTGCAAATGCAGAGCTCTGGTAAAGGAGATCAGTAAGAGGGGAGAGAGAAAGACTGAGCTAGAGGGAAGGGCAGGAGGGGGGTGGCTAACAGAAAGTCAATGTTAATGCCATCCGGTTGGAGAGTTCCCAGATGGAATATGAGCTGTTGTTCCTCCAATATGCAGATGGTCTCAGTCTGGCAGTGGATGAGACCATGAACAGACATATTGGCAAGGGAATGGGGCAGGGAATCGAAATGGGTAGCCACTGGGAGATCTCTGCTATTGCAGTGGACAGACACAGTGTGTTCAGTCTGTCCAGAAATGAGGTATTGTAGTCACTGACCTGCAAGGTTTTCTTGTGATCTGTTACTCTTTTGATACCTTGCCACGTGTCTTCTGTGTTGCACAGCTGAATATGCTTCCTCTGTGTGTGCCCACACTTTCTTTGCGGTTTGCACAGGAGAGTTTAACCCTGGTTGATCTTAATGTCAACTTATCTCCTGTCCTGAAGGCAGCATCATGAGATCTGGGGCCTCTGGGTGTATCCATGGTTTCTGATAGCCCAGGTTGTGTAACACTTGATTTGATCTCCGTGACATCCTTGATGCACTCATCTTGTGTACTCCTCAATGTTTACTTGGCTGCTGAAGGTAACTGCCTGTATGAAACAGTTCCAGTCCATGGTCTTAAAATGGTCCTGTAGGACCTGCCCCCCCCGCCCAATCCCGGTCACATCCTGATCTCCCTGTTATCTGAATGCTGAGGTTAGCAGAGTATCCAAAAACGAAGGTGGCGGTGGGGTGGGGGGGGGGGGGGGAGGGCAGCTTTGTATGCTCCAGGGACGTTGGTGTACACTAGATCTAGGCAGCAGTGGTTCTCCACCAGTGTATTGTGGGGGTGAGGCACAGCGGGTCTCCATGTGGGTCTTTAAAAATGTTAAATAAAATTCTTTAAATTAGATAAAGATATACTTCTAACAGAGCTGCCTTTAATTTGAAAATATTGCTCAGTCGTTGCTGCTAGTGGGTCATGGCATGTTAAGCTGGAAGGCTGGTGGGCCTTAGACCAAAAAAGGATGAGAATTCTAGGGTGTTCTCTCCTTTCATGATGAAGTTGACATGCTGTTGAAACCACGGTAGAACAGTTTTCAAGTTGGTGCGGTTGAAGTTCCCAGCTACAATCGTGCAACCATCAGGGTGGGACGTTTGGGCTTCGCAAATGGCACCATAAAGCTCCTTCATTGCTTCACCCTCATTTGCTGAAGACGGAACATAAACTGCAGTGATCAGCGTGGCTAAGAATTCCTTGGGTAGGTGGAAGGGTCTCCATTTCACCATCAGGTCCTCTATTTCTGCTGAAGACATTTGTGCACCAGTGTGACCACTCCATGTGTGGTCTCACCTTTGAATTGAACAGCTGCATTATGAAGTCCCAATGTTTGTACTCAATATTCTGCCCAATAAGGGCAATCATTGCCAAATATTCGCTTTATCTGAGTCGCCGCCTTTGGGGAACAATGTACCTATACCTCCAGAATTCTCTCTCTTCTACAACAGACTTCTGCACTCTACCTTTCACGATGCAGGCCCAAAGTGTAACCTCGTGTTTGTCAGAGTTACATTCTGTTTGCCACTCCTTGGCCCACCTTCTCAACTGATCTATAACTGGCTAAAACTTAGATATCCTTCCTCCCTCTCCATTGCCCCACGAATTTTGGTGTCATATGCAAATTTACTCTCCACGTTAACCACATTGTCATTTAAATCATTAATACAGTTAACAAACAGTGCATCTACCCTTGCAGCATACCATTGGTCAGAGGCCTTCAATTAGATAAACAACCATCCACTGCTACCTCCTGTCTCCTGCCTCCAAAGTAGTTTTGAATCTATTTGGCCAGCTCACCTTGGATCCCATGTGTTCCAACATTCCAGACTAGCCTGCCATGTGGGATGTTGTTAAAGGCCTTATTGAAGTCTGTACACACAACATTCATTATCCTTCCCTCACAAAACACTGCAGATGCTGGAATCAGGAGGATAAAACCAACTGCTGGAGGAATGAAAGTTAGGCAGCATCTATGAAGGCAGAAGGATAGTCATTTTTTGGGGGGGGATTGAGACTCTGGGAGAGGGGAGATGGCTGGTGTAAAGAAGTGAAGTGGTGTATTGAGGCTGGAACTTCCAAGTATTTCTTCCAGCATCGATCGGTGGTCCTGATCAGTTCATTGCCACCCTTGACCCCCACAGTGTCAGAGCTTGTGTGTTTGTGGCGAAGATGGCTTTGCTTGTGCTGAAGAACAAGCATGTCATGACTGTCAGGGAGTAGCTGAGCCTCTGCTCTCGCCATCCATCATCTGTTCTAAATTTAAACTTAGACATACAGCACGGTGACAAGCCATTTCAGCCCACGAGCCCGTGCCGCACAATTACACCCTCTTGACCTACACCCCCGATACATTTTTGAATGGTGGAAGGAAACTGGAGACCCTGGGGAAAAACCACGCAGACACAGAAAGAACATACAAACTCCTTAAAGAATGCGCGAGATTCAAACCCGGTCCTGATTGCTGGCACTGTGAAGGTGTGGCGCTGACCACTACACCAACCATGTGCTCCATAGTAGGGGACAAGCTTTCTGCTTGACTTTGTGGGCAGTTTCTTTCCCTTGAATAAAGGTGGTGCTTCTAATCTAGAAATGCCATGCATTTGTAGCTAATTATCTCCTTCAATTCAAATTATTCTCATCAAACCAGTCCTGATTATTCTTCGTAGAAATGCTAGGAGTTTTATGACAAGTGCTAATTATTGGTTATTTTGGTTCCTCCAAATTGGAGGTCGACAGGTTACCTGAGAGGTGCTGTCTTTAGGGTCCTCGAGAGCTTCAGCTTTGAGGGCTGTAGACTGGAACTGGGCAGGTTAATAGTTCGGCACAGACTAGAAGGGCCAGTTTTCTGTGGTTCAATGGTTCTTCTTTTCACCTTCCTATTGCTATAGTTGGCTGACTCAATGGACTGCATATTGGATTACCTTAATCTTTGAGCCTCTATTATGTAATGATTAAACATGTGAAACCTTGTAAGAAACTGGATGTGTTTGATTACTAAAAAAAAAGCTTATTGATTTTCTCAAAATGATTGAGTTTTTAGAATTTTGTCCCTTTCCCAATAAGTACTGTGAATTCCATTGACATGAGCACTTTGCCTGATTACAAATACCGATATTTGTATTTGAAACTAAATAATAAATATAGACCAGTATTTGTTACATAAGACTATTCACTTAATACATAAGAGGTAATAAAACTACATATCTACTGATCTGCTGGGTAGTGTGAATATAACAATTCAGTCAATTTATCAACTGTTAATTTTGAGTGTGTTAAAAGATTGTAGATTTTATTCCTGTTGCATATTTCAAAGTAATGTTTTGAGTAATGCTGCCCTTTACATAAGTTATTAAAGTTCAAATAGATTTAATGTCCATGTCATCCTAGTTGAAGAGAGAAAAAGTTGCTCAAAATTCCCATTCCAACATTTTTCACTCAAGAAACACTCAAAAATGTAGCTTGTGGCAGACCACGCCACTACTTACCTCACCGGAGCTTTGGAGTCGTGGGTCTCCATGGGCCTGGGAGTTTCCCAGGGTCTATTGACGCTAAGGCTTCTGGGAGCCGCATCATTTCCAGAAGTCATGTGATGCGGGGAGTGTGCAACTCTTCGATATTTAAACGACTGTAAGAATGCCATTAAACCAATCAGCTCATAGCATTTCTTGTGTTCTTTGCTGCTTCACCATTCACTACAGTGGTGATGTGCTACATTGGTGACCCCAATGGTCCAAACGATATTTTGTACCTCACTATGAATGTGTAGAATGCCATTGCGCTCAAACATCCAGCATTTTGGACCTCATAGCCAGAGGTCTGGTTCGAGCTGACCGAGGCCTAGTTCCACCTGTGCCAGATTATCACTGATGCAACAAAATACTACTATGTCATTGCATCACTAGGCCAAGACACCATGAGGTGTATTGTTGATTTCTTACACCAGCCTCCAGCCAACAACAGGTATTGAAGCCATCAAAGACCTGGTCATATGTACCTTCGGCCTTTCCCGATGCAACAGGGCAGCATGACTTCTCCATATGTTGGCCTGGGTGACTGCATTCCTTCTGAACTAATGAACAAGATGCTGGTGCTAATGAACAGACATAAGCCCTGTCTGCTTTTTGAGCAGCCTTTTCTCAAGCAAATGTCAGAAGGCATCTGTTTGCTGCTTGCAGACGATAACTTTAGTGACTTCCGTCGTCTATTAGCCCATGCTGATGAGTTGAGGCATGTTAAGTAGCATGGAGGACTTTTGGTTGGGTGCGTAGTGGGGCCTCAGCAAAGGGCACAGATTCTGCCCACTCCAAATAGAGGTGCAGCGTCAGACTCTGCCAGAAGCAGCACAGATAGAGAGCAGTGGTGCTATTACAATCAGAGATGGGGAGCTGCAGCCTGCCGCTGCTGTCCCCCCGAACACATCCAGGAAACACTGAGGCTGGCCATCAGTAGTGGCCATAACGACAACCTCCTTTTCATCTGGGATCGACATTCAGGCCGTTGGTTTTTGGTCAACTCTGGGGTGGAGGTTAGTGTGCTCATCCCTACCCCCCCCCCCCCACCACCCGGCCCAGATACGTTCAGGAAAGAGGGGCCCTCCCCTCACTGCAACAGCAGCATCTAAATATATGGGTCATGGACAATTCCACTCAATTTTGGCTTGTTGCAGTTCGGCTGGTCCTTCACCACTGCCAATGTATCACAGCCACTCCTGGGAGCTGATTTTTTGTGAGCACACTGCCTTCTAGTAGATCTCAAAGGTCGCCGCCTAGTTAATTCAAAGACTTTCAAGTCCCTCGCCCTGCATCCCATGGTGTCGCCCATGCCTCGACTCGGTGATGCTCTCAATCAATAAATATGCCAGAATTCTAGTGGAATTCTCCAGCATTATTTCTCAGCAGTTCTCAATGGCCCACAGAAAACATGGGAGTATAGCACCACATTCCGACTCATGAACAACCCCTGCATGCATGAGTGTGCGGGCTGCCACCGGATAAACTGTAGTTGACGAAAGACGAATTCCGATGCACGGAGGAAATGAGGATTGTTCGCCACTCCGACAGCTCTTGGGCATCACCGCTGCATATGGTCCCTAAGACTTCTGGAGGGTGGAGACCTCGTGGGGACTATCGGTATCTGAATGATAGCACTACGGCAGATTGCTACCCAGTTCCCCAGATAAAGGATTTCTCTGTGATCATTCACGGTGCTAGGATTTTCTCTAAAATCGACCTGGTGCAGACGCACCAGTTCACTGGGATGACATTTCTAAGACTGCCTTAATTGACCCTTTTGGGCTATTTGAATTCATCCATATGCCCTTTGGTTTAAAAAATGCAGCCCAAATATTTCAACGCCTAATGGACACAGTGACCTTGGGGCCTGGATTTCGTATTTGTTTATTTGGATGACATCCTTATTGCCAGCCATTTGTGGCACCAGCATCAGGCCCATCTCTGTAAACTTTGTCAGCAGATAGATGACCATGGGTTAGCGATCAACCTGGCCAAATGCCAGTTTAGCCTCAAATCACTCAATTTTCTTGGCCACCGTATCGATCAGCATGGAGTGGTTCCAACACCTTCCAAGGTCAAGGACATCAGCAAATTTCCAAGGTCCTCCACCATCAAGGGTCAGCAAGAGTTTGTTGGCATGATTAACTTGTACCATCGTTTCGTGCCAGCTACAGCGAAAGTTATTCAGTCGTTTTTCAAACTCTTGCCTGGGCATCCTCAGCAACTGAAATGAGATGATGAGGCCGCGGCCACATTCTAGACTGTCAAAGGAGCGCTAACGAGAGCCACTATGCTCATGCACCTGTGGGTTGACAGGCCAACGGCGTCAGGCATGGCAGTAGGCGGGGTCCTGGAGCAGCTCATTAACAGCACCTGGCTTTCTTTAGTCGTCATTTGAGACCACTGGAGCAGAAATACAGGGCCTTTGACAGGGAGCTCCTTGCCCTCTACTTGGCAATACAACATTTTCGCTATTTAATTGAGGGTAGAGGGTTCACGGTCCACATGGATCACTCGCCATTAACTGTAGCCGGATGTCAGATCTGTGGTTGGCCCAACAACAATGGCAACTCTCCTACATTTCAGGGTTTATGACTACGATAAAACACATCACCAGGAAGAACAATCAAGTCAGCAACATGCTATCCCGCACTGCCATCGCTTCCATCCATTCGCCTGCTCCCAGTATAGACGACACAGCTTTGGCAGCAGCTCAGTAGGAAGATGTGGAGATGGCCGCGTATCCCACTGCCATCTCGGGACTGAAATTGGAGGACATAGGTTTTGGTCCAGCAAATGCTTCCCTACTTTGTGATCTATCCACTGGCCAACCAAGGCCCATTGTACCTGCTGTGTGGCGACATTGGGTGTTTGACGCCATACACAATTTGGCTCACCCTTCGATTAGGATGACAACAAGGCTCGTGGTTGGCAAATTCACATAGCAAGGCCTGTGCCAGCAAGTCGGCACTTGAGCAAGGACATGCATCCAGTGCCGGACCTCAAAATTTCAAAGCCCCACTACAGGTTTTTGCACCCATGCGGTGCAGGTTTGATCACATCCATGTGGATATTGTCAGCCCTTTATCCCTGTCTGGGGCGCTGCTCAGCTCTTCATGGTAGTTGACAGGTTCACGAGGTGGTCAGAGGTTGTCCCACTCTTCGACGCCTCAGCTTGTGTGAGAGCCCTTATCGCCAATTGTTTAGCACATTTTGGACTAACCATGCATAACTACTCCGACAGATGAGCTCAGTTTACATCCGGGTTATGGTCCACAATCGCACAGTTGCTGGACACGCATCTGCATCGGTCGATGGCCTATCATCGCCAGTCCAATGGCTTTGTGAAATGTTTTCACCATCATATGAAAATGGCTCTCGTGGCATGTCTTAAGGCATCAGATTGTATAGATGAACTGCCTGGGTACTTTTAGGTATCGGCACCACGCCATCTGGGTAAGTCCTCCACAGAACTGGTGTACTGAGCCCCCTAATGGTACCAGGAGATTCATTCTGGCAGCACATGGGCAGCAGAAATCTCCCACTTCGGTATTCACATGCTTGAGGGAGAAGGTGGGTACACTGGCGCCTATCCTGACCACCCGGCATGGGTCTACGACTTCATATATTCCGCCTGAACTCAAGGACTGCCTTTATGTGTTCCTGTACAGGGATGCACACAGGACCCCACTATTGCAACGGCCATACGAAGGTCCTTTCAAAGTGCTACAGAATGACAGCTCCACCTTTGTTATAGACATTGGCAGGAGGCAAGAAACTATTTTGGTAGATTGCCTTAAGCCAGCAGATGTGGACCCAGATCTGCCAATACAAGTGGCATGCCCCTGGTGTAGGGGGCCATTGCTACTCACAATAACAAGATTGGGGCATCAAGTTCTCATTCTGTTTCTTGGGGGGAGGGGGAAATCATGTGACAGACTGCACCACTACTTACCTCACCGGAGCTTTGTCGTTGCGGTTCTCCGCAACCCTGGGAGTTCCCGGGAGTTTCCTGGGGACTAATGATGCTCAGGTTTCTGGGAGCCGCATCATTTTCAGGAGTCACGTGACGGGGAGCGCGCGAATCTCAGATATTTAAACGACTGTAAGGACACTATTAAACCAGTCAGCTCATTAGCTCATAGCGTCTCTTGTGTTCTTTGATGCTTCGCCACTCGCTACAGTGGTGACAAGCTGTAACTGATCATTCATCTCATTGTTGATGGCAATTTGCTTTATGCAAAGTCTACAACATTAATAGAAACTGCACTTCAAAGTAGTTCATTACGTTTGAAGCATGTAAGAAGTTTCTTTGTGATGTGATAAATTGCAATAGAATCCAAGTCCTGTGTTACAGTATTTTAGTGCAATGTTGCAGAGCATCGGCAAAGCGTAATGGCTGAGAC
Source organism: Narcine bancroftii (assembly GCF_036971445.1). Classification (NCBI taxonomy): domain Eukaryota; kingdom Metazoa; phylum Chordata; class Chondrichthyes; order Torpediniformes; family Narcinidae; genus Narcine; species Narcine bancroftii. The sequence continues at coordinate 122,781,706 of NC_091473.1, read as the reverse complement.
TTGAAGTTAGTGTGAACATTATGTGAATGGATAAACTTGATGCTAGCTAATAATTTCATGGATGGAATGTGCTACATGTGTGTTTGAAGTTGCCATTTTTATGGAAATACTTTTAAAAATATATCTAATTGTCAGGAGTGGGAATAGCACATGTCAGCATTCATTGTTCATGCTTTTGAGTTTGACTTGAGTTGCTATGTGAGTAAGCTGTTGCTGTAATCTTACGGATTTAACCCTGCACCAGTGGTGATTTATATTCTTGAACGTTGGTGTGACTTGCACACAAATTTGGAAGCTTTCATTTTCCTATTGATCTCACGATATTTATCTTAGGTGACAAAGATTGAACAGTTAAATAAACATGAAATTGGATGAATATTTCAGTGAAGAGTCGATATTTTTGTTGTTATGCCCATATCATGTATTTAGGATTGTTTTAAAATAGTATTTCCTATCCATTTCTCCTCATTTTTAGATTTTCATTATGACAAGGCATCAAAATCTAGATTTAAAAAAATTAAAACTGAAAATGTCAGTAAAAATGGTATTAAATGATTATATATTTGCAATACCCAGCTAATAATACACCAATATCCTTTGAGGAAGGATATCTACCACCCATAATCAGTTTGACCAATGTGTGACTCATCCTTAGTCAATGTGGTTGATTTTTAAATGATGTGGTGAATAAACACTAGCTTTTTCTCTGTTACCCACAAGCTGAGACAAATGATAAAAAGTCAAGATGTTTGTTCCTTTACCTTAAATTTTACTTTCTATTTGAGTTACGGAAAGTATAAAGTACAAGAAACTTTTTAAATTTTTTTTTATTTTTTTTCAAAAATATACATAGTAACATTTTAAATATACAATATATTAAACTTTTCAAAGTACAAGAAACTTGAGTTAATAAAGAAAACTCACTTCTCTCATGATATCTAATGGGAAAAGAGATGAATTCCAAGCTGAATTCAGCTATCAGTTCCCATTTGACTTCATCAGTTGGAACAGTTATAAACACCATATGGTCTTGTTCACATCTAACATCGAAGTATATGACCACCCTGGTGTGGGTCCACTCTGAGTTCCTGCATGCGTGCGTGTGTGTGAAACCAAGCCTAATTTTTGTGCAGTCCCTTTGTGCATTGTTCCAATTTTTTAAATTAAGAAATACCCAATATGATATGGACACATAAATACATGTGCAATGTTAACTTCAAAATTATTCTCTTCTTGGAATGGAAAAACTACTGTTTAGTAGAACTAGTGGTTTTTCTGCCCATTTGTGCTTAAAAGAAGATTAAAATGGTGCAAATTAAAACATAGTGAGAAATAAGTGCCTAAATAAGTTACCTGGCCTTTGAGTCTTCTCTGTCATTACCTGGCCTTTGAGTTACCTGGCCTTTGAGTTACCTGGCCTTTGAGTCTTCTCTGTCATTCAACAAAGGCTGTTCTACCTAATCCCTGTTTACTGAATACTCCCCAAATCCCTTGATGTTCTTTGTGACCAAAGTCCCATCTGACTCTGTTTTAAAAGCATTCAGAAGACTCGACTCCATCTCACTCCTGGGTAAGGAACCCAAATATAGTGTTGCAATTAGTTCGATACTGTTATAGCGCCAGTGGCTAGGGTGCAAATCCGACTCTGTATGTAAGGTGTTTGAACGTTCTCCCCATGTCTGCTTAGGTTTCCTTTGGGTGCTCCAATTTCCTCTCACCCTTCAAAATGTACCAGAATCGTAAGTTAATTTGGGTATTTGTGCAGCACGGGCTCGCAAGGGCTTGATACTGTACTGTATGTCTAAATTTAAAAAAATTAAAATTAAATTTGCCACCCTCAAGGAGAATAAATTTCTCTTCCGTCCCAAATGGATTACCTTTACTGTGCAAATCTGTCTTCTGGTTCTCGACAACTCAGCCAGGAGAAACAGCACCCTGCCTGTCAAGCTGAAGAAGAATTTTGTAAATTTCAATGAGATCTCACTTTGCTAACCTAAATGACACAGACCCACCTTTAATTTATTGTTGTGTGGCATAGCTGGAACATGTCTCCAGAATAATTCATGCAATCTATGGTAAATACATCCTTGAGTTACGATTACAGAACTGTACATGATATTGTCGGCCACACCTCACCAAAACCTTCCTTATTTGCAGTAAGCAGCCTTACTCTTGACTTCAAAGATTTTCTATTTTAAAGGCTAACATACCAATTGATTGACTTGTCTGTTGGACTTGTATGTTGGATTGCACTGACCTGTGTGCCAGAACACTATCCAAATCTCTCACCATTTTATAGAACCATAAAACATTACAGCAGAGAAACAGGCCACTTCGGCCCTTCTAGTCAGTGCCGAACCATTTTTTTTGCCTAGTCCCACTGAACTGAATCCAATCCATAGCCTTCCATACTTCTCCCATCCATATACATGTCCAAATTCTTCTGAAATGTTAAAATTGAGCTCTTACCACTTCAGCTGCCAGCTCGTTCCACACTCCCACCACTCTCTGTGTGAAAAAGTTCCTCCTCATGTTCTCACTAAACTTTTCCCCTTTCACTCGTAACCCGTCTTCTGGTTTTTATCTCACCTACCCTCAGTAACTGCATTTACTCTGTCTATCCCCTCATAATTTTAAATAAGGTACCTCTATCAAATCTCCCCTCATTCTTCTACAGTCCAAGGAATAAGGTCCTAACCTGTTTAACCTTGCCCCGTAACTCAGTTCCGGAAATCCGGGCAACATTCTAGCAAATCTTCTCTGCACTCTTTCTATCTTATAGACAATAGACAATAGTTGCTGGAGTAGGCCAAATGGCCCGTCAAGCCAGCACCGCCATTTATCAGACTTTGGCTGATCTTTCTCTTTCAATAACTAATCCCAGCCATATCCTCATAACCCTTAACTCCCCTGCCCACAAGAGCCTTATCCAACTCTCTCTTAAATCTATCCAGCAAATCTGCCCCCACCACCCTCTGTGGCAATGCATTCCACAGATCCACACTTTCTGAGTAAAAACATTTCTCCTCATTTCTGTGTTAAATGGCCTTCCCTGTATTCTTAAACTATGCCCTCTAGTCCTAGTCTCACCCATAATTGGGAACATGTGCTCTGATTTCACCCTGTCAAGCCCTTTGATAATTCTAAATACCTCAATCATGTCTCCATCACATATAATTCCAGTCTTTCTAACCTATCCGCATATGTCAATCCTACCATCCCGGGAAGTAACCTTGTAAATCTGCACTGCACTCCCTCTATAGTGAGTATGTCCTTTCTTAAATATGGGGACCAGAATTGGACACAATACTCCAGGTGAGGGCCCTGTACAACTGCAGGAGGGCTTCTCTACTCCTATACTCCAGTCCCTACTTTATGAAAGCCAACATACTGTTCACCTTCTTCATTGCTTGCTGAACCTGCATACTAGTTTTCAATGACTGGATGAACGAGTACATCCAGATCCCTTTGCATTATCCCACTCCCTAGCTTAACTCCATTTAAATAATACTCTGCTCTTTTGTTTCTTCCTCCAAAATGGACAACCTCACATTTTCTCACATTAAACTTCATCTGCCCTTTCTCTGCCCACTCCCCTAATCTGTCCCTCTGCAATTTCCTGACATCCTCCTCGCACTTCACACTACCACCCAGTTTAGTGTCATCTGCGAATTTGCATATGGAGTTATTAATCCCCTCATCAAAATTATTTACATAAATGATAAACAACTGAGGACCCAACACCAATCCCTGCGGGACCCCACTCATCACATTCTGCCATCCAGAAAGTGACCCTTTTATCCCCACCCTTTGTTTCCTATTTCTCAACCAACTATCTATCCATGACAGCACCCTACCCCCGATACCATGCTCCTGTGTGGAACCTATCAAAGGCTTTCTGGAAGTCCAAGTACATCACATCCACTAGCCCTCCCGAGTCCACCCTCCTTGTTACATCCTCGAAAAATTCTAGGAGATTAGTCAAGCAAAATTTTCCTTTAAGGAACCCATGCTGACCAGCACTGATACTATTATTCCTTCCTAAGTGTTCTGCTATTTCTCCTTTAATGATGGATTCCAATATCTTCCCCACCACCGACGTCAGGCTGACTGGTCTATAATTTCCCGTATTCGCTCTCCCTCTTTTAAAAAGTGGTACAACATCAGCCACTCTACAGTCTGCAGGCACTTCCCCTGAATCTAAAGAACTTTGGAAAATGTCGACCAGTGCCTCCACAATTTCCAGAGCAACCTCTCTAAGCACCCTGGAATGCAGTACATCAGGCCCAGGGGACTTATCAGGCCTCGGTTCTAACAATTTACCCACAATCACCTGCTTCTGCATCTGGATCTCCATCAGATTCTCTTTTTCCTTCAGTAATTTCACCAAGTCCCTTGATACTGCTTGACCCCTAACCCTTATCTGATCATAACCTATATCTTCCTTGGTGAAAACTGATGCAAAGTATTTGTTAAATTCCCCAGCCAGCTGCATGTTCCCATTGATAATTTCACCTTTCTCTGTTACTAAGGGTCCAATTTTGGCCCTAATCAATTTCTTCCTTTTTACTGAAGAAGCTTTTGCTATCCCATTTTATATTATTTACCAATTTACTCTCGTACATCATCACCTCCCCCCCCCCCCCCACCCCACCAGATGACTTCCTTAGTTTCTCTCTGTTGCTTTTTTAAAGGCTTCCCAATCCTCTAACCTCCCACTCTGCTTTGCCATCTTATACTTATTTCTTGTGGACCTGATACTGCACTTGATTTCCTTTGTCAACCACAGCTGCCATTTGCTCTTCGTAGACCCTTTCCTCCTCTTTTGAATGATATATTCTGAATCCTGTGAAAAATGTCTAGAAATACTTCCCATTTTTGCCCAGTTGTCCTCCCAGCTAGAATGTCCTTCCATTTTATTTTGGCTAGCTCCTCCCTCATAGCTGTATAATCACCTTTTTTCAGCTGTAGCACTAATGTTTCTGACTTCCTTTTCTTCTCCCTTTCCACTTGTAGATTAAAAGTAATCATACTATGGCCACTATTACCTAATGACCTCAAGGTCCCTTATTAACTCCTCATCATTGCACAGTATCAAATCCAGAATCGACTTCCCCCGATAGGTTCCATCACAAGCTGCTCCAAGAATATATCTCGGAGAAATTCTATAAACTCACTCTCTAGTTTTCCTACACCTACTTCATTTTCCCAGTCTACTTGCAAGTTGAAGTCACCCATAAATACTGTATCACTACCACTCTGACATGCCATTCTTAATTATTTATACTGATTCCCACATCTGAGCCACTGTTCAGAGGACTGTATATGACCCCCATTATGGTTCTTTTGCCAATGCAATTTCTCAACTCTATCTAAATAGACTCTACTCCACTTGATTCAATGTCTTTCCTTTCCAGCGCCTGAATTTCATTCTTCACCAACAGAGCCACCCCACCTATTCTACCTAACTTTCCATCTTTTCAATAGGATGAATACCCTGGAACATTAATTTCCCAATCCTGTCCCTCCTGCAGCCATGTCTCCCTTACTCCAATAACATCATATCCTCCAATGTCCACTTGTGCCTCAAGCTCATCCATTTTATTCCTTATACTCCGTGTATTCATATACAATAACTTGAAACTATACCACCCTGCTCTCTCCAATTTGCTGCCTGACACCCTCTCTGAAACTCTCCTATCCCTCTTTTCTCCCTCCGGCTTTGAGATTTCACATTCTATCGGAACTACCCCTATGTTCTCCTTCCTATCCATTTCGCTATCAGTCTGGTTCCCCTTCCCCTGCCAATTCAGTTTAAAATATATCCAACAGCATTATTAAACCTTACTGCCAATATATTGGCTCCCTTTGGATTCAGGTGCAACCTATCCTTCCTGTAGAGGTCTTGTCTCTCCCAGAAGAGTTAGATGACAAAAACTCCACACAATACTCCAGATTTGGCCTCACTAATGGCGTATACATCTTTACCATAATATTGCAACTCCTGTACTCAATACTTTGATAATATGAGGGCCAATGTGCCAAAACCTCTCTTTACAACCCTATCCACCTGTGACGCCGCTTTCAGAGAATTATCCAAACTCCTCATTGCCCTACCATTTACCATGTATGTCCTTTCTTTGTTTGCCCTTCCAAAATGCAACACCTCACATTTTCTGCGTTAAATTCCATCTGTCATTTTTAGCCCATTTTTCCAGCTGGTTCAGTTCCCTCTGCAAGCTTTGAAAACCATATTTTCTGTCCACAACACCTCCGACCTTAGTGTCCTCTGCAAACTGGCTGATGCAATTTACCACGTTATCATCCAGATCATTGATATAGATGGTAAACAAGAATGGTCCCAGCATCGATTCCTGAGACATAGCGCTAGTCACAGGCCTCCAGTCTGAGAAGCAGTCATCTACCACTATTCTGTGGCTTCTCCCATTGTCGAATCCAGTTCACTACTTCACCATGAATACCTAGCATATGAACCTTCCTGACTAAACTTCCATGTGGGACCTTGTCAAAGGCCTTTCTAAAGTCCATGTAGACAACATCCACAGACTTTCCTTTGTCAACTTTCCTGGTAAACTCTTTATAAGATTGGTTCAACACTACCTAACAAGCACAAAGCCATGTTGATTATCCATAATCACTTCCTGGCTATCCAAATAATTGTATATCCGATCTCTTAGGACACCTTCCAATAATTTACCTACTATTGATGTCAGGTTCACCAGTCTATAATTTTCAGGGTTACTTTTGGAACCTTTTTTAAACAACAGAACAACACGAGCTACCCGCCAATCGTCTCGTACCATACCTATGGCTAAGGACATTTTAAATATTTTTGCCAGAGCCCCTGCAACTTCTACACTAGCCTCTCTCAAGATCTGATGGAATATTTTGTCAGTCCCTGAGGACTTATCCACCATTATTTAAGACAAAAAGCACCTCCTCTTCTTTAATCTGTATAGGTTCCATGACCTCACTACTTGTTTTCCTTACTTCCCATGACTCTGTGCCAATTTGCTGAGTGAATAAAAAACATTTAAGGTCTCCCCCATCTCTTTTGGTTCCATACAAAGCCAACTTCAAAGGAACTGAATTTTAAAAAATATTATCTGTATTATCCTTTTGCTCTTAATATACCTGTAGAAACCTTAAGGATTTTCCTTCACATTGTCTGCCAAAAAAACCTTGTGTCTTCTTTGAGCTTTCCTGATTTCTTTCTTGTGGTTTTTCTTGCATTTTTTTATACTCCTTAAGAATCTCATTTGCTCTATATTGCCTACACCTGCTATATATCTCTCTTCTTCTGAACCTGATCCCCAATATCTCTTGAAAACCAAGGTTTCCTATGCCAGCTTTGCCTTTGATCCTGACAGGAACATATAAACTCTGTTCTCTCAAAAATTTCACCTTTCAAGGTCTTCCACATCCTTGCCCAAAAACAACTTATCGTAATCCATGCATTCTAGATCCTTCCTCATTTCCTCAAAATTGGCCTTTCTCCAATTTAGCATCTTAACCCAAGGTCCAGACCTATTATTCCCCATAATCAATGTGAAACTAATGGCATTATGGTCACTGGGCCCAAAATGCTCCCCTACACATACTTCTGAAACCTGTCCTGTCATATTCCCTAATTGGAGATTCAGTATTGCACCTTCTCTAGTTGGTACCTCTATATATTGCTTTGGAAAACTATCTTGAACACATTTGATAAAAAAACAAGCTATCCAGTCCTTTTACAGTATGGGGATCCCAGTCAAAATGTGAAAAACTAAAATCTTTCACTATCACAACCTTATGATTCCTGCAGCTTTCTGCTTCAGAGAATTCAACATTATAAACCCATATAGTCCAAGTAAGAGCTCCATACTTTTAGAAAAAAAAGATAATTATCACGTAAATTATATGTTATTTTTTCCAAAGGAATACATGACTTCAGTTCAATGTGCTGCCACTGCAAACCCAAATCAATCTCGTTTTTCTAAGAGATAGCTATACATTTCCTTGCTACCGCCATTGCCAACCTTAAAAATGCAGTTTGATACTTAGTCAACCTCAAAATCAAACTCAACCTTTTAACATTACCTAATAAAGACAATGTTGGGTCCAATGGTAATTTAATCTTTAAAACTTTCTCTGAAAATTCCTTAAGCCGTCTCCAAAAAAATTTAACCTTATAACATAGCCAAGTTGAATGTAAAAAGGAAACTACTTCTTTAAAACATCTAAAACATAAATCTGAAGAAATTAAATTATATTTCTTTAATTTCTGAGGAGTTAAATACAATTGATGCAAAAAAATATAGTGAACTATATTGAACATGAATAATCTTAGACATACTATCCTTTCAAATGGGATCTCCAATCACCTTTGTCAATTATAATTCCCAAATCTTCTTCCCATTTATTTTATGAATATCTAATTTAGGCATCTTACTTTGTAAAAATTTATACATTTCAGAAATAATTTTCTTTTTACTGCCTTCTGTAAGTAAAATTTCAAAACTTGATTGTCTTGATACTCAAAGTTTGCCCGAAATTATCCAATAACAACACCTTAACTTGATAATATCAAAAAGGGGTATTGTTTGGAATTTCATATTTTTCTTTCATTGTTTTAAAATAAGTGAAATAACCAGCCTCATAACAATTTTGTACTGTTTTAATTCGTTCCTGATTCCATATTTTCAAAAACAGATTATTAAAAGTAAGGGGAAAAGTTTATTCTGATATAGAGGTGTTTTAGCTGAAATTTTCCCCCTGTGTACCTATCTCCTCATTTACTTTATTCCATAATTCAACTAGATTTCTCAAAATTGGTGGACCATTATTGGTAATTAAAACTTAGTGTTCCATTTATAAATTACGCCATATTTTTCTCACCAAAATTAGATATTTCAATATTATCTCATACTAACGAATTATCCAAATCAAACATTCTATTAATAATCGTTAATTGTGCTGCTTTGTAATAATTTTGAACATTTGGAAGTTGCAAACCTCCCAATTCATATTTCAGAGTTAATTTTTGTAAAAAAAAACCCTAGCCATTTTACCTCTCCACAAGAACTTTCTTATTATGGAATTTAAATCTTTGAAAAATTTTAAAGAAACCTTACAAGGAATAGCTTCAAAAAGATACTGAATTCTTGGAAAAGCATTCAGCTTAATACAATTATTAATGTTATAGGTAACTTTTTCCATCTATTTAAATCCTGTTTAATTTTATTAAATAAAGGTAAATAATTAAATTTATATAAATGGTCTAATTGATTATTAATTTTAATACCTAAATATTTAATTAAGAATTAGGGGAGAGAACTTGTGAAGTATTTGCCTGGCAATTAAAAACACAACAGGTTTCTTGAACAATTAATGCTATTAGGAAAGATTCAAAAATTACATATAAATCTCAAGATATAAATTAAGCTTTCAAGGAATTTTATAAGAAATTGTATACATCTGAATCTGAAAATGATGTTAAAATTGATGATTTTCTAGCTCAAATTCAATTACCAATTCTGAATACTCAAGAATGTAGGGAATTGGACTCCCCATTTACATTCAGAGAAATTATAGAAGCCCTTATCTCTATGCCGAATGGGAAATCACCAGGTGAAGATGGATTTACATCGGAATTCTTTAAAAATATTTCAAGATTTTTTTCATGCGTCTTTTAATGGATGTTTTGAAACAAGCAATGGAGGTTAATTTTTATCGGATTCCTTTTCTAAGAAAGATGGAGATCCATTAAGAACTGAATCTTATAGACCTATTCCTTTATTAAATGTTGATTATAAAATTGTAACTAAGGTTTAAGGTTTAAGCTAACTACTTAGATCAGCCTGAATTTATTAAGAATTGTTATTTTGCAGATAATATTGCAAAATTAATTAGTTTAAATAATATTTCTCAGAAGAAATCCAACTTGGCAATGGTCTTATCATTAGATACCGTAGAATGTTTTTTTTTAAATTTAGAGTTCTGGAAAAAGCTAAGTTGACATATAGCCAAATATCATCGTGTTTTTAATTAGAGAGATCTACTAGACTCAGATGCCCTACATCCCCGGCATTGTTTGCATTAGCCATTGAATCATTAGGCACCAATGATAAGACAGGATTGTAGTATGAAATGTATTAGAGTTAATTCAGAAGGAATTTAAGATTAATTTAGTTGCTGATAACATCTTGATTTATTTAACAGAATTCATTAAGGTTTATATGAGAGATTGAAACAATATGGACAAGTATCAGGTTATAAGATTAATTGGGATAAAAGTGAGATTTTGCTGTTAGTTGTTGGTGATTATACTCAATGTAAGAAAATTGCTCATTTCATATGGACAGGTAGCAATCCTGAGATCACAACTCTGGAGGTCCTGTCCTTCAACCTAGCGCCTAATTCCCTGATCTCTCCTTGCAGGATCTCATCACCGATGTCGTCCCTGTATGGACCACGACATCTGGCTGCTCATCCTCCGTCCTGTGAAGGCCGTGAACTCGATCTGAGTATCTCGGACCCTGCCACCAAGGAGGCATCGTACTATCTGGGATCTCTTCCACAGAGCCTCTTATCTGTCCCACTAACCATGGAAAACCCCATCACTACAGTTTGCATCTTTTCCACCCTTCCCTTCTTAGCCACAGGACCAGATTCCATGCCAGAGACCTGATAACTGTTGCTTGTCCCTGGTAGGTCATCCTCCAACAGTCTAAAAAAGTATACTTGTTATCGAACAGAACAACCAAAGGGATGCCCTTCACTGCCTCCCTGTTCCTTTCCCTTCCCTTTCCTGACTTCACTCATCTATCCTCTTCCTGCCTCCTAGGTATGATGGTGTCCCTGTAACCTCTGTCTATCACCCCCTCTGCCTTCCAAATAATCCGGAGTTCATTCAACTCCAGCTCCAATTCCTTAACTTGGCTTGTCAGGAGCTGCAGCTGGATGCATTTCTTGCAGATGAAGTCGTCAGGGATACTGCTGGTTTCCCTGATGACCCACATTTTGCAAGAGGAGCATTTCTCTGCCTTCGCTGCCATTCCCACTGTTGATAACTAGAAGGAAAAAAAATCTAAAAGCTGCCCTTACCTGTGTTTATCTGCTGCATCCTTTTTGTTCCTTGAATAGGGTGGCTCTTCTTACTTCAACTCCTACTGCCTTTCGCTTCTTACATGAACTCGCCAAAGCCTGTTGAGACAAAGCCTTACCACTCTGACTCAACCCACTCTAACGATATACTCTTCTGTTCACAATTCTGAATAACTTCACATTTTCATCTGCCATGTATTTCACCTGCCATATTCTTGCTCACTCAGTCAACTTGTCTATATTCCCACATCTTTCTCCAAAATCATTGTATTATCTCCAATTCTTTGTTCTCTAATCTGGTTTATGGAAAATGTGAAGAACATTTTTGAAAGTCCAAGTACACCATATTCATGGGTTCTCTTTCATCTACTTCTACAGAGTAACCTTCAAAGAACAGTCAAGTATCCAAACATGATTTATAAATTCACATTGACTCTGTTCAGTGGTATTAGTCTTTTAATGTATTCTCTTATAACAATCTTCATTAAAGACTCCAAAATCTTTTATTAACTGCTGATGTTAGTTTAATGAGTTGGTAGATCTCTGTTTTCTCTGTCCCTTCCTCCTCACATTGGCTATCAGATATAATTCAAGTATCTGTGCAATTTTAGAAGATAATTACCAGAGCACCCATTTAAAAAGAAATCAACTTCTTGCTATACTATTTGATCCTTAGCATGTCTTTTTGTTTTTCATTTTCACCAGACCTTCATTCCCTTAATATGTCAAGCATGTTTTTTTTGTTTCTTCTCCCATGCTGAAGGACATAAAGACATTGCTTAATTTCTCTGTTATTTCCATTTTATCCACAATAAATTCTTCAGTTTTTGTTGGTGTTGCTTTTGCCGGTGTTGTTTTTCCATACCTAGAGGAGCTTTTACTGTTTTTGTGTTTCTCACCAACGTCCTTTTGTATTCTATTGCTTTGTTTTTTTTTCAGTTATCTTTTTTGCTTTCCTTTGCTGAGTTCTGATTTGTTCCTAATCTTCGTTCCTAACAGCCTATCTCTGTTCCTGGCAACTTCTTAAATCTCTTCTTTTGATTTAGTGCTGTCTTTAATTTCACTTGTCAGCCATGAATGAATCACTTTTCCCTTTGGAAAAACTAGGCATTTACTGTGCCAAAGTGGGACTCTGGTACAACAGTTATAAACTTTTCAGGGAAAAGTAAATGATGGAAGATGACTGTAAGCCTAATTTGTACTGCCCTGTGCAGTAAATATCAGTGGCACTGTACTTTACATAATTAAATTCTGAACTCAGAAAAGAACACTGAAATTTGAAAGATCTATTTTCTTAGGGGAGCATTTGTTTACTCTAAAGCCACTTTTCAGCGCAGCATTGAAAGAAAGCCTGGGATAACACACAGCTTGTAAATGAGGCCAAAGCCTGGTTACTTCTGATGAGAGAGTTAATTTTGTCCAGGTATGGTCTTTTATTACTGCCTTGCATTTAAAAATTGGAACACTCCAGATTCTAGTTAATTGAGGAAAGCAAACAAGTGAACTGGAAAAATACATTATACCCCATCAATCCATTACATTTGCTATATCCTCATACTTACATTGAATATTTCAACACAGTACAAGCCCTTCAGCCTTTTATTTTGTGCTGACCCAGATAATCCTTAAAATTGTACTTAGTACCCTGTAACCCTCTATTTTTCTTCCATCTGTGTATCTGTTCAAGAATCTCTTAAATGCTCCTAATGTTTCAAACTCCACCACCATCCCTGGCAAGGCATTTCAACCACCAACAACGCTCAGTGTAAAAAAAAACTTGCCCCTGATGTCTCCCCTATACTTTCCTTCCTTCACTTTGTATATACTGTATGCCCTCTGGTGTTTGCTATTCCTGCCTTGGGAAAAAGGTGCTGGCTGTCCACCCCATCTATGCATCTCATAATCTTGTAGACCTCTATTAAGTTTCCTCTCATCCTTCTGTGCTCCAAAGAGAAAAGTCCCAGCTCTGCTAATCTTGCTTCACAAGACTTATTGTCCAATCCAGGCAATATGCTGGTAAATCTCTTCTGCACCCTTTCCATAGCTTCCACATCCTTCTTATAGTGAGGTGACCAGAACTGAAATCAGTGTGGTCTCACCAGAGATTTGTCGAGTTGCAACATCACCTTTCGACTCTTGAACTCATTCCCCCTATTAATGAATCCCAGTATCCCATAGGCCTTCTTAACTATTCTATTGTCCTGCACAGCAACCATGAAAGATGTATGAATTTGGATCCCAAGGTCCTTCTGTTCATCCAAGCCAAAGTCAAGTTGCCTTTATTTGTCATTTTAAAACCATTCTGCAAAGCAATGCCACAATTTAAAAAAAAATGAGGCAACGTTCTCCAAGACCACGGTGCTACATGAAAACAACACAAAACTATGAACAGCGGAAGAACATAATCACCAGGCCCAAAGAGGCCACTGCAAGCGGCTGCCATTGTATCCCACAGGACAATAAAACATCACAAAATTAAACTATTTCTCTTCCACTAAAGCTACAATTATACAAAACCATTTAAAATGTATAAAAAAACAGTGCTACAATACATTGATTGTCAAAGGCTAGGCAATGGGTAAAGTAAAGACAGGATGCAATATTGTTAGACTTGAATATTAAAATGTCCACTAGCTCAAATGATAAAAACTGTTCGCCCAATCTGGAGAGGCTACTACGGGCTACTGTTGTGCTGTCATCTTAGGCCAGGTTCACTGGCATCTGCTGGACTCAAGATGTTAAATGTCTGTCAGCTTTAAGGGGAAACCACCTCACAGTTTGCAGTCTCTTGAACCCAAAGCGTCGGCACCGTCCACCGCAAGGCCCCGCGATCCTGGACGATGCATTCACAGAATCCCCGAACTGAGCAGCACATCACTCTGTCACTGCAGACTCGGAACACCTCCTTCAACTATGGCGCATCGTCTCCTCGACTACTGGCAAAGCATAATGCCTCCACCAAAGATTGAAGGCCACATCACCCCATCTGAGGCCTCAAACATTGAGACCGCAACAGAAGCTCCGTTCCTCAGCAGTCGAGTCTGCACAACTTCACAGCCTCTTCTCGGAGGTCTATATCTATATCCATACTCTTAAATAACAGACCATTAATCCTGTACTTAGCCTTCTGGTTTATCCTTCCAAAATGCATAACCTCACAACCAAATTGAACTCCACCTGTCACTTTTCTGCTCAACTCTGCATCCTGTCTATATCCTTTTGTATCCTATGATAACCTTCAGCACTATACACAACTTCTCTAACCTTCATATCATCTGCAAACTTACTGACCCATCCTTCCGCTTCATTTACGACCTTGTGGAACTCCACTAGTCACTGACCTTCAGGCAGAATACTTTCTGTACACTACTACTCTCTGCTTTCTACATGCAGGCCAATTTTTTATCCATACAGCCAAGGTTTCATAGATCCCATGCCTCATGACAGGGGACCTGTCAAATGCCTTACTAAAATTCATATGGACCACATCTATCATGCCACCCTCATTAATTTATTTTGTTACTTCCTCAAAAAACTCAATTAGGCTTGTTGAGGGACAACCTTCTCTTCACAAAGCTATGCTGACTATCTTTGAGTAGCCTGGACTTCTCCAAATGCTCATAGATCCTATCCTTAAGAATCCTCTCCAATAGTTTGCACACCACTAACGTAAGACTCACAGGTCTATAATTCCCAGGATTATCCCCATTACCTTTTTTAAACCAGGAAACTACATTTGCCATTCTCCAATCCTCCAGCACCTCCCCTATGGCCAAAGAGGACTCAAGCATCATAGCCACTCCCCCAGGTATCTTTTCCCTCACTTCCCACAGCAACCTGGGGTATATCACGACCGGCCTTAGGGACATAAGTCTTAATATTTCTAAGAAGATCCAACACTTCTTTAATCTCAACATCATCCAGCACACAAGCCTGTTCAATTCTGACCTCACCCTGATCAAGGTCTTTTTTATCTTGTGAAAACTGAAGCATTTAGGACCTTCCCAACTTCCTCTGCCTCCAGGCACATGTTGCCTCTTTTATTCTTTAGTGGCCCCACCTTCATTCTCACCATCCTTCTGTTCTTCACATACGCTTAGAACACCTTGGGGGGGTTCTCCTTAATCCTGCATGCCATGGCTTTCTCATGCTCCCTTTGAGCTCTCCTAAGTCCTTACTTAAACTCCTTCCTGCTACCATATATTTCTCATGAGTCCTTCCTTTTTCCTGCTTCCTTCTTCCTCTTGACTAGCTGCCTCACCTGTTTCATCAACCACGGTTCCTTTTTCCTACTATCGTTTCCCTGTACCACTGGGCAAACCTATCCTGAACTGAGAACAAGTGGTCCCTAAACATTTGTGCTTTCACTCTTGAACATCTATTTCCAATTTACTCTCGCTAATTCCTGCCTCATCCCATTGTAATTAGCCCTTCCCCAATTGAACACTTTCCAATTTTGCCTGCTTTTATCCTTATCCATAGCTTTGCTAAAGCTCAGGGATTTGTGGTCTCTCTCTCACCAAACTACTATCCCACCAAGAGTTCCGCCATCTGACCAGGTACATTACCCAGAATTAGATCCAGTATGGCCTTTCCTTCTTGAACACACCTGACAAATTCAGCCCCACCTATCCCTCTTGCAGTCAGGAAGTGCCAGTCATTATTAGGGAAGTTGTAGTCTCCCATATCAACAACCCTGTATTTCCTGCACCATTCCAAAATCGGTCTGCATATGTGCTCCTCGGTATCCTGAGGGCTATTTAAGGGCCTATAGACTACTCCTTATATAGTGATTGCTTCCTTCCTGTTTCTGACTTCCACCCACACCGACTCAGAAGACACTCCCTCTGTAGTGTCCTCCCTTTCTTTTGTCGCTATAGCCTTGATACTATCCCTGACCAGTAACACTTCTCTCCCCAAACCCCCCCTTACCTCCCATTCTATTCCTTTTAAAAGACCTAAACCCCAGTTATTGCATCAGCCATTCCTATTCTTCTTCCAGCCAAGTCTCTGTAAAAGCCACAACATCTTAGTTCCACTACTGATCCATGCTCTAAGTTCATCCCCTTTATTCCTAATACTCTTAGCTTTGAAATAGACACATTTGAAACCCTCCAATTGACTACATTTATGTTTTGTCCCCTGCCTCGCAAACTCAGAACACATAGATCATGCTTTTGACCTTCTGCCCCATTCTCTGCACTCACATTCTGGTTCTCAGCCCTGCCCCCACCTCTTTCCAAACTAGTTTAAACCCTCCCCAACAACTCTAGCAAACCTGCCCTCCAGGATATTGATCCTTTTTCCAATTCAGATGCAGCCCATCCTTTTTGCACAGGTCAGACCTTCCCCAAAAGAGATCCCAATGAACCACAAATCTGAACCCTTGCCCCCTGCACCAACTTTTCAGCCATGCATTCATCTGTGATAACTTCCTATTCCTACCCTCTCTGGCTCATGGCACAAGATTACCATCCTTGAGGTCCTACTTTTTAACTTACTTCCTAACTCCAAATATTCCCTCTTTGGGACCTCCTCCCTACTTCTATTTATGTCAGTGGTCCCCACGTGGTTGCAACATCTGGTTGCTCACCCTCCTCCTCTAGAATGCTGTGAAGTCGATCAGAGACATCCCTGACTCTGACACCTAGGAGGCAACATACCATCCGAGATTCTCAATCTCGTTCACAGAACCAATTATTTATTTGCCTAACCAACAAGTTCCCAATCACCATAACTCTCCTCTTCTCCACCCTTCCCTTCTGAGCTGAGGGACCAGTCTCTGTGCAAGACATGACCACTATGATTTGTCCCTGGTAGATCGTTCCCCCCTAACAATAACCAAAACAGTTTACTTATTGTTGAGTGTAAGGGCTGCTGGGTGCTCTGCACTATCTACCTATTCCCTTTCCCTCTCCTAACAACACCCAGCTGCCTGCCTCCTAACTTTTGGGGGTGACTGTCTCCCTGAAGCTCCTATCTATCACTGCCTCTGCCTCCTGAATTATCCAGAGTTCATCCAGCTTCAGCTCCATTTCCTTAACTCAGTCTTCCAGGAGCTGCAGCTGGATGCACCTCTTGCAGGTGTAGCCATCAGGGGAAATTATGCTGTACCAGATTTCCCATATCCTATACTTGGAGCATTCTACTGCCTTAGCTGGTGTGTCCTTTAACTATTCTTTCTTTAAATACAAATACCTTCCTGGAAACAAGCCTGTCCTCAGCCTCTGCTTGCCAAAGCTTCGTCAGCCAAAACTTCAAAGTCCCACTCTACCCAGAGCCACTCTCACACACTGGCCACTCTGCTTGAGATTCCCCTTTTTTATATGTTGCTGCACCTTATCTGTAATATTCAGTCCCACCAATCACCATTCTGTTTAACCCGTAAATGGCCCTCTGCTCCCTTTTTAAATACACTCAGTAAAAGCTGGTTCTGACCTCCTGAGTCTCTTGCTCCTCCTCTTACAGCCACAGTCCTGAAATTTCAATGGCCCGTGTCCCAACTCCGCTCCCTTGTTAAAAAGACTTACCAAAAGCTGGTTCCCAAGCATTTTATATCAGTAAGTTAATTCAGCATTAACTGCCATTCCTGAATCCATGCTGTGTCTGGCTAATGGAATACTTTCTATCCAGATGGGAGGCATAGGAACATAGGAAGTAGGAACAGGAGTAGGCCAAAAATGGCCCATCGAGCCTGCTCCGCCATTCAATACGATCATGGCTGATCTCATTTATGACCTAACTCACCAGTACCTTATACAGTTGCAACATTACTTCCCTACTCCTGAATTCAATTCCTCTAGCGATGACATTTGCTGTCTTCCAGTCTGCCGGGACCTGCCCAGATTCCAAGGAATTTTGATATATGACCACCAATCCATCAACTATAACTTCTGCCATTTCCTTCAGAACCCTTGGATGAATATCATCAGGACCAGGTTATTTGTCTGGCTTTAGTCCCATTAATTTCTCCATCACTACTTCCTTTGTAACAACTATTTTATCAAGTCCCTCCCCAACATTCGCATCCTTAACTCCGCACTTGGGCAGGCTGGACATGTCTTCCACCATGAAGACTGACACAAAATATTTGTTTAATGCCTCGGCCATTTCCTCATTTTTTGCTACCAGTTTTCCATTCTCATCCTCCAAGGGTCCTATGTTAACTCTGGCCACCCTCTTCCGTTTTATATATTTATAAAATTTTTTGCTTTCTGTTTTGATATTTTGTGCCAATTTACTTTCATAATCCTTTTTCCCATTTCTTATTACCCGCTTTGTAACTCCTTGTTGTCTCTTAAAGTTTTCCCAATCTTCCAGTTTCCCACTGCTCTTTGCAGCTTTGTACACCCGCACCTTCAATTTTATACTCTCCTTTATTTCCTTTGTTAACCACAGTTGATTTTTCCCTCCCTTGCTGCCCTTTTTCCTGACCGGAATATATTTTTGTTGAGCGTTACAAAATATTTATTTGAAAATCTTCCACTGTTCCTCAACTGTTTCATCAATTAGCCTGTGCTCCCAGTCCAGTCTGCCCAATTCCTCCCTCATCCTATGGTAGTCACCCCTGTTTAAGCATAATATATTAGTTTTAGATCTAACTATTTCCCCTTCCATCTGAATGAGAAATTCAATCATACTATGATCGCTATTTCCCAGATGGTCTCTGACTATTACATCATTTACTCTACCTATCTCATTGCACAACACTAGATCCAGGAGAGCATTTTCTCTTGTGGGTTCCTTAACATGCTGCTCAAGTAAGCTATCGCGGATGCATTCTATGAAGTCCTCTTCCAGACTCCCACGACCAACTTGATTTTCCCAATCTATGTGGAAGTTAAAGTCCCCCATGACAACTGCCGTATCATTATTACATGCCTCACTTATCTCTCTATTTATTTCCTGTGCCACTAAACTATTGTTCTATGGTGGGTGATAGATAACACCCACCAATAATTTTTTCCCTTTGTTATTCTTTATCTCTACCCAAATGAACTCAACATTATGTTCTTTAGATCTTATATCATTCCTCACTACTGCCTGGAGCTCATCTTTGATTAAGAGTGCAACTCCACCTCCCTTATCATCCTGTCTATCTCTTTGCACCACCTGATACCCTTGAAAGTTTAATTCCCATTTAGGGTCACCTTGTAGCCATGTTTCCGTGATGGCAACCAAATCATAGACATGGGTACCGATTTGCGCCTCAAGTTCACTAACCTTATTTCTAATACTGCGGGCATTCAGATAAAGTGCCCTTATGATCTTTTTCCTTTTATTATCTTGTGACTTCTGTAACCTTTTCTTTTGATTTTTCTGCCCACTATTTTTCTTTGTAATTTTCTTAACACTATCATTGACCCGAAAACTCACTGCACCATCTGATTTTTTACTTTCTCCTCCCAACATTACTTTTCCTATTTTATTTTCCTGGCTATTACTTTATCTTCCCTACCCTTTTCCCTATCACTCTCGTTCCCATACCCCTGCCAAATTAGTTTAAACCTTGCCCCACTGCTGTACCAAACATACTTGCCAAAATGTTGACACCTTTTGGATTTAGGTGCAACCCGTCCCTCTTGTAAAGATCATGCCTTCCCCAAAAGAGATCCCAATAATCCAAGAAGCCTTGCCTTGTACACCAGCACCTCAGCCACACGTTCATTTTCCTTATCCTTACATTCTTTTCATCACTTGGATTTGGAACAGGTAGTAATCCCGAGATCACCACCCTAGCGTTCCTGTCTTTCAGCTTTCGTCCCAACTCACTGTAATCCCTTTTCATTATCTCCTCCCTTTTCTTGTCAATGTCGTTTGTACCCACATGTACCAAGACATCAGGCTGCTCTCCCTCTCCTCTCAGAATATTTTGGCATGTTTAGTGCAATGCTATTTACAGTGCCAGCGATTGGGACAGGAGTTTGAATCCCGTACTATCTGTAAGGAGTTTGTATGTTCTCCCATATTTATGTGGGTTTCCTCCAGGGGCTCAGTTTACTCCCACCATTCAAAATGTACTGAGGGTTGTAGGTTAATTGGGTATAATTGGGCAGCATGGGCCAAAATGACCTGTTACTGTGCTGTACGTCTAAATTAAAAATTAACAAGTAGCACAAGAATTTATTTGCTGGAATAAATGTTCTTTCATCATCTTTAGATCCTTTTAGTAACTGTTGAAGAACAATTGGTTCCTTCATCCTTTCATGGAGCAATGATTGAAGATAGTACAGAATGAGACCTTGTATTCTGTTGTATAATCTCAATATGTGTATCAGAAAAGGTTACAATGAGGGTGTTTTATATTGCCTCTTCCCAATTAGGGAAGCATAAAGCAATGCATCATATTGAATAATGATATCAAAGGCCATTATTGATTTCTTTTAAATTACAGATCAAGCAGTCCTTCTAAAACAGTGGTTCTCAACCTTTTTCTTTCCACTTACATACCACTTTAAGTATTCCCTATGCCATAGGTGCTTTGTGATTAGAAAGGAATTGCTTAAGGGGGTATGTGGGTGGAAAGAAAAAAGGTTGAAAACCACTGTTTTAGTCGTACCTAATTGACTCGTCATGTGCACGGTTTCATAACTTCAAAGGAAATGGGCCAATGACAATTTTTCTCAAGCAAAATATTTCAGTAACAATTGGGCCTAGAGCAGTGGTTCTCAACCTTCCCTTCCCACTCACATACCACCTTAAGCAATCCCTTACTAATCACAGAGCATCGATGGCATAGGGATTACTTAAAGTGGTATGTGAGTGGAAAGAAAAAGGGTGAAAATCACTGCTCTAAAAGTTGTGGAATGTCATCCATTGCTATGAAATAGTGCAAGTTTAAATGCAACTTAGTCCACTGATGTTAAAATAGCAAATGCTCAATAGGCCAGACAACCTATGCGGAACAGGGAATAGTTAATCCTTTGTCTGGTTGTCTTGTATCATGGATTTTATTCCTAACACTTTTTATAGTTGATTTGTCTTTTCTTGGTGTACATATGGCTGTGGGAACCTTACAATTAACCTGTTGTGAGGTTGAGTTTTGTCATTTTTCTTGGTTGGTGGCTCAAGTTTGGGTTAAAACTTCAAAGTAGTTGAGGTATTCTTAATCAAAATTAAGTGAACTTTTGTGCTAGTTATGTAATATCAGTACAGTATGACTGTCAATGCTAGTTTGAACCTTTAACGTAAGGAGACAATTCTGTTTACGAAGGAAATTATATTACAAGATTAAATTAAATTGAGACATTGATGAATTACACAAGAAATTGTTTAACAGCAAGGCAGGAGGGAGATCTAAATAGTGAGTGAGTCCTTAAAACGCATCAGGAAGGTTGGTTGAATAAGATGAATTGTGCTCTTTCATTCTTCTGGTTTCCTAAAGTTTACCAATTTTATAATTGTTTTGGAGGCGCAAGCTTGGGGGCTGCAGGGGGAGGGAAGGGTTGGGGGGGTGAAAGAGTGGTTATTGCTTACTAGGAGGTGCTATTTAAGGCAAAGTGAATGTCATTTGCATAGGTAGTTTATAAAATTAATCAAAATCAGGTTTATTGTCACAAACATTTGTCACGAAATTTGTTTTGCAGCAGTATTATGGTGCATTACAGGTGCAAAAATTACATTTCTATAAATATACTATTCTAAAAAAATATATATTTATATAAATTAATGTAAAAGAAGAGAAAAAAATGAGGTAGTCCCTGTGATACATTGTCTGTTCAGAAATTGGTTGGCACAGGGGAAGAAACTGTTTTAGTACTGTGAGTGTTCATCTTCAGGCTCCTGTACCTTCTTCCTGATGGTAGCAGCAAGAAGAGAGCATGGCCAGGATGGTGAGGGTCCTTGATGATGGAGGCTGCTTTCTTAAGACACTATCTCTTGTAGATGACCTTAATGGAGTGAAGACTCATGCCCATGATGGTAGTGGTTGAGTTCACATCTCTCTATAGCCTTTTCCTCTCCTGTGCATTGGCACCTCCATTTCAGACAGTGAGGCAACCAGTCAGAATGCTCTCCACAATAAATCTGAAGAAATTTGCCAGTCTTTGGTGACATTCCAAATCTCCTCAAAATCCTAATGAAATTTGGCCACTAGCCAGCCTTCATCATGATTGCATCAACACGAAGACCCCATAATAGATTTTCAGCGACGTTGACACCCAGGAATTTGAAGTTCTTTTCCCTCTCTACTGCTGATCCCTTGATGATGACTGGTTTATGTTCTCCTAGTTTCCACTTTCTGAAGTCCACAATCAGTTACTTAGTTTTGCTAGCATTGAGTGCAAAGTTGTTGTGGCACCATTCAAGCAGCTGATCTATCTCACTCCTCTACGCTCCTTCACTGCTGTCTGTCATTCTGCTGACGATCATACTGTCATCGGTAAATTTGCAGATGGTGTTTGAATTGTATATAGCCACATGAATGTAGAGATAATAGAGCTGTGGGCTAAGCACGCATCCTTGAGGTGCGCTTGTGTTCATTGTCAGTGAGGAGGAGATGTTACTGATTTGCTTTGACTGTGGGCTTCCAATGAGGAAGTCTAGGATCCAGTTGCATAGGCCCAGGTTTTGAAGCTTTCTGACCAGGACTAAGGGGATGATGGTGTTGAAAGTTGAGCTGTAATCAGTGAAAGGCAGCCCAATGTATATGTTGCTGTTGTGTAGGTGATCCAGGACTGACTGAAGAGCCAGTGAGATTGCATCTGTGTGGAATGATTGTGGCAATAGGTCAATTGCAGTGGGTCCAGGTCTTTATTTGGGTATGAATTAATTAGGGTCATCACTAACCTCTCAAAGCATTTAATTACAGTTGATGTTAGTCCTATTAGGCACGTCATTGAGGCAGCTCATTCTACTTTTCTTGGGTACTGGGATGATTGATGCCCTTTTGAAGCAGGTGGGAACCTCTGACTGCAGCGATGAGAGATTGAAATGGACTCAAGTACCAGAATTGATTCCCATGTGCTCAACATTTGCTGTAGGATAAGGATCCTCACAACCCCACAATGAGAGCTTGGAATATATGATTAAGGCAGGTGGTGTTTGTAACAGAGGAGAAGTATTTGAGAAGATTAAAGATGGCATCATTGATAGACTGACATTTAAAACCAGATATTGGTTGTGATTGGAGAAATGGTTCTTTTTTTTACACGTGAATGTCATTAACTATTCTGGCTGGTATCTGTTCAGGTGCTCGTTAAATTCTGCAAATCAAAGAATAAGCTTATATCTGTCATTCAATCCTAGCCCTGCTGTTTGTTTATATTTTAAAATGAGGCAAAAAGACTGTAAAGATAACTAGCATTTTCTTTCAATATATTCCCATGTCTTGTTTACTCCAATGCAGTTGAAATATGATATGTCAGAGATGGTTAACTCTAGCCTGTTTGTTTTCTCAGAAAAAAATCTGTAGGTTACTTAAAAGGATCTGAATATTTATCGAACTAAGGTCTTATGTGATCTCTTTTAAAAAAAAGTAAACATGTTTTCACTAGCAGTATTTTACTCAACAGAGACGATGAATGAGAGGAATCCATAAACCTTTGCTGTGCCAATGTTCATTGAGTGAACATGAATAATTTATTTGTGCAGAAATGTCTTTGAACTGCGCTGATTTACCCTCTGTCAGTGCTTTGAAGTTGTTGTTTTGTAATGTACTGTTTGTTGGAAGTTTATGCTCACTGAGTGACTGGGAATATGCTTCTATTCAACTCCATTGGGGGATAAAGGAGATTCTTTTGCTCTGAACTGTAGAGAATGTGACACTTCACTAGGCACAAAGATCCTTTTAAAGCAAAAAGTATTACCATATGGAAGGGAGTGTTCACATTAATAATAAATTTTAAAGGTAACGCAGTGTCATGGTGAATAAGCAGGATGTTCCAGAGAGTGAAAGGATGATTTCTCCCTTATCAATGACATGCAGTGAAGGTGGGGAAACAAATATTTCTCTTGAGGAATCTGAATTAGTATACCTTTATATTATGCAAACTTAAATAATAGATGGCAATCAGTGAAGATGGGAATCATCACCTTTACAACTGTGCTAAACACTGGCATCCCACAAAGATCTGTACTAAGCCCCTGACTGTACTCCCTTTGCTGAGTAGCCAAATTCTGCTCTGATTCCATCTTTAAATTCGCTAATGGCATCACAGTCGTGGCGAGATACACAATGATGAATTGGAATCCAGGAAGGAGGTTGAGAGTTCAGTCGCCTGATGCTAAGATGACACTGTAAGAAAAAAGGAGTTGATTATAGGCTTCAGAGGGGATAGAGGCCAATCTTCCACCATTATACACCCATGACAATGTGGCCAGGCACAATTCCAGTGCTATCTACAAGTTTGCTGATGACATCACAATTGTCATCAGAATCACAGATGGCAATGAGGAAGTGTACAGAAGAGAGATAGATCATTTCTTTGAGTGGTATCAGATCAACAACCTTGCGCTCAACACTAGCAAAAGCAGGGAGATGATTGTGGACTTCAGGAGAACACGACCCAGTCCTTATTGAGGGCTTAGTAGGGGAGAGGGTCAAGAACTTCAAGTTCCTGGGAGCCAACATCTCTAAGGATCTGTCCTGGAGCCTCCATGTTGATCCAGCTATACCTCGTGAGGTGCTTGCAGATATTCGGTATGTCACCAAAGATTCTCAAAAACTTCTACAGATGGAGAGCATTCTGGCTGGTTGCATCACTGTCCAGTATGGAGGCACCAAATCTCAAGATGAGAAAAAAACACAAAAAAGGGTTGTTAACTCGGCCTGTGACATCAGATGATTATAATGTGAACGTTTTCATTGTGATGATGCAGCAAAACAGCAAATTTTGTGACTTGTTAATGACAATAAATTCTGATTCTGATTATCAATGGCACTGAAGTGGAGACAGTAAATAACTTCAAGTTCTTGGGACTAAACATTTCCAGTGTCTTGACCTGGATCACCCATATCTAATTGATAATCAAGAAAGCACACCAATGCTTCGACTGATTTAGAAGGCTAAGGATGTTCAGCATGTCCCCTTTGTCTTTCAATCTCTCATTGCTGCAGTCAGAAGTTTCCGCCTGCTTCAAAAGGGCATCCATCATCCTGGTGCCAAAGATGAGCAGAGTGACCTGCCTCAATATCTATCACCCAGTAGCGCTCACATCTACTGTAATGAATGCTTTGAGAGGTTAGTCATGACAAGAATTAACACATATCTAAGTAAAGACGTGGACCCACTGCAATTCGCCTACTGTCACAATCGTTCCACACCAAATGCAATATCACTGGTTCTCCACTCGGTAAAAAAAATTGTATTCAACGTACACAAATAAAGAAATGTAAACAAACTGCAATGATGAGAAAAAAAAATAAAGTGCAGAAGTAAGTGTCCTTAAATGAGTCCCTGATTGAGTTTGTTGTTGAGGAGTCTGATGGTGGAGGGGTAGCAGCTGTTTTTGAACCTGATGGTGCATATCTTGGTGATAGCAGTGAGAACAAAGCATGTGCTGGGTGACGTGGATCCTTGATGATTGTTGCTGCTCCTCGATGGTGGTGTTCCCTATATTTGTCCTCGATGGTAGGAAGAATTTTGTCTGGGCTGATTCCATGACTTTTCTGCAGGGCTTTACCCCACACCAGACATTTTGCGACCATCAGCACACTTTCCACCACACAAGTGTAGAAATTTGCCGGGGTTTCTTTTAATTTTTTATTTTTCACACCATAAACCACATTAACCATGATACACACTTTTTCCTTTTCAAACATATACAGTGCCATTTTCTCCCCCCCCCCCCTCCCTCCTCCCATCCCACCCTCCCTACCTCCCCCTCCCGTCCATTTAAAGTACAAAATCTAGGATACATTAAACCAGTCAAACAATGTTGTCATTCAATAAAAATACACAAGAAATTCCTGATGTTATAAACCTCTGCAAAATCCTGAGGAAGTTGATGCACTGATGTGCTTTCTTCACATTGCCATTAGTGTGTTGGATCCAGGAAAAATCCTCTGGGATAGTGACTCCCAAGAACTTAAATTTGCTCACCTTCTCTGCCTCTGGTCCCCTAATGATCACTGGATCGTACAAATATAATTTCCCTTCCTGAAGTTAACAATCAGCTCCTTGGTTTTGATGACATTGAGTGGAAGGTTGTTGTTGGTGCACCATTCAGCCAAATTTTCAGTCTCCTTCCTGTATGCTGGCTCATTGCCCCTTTTTATACAACCCACTAATGTGGTATCATCAGCGAATTTGTAGATGGCATTGTTGTCATTCCAATCCACACAATCAGAGCTGTATAGCAACTAGAACAGGGGGCTAAGAATACAGCCCTGAGGTGATCTGGTACTGATGGAGATTGTGGAAGAGATGTTCTTACCAGTTCTCACTGATTGTGGTGCAGAGGTGAGAAAATCCAGGATCCAATTACACAGTGGGCTGTTGAATCCCAGGTCATGGAGTTTGCTGATCAATTTTGACAAGATGATGGTATTAAATGCTGAGCAATAGTCGATAAAGAGCATCTTGATGAATATATCTTTGCTGCCCAGGTGTTCCAGGGCTTTGTGTAGAGCCAGTGAGATGGCATCCGCTGGAGACCTGTTGCTACAATAGATGTATTGGAACAAATCAATGTCGTCTCTCAGACAGGAGCTGATATGCTTCGACACCAGCTTTTCAAAACACTTCATCACAGTTGATGTGAGCTGGTCGGTAGTCATTTAGAGAGATTACCACACTCTTTTTACACATGTTGAAAAAGGTGGGTACCACAGCCTGCCAGTGTGAGATGTTGAAGATATCCATGAATACATTTGGAAGTTGGTCACCACAGGTTTTTAATACACGGCCATGTACCAGATTCTTTCCTGGATTCTCTCACCTGAAGGCAGCCTGCACACCAACCTTGGATACAGACAGGAGAGCATAATCAGGGGACGTAGGGACTTTGTTCTTTCCATCGAATCAGGTGTAGAAAGCATTGAGTTCATTTGGGAGTGAAGGTTTGCTGTGTCCTACTGCACGGAATTTGGTTTTGTAACAGGTTATGTGATTTAGGCCCTGACCCAGCTGTCGGGTATCCTTTGATGTTTCTATCTTTGTGCAGAAACACCACTTCACCCGGGAGATGGCTTTCTGTAGGCCATACCTGCTCTTTCTGTAGGCCATACCTGCTCTTTCTGTAGGCCATACCTGCTCTTTCTGTAGGCCATACCTGCTCTTTCTGTAGGCCATACCTGCTCTTTCTGTAGGCCATACCTGCTCTTTCTGTAGGCCATACCTGCTCTTTCTGTAGGCCATACCTGCTCTTTCTGTAGGCCATACCTGCTCTTTCTGTAGGGCATACCTGCTCTTTCTGTAGGCCATACCTGCTCTTTCTGTAGGCCATACCTGCTCTTTCTGTAGGCCATACCTGCTCTTTCTGTAGGCCATACCTGCTCTTTCTGTAGGGCATACCTGCTCTTTCTGTAGGCCATACCTGCTCTTTCTGTAGGCCATACCTGCTCTTTCTGTAGGCCATACCTGCTCTTTCTGTAGGCCATACCTGCTCTTTCTGTAGGCCATACCTGCTCTTTCTGTAGGCCATACCTGCTCTTTCTGTAGGCCATACCTGCTCTTTCTGTAGGCCATACCTGCTCTTTCTGCAGTGATCTGGATTTCTTGTCTCAAATGCTCTCAGCAGATTCCAGATTTCATTATTCATCCAGGCCTTCTGGTTGGAAAAGGCCCTGAATGATTTAGGAGGGACACACTCATCCACGGCTATTTTGATAAAGTCTCTGACAGCCTGGTGTAATCATTCAGATCCTCAGCTGAGTCCTTGAACATCGCCCAATCTGCTGACTCAAGGAAGTCCTTAACCTGTTCTTCAGCCTCCTGCAACCATCTTTTAACTGTCCTGCTCTCTGGAACCTCTCTTTTCAGGCACTGTCTGTATGATGGCAGAAGGAACATAGTCAGGTG
Organism: Narcine bancroftii; assembly: GCF_036971445.1. Taxonomy (NCBI): domain Eukaryota; kingdom Metazoa; phylum Chordata; class Chondrichthyes; order Torpediniformes; family Narcinidae; genus Narcine; species Narcine bancroftii. The sequence continues at coordinate 122,753,636 of NC_091473.1, read as the reverse complement.
ATCTGTCTTGCCAAAATGCAGTCTTGGGAAAGTACGGTAGGCCTTCCATATCTTGGTGTAGCAGTGATCGAGGATGCTGGTTCAGTCATTTTACCTGCTGGTGCTAGTTCGGCAAGGTTTTCTTGAGAAAGGCCTGGTGAAAGTCACTGACTAAGACTTGTAGTGCGTCGGGGTGGGCCATCTCTTGTATACTGACCACATCACGCAGTTCCGCGAGTGCCTGTTTCATTGGCATCGGGAGGTATATAAACTCCAGTGAGAATCACTGATGAGAACTCTCAGGGTAGATAGAAGGGTCGGCTTTGATTGAATTTTGCTCTGAGTCAGTTGAGCACAAGGCCGACCTGATTCCAATGTCCGGTATTAACTGGAAAGCACATGCTGACCCTCATTCCTTGCCAGAATCTAATTTCTGATCCAGTCTGTGAATGTTGAAGCCGTCTGGTCAGAAAATGGTGTCCGGTGTGTTCTGTTAGCCAGGTCTTGGCATGGTAAACAACTGATAAAGCAGCCTTGCCCTCAGGTCATCAATTTTATTCTCTAGTGACTGGACATTCAGCAGTAATATGGACAGTAGGGGAAGTCTCAGTCCCCTGTCCTTCAGGATTGTTTGAATCCCGGCCCTCTGGATCACCAACTGCATTTCATAGACTTACAGCTCAGCCTTCAACACCATCATTCCCACAGATTTAGTCAACAAGCTCCAAAGCTTGGGCCTCTGAACCACAACCCCCACCCAACCCCCAGCAACTGGACACTTGACTTCCCCATCAGAAGACCACAGCCAGTATGAATTGGAAATGTCTTCTGTTCACTGACAATCAACCCGGGCGCATCTCAAGGATGTGCGCTTAGCCCATTGCTTGACTCACTCTACACCCATAACTGTGTGCCTTAGCACAATTCAAATGCTGTCTCCACATCTGATGAAGACACCTCGGTTGTCAACAGAATCACAGAGGACAATGAGGAAGAGTACAGGAGGGAGACAGATCAGCAAGTTTAGTGATGTCACAACAACAACAACCTTGCATTCAACATTAGCAAAAACAAGGAGTGGATTGTGGACTTCAGGAAGAAACCAGGAGAACACAAGCCAGTCCTCATCGAGGGATTAGTGGTGGAGAGGGTCAAGAACTTCAGATTCCTGGGTGTCAACATCTCAGAGGGTCTGTCTTGGGGACTCCGTGTCGATGCAATCACAAAGAAGCCTTGCCAGCATATCTGTACTTCATGAAAGACTCTCGAAAATTTCTACAGATGTACCATGGAAAGCATTCTGACTGGTTACATCACTGTCTGGTATGGAGGTGCCAATGCAAAGGACTGGAAAAAACTCCAGACAGTTGTTAACTGGACCAGTAAAATTATGGGTAACAGTCTTCAATTCACCGAGGACATTGTCTTATAAAAGCAACCTCTATCTTCAAGGACCTCCATACCCAGGCCATGCCCTCTTCACATTGCTACCATTGGGAAAAAAGGTACAGGAGCCTACAGTGGCACAAGGTCAGTTTCTTCCCCTCTGCCATCTGATTTCTGAATGGACAATGTACCATAGACATTACCTCAGTGAAGTCATGGAACCTATACAAATTAAAGAAGAGGAGGTGCTATCTTAAAGCAAATAAGGGTGGATAGATCTCCAGTGCCTGACAAGATATTCCCTCAGATCTTGAGGAAGGCTGGTGTAGAAATTGCAAGGGCTTTGGCAGAAATATTTAAAATATCCTTAGCTCACATTGTACTGTTTAAAAAAGGCTCAAAAAGTAACCCTGGAAATTATGCCAATGAGCCTGCCATCAGTAGTAGGTAAATTATTGGAAAATGTTCAAAGGTGTGCTTTAGAAAGGCCTTTGACAAGGTCCCACATAGGAGGTTAGCAAGGTTCAGACACTAGATATTCATGGTGAAGTAGTGAACTGGATTCGACAATGACTGGACAGGAGAAGACAGAGAGAGGTAGTGAATGATTGCTTCTCAGACTGGAGGCCTGTGACTAGAGGTGTGCCTCAGGGATCGGTGCTGGGACCATTGTTGTTTGTCATCTACATCAATGATCTGTGCAGCGCCACTGGCGGCAGAGCTATAAAAGAAAATGGCTGACTCAGGTTGAGATGAGCATGAAAGCTGTTTTATTCCTTTTCCAGCCAACTTTTATGTCACTTCCAATCTGGCCATCCCAAAACCAGAAGTGACATCGTGACACCCCCGACACGTTTATCGGATCACAAGCTTCGACCCTGAGGTGGAGGGGGTAGAGCGCCATCTTAGCGCAGACCCCCCCCGGGATGCGTGGTCAGCCGCCATTATGTGGACGATTCTCATGTGAAACACCACTCCCCCCGAATGCCACTACAATCTGGATGATAATGTGTAAAATTGGATTAGCAAGTTTGCAGATGACATTAAAATTGGAGCTGTTGTGGACAGTGAAGAAGGTTTTCAAAGCTTGCAGAGGGATCTGGAAAAATGGGCTGAAAAATAGTGGATAGAATTTAATGCAGACAAATGTGAGGTGTTGCCGTTTGGAAGGACAAACCAAGAAAGGACATACATGGTAAATGTAGGGCACTGGGGAGTGCGGGAGAACAGAGGGATCTGGGAATACAGATACATAATTCCCTGATCACAGGTGTCACAAGCGGATAGGGTAGTAAAGAGAGCTTTTGGCATATTGGCCTTCATAAATCAAAGTATTGAGTATACTAATTGGGATATTATGGTAAAGTTGTACAAGACATTGGTGAGGTCAAATTTGGAGTATTGTGTGCAGTTTTGTCATCTAACTACAGTAAAGATATTAATAAGATAAAGTGCACAGATTTACTAGGATGTTGCTTGGACATTAGGTTAGGACTTTATTTGCTAGAAGAATGAAGGGAGATTTAATAGTTATTTAAAATTATGAGGGGGATAGACAAAGTAAATGTAGGTAGGCTTTTATCACTGAGGGTAGATGAGATACAAACTAGAGGATATGGGTTAAGGGTGAAAGGGGAAAAGCTTAGGGGGAACTTCATACAGAGTGTGGTGGGAGTGTGGAATGAGCTGCCAGATGAAGTGGTGAATGCGGTCTTAATTTTAACATTTAAGAAGGATTTGGACTGGTACATGGGTGGGAGAGGTATGGAGGGCTATGGACAGGGTGTAGTTTCATGGGACGAGGCCTAATAAAATGGTTCTGCAAACACTAGAAGGGCCAAAGGGGTCTGTTTCTGTGCTGTCATGTTCTTTGCAAATATTTTTTTCTCAACCAATCAGCATAAACCTCTGCTTACTTATAGATATTAATATATCTTTATTCTCCATTTTTTGAAAATTTGGTTTGGATTTTGTTTTATCTTGCTTGTACCATATCCTCAGTATGTCCAAAATGATTCTTCTCGTCTGTTGTAATTGTTATTTTCATATCTTTCTTACTTTTTAATTATCTTGTGCGTGTTACACTTATTCTTACTGTGTAACCTTTGATTTCACATTTTATATATTTCTTGGAGTTACTTGCAGTTAACCATATAACCATTTACGGAGTAACATTTTCTCTGTTTAAGAAAAAATATTTTGATCAAGCATTTGTGTTGATTAAAGCTATCCTAGGATTTTATTCTATGCTTTTAATGCCGTTGTCAAACTTGTCTTTGTTATTCATTTGCTTCATTTATATCCTGAGTTTAGGTCACAAGTTACTCCAGTTCGAATTTCACCTTCAAACGTTTTATTCCAAAGTAGTTTCTGTTTATGTTTCAGCCTTGTCCCTTTCTACAGATCTGCAGAGGTTCCCTATCCCCACTTTAAAGTCTTCAATTTTTTGTTACATGTATCTGCCTAACCTCACCATGCAACACATTCAGTTTATTATATTGCTGGCATTTTACTGGATTTCTCTGTGCTCTCTGAACATAGGGTATGGATAGGATAGATGTAGGAAGGTTTTTTTGAGCTGGCAGGGGAAACTAAAATGAGAGGACACAGTCTCAAGATTCGGGGCAGTAGATTTAGGACAGAGATGAGGAAAAATAGTTTTTCCCAGAGAGTAGTGAATGTTTGGAATTCTCTAACCAGGGAAGTGGTTTAAAATTCGGTTAGATAAATTTTTACATGATAGAGGAATTAAGGGATATAGAGAGAAGGCAGGTAGGTGGAGTTAGGTCATAAATTAGATCAGCCACGATCGTATTGAATGGCAGAGCAGGCTTGATGGGCCATTTTTGGCCTACTCCTGTTCCTACTTCGTATGTTCCTAACAGACTTATTTTTACACACATGTTACATTTAAACTTCTCTTTATAACCCTTTAATCTTTCATACAATTCTCCCACCTTTAAAGATTTCTTCAAAACTTTTCTTTAATTACATTGGTAATTTGCTTACACTTGGGATGTATCCCGGTGCAAATGGAACGCAAACTAAAATGGTTATTTGTGCAACATGTATAGAGAGTGAGACGTGTTACAGACAGATGTGTTACAGTCAGCACAACTGAGTCAGGAACCAGGCAGTGCCCCATTCCTACTGCTGTACCGAGAACCTGGCAGAGAACCCCTGACCACCTTTGGCACTCAAGCAACTTTGTGTGGAGAGGCTGACTGTGAAGGTTAGTGTTTTGTGGGCTGTAGCAGGTGATATTGGTCAATGCTGAAGTATGAGCTTCCTTCAGAGACTGGCAGTATCTGCTCTTGTGCTGACAGGCCACCTGGATCTCATGGTCCTTTTCCTTGTTACCTCAGAACTGATGGAAGCTGCTGTCTATGAACCCTTTTGTATCCCTTCATAACTCTCCCCAGCTCTGAGATTTCAAGACAGTGCTGTCAGAGCTGCTTCTCCCTAACAATGTTCCCTACTCACTGTGCTGATCATCCTGAGCTCCGCATCTTGCTGCAGAGCCACCACTCTGCTACTCTCAGCTCCACTCCTCACTGGCAGTCTATCCATGCTGAGCCATTGCTTTGGGAGCACCAGCAGAATGTTAAGATTACTGCCAGCACAGTAGCCCACAGCCCATATGGATGTCCTCCTTCAGGTACATTGGGATACATGTCTTTGAGCTGGAAGACCAAGTGTATTGTAAAGAAATGGTGTCTACTGAACAACACTGTCATCCATCAACTTGATTTTCATTGACTGTTCCCTGTTAATCCTTGGTGAAACATCTGGAGATATGTTGCAATGATATAGATGCTGGATAGGTACAAATCATAAATCCTGATTCCTTTCATAGCACTTTATTTTTCATTTCACAGAGGATGTTAGACAGCAACAATGAACATAAAATGAAGCGCATGGAGGAAAAAGTCCCATATATTCATCCTAGCATTACTCCTGTCATTTTCTAATGCAACATTTTGGAGGTAGTTCATTTGCATATTCTTGTGAATTATGGTGAATGATGTGAGGAAACAAAAGAAGGGAAGGAACATATCGGTAACAGTCTCCTTTACTGTAGGTTTAGGCCCTTCCAAACAGTAAAAGGCATTGTTACAGAATTCACTGTAACCTTGAGAACAGTTTTATAGAGAAGATTGTTTTATTCTGACATCATACCTCTGCCAAAATAAGTGTTTTTATTTTTATAGTTTTACTTTAAATCCAAAATGGCAAATGTTTGTAAAATTCCAACAAAAAAAAATGACTTGCAATCTGCCTCAAGTTTTTGGGGAGAAATTCCAAAGAATCAGTGCATCCACAGCCAGTTCTAAAGTATATTTGTTATTGAGTAATTTTCTCGCTGAGGACAAGGGTAGGGAAAAGAGGAAATGAGAAACAGGTGTGATACATGTCTTGTATATTGACAGAGGTGGAAATGAAGCATATATCTCAAATGTGCGTGTGTTGTGAGATTTTAATTGTGGTCATAACAGAAATAACTTCAGAAAACAAGTGGATAGAAGCAATGCACCAAGATTCCAAAAATTCTTCATTTAAAATATAGCAAAGAAACATTATGTTTCTAAAACGTGCACCATCAAACGTGATTGGCTCGATCTGTCGTGCATATTTCATAATATGTTTTGAAACCTAAGATGATATATAGAGACTTGGATCACAATTTTTTCTTCAAGGATGACCACATTGCCAATTGAGATCCATTGGTACTTTACTGCATGCCATACCAAATCAATTAATGTCTGCATGAAAGTTACAAATGTAACATGAAGATTTCTCCCTGTGACCAACCATTTTAATTCCACACATTATTTCCACACTGACATGTCTCTGCACTCCCAAACCGAAGCTGCCTGTAAGTTCGATCTTGGCACTTTCCAACTCAACAGCATTAACATCAATTTCTCCAATTTTCATTAAATCCCTCCACTGAGTGTCCCTCTCTTTCCCTATCCCTCTGACTGCTTTCCTCCCCATCACCTTCCTTTCGATCTCCAATCAGACAGCTAGCTACCCTCCCCACATTATTTCTCAGCCTTTTCTTCTTCTACCCTCCCATCCGCTTCCCCTCTTAGTTGTTAGCCTATGCTCCTCCCCTACCCTTTCCTACCTCCTCTTCTCCCACATCTTTTTATTGAGGCACCTGCCAGTTTTTGGCTCATACCTTGACGAAGGGTTGAGGCCCAAAACATTGGTTACCCTTTGAACCTATGGATGCTCTGGGAGCTGCTGAGTCAACTTCAACATACACATGGTAGCTTTGCTAATAATAATTTCTGTTTTGAAGCCTAGAAAAGAAATAGATTTTAAAGAGTTTAAATTGTTCTGTTAATAAATATAAGTAAAATGATAAGAATATTCAAGGAACAAGGATATTATTTTGATTCTTTTGCTTGCATTATCTAGTTTACAACTGAAGCGAGCATTATGCATGGCTCCATTGGAGGAGTCATAATCAGAACATAAACAAGACATTCAGCTTGCCACCAGTAATCCTATATTTAGCCAATTCTATTACAGTAATCCTGCACTCATCCCATTTTATTCTCCCATATTTCCTGTAACTTGATTTATTTTTTTGAAATTGTATTTGGGATTCATAAGGAGAGGGCGCAATGCTCTTTTTCAGTCCAGCACAGAAACTTTACTTTCACAATTTGTTACCCTCTTTTTACATCTTCAGGGTTTAGAATTCAATTGCCATGATATCATTCAATCACATAATCTGGGCAGAAACTTCAAAGCAATATTGAGTGAATGCTGCTTTGTCTGAAGTGTTATCTCTCAGGAGAATCATTATCTGAATGCTCTATCTGATCAGATACATCTAAAATAAAAGTATGATTCATTGATCTGCACTCTTAGTATTTCAAAGTATTAAGATGTTTATGTATTTGTATAAAGGCAGTTTCTTTCCCTTTTGTGCTTATTGGTGACCTCATATGTCCTCTGGGTTGGTAAAGAGTTAAAGTACTGTATTCCTGTTGTAATTTCTCCTCTTAATTTTTGATGGTTTTTACTAGTTTCCACTTTTGCTGCTTTCTATGAAACTTGGGTTGAAAACATAAACATGTTTGAAATAGCAGGAGCTCCTGTGCTTATTGCTACCACAAGCTATATTTTCACAATGCAGGTACCTAACCTTTTATCCAGGATTCCGAAAACCAGCAACCTCCAAAAGCTGGCACTTTTTTCGATAGATGACATTACACATGTAACATTAATTTCCCATAATAAAGTATCTGTTTTCAGAGGGAGACCTTCCCCACCCCCCAAAGTTCCTGTCCCCACCTCAATGGGCACCTTCTCTTACCTTCAGTGGAAAGGTGACTCTCAGCTCCCAGCACTGGGTGGGAGAGAAGCTGGTGGCGACTGGTTCAATGTGGGAGCAATGGCCATTTTCCTTACCCATAATCCCCTATGCAGCTGGAACTATTTTGGTGCTGGCAGAGCTGTTCCAGCTGTGTGTGGAATTATAAATAACGAAGATGGCCTTTGCTCCTGCATTGAGCCCTCGCTGCGATGTGGTGGTCCGTAAACTCCAGGCTCGGCAGCAGTGCACCCCCTCTGCTGTGTCAGATGTTAGATTGGGGGGTGGGGGGGAAAATGGATGGCGTTACGCTGCCAGGGTGTGCCTGGGAGCTGGCCCTATGAGCTGGAGGAGTGCCTGAAAGCTGCCAGTGCTCAGCTCCACTACCCGACGACGCGCTGGTAGAGAACCTCTTGTCCATTTGATGTCGATCCACCGCTCAGCCCGGCCTAAGGTACAAAATAGTCTGGTACCGGCCCTGGGGGCGGGGGTGGGGGGAGGAGGAACGACGACAACAGTCAGATGGCCAGGGTGGGTGGGGGCTATGGTTGGATAGTGATGGCTCGGAGTGAAGCATTTGCTTAAAGGGACCGAAATCAAAATGATTCTGAAATCCAGAAGATTCTGAACAACGGCAGGTGTCCGGTCCTGTCAATCCCAGATAAAACGTTAGACACCTGTACTGTAATAATAAATGAAGCCTTTGAAATTTTTCGCCAGTTTATACTCTATGGTTAGAATGCAGCATTGTCAGATGGATCATTAATTTTCCTTGGATTAACTGCCATACATGTGGTAAATATGACTTTGTCAGTCTGATTTTACAATTTGAATTAGAGTCCAGTTCAGAAGTCCTGGCACTTTTGAGGGACGAGGATATCACTGCTGTTTCAGGATCTGGGTATTCAGGAGGGGAATTCTGCCTCTTGGATGCACTTATGGTCTGAGAAAAGGAAAGTGGTAGATAATTCTTCAAATGTCTTTGTGAACACTTTCCACTGTTACACAGGCTTATAGGAGGGATACAGTGAGGCTCCAGTAAGGTTGTTTGGGATGTAAAAAAATGCATATAATGTATTTTTTTCTACTGCAAGGATTCAGAGTATGAGAGCAAATTCAAGACAAGAAGGTGAATTGCAGGAAGATACCAAATTTCTGACTCAATTTCAATCCCTTAGGATTTTTTTGTGGTTCTGTTTAAATTTTCTATTTATTGGTGACATCCAAGATGCTGATGGTTAGAGATTTGTTGATGTTATTCTCATTAGTTGTCATTGGATAGCAATTTGACTCTTGCTTGTGACCAAAGGTTGGAACCTGGAACCTATCAGAGTGAAATTTACTCATCAGGGCAAAACTGGTTTCACAGCAGATACTAAGATTGCTTCATTATTCCAGCAGCTTCCATTCAAACAGATGACATTGGAACAATTAGTCCCATTTCTGAACATGTAATGGAAGGAAGGTGAAAAAGGCTGCAGCTCTGCCTGGGCGGAGATGATTGGCCATTAACAAAAATATCCATTGCTGAGCAGTCCCAATGTGAGCATGAGTTGGGCACTTTAATAGTGAGTAGATTTGATGGCTTCTTTCATGTTGATGATTGTGAATAGGCCATAGAATGCTACAGCACAGAATACAGGCTATTCAACCCTATAGTCTGTGCCGACCATTCTTCAGCTAGTCTCAATTACCCTTCAGATCGCTCCCATCTATGTATGTGTCCATTTTATTTTTAAAACTCAAGATTGTGTCCTCACCCACCACATCAGATGACAGCTCATTCCACACTCCCACCACTCTAGGTGAAGAAGTTCCCCCTAAACCTTTCCCCTTTCACCCCAAAGCCATGTCCTCTCATATTTAACTCTCCTAATCTGAGCCTACTCCCCGTTTATTGTCTATACCCCTCAATTTTGTAAACCTCTATCAAATCTCCACTTATTCTTCTTTGTTCCAAGGAATAAAGTTCTAACCGGTTTTATCTTTCCCTGTAACTCAACTCCTGAAGACCTGGCAACATTCTAATAAATCTTCTGTGCATTCTTTGAATCTTACTGATATCCTTCCTGTAGCTAGGTGACCAGAACTGCACACAATATTCCAAATTTGGCCTCACCGATGTCTTATATAATTTCAATATAACATCCCAACTCCTATACTTAATACTTAGATTTATAACTCCTATACTTAATACTTAGGATTACAGAGAGCTAAGACAGAAACTAAGAAATAGGACCGCCAGGGTGGTGATCTCTGGTTTGCTACCTGTGCCAAGTGCAACTGAGGACAAAAATGGAATGTTAAGAAAAATAAATGTGTGGCTGAGGGGCTGGTGTAAAGGACAGGATCTTGGATCATTGGGATCTCTTTTGGGGAAGGCATGACCTCTACAAGAAGGATGGGTTACACCTAAACCCAAAAGGGTTCAATATATTGGCAACTAGGTTTGGTACAGCCGTCGGGTGCGGTTTAAACTAATCTGGCAGGTGGGGGGGGGGGGGGGGGTGGGAACCTGTATGATAGGGCAAAGGACAGAAAAGATAAAACAGGAAAAGTTAGGTTAGTCAGCGAAAGTAAAAAATCAGAAAGAGCAAGGAGGGTGAAAAAAGCAAATCTGAAGGCTTTATATCTTAATGCAAGAAGCATTCGGAACAAGGTAGATGAATTAGCTGTGGAAATTGAGATAAACAAATATGATTTGATTGGGATTTCAGAAACATGGCTGCAGGGTGGGCAAGCCTGGGAACTTAACATCCCGGGGTATATGATATTTAGGAGGGATCGGCAAGAAAGAAAAGGGGGTGGGGTAGTATTGACGGTGAGAGAAGGGACCGACATGCTTGACAGAAAGGATATCAACTCGGAAGATGCAGAATATATATGGGTAGAACTGAGGAATAGCAAGGGGGCGGAAAATGTTAGTGGGGGTGGTATATAGGCCACCAAATAGTAGTGTAGAGGTGAGGGAAGGCATTAAAAGAGAAATTAGAAAAGCGTGCAATAAGGGAACAGCTGTCATCGTGGAAGACTTTAATTTGCATATAGATTGGACTAGCCAAATTAGTAAAAATACTGAGGAGGAGGAATTCCTTGAATGTTTACGGGTCGGTTATCTAGACCAATATGTTGAGGAACCAACTCGGGAGCAGGCCATTTTAGATTGGGTATTATGCAATGAGAAGGGGCTAATCAACAATCTTGTTGTACGAGGCCCTTTGGGTAGGAGCGATCACAATATGATCGAATTCTCACTTGACATGGAGAGTGATGAAATTAAAACCGAGACTAAGGTCCTGAATTTAAATAAAGGGAATTATGGTATGAGACGGGAGTTGAGTAAGATTGATTGGGTGGTGTTTATGGGGGAGTTGACTGTGGATAGACAATGGAAAGCATTCACAGATCTAATGGAGAAATTGCAAAAATTGCAAAAAGAATTTCTCTGTCAAGTGTATTGGCAATGCCTGAAATAGGTATTGTATCCTTGGGAAAATGTTCATTTTAATACAGTTTATCCTTCCTATAGTGTTAGTGGTAAGTCTTTCCAATACTCTAAGTCGTCTTGTAATTTTTTCATTAGTGGATAATAATTGAGTTTATATAGATGTCCGAGGTTTTTATTTATTTGTATATCCCCACTAATTATTAATGGGAATGGCTACAGGGGTACTCTGCTCCTTCTGCCTCTTGCCCTGACATTCACCCAGCTGCCTGACTCATAGGGGTGACTGCCTCACTACCTCTGCCTGTACCTCCCAAATTATCCAATGTTCATCCAGCTGCAGTTCCTGATAAACTGAGTTAGGGAACAGGAGCTGCAGCTGGATGCACCTCTTGCAGGTGTAGTCATCAGCAACAAATGTGTTGTGCCTGACTTCCCACATCCTGCAATTGGAACAGTAGACTGCCATAACTGTTGCCTCCATTACCCAATTCCTCAGTTAATTAACTAGCTTAATTAAATAAACTTACCACTCTTACCTTACTTGGGAGCAAACTCCTCCTCAGCCACTACTCAACAAATCCACTAGAAACAAGGCCACAATGCCCCTCTCTGAGCCACTCCATTGCTAGCCACTTTAGCAGCTGTTCCTCTTTTTCTATCTCCTTAGCCCTAATCAGTTAACTCAATTGCAGTCTCCTGAATCCAACTCAAAAAGAAGCAAGGTAATAGTTCCTAACCTTTTCAAACCTCTCTCTCAGCTGTGCTGATGTCACATGCCTGCGCAGTCTGCCCTCTCCTTTCCTGACTTTAAGTGTAAATAAGTAGCTACTCACACACAGAGATCCTTGCACCTTCTGACTCCAAAAAGAAGCAAGGTAAGACTTCCTTGCCTTTTCAAACCTCCCTCTCAACTGTGCCAACATCATGCACCTGCACAGTCTGCCCTCTCCTGACTTTAAAAAAATAATTAAACAAGTGGATATATGCCTACTTACATACGGACGCTCCTGTCTCCAACTCAAAAAGAAGCAAGGTAAGAGTTGCTTACCTTTTCAAACCTCCCTCTCAGATGTAATGTTTTTTGCCCCCTTGTATTATTTTTCATATGCTCAGTCAGATGCCAAGGTTTTTGCTGCTCTGGAACATGAAATTATCATTTAATTTGGATTTCATCATTATAGTCTTGACAAGGCTCCTAGCATTTACATTTCCCACTGTATTGAATTGCTTTCTGGGTGGATGGAATCAAATCAATTAAAGACAAGAATCTGAGATGGTAATGATAACAGAAGGAAATTGAGAAAGATTTTCTGCTCAGAACCTCTGACTGAATAGTATGCAAATGCCACATCTTTTCAATTGTACTCCAGTGGCATTACTGAAGTTGGAAAAGTTCATGAAATATATCCTTTCTTGTTAGTTGTATGATTGTTCCCGACCATTCACAACTTGTCGTGTCAGTCTAGCAAAGCTAACTTGTTGTGAGAATCTCTTCGGTCTACTCCTTTTATAATCCTGACTTGTAGATTCACATTACCATGTTATTGTTGCATGTATCTGTTGCTATTCTAGGTTTACTGTTTCCCCCCCACCCCCACCCCCCGGCTGACTCAGAATAGGCCATCTGGCGATGGCAATGAATGACGAAGGATAGTGTTAGATAATGAGATTTTACACCAAAGAGGGAAACTTGAGCATTTCACGGATGCCCAATATTGTTGCATTGGATATTTTCTAAATCTGCTTCACTTGATATCATTGTGAAAACTGAATTTTGTTTCTGAGGGCTGAGCATCCCCCAGCACTGTACAATTGAGTAAAATCGAGCACAGTTACATACATTCTTCCTATTGGCCTGCTAAAATTTTATTTTGTAACACAAGTCCAATAATGGACATGGAACCACACCTTCGTTTCTTCATACAGATGTCAAGAAATTTGGCTAGTGACAACTTAAAAAATCTCTCCTGATTAACACTAGTAACATTTGAGTCTTCAAGAACTCAATAGTTCAGCTCCGGTGTTCCATCATATCTCAGCTCCCAACAAGTTCAATAAATAGCTGCTTCGCACAACCTGATGAAACATGAAACCTCTCTAGAACATGGTGCACACAACAAAGCACACAATACACAGTCATAATGATCACATAAGTAATCAGACTAAACATATAAATAAATATTTGGGATGATTTACACAGTTTTAGGATACTCTTCATTAATCGAACCTTCTGTGGGAAGAAGCTATTTCCCAGCCTGATTGTGATACTCTTTCTTAATGGTGATGGTTAAAGATACTGTGCATGGACAAAATCTGTCTTCTATAATTCCTCGAGCTCTATTTAGACCACCCTCCCAGTAAATGTCATCACTAGAGAAAAGGAGGGGCCCCAGTGATTCTCTCGGTTGTTTTGTATAGACTTCTGATCTGGTGCTGTGTAGCTACCAGACCACACAATGATGCAGCCAGACACCACACTCTCAATTGTGCTTCTGTGAAAGGTTGTTAAGATGGGGTTGGTAGCCTTGCCCTTCTCAGCATCCTTAGGAAGCGTAGGCGCTGCTGTGCCTTCCTTACGAATGAGGAGCTGTTATCTGTCCAGGATAGGCCATCCTTTATATGCACGTTAAGGAAATTTTGTGTTCTCCACTCGCTCTCTGAAGGAACCATTGATTTGTAAGGGAGAATGGTCGACCTTTGTCCTCCTGATTTCCATAATCATCTGCTTTGTCGTGTCCACGTTGCGACTCAGGTTGTTGTTCTCGCACCCTTTTATGAGTCTTTCGACCTCCTCTCTGCAATGCATCGTGTTGTTGCTGCTGAGGCCAACTACTGTTGTCTCCACAAATTTGATGATTCTGTTAGAATGGAATCTGGCAGAGCAGTTGTGATTCAGCAGCGTTAACGGTAGCGGTCTGAGCACACAGCCCTGAGGTGTGCTAGTGCTGGAAATGTTGCTGCCAATTTGGATAGACTGTGGTCTTTCTGTCAGCAAGTCCAGAATCCAGTTGCAGAGAGGGATGTTGAGTCCCAGCGAGGACAGCTTATCCAACATCTCTGAGGTATAATCATGTTGAATGCCAAACTGAAGTCAGTGAACCACAGCCTTGCATATGAGGCATCACTCTTTAGATGCATCAGGACAGAGTGCTTTGCATCATCTGTGGACAAGTTTGGATGAAAGGCAAACTGAGTGGGTCCAATGTCGCTAGTATGTGCGCTTTGAGGCATTCCAAAAACCAGCCATTCACAGCACCTAGTGGTTGTAGACATCAGTGCCACTGTATTGTCCACACCAGATTATTTGTTTTTGATTTTACCTATTTTCTTGTTTGTGTCGTGTGTGTGAAAGAGGAATTATTTCTGACGATTCTGATCAATTATTGACATAGTAATACTAAGGATGATAGTGGAAAAAAATCATTAATTTGCTTTGTTTAAATGAGCAGTAGCTGTTCAACGTGTTCATCAGAGAGAATGATGGCTGATTTAAAAAAAAACAAACTGAAAGCTCTTTTTGGTAGTTGCATTTGGGGAAAAAAATAAGTGCCTCACAATTAATGAACATAGCTTCAGAAGCATTCATGGGTAGCATCGTGAACCTGATCCAGGTTTGCTTCTGCTTCTTCATCCTGAACAATATCACCATGGTGCTACTAATTCACACAGCTAGGATCTGAATTCACTTAGTATCATTTAACACAGGGCATGCTGTGGGAAAGTAGTCAGCACTGGTTTAAGTTACAACATGCTGAACTTACATTACACAGGCTACAAAAGCCAAAAGTATTTCATATTCATATAGTATGTCTCACTCAAAAACCCAGACTACTGGTTTATGTAATTGTTTGAGATGCATTTAGATAACTGAACAAATACTTTTGCTTTCTGAATTTTTTTTTACAAGTTTTACATGATCCTTGTCAAAGAATAATTGCAAGGGTGAAACTGCATGTTTAAATCTGAAAGTGTCTACATTCATATTAATGACATTTTGCCCACATAAATATATTCTCAGATTCATTGAAATGCCAACATTGGAGCAGAGAATTAATTACAAGCAAAATAAAAGTTCAAAACGTGATTCCCAACTGTTCTTTGGGAAAATCACTGGCTCCTAATCTCCTAAGAACTTAAAGCTGTGGTAAAAATTATGAGTTACATTAGAGCTCCAATATCTGCCTTTCAACTATTCAGAATGCCAGTGGTTTGGCACATGGCTCCCTTAAGCTCATGGAGCCTTGGGTGCAATGCTCACTTTAAACTTGTTGAATTCACTAAAATAAAAATTATTACTGTCCTCAACAATGTCAAAAAAAATTAACGTGTGTGTTGGTTCATTTAACATTCCAGAAAATTTGCTGGACCGTCGTCAACATCACGCTGGATTAGACCATAAGACATAGGTGCAGAAATAGGCTATTCAGCCAATCAAGTCTGTCCCAAAAGAGAATCTTATATTTTGACTTTTTAAGTTGTTTAAAAAAAGAAATCTGTGGCCACTGGAATCACAGTGGTCACAACAAAATAACCACACAAGGCGTTTTTAGAGTAAGTCAAACAGATTTACTCTAACCTTTTAAAAGCCTGAAACACACGCTCAACACGCACTGACATCATCACACACTGACTTCACATGGCCAGTTTAATGCCTTCTGGGAGTTGTAGTGCCACCATAGCACCACTACTCGGCGCACCCCCCCCCCCCACCCCCCCCCCCCCAGAAATGGCAGAAACGTTTGTCTTTTAGGTAGTTGATCTTTGCGATGGGGAAGATTTGTCCACATGAGCTGGTTTAAGCCCGTCAATAGTGAAAGACTGTGGCTTCCCTCCAATGTCCAGAATTCAGGTCAACATAGTTTGTCTGAATGTTCTATAAGGCCCTACATAGGGCATCTGCAAAGGTTGACCAAGTGTTCCCCTATGTACGAAGACATATTTGCAGTTTTATAAGGTCTTCAGGCACAAAGGAAAAGTGTTCTCCATGCGACAATGATGGTATAGGGTCAATTTTCCTACAGTCTCCCTTAGCCTGCTCAACAGTTCCTTAGAATCATCGCTAGAGTTGGAATGGTAGGGGATGAACTCCCCTGGAACCACCAATGATGTGCTCCGCAGATGAACCTTGGAGGTCCTCCTTTGGAGTTGTTCTAATGGCCAGTAATACCCAGGGCAGCTCATCAGCCCAGTTCAGGACCTCTAACCAAGCCATCAAGGCTGACTTGAGATTTCAATGGAATGTTTCCACCATTCCATTGGCCTGATGATGATAGGCATTCATATGATGAATTGTTGTACCGAGCAAGTGAGACAAGGCTATCCACAGTGAGGAAGTAAATTGTGGTCCTCTATCTGAAGTAAAATGCACCAGTAAACTAAAACTAGACACCCAGGAACTGAGGAATGCCCAAGCACAAGTATCTGCAATAGCATCTGTCATAGGGACAGCCTCAGGCCACTATGTAAACCTGTCTATTACTGTAAAAAGATAACAGAATCATCTTGAAACAGGAAGTGGACCAACAATGTCCATGTGGACATGAGCAAAACACCGAGTAACTGCTGGGAAGGACTGCAGTGGTGCCTTAGAATGCCGCTGAACTTTTGCTTTCTGGCAGGACCTTGCCATTTGTGTATCATCTTTTTGTAAGACCGTGCCACACGAACCTGTCCAAAACCATACGAATGGTCAATCTAATTGATGCATGAGAGAGACCATGCACGGAGTCAAATACTCAACGTTTCCATGATTCCAGAACTACTGGGTGTGGGTTTCCCGTTGATATATCACAAAAGAGTAGTTTGCATTAACTCCAAACTGGAGATCTTTCATTTGCAGGTTCGTGATTGCAGTCCGATAAGCATTTGTCTAGTGGTCATGTTCTTGGGCTGCAACCAAAGCGTGGTCTTCAGATGAAATCTCTAGTGGAGCAGAGTGGGAAAGTGCATCAGCTATTACATTGTCTTTTCTGGAAATATGTAGTATTTTTGTGGAAAATTCTAAAATAAATGATAATTCCCATTGTTGTCGCACTGACCAGGGCTTTGCGACCTTGGAAAACGTAAATGTTAAGGACTTGGTGTACATAATAAAATCTCTGTCCTCCAAAAAATAACGGAAGTGTCGAATAGACAAGTAAATGGCCAAAAGCTCCTTATCAAAAGCACTGTATTTCTTCTCTGCTTCACGAAGATGGCAGCTAAAGAATGCTAACGGTTTCCATTGCCTATTGACATATTGATGAAGTGCACCTCCTATGGCTATATTGGAAGTATCAGTAGAAAGGGCCATGGGTGGATTTAAAATTGGGTACCTGAGCATAATGGCATGACTCAGCAAATCTTTCAAGAAGTCATTGTTTTCCCTCTTCAGTGCAATGGATGGTTCTGGCATTTCCAGACAGTAAATCAAAAAGAGGCTTCATGATATGAGCTGCTCCCGGAAGAAACCGATGGTAAAAATTTACCATTCTCAAGAATTTCTGCAGACATTTAACTGTAGCAGGTCTTGAGTATTTGATAATGGCTTCAACT
Source organism: Narcine bancroftii (assembly GCF_036971445.1). Classification (NCBI taxonomy): domain Eukaryota; kingdom Metazoa; phylum Chordata; class Chondrichthyes; order Torpediniformes; family Narcinidae; genus Narcine; species Narcine bancroftii. The sequence goes on along the minus strand of NC_091473.1, from coordinate 122,735,958 downwards.
TTGGATGGCAGTGGAGTCCCGCCTTCCTGAGTAATTCTATGCCCCAAGAAATCAATAATTTCTTGTCCATAAACACATTTATCTGGATTGATGGTCAGTCCAAAGTTTTGAAGATGAATAAAAAGTGTGCGAAGATGTTCCAAATGTTCTTCCTTTGTCCCACTGGCCACTAAAATGTCATTGAGGTAAATGAAGACATTGGTCTTAAAGTATCCATCACCCGTTGAAATGATTGAGCAGCATTCTTTAATCCAAATGGCATTTGTAAAAATTATTGCTGCTTTTGGAATGTCCTCTGGCTCTGCTGGTATTTAGTGATAGCTACTCACCAAGTCTATTTTAGCGAAGATCTTGGGTTGTTGCCTGCTTGTAGGGAGTGATATGCTAAAAGCACTAGAGTGTGACATGGGGTCAATATCAGAGGGGTTGGTTGTGCAGACTTTTCTTTCCTCGCTGTGCTTTTTAGCCAGCTATAGAATGTCTGCCTTCACCACTACAACCCTTGAGTCTTCAATGAACACTTGGACAACAAGAGCCTAATATCGTCTGGCATTGGCTCTAAAAAGAGCTGCTTGAATAACATATTGGGCCTTTCGCCAGTTACCAGGAACAGCATTTCATCCATTAGTTCTGAAGGGGCACAGTATCCCAACCCATCAAAATGTCATAGTTTGGCTGCTCTTTCCCTATGGGACATATATACACGTAATAAAAGTGCTTTAAAGTGTCATACTTGCAGGTATGTGGTGGATCCCGTAGGAAGTCGCTGACCCTCTTAGTGACAGTGCACTGACAAGATGGTAATAACAAGTGATGTCCAATTTGACTTTGCGAAGGTTAAATTCTTTTTCAGCCTGTTGGGACCACACTTCAGGCTCAGCTGTCCAGAAAGGTGGCAGCTTCACAGCAATGGCTGCAGAGTTCAGGTTTGTCCAAAAATACATTTTTTGGACTCATTAGGGTCATCAATTGTGGCCACTGGAATCGCAGTGGACAGGACAAAATACCCATACAAGGCATTTCTAGAGTGAATCAAATGAATTTACTCTCGATCACCTACGCAACCTTTTAAAAGCTCGAATCACGTGCTCAACACACTGACCCCATCACACACTGAAGTCACATGGCCGGTTCGATGCCTTCTGTGAGTTGTAATGCTTCCATAGTGCCGCTACAATCTTTCATGTTACTTTCGTATAAAAATGTTATTTTTCCAGGTTTATAAGAAAGTATTTAAAGTCAGGTGTGCCACTGTCTGCTGTCCTAGTCTATAACGTTCGTGTGGTAACAGAATTTCCTAACTTTGTTATGTATTTGCGATATGATGAAAATTTTTCTGTAAGAATTACAATAATTTCTAATACCTCGATTCCCAAATGCCTTCCAGTTCAGAGCAAGTCACTAACAGCTAAGTAATTTATAGTTCAATTATTTGATCCTCAAATATCAACAATAATATTCAATTCAATCCTTCAAATATATTCAATTTTCTTTTCAATGGTTTCTGCCTCTGTTGCTCAGCTATATACTGCCCTTTGTGCAAATAAGAAGATCTAAATTGCTGAAATGTTCTTTGTAGCATGAGCCTTTGTCTCTTAGTATATAACAAGCTTCAATTTAACCATAAATTCAGTAATAATGAATATTTAAATAACTTGAGAGTAAAAGGATGTTAAGTCCACATGTTCATCACGATTTAATCAGTACTTGTTAAGACGGGGATCATTTGGTTTCATTGGTTTACCTTGCTTCAGTGTCGGGTCAAGACCCTACAAGAGTCCAATAATCCAAGACCTGTATGTTTGGAAAACCTGATGATTCCATTTATCTCATTTAGATTGAATTTAACTGGTTCACTGGAAAACTTGTGATACTACTGTTCAAAATCTTGGAAATGAAGGTGCGTTAGGGTATTAATAAAGAGTCAGATCTAATAGTCTGGAATATTCTGCTTGTGTGCCACCAATAAAACCCCAGGTTAACAGAGTCACACTCTAGTAGCTTGCCAGATGTCTTGCAAACTTGAATGACTCCTGATTTCTCAGGAAATTCCTGAAAACGATAAAATGACTTGCACATCTCAATTAATTACTGTTTTCTCTCAGAAGTAAATCAAACAGCTAATCGAGGTCCATAAACTTATGATTAAATTCTTGGAGTGTGTTTGGGATTATCAAACTGCTTCCATCTTCTGCATTTATGCAGAGGAGCCGAGGTACCTGCACTGGGATCAAATGACATACAATACATATTTAAGAACGACTTGTGCAAATTTTGTACTCGCAGGTGATGTGGAAGCAGGCCTCCACAATGAATACAAGACCTACTTCAACAACACTAGAGGAAACCTGTTGGACATTGTCAGGGATAGTGGAATCCAGAGCTTGAATTGTCTTAAGCTATTTGATTGCTACTAATAAAGTCTCCTGATCCCTATATACTGTACAATGGTTAAAATTCTGTAATTATGCATATATATTGTAAGCAAATGAGTTCCCCTAATGATAAAAGCAAAAGTGAGAAATCACTCCTTGTTAGATTCTCATCCTTGCAGCATTGCTGGGTTTCCTCTGTGGTCTCCAGTTTCCTTCTATGTTGCAAAGATGTAGGGGTTAGTTAGTTAGTTGGTCTCATGGGTGTAATTGGGCAGAGTCGGCACATGGGCAAAAAGGACCTGTTACTGTTAATCTCTCATTTAAAAATTAATATAATGTCAAATCATTAACTGGGGTTTCTAGTGTTATGTATTATTGGCTTGTCTCACAAAGAAACAGTTTATAATTTACTTCTTAATCATCTTGAACATTTACTGCAATTGATATAGAGCAGTGGTTTTCAAACTTTTTCTTTCCACTCACATGTCACTTTAAGCAATTCCTTACTAATCACAAAGTACCTATGGCAGAGGGATTACTTAAAGTAGTATGTAAGTATGAGATAGACAACAGACTCGCCAAGGCAAATAGCGCCTTTGGAAGACTACACAAAAGAGTCTGGAAAAACAACCAACTGAAAAACCTCACAAAGATAAGCGTATACAGAGCCGTCGTCATACCCACACTCCTGTTCGGCTCCGAAACATGGGTCCTCTACCGGCACCACGTACGGCTCCTAGAACGCTTCCACCAGCGTTGTCTCCGCTCCATCCTCAACATCCATTGGAGCGTTTTCATCCCTAACGTCGAAGTACTCGAGATGGCAGAGGTCGACAGCATCGAGTCCACACTGCTGAAGATCCAGCTGCGCTGGATGGGTCACGTC